>NW_027362762.1:464459927-465084927 GCF_046119375.1 Phyllobates terribilis | reverse complement strand
AAAACCAAAACCACCTTGCATACAACTTCTAAACAACTACAACAGAGGGAACACCAACGGGAAAGGAGATAAATGATAAAGCGAGGAAAGGGAAAACACACTTCCAAATACACTTATCTCAGCAACTCCAAACACCACGATCCGCTCTGTAAGTCTGAATGAAAAGCTTTCACCGACACCTCCCAAACAGACCTGCAGGAATATAAAGGAGTCTCACCAAAGAAGCATTGATTGCAGCTGGGCGAGGCTGGACCTCAGCTAGCCCAGAGAGAGAGAGAATTAACTCCTACACTGCCGAGAAAACACAAAGCACCAACAAGTCAGCTGCGAGAAGTCAGGTTGTGTACTCGTGACGATCTTCGTGGCAACACACCCGTGACAGCTGCCATGCTGAATGCACTTGGGCAAGCACCCAAGCACTTGGCAGCTCCCTTTACAATTCATGGCCAATTATGTTCCAGACGTGCTCAATGGGAGACAAGTCAGGAGAGGTTGTGGGTCATGGTAGCATGTTTAGCACACAGGCTGCTTGCAGAAACAACATGCAGCCTGGTATTGTCCTGTTGAAAAACAGCTCATGGGACACTTTGGAGAAATGGCCGTATTGCTGGTCGCACGATTGATGCATTCTGTACTGAAAGTGAAATTGGATGTCTGATATCAAGACTAAGGAATGAAATGAATGGTGTCTAACAAACCATCAGAAGACATTTGCACGTAATTGGCAACGAGCCAGATGTCTAGCTACAGGTGTTCTATTGAGCTCATACAATCACTCTGAAAGGCTAACATGGTGCAGAGCAAGACAGCAATATCAAAGCTGGAATGGAGATCTCTCCTCTTTAGCAATAAGTCCTGCTTTTGTCTTGGACGCAATGATAGCCGGAGATTGGTCAGGAGACTTTGTGGACGTCTGACTGAAGACGCCTTCACGTGAGAACGTCACACTGGTCCTACTCTCAAGATTCTGGTGTGGGGTGGCATAATGTATAGTAGCTGGATTTCTCTTGTTTTCATTTCAGGTACACTAACAGCTCGGTGTTATATTGGTTTGGTCGTGGAACCAGAAATATGGCCATTTCTCCAAAGTGTCGCAGGAGCCACTTATCAACATGAAAATACTAGGCTGCGTGTAGCTTATACTAGTGTGAACAGCCTGCATAATCTAAATGTGCTTCCATGGCCTGCAGAGTCACCGGACTTATCTCTCATCAAGCACATCTGGGACCTCTTTTTCCGGCAATTGCAAAGAGAGCTGCAGCATCGAATCTTGATAATTTGTGTGCCCAAGTGCATTCAGCATGCAGAACATTCCTCAGACAACCATTAATAACCTCATTGATAGAATGCCAAGGTGTGTAAGTGTGTGTATTTCTGCTCATGGCGTTCATACCTGATACTGAATAAATTGAGATGTTTTGAAAATTTTGTTTCCATTTTTTCATCATACCAATCCTGTGATTCCATAATTCCAGGTCTTTTACTTTTTGATGTTGCCATTTCAATGTAGAGGAGTATATTTCCTTGATAGTAGAGTTTATTTGCTTGGGTTTTTTCTACTAAACATATTTATCCCCTATCGACAGTATAGGTAATAAATCTATGATCACTGGCGGTCTGGCTTTTGGGAACCTCACAGATCCAGAGAACAGGGTGCTAAAGTTGTTGGTGCTTGGCCACTGCTCCATAAAGCACCACACACTTAAATTAACACAGGGACCTTACTTTGGGACCTTACTTCTCTAGATTAGTGATCAGACTCCAGGAGTGATACATTTATTTGCTTATCTGACGATAGGTGATAGATGGGTTTAGTGAGAAATCCACTTCAACCTCTTACTCACTGTTATTCAGTGGTATAAGTCTACATTCTTGTGTCCAGTAAACATCCATTAGAACGAATCCAGCAGCAATCCACTGACAAAAAAAGTTGTGCAGACACAGCTTTTTTGTCCAGCTAAAAAAACTATTTCAACTGGATCCGTTTTTTTAACATTGAAGTCTGTGGAAAATTAATCCATTAAATAGCCATCCGTTTTCTTCCATTTGAAACATCCAGCAAGCAAAAAACGGATCCTTTTCAAATGAAAGAAACACTGATGGATATTTAACGGATCCATTTTCCACAGACTTCAATGTTAAAAAAACGGATCCAGTTGAAATCAGTTTTTTTAGCTGGGCAAAAAAGTTGTGCCTGCACAACATTTTTGTCAACAGATTGCTGCTGGATCCGTTCTAACAAATGATTACTGAACATGTGAACAGAGCCTAATGCGGATGAGCAAACAAGACTGATTATAATTATGTAATGAATTGCTAACATCTGAATCTTTCTGTTCTGTAACCATATACTAACATCCAATTTATTAGTGATATCAATTATTCTATGTTATAAAAGCATTCTCATTACTGTATGCCTATTACACCCAAATTTTCTTCAAAACCTAAAAGCGAGCAAAAGTTTTCAGGGTCCTCATACTGGTAAGTCAGTCTGTGACATAGGTTGAATGCTGTGTTCGCAGCTAACTTTCATTCCCTGGCTAAAAAAATATTGCTTCTTTCATATTGGCAAAATGTACTGATCCAACAAAGTCACCATAATGTAAACCGTGATAAGAAAGATCACTATTGATCACAAAGATCTCTCCTTGACATTGGTAAGCACAATGCCAGTTAAAGAAGTATAAGAACACATCAAAAACAGTTTTCTATATCTTCCCCTTACTTTGAGCAATGGTATATTAATGTTAACAGAAGCTAAAATGATTTCTTAAGATTTTAATGAAAAATTTAAATATAAGTAGAAGAATGTCTTATTGGCATTTCAAATGTTACTTTCTAGATTTATCACCTTGCAAAGTCTTGCATCATGGTGATGTCTCTTGCTTTATATCTTTTCAGGCCCCCTTTGTGGTCAATATCTATGTCATACAGGCTGGAAAAATGTGGCTAATAACAGTATTATTATGCATGAAAATTCCCGCTATAGACTTTAAATGGGGACCCAGTTTTATTACTCTCCCTTCCTAAATTAAGAATACGGCTCACCTGGTGACCGGGTAATCCTGGAGGACCGGGAGGTCCAGGTGGTCCGGGAGGTCCCTGAAATAAAGCAGATATTTGAACAGCAAACATTAAGAGGAGATGGTGAACATCTAAGGATGGATATTTGAAAGAGTGTACTGGATATTATAAATAGGGTTCATTCAGTACATATAGATACTACACCTTTGGTGTGCATATTGGGGTACATTGAAGACTTAACTATTGATGAATATTGTAAAACTGCTGTTTCTCGTATGTTGTATATGGCTAGGAAGTTAATAGCTGAATACTGGATAACAGATCAGACCCCACAATTCTAGAGTTCATAAACAAAATCAATTGGTTATTAAACTTGAAAGGGGTATTTATTTAAAAAGAAATGCCATCACTAAATTCGAAAAGCTTTGGGCATCATTGATTGAGTATAAGAAATACCAGTTGTAAGCTGTGTTATCTTTGTTCCTGAATAAATATATGTTCACTGTTCAATGGCTGGACAGTATAGAGATTAATCCACTGCCTACAGGTTATAGGCCCAAAGACCCAGAAACTCAAAGACCCAGAGAACAGCCCAGAGGAGAGAGAACAACAGTGTACTATGAAGAAGAAAAGATGGCCGCCAGCAGCAACTCAGTGCCAAATCTGACTTCCCAGAACTACCAATCCTGGAAATTCAAGGTAAAGATGCTGCTGATAGGAGAAGGTTCATGGAAATACACACAGGAGTCTAGACCTGACCCACTACCAGAAGACTTGGTAGAGAAGGATTAAAAAGGTGAAGAAACTTTTTTTTTCACATACGAGAAAAACTGATGAAAATCAGACCAAACTCTGATGAAACTTGGATGAATATTTAATGAAGCTCTATTACAGATAAGTGGGTTTCCTAAAGACTAAATTAGTGGCAAAAATATAGTGAAATATCATTGGAATTATAATAGTAACTTTTGCTAGCGTTGGCCATTTGCTTATTACTTATTTATAACTAATATAAACGGAATAAACCATAGGCCAAAATGACACAAAAATGTAACAAACCTACAAGTGTAAATTTACTCTAAATCACAAGAGTTATTTGAACATCAAAACATTTATTGTAAGCTGATTCACGTCCGTAGATTATTTTCCTTATATTTTGATTGTAAATTGAAATCTTCAAGAGCATAAATGATGGTTGCTTCAAAAGTGTCAGGTTAAGTTCCCACAATGAGTTTTTGGTGAGTTTTTCATGCTGTGTATTTTTGCTGCCCAAACAAATGCAACATCTCACAGTTCCAGCAGAGTGAAGGGGATTTATAGAAATCTCATTCCCACTGCTCAATCTTTTTCATGCAGTGTAAACTGACCTGTGATGTGTTTTCTAAATCCGCAACATATCAATTTCTCTTGTAAGTGCACTGAGTTTTTAATACAGCTTTTCCCCATAGAATTGCATTAGATGTGTAAAGTTCACAGGTAAAAAACTCATACGCCTTTTAGTACAAAATGCAATAAAAATACAGAATGTAGAAAAATGCAATGACAAAAATACCTAATTTAGCTACTAGGTGCAGAACTGCTGCAGAAAATCAGCAACATCAAAAACTCCCCAAATACTCATAGTGGGAACGTAACCTTAGAGTCCACTGTAAGGCCACGTGTACATATTGAGTATTTGGTGAGTTTTTTTACCTCAGTATTTGCAAGTCAAAACCAGGAGTGGGTGATAAATACAGAAGTGGTGACGTGTTTCTATTATACTTTCCTCTGATTGTTCCACTCCTGGTTTTCGCTTAGAAATACTGAGGTAAAAACCTCACCAAATACTGAATGTGTGAACGCGGCCTAAGTGCATGATATACAAATATACCCTTCTTAATTGTAGATTTGACTTTGACTTATTTCCTTGGTTTATCAGTACTACTAGTACATCCATTGTATGGAATTTGTAGGGTATACTAGCTTCTTTTCCAAAGATGACATAAAGCTAAAACAAGGACTGTTGCGTGACACATATGAAGACTATATAAAACCAACCTGGATTCCGTATCGCCAGAAATCACCACCCTCTGTGTTACCCTGTGGAGGAGAAACATAGCTGGTGAGGCTGGAAAGAGAACTAAGATGTCAGATGTCATTTTCTGTGAAAAAATACCCACCATATATGGTCCAGGAGGACATGCACACACTCCATCTTTTCCCTAAAATAAAACAAAAATTCTGTTATGACAAATCACATCAGTTGGAACAACAGTGTATTCTTGAGCTATCAGCTATCCGCAGAGTTATTGATTGACAGAAGGACAGGTCATTGTACACTGTTCCTGGTGTATGTTATTGGCTGAAGTGCTGACATTATGTTGACAGTGCTGCAGTCAATAAGTGAGCTTAGCAGCCCTGCCCGTGTAGATGGCAAGAGTAGCTAAGAGCCTCGGAGCTCACTGACTGGCTACAATGCTAGCAACGTGACAATAGCACTGCAGACCATAACAGACGCCAGGAGCAACAGCAGAGACTCAACGCTAACTCAGGGAAAGAGAGTAAGGGCACATACAGACGGCCATATTTCTTGTGCGAGGATCAGATCATAGTGCACCGACTGACCGGCACTTCTCCTGATCTGAGCATGACAGCGTGATGTATTTCTATGTAGCTGTCACCCTCAGGTCAGGAGAGCAGACGGTCAGTCCGAGGATTGCAATGCGATCCTCGAACAAGAAATATAGCCTGCCCCTTAAGCAAAGTTTGTTTTTTTTAAAAAACAACTCTGCTTGTGGATAGAGGTTTTCAGAAACCCCTTTAAGCCCTTAGTGCAAAATCATGCACATGTACATGATTGTAGGTGTTACCATGTGTGGAGAGAGCTCTGGAGTTGAGCTCCTTCTACATGCTGTGAATACAGGCTATATTAAATAACTGGTATCCATTTATATCAGCAGCAGCTGGAGCGAAGCTCTGATCACTGCCGTTAGCCGGTGAAACATCGCTGTCAATCTCTGACAGCAGAGTTTAAATGAAACGCACACTGGTGTTCACACGCACTGACTCCCGTTGGCCCACCATGACGCGATTGCTGGGCACCGATGGGTATCTATCGCAGCCAGGGGCCTGTGAAGCTCAGCCTAGTTTTCCTCTAGATACTAAAATGCATTAGTATTACAGTATAAGTATAAGCAATCCTACAATTGCAAATCCCCTAAGAAGACTCTAAAATAGTTAAGTAAAAAATTCTAAAAAAGTTTTAAAAATATATATTTTTTTAAATATAGAAATTAGAATCACACACTTTTTCCCCCATTAAAAATATAGAAATGTAAAAAATAAAAAAATAATCAGACTTTTTTTTTTACAAATTTCAATTTGAATTGAACAAATTTAATTTGTTGTTCTCCTCTTAAAAAAATATATTTAAGTTTGATTTTCCCATAATTGTACTGACCTGGAGAATCATGATTCAGAGTAATTTTTACCACAGAATGGTTGCCGTAAAAGCAACACCAAAAAGAACCATGGCAGAATTGCATTTTTTTTTTTACAATTTCACCACATTTTTCTATTTTTTTCTATTTTTCAGTATATGGAATATTAAAATGGTGTCATTCAAAACAACACCTCGTCGCACAAAAAAACAAGCTCTCATTCGGCTATGTCATCTAAAAAATAAAAAGATTGTGGCTCTTGGAAGAAGTGGAAGAAAAAAACAAAAGCAGAAAAAATAAAAATCACTTGTTTTTAAGAGATTAATGGTTTAAATAATAAATAGAGCTATACTAAGCAGGTTGATTCCGTTACTGAATGAAGGCTGCTTCGGTACTCCTGTTCATACCGCGGTTTGGTCATCTGACTACTGAATCCTGTGATTGGCTGCAGTGTTCAGATGACTGGAACAAGTCACCATTGGCTGGGCATCTAATGATCACTTAAGACTTGGGTTATACCAGCGTATATTTTCTCATCATCAATTATGCAAATCACACTCTGATCAAACTCTGATCAGAGTGTGAGCATAGTGTGATCTGATTCTCTCGGATGAGGAGAAGATAGAGAATTTTTTTCTGTCTTCTCTATTCTTTCAGTCCCTGGAAATTGGACTGTACTCACATGTCAACCGAGTGCAGTCCGATGGTTTCCATGGACTCATTAACTTGTATGGCCGAGTGTGATCGGAATATCGGATCAAACTCGGGCATATAAAGATTTTTTTCTGACATTTGCAAGGGCAAATAGAATGACATTGGTCCGAGTGTGATCCGAAGTTTTGTCAGCACTCAAACCGAAAATACAGCCATGTAGAAGAGCCCTAACAGGAAATCATCACTTCTAATCTTGATTCAAAGCACTGTATCGGCCTGCGCCAGAGCAATGAGGGTGTACACAACCTTTGTCAGTGTAATGCTATTAAAAGTAAAGCATAACAATAAAGTGTCTTACATTTATTCCTCTCTCTGTATTAAACGTACTAACCCTCACATTAGGGTTATGGCTTCCATTTATAATGAAATTACAGTTATGTCTGACCTTTTTCTTAATTGGAATTGGTGAATCCTGATGGACCCTATTAACATGAATGTGAACAAAGATCTATTTCTACATTTAGCATGACAATTAAATAACACACTTACTTTTTCACCTTTGTCTCCTCTGTCACCCTATATATAGAAGATATAGTTATTAATACTTTATCCAGTTAACTGTAACTAAAATACAAATATGAAGTTACCTCAAACTTAAAACTAAATTTTTATAGAACTTGGTTCTGTAAATTGTATGACCCTTTAACTTATCTTGATAATCTTGAAAAAGTCCTGTACATTTACGTAGCTCTGTATGAAGAAAAAAACTCATCGACTATCCAAAAGTGTTTTGTTGGGAAACTTAGTTTTATAGAATATCATAGGAGTATGTTAAGGTAGGGTAAAGAAATTGTCTGATAACATGCACAGTCCAGCAGGTCAGCCCTTATGTCAACCAAAGCTGAGACTCATGAAGAATCTTGAAAAGGAACATATATTGATGAATTTGGCACATCTTACTCCTTCGCACCCTGCACCAAGACTGGTGTGCCAGTCTTGATGCATCGGGGACTCTAGATCTATAACTTACTGGTCTTCCACTTGTTCCTGGATATCCTTGTTTGCCTGGTGTTCCATCCTGTCCCTGTTTGAAAAAAAATAAATACAATTTTTATATATATATTTATAAGTGTATATTATGTATATAAATATATAATATACACTATATGAACAATAGTATTGAGATATCTACACATTACACCTACAGGAGCTTTCATGACATCCCATTCTAGATTCATAGACATTAAAACGGAGTTAGTTCCTCTATTTGAAGATGTAACAGCTTCCACTTTGATGGGAAGGCTTTCTGCAAGATATTGCAGTGGGAATTTTGTCCAATCATCCAAAAAAACATTTATGAGGTCAGACAGTGATTTTGGAAGAGAGGGTCGGGCTTGCAATCTCCATTCTGTTTTATCCCAAAGGTGTTGGATGGGGTGGTCCAGTCAATTTCTTCCACACCAAACTCACCAACCATGTGTTTCTGAACCTTTTGTGCTTTATGAACTGGGACACTGTCTTGCAGGAAAAGAAAGGAGCCTTCCCCAAACTGTTCGCACAAAGTTGGGTGTTCTCCAGTGCAGCTTATCTCAGGGAGAACAAAAGAATCAGTGACATGCCAGGTTCTTAAAAGGAAATCTGTCATGTCCGATAACGCTATTAACCTGCAGATACAAGGTTAATATATTTATGAAGGTGTCGGGCAGCTGTACTGAAATTGAGGCAATGGACTTTATTTCTCCTGGGAGCCGCTGGGTGATATCTGTATCAGTGCTCTACTTCTGTCACCAGGCTGCACCATGTTCTCATCGTGAGGCAACAGTTTTAGTTTTGAGTCCTCTAGGACTTGTAGTTCCATGCATTCTGGGAGACTCAGTGTTAACTACTCTATGCTTTGGCTTGCTCTATAAGCTATTTTAGATCCTGATATTCTACTGTACACTGCCAGTTATCATCTGACCTTTTTCTGTGTAACTTGTGCCTTGCTATTCTCCCAGTGTACAGTCCTGATTTTTGACCTCGGCTTGCTTTTGACTATTCCCATTCTTTACGATTTAGTCCCTACAAAGACCTCCTGATTCTGACCCGGCCACCCAACTATACTCTTGCCTCTGGTTTGCTCCTCCGGAGATCGGTTGTTCCGTGGAAGCAATCAGGTAGACCCCGTTTTAAGTCCACATTCCTCTACAGGGATTAAAGGGTGAAGACTGGTATTCCTCTGGAATTTGCCAGAGGGGTGGCAATCCAAGGTAGCATTTTAAAGTATGTGGCCTCTGAATGACATAACACGCTGGCTTTCAGTCATGCAGGAGTGCCCAGAGCAATTACAGTCATCGCTCACAGCACTGAGAGCGGCGGCTATAAACACGCAACGGCACTAACAGCTGGCTCTGCAATGATGCACTGTAGAGCTGGCTGTCAGTCATTGGATTACTTGTTTTGGTGTGAATAGTTTTGCCGTACTTGAAAAGAAGTAAAATTTCTTCTTGTGCAGACTATACACCCCAGACGATGGAAATCCCATCAGTTAATCTTAGTTGTCGCAATATACATATATATGTATTGAGTAATATAGGATCGGTCATCAATGTATGTTCTCTTAGAGTCTAACCCTTGGAACCCAAATGATAAGCAAAATGATGTAAAAACTGAGCTAGAAAGCTGTACAACCAGATGTAACTGGCAGTTTGTTCTCCTTTGAATGTCTAAAATTAAAGCAAAGGTTTATATTATATTAGCTAACAAGATCCTTTGTACTTACAGGAGGTCCAATGGCTCCCATGCCAGGTATTCCAGGAGCTCCTGCCGCCCCTTTTTGTCCAGTATTTCCCTGCAACATTTATTCTTCATTAGTCCACTGTAATATATTTGGTGCTGTTGTAATCCTATTAGATATAGCTATATAGTTATTCATATTTTGCACTTATTACATGAATGTTAAAGGATTTAGCATCGAGCATAGCTGGCTTCAAATGTAGACTAAGATGCATTATTAGTTAGGCAGATTAACATATACCAGTATAGAGTTCTTATCAAACACTAGTTCTCCTAGGCTGACCTATTTAATGTGTTTTTTCATTTTTAATTGCTATAACAAACTATGGAAATCCAATATTACTTTTAAAGCGTAGCATTTAGACTGTGTACTCACCTTATCACCTTTGGGGCCAGTAAATCCAGGAAAGCCCTGGAGGCCTGGTGGTCCCTATAATTATAGTTACCAAATATTTAATTGTTAATTCATTAATAATTAATATATTGATCAATGTTTATTGGGATGTTCACAAAGGCTATACTGTGGACCCTATGTACTATAAGCGTCCACTCTTGGGGCCTTTGTAATATTCATATAAAAACTCTTTTGCATCTATATAAAACATATGAAGGCTAAGAGGTGGCATATTAGATCTCGAACATGGCTATGCGACTGAGACCTGCATTCAAGATTGTACATTATAATGCATGATGATACTCACTGATTTTCCAGGTAGGCCAAAATCTCCTTTTTCTCCCTAGAAAATATACACTTTTGATGTCAGTACTTAACCTTGATGATGATAATTATTTGTATTAATTTTCTTGAAATTTTTTTTTTTTACATCTGCACATTACTTTAAAAGTCATCATTTATGTACTTGCCTGTGGTCCTCTTTTTCCTTCACCTGGAGGCCCTGGCTCTCCCTGGGTGGCAAAAATACACAATAGTTTAAATAATTAAACAGACAAAAATGCAAATGTAAAATAAAAAAAGGCTAAAAACTGTCTGAAAGTTTGATATGATGAGTATTTTTCTACAGTTTCTCTGCATTGTTATCGAATAGTCTGCCAAGTATACAATATGTACAGTCTACTTTGTGAAATATTTTTAACATACACTTTTATGGGCTAATTTGTCTCCCCAACTGAACCAAAGCTAGAGAATATTGGTCAACAAGCCACACTCAGGTCTATCCGGTTTGGGACACATTTACGTGGGCCCATTATATAGGAATTATTCGGGTTCAGATCTGAATAAGGCATTATATATATGGATATTGTATCTACTTCCACTTCCAGACTAGTAAATAGATATGTATGTCAGTATGTAAATTAGAGGAACGACGGACAGGAAATGATTTGTGAGGATATTTTATTTATATTCATGTTGCTTCTATAGTGTCAACATATTCCGTGGCACTGTACATACATTATCACAATTTACAACAGCCACTATTCTCAGTGGGCCTCACAATCCAATCTCCCTTTCTGAAGCACACGCGTACATATATATATACTATGGTCAGTAAGAAAAAATCAAAGTACCCAAAGAAATACCAACATGGGAAGAATGTGCAATCTTCATGCATGTTGTCCTTGATCTGATTTGAACCCTGAACCCTGGAGATGCAAAGCTAGAGTGCTGGCCAGAGTGTGGGATACATAAACTGCTATATAAATATGTAATAAAAGAAAAACAGGGAGCGGAAAGCATCTGGACCCACTTTGTTTCATGGTCAGGCTGTAGCTCACCTGGGCTCCCTTTATTCCAGGTGGACCCTGAACACCAGGTAAACCAGGTTGACCCTTAATAAAAAAAAAAGACTGTGGTTAGGGGGAATGTACAGTAAGGTACTGAAGATACTGTAATGGGGTATAACTCACTGGTGTCCCTCTCTGTCCCACTCCTGGAGGTCCTTGATCCCCTTTAGTTCCTGGTCTTCCAGGTACACCAATAACATCTGACAATCCATTTAAGCTTACAGGACAGGAGTCACAGGCATCTCCCTGTAAATGACATGTAATCATGTTGAATTTCCAAAATCAATACAATATTTTATTATTTATTATGCTTTATTATATAGCACCATCATACTCCGCAGCGCTTTACTGCTCAATAAGCAGTTGCTCTGTAGTCTTTAACAGTATTTTATGTTAGTGAATGGGTCTGAGCTGTAAAATCAGAAATAGTTGAAAGACAAGAGAGGTTCTGTTCAAAGATAAAAAAATGGAACCCTTTTTTTTTCAAATCCTGGAAAACCCTTTAATTAGGTTATTAAGTTGATCGATAATGTGGAGATTTAGCTTTATGGGTTAAAGGGAATCTGTCAGCAGGATTTCACCCGCCAAACTATTCATATATGCATGTAGCTCAAGTCCAGCAGTACATTTACATGGCCAGTCTATTCCTTCCTTATTGAGAAATTAGCATTTGAATTGATTTGTAAATGAGGGTGTAGGTATGAATGCTCTGTCACTCCAGCTCTATTCCCTGCCCAGTGTCGCCTCCTCCTACTTTACTGCAGCCTCTATGCTATGTGACTTCAGGCAAAGGAGCAATCAGTCAAGCAAGAGGAGGCGACACTGGGCAGAGAATAGAGCCGGAGTGATATACACATCTACAGCTGTATTTGCTTGTAAAGAATATGTAGAGTAAGGTCATCTGAACCTGCCGGGAACACTTGACAAATGATATTGAGGGGAAAACAGATGGAGCATTTTAAATTACAATGCCCGCTTCTTTTGTTTTCCCAGGAGATAATCCATCTCTAGAGGTGTCTGGCAGCAGTTTATTAAATTCTCTCCATTGAAACCACATGCACCCTAAATCAACCTGCGATAGTTAGTGACTGGTTGAGAAAATGTAAGGACATCTTTAAACATCGAACACTTGTAAGACTCAAAGAATGCTTATCAATGAACAGTTGAAATAATGATGTGGTGTGCACTGTAATAATAGAAGTAAGCATAAAAAGACACTCATATCTAATGCGTATGCTCACCTTTTCACCTTTAAATCCGATAGGCCCTTGGATTCCTGGTTCACCTGGCATACCAGGTACACCTGCTGTCCCGGGTATGCCTGAATCTCCTGAAGTGCCACTTTCACCCTGTATAACAAATTAATGTTATCATTTATAACATGCTGGAAATGTAACAAGCTGAACCAATAGTTTTTTCATAGTCACAAGTTGTCACTACTTACCTTTTGTCCTTTCAGGCCAGGCCCGCCTGAATCGCCCTAGAGATTAAATAAATTGACCCGTCAAAATAATGCAGTTGAAAATTCAATATATAGTTTAATGTACAAATCTTAATAAAATAAAAACACAGAAAATATTTTGAACAAATAATATTCTCAGAAGTTTAACAATAATGACTATTATTTGTACAATGATCACTCACACCTATTTCTCCATTACATTTCTGCACATGAAACTCACTTTTTTTCCAGGAATTCCAGTTCCAGGTTCCCCTGGTTCGCCTTTCTGTCCTGGCATCGCAATAGCTGTCTCATGTTGTACTTCAGCTGGGAGACTTGGACACAGGGTACAAGATTCTCCCTGCAATGACAATCAGATTAGTGACTGAAATAGATTTATGTCATGTCAACGCAATGAACTAAAGCATAATAGATAGAGAAATTATTCCTAACCTTTTCTCCTTTTGGTCCAGAAGGTCCAGAGCCCCCCAATTCTCCTGGTGAACCCTGTGGAATACGCAAGGTGCTTATTGCACATTAGCACATTGATATTTAGAAGACTTAATGGGTAGAAGTTTATTTGTGACTATTGAACTAATGGGGGCCAATGGACTATATCAAAGACTGCAATGACTTTCTCCCCTTCCGAAATTCATCTCAGCATCTCTGTAATTTCCCTAACACTGGGCAGTGGACTGCAAATTAGGAAGAAGTGGAATTCCTTATAGCTGGCTCTTTTGACAGATGTTTTGGGGGTAATGCTCTGTTCACATGTGAAGTTGTCATTTGTTTCTAATAGATGCAGTATTAAAAAAAAACTGTACTGGATACAAATGGAGAACAAAACGTTTTCATTTTGCGCTCATTTTAGTTCTGTTTATAATGGATCAGTTCTTACTAGCGGTGTCTCTAAACACTTCTAATATTCTGGGCAAATGCATTACTTTAAAAGTGGATTGTTAATCCAAACCTGGGCACATTCTGATCCGCAGGCCACATCCAACACTTTGCCTGTTCCTATCCAGTCCGCAGACTGTGACAGCTAAAGAACTGTTACTGCACCACAAGGCCGCCCCACTCCCCGCATGTAGTCTTAATTTCAATGGTACAGCAGCACAGTTGATTGCAATGGTAAAACAGGGAGTCGTCAGCTTCCATCATTCAGCCTGTGTGTCTGAGTCTCAATGTAGCAGGGTTAGTAACATCACTATATTGCACCTGCTGTGCAGAGACTCAGTCCTCCTGCTGCACAGAGTAGAAAAAGGCTACATGAGTAGTTTTATTTTTTTTCATTATTGTCAGTCAGTACTTAGTTGTGGGGTTCATCATAATGATACTTTTTGGGGGGGCAGTAGGGAAATCATACTGTGTGTGTTTGGAACTCTGCGGGCATCGTACAGTCAGTTTGCCATCATACTGTCCATCAATATTTGTTTGGGGAGGGAAACTGGGAGCCATAATACTGTATGCCAGGGGGTTATGGGAGCCATCATACTGTATGAGTAGCTGGGTGAGCCATCATATTGAGTTGGGGGCTGTTGTGACCATCATACTGTGTTGGGAGCTGTGGTGCATCATACTGTGGAGGAAGTTCTGCGGGCATCATAGTGTGTTGGAGCTGTAGGGGTATCATACTGTATGTGGGTAGATGTCAGGGCATCACACTGTGTGTGAGAAACTGTCGAGGCCTTCATACTGTGTGTGAGGTTAGACAGTAGGGGCATAATAGTTTATGTATGGGACTGTGAGGATATAAAACAATGTAGGGACTTTAAGAGCATTGTACTGTGAGTGGGGAAGCTGTGGGGAACATCATACTGAATGTGGGGGGAATGAAGGGCATCCATCTATGTATTGGGGATTGTAGGGATATCATACTGTGTATGGGGGTTTGGGTGCATCATACTATGTGTAGTCATACTACGTGGGGCTGTGAGGGCATCATATTGTGTATTGGAAAGCAGTGGGGGCTATAATACTGTGTGTGGGGGGCATGATAATATGTATTGGGGTTTTGAGGATACACTGTGTGTTGAGTTGGGAAGGCCAATTTTGGGGGGCTTCATACTGCAGGTGGGAGATTAACGAGGAGTCATATTGTGTGTGTGTGGGCATTATAGAGTGGGTGGGGGGCTGCAAGGGCATCATAATATGTGTGGGACACCAGCATTATTTTCATTTTGTACATCCCAACATGGATGCAAAATCTAAATAACTAATGGACATGTAAACACAGCCTAAGACAACATACTTTTTAAAAATAGTGAATTGCAGATTGGCTATTTAGCATATAGTCTAACAAATGAAAACTACTTGTATTGAAGTGCAGTGACCATGTAGTACATCAACGTCAACATTCATGAGTTGCAAGATTGTACTCACTGGTATTCCAGCTGGACCTTCTTCACCGCTATCTCCCTATTTAGAGAGTATCAAAAATACACATTACATATACATTATCACTAGATAAAATACCTTGGCTTGAGTAAAATGTAAAGAATCATATAATGTGAATTTTCCACTTAATACTAAACTTTATAATACTATGTTTATTAATTACTTTTTTATATTTATAGTACCTTTTCTCCTTTGGATCCAATTGCACCAGGTAATCCCTGTTTCAAAAAATTCTTGAGTTAGTCACGTTCACTGCTATACTCCTAGTGGACAGAACCATGTTCAGCAAAATGTTTTTCATTTTCACAGCTTGGAGTCTACACTACCAATTTAGATTCTGAGTACCATTGGGGACAGTGATGATGATGTATGTAAGGCACTGTGGAATCAATGGCGCCATATAAGTGAGTAAAATAAATAAATAATGCAGAAATACATGTAGTAGAGTGATTTGGTCATGCAACTTGTCGCGCAAAAGAGAAAAATTAATTCTCCAATGAAAAACTTTAGCTCATTTACAGTATTGTTATAAATGTGTTGGTACAAGTAAGTGATCTGAGCTCTAGTACTATGAGGCTAAATTATTGCAGCATTGAAATTACTATAATACATGATTGTGTAAGCAACAGAGATGTCTGAAAGGTAACCTTTTAAGCAATTCATGTTGTTCAAACCATGGGCAGCATGAATTAGAGCCTGGATGTGGGATTGCAGCCAAGTATGTTACTCTTTGAAATGCTTTGGCATTTCAGACAAATGCAGTTAGAAGATCTGGCTGGCTACCATAGCCAGAGAATAGACTAGTCTGGCACCACTCCTGGTTAGCTTCTCCCGCCAACACTCCAGGCGATTGACAGGTCTCTTGCTATGATAGAGATCTGTCAATCATCTACAGCGGTGAATTTAAATGCAACCTGTCAGCAGGTTCTCTTTATTAAGTTGCTGCAATGCTGAATAAATCCATACCTTTGTTTTAGCAATCCATGTTTCAGTTTCCGAGAAATCCCTTGTCCAATTATTATGCTAATGAGCCACAAGTACTGAGGGCTTGGCCCTACAGATCTCTGGCCTCTCTCCTTCTTTCCTCACCCGCTGCTAGCTTCCCTTTTCTGACTGACAGGTTACTCTTCTCTCAGTCACCTGCTACCCCACCCAAGATCTCGTGCAAGTGGTTAAATTCCTAGGGGTGCTACATG
Source organism: Phyllobates terribilis (assembly GCF_046119375.1). Lineage (NCBI taxonomy): Eukaryota > Metazoa > Chordata > Amphibia > Anura > Dendrobatidae > Phyllobates > Phyllobates terribilis. Next base: position 465,068,278 of record NW_027362762.1, on the reverse strand, counting down.
CACAAATGGATCAACCAACTCTCGCGACGTCCTCAGGAGCTTACTGCGCACGCACCTCCACTAGAAAGACAAGAGGCTGGTGGCAGTCGAGGAAAGATGGAGAGAGGTCAGACAGCTGCAAGTGCAAGGCCAAGTCCCCTTCACTTATGGCTCATTAGCATTAAAATTAGACAGAGGAATTTCTCCTAAACGGAAACACAAATTGCTAAAATGAAGGGATGGATTTATTCAGTATGACAGCAACTTAATACAGATTATATAAATTTGGGATACAAAATCCTGCTGACAGGTTCTCCTTAAATTTTGATAATCCTAAGACTTCTACAGTATGAGCTACGGCACCCATGACTTGCTGGCTCACTAATTGACTCTTCTTGGATTACTTGCATGCTGGTAACACCCCACAAGTCAAACTGTTGTGCAGATGCTCAGACTTAGTTGTATAGGCATCACAATTCTGTCTTTGTCAAAACTTCTCAACTCCTATGCCTGTCTTATTTTCTCCTGCTTCTTGTACATCAACTTCAACAACTGATTGTTCACTTGCTGCTTAATATATCCTACCTATCCCTGACAGGTGTCATTGTCACAAGATATTCAGTGTTATTTACCTAACATTCTGGTTGATTAACATAGTAATAATAGCTAGGTCAGGAATATTGTACTTGTCATAGTTATAATTCATAACATAAGAACTACATATTACAGGGTTGTTCTCATCCTGACTTCTGGAGCGCTCCTGCTTGATAGACAGGCCCATCAGAAATCTGCGTGCTCTCTGATGCTGTAAGCAGAGGCAGCTGCGCCTCTGCACTATTGTAGGAGCACATTGGCAATGGAGCTGGCTGTATCTATTGTTCTTGCCAGCTTCAAAGGAGTGATTACAAGCTTTACTAGAGTGGGAAATACTGCGCTCCTTGTCTAGGAGACCAGCCACCGTGGAAAGATTGTCAGTAACCTAGGTAAAAAGCAGTAAACAATAAAATTAAAAATCCCGCTGTTCTTGAAAGCAGAGAGATTTGCAAAGTTGCTTGTTTTTAAAAGCACTTTGTAATTGTACTCAATTAAGATGATGAAACAACCCCTTTAAGTATTCAGCCATATTAAAAGTACAAAGTTACTAACCATTTGGCCTTTTACACGAGCCTGTAAACCATGTGGCGTTAAAACATCTTCGCAAGAGGTACATGACTCCCCCTAAAACAGAAATCCAGAGTGAAAGTCTCGTTTTTTTACTCTTCCTATTCATTTCAGTGTAAAATTCACTTTATTTTTCATTTGGGTTTTGGAGAATCTTTTTTTTCCAATGAGGTTTTGAAAAATTATGTGCATAGAAATAAATAAATGACGTTGCTTCTTTGAAACAGATTACGCTTAGAGTCCACTTGAAATGGCTGCAAAACACTGTGGCACACCATTTTCTAACGCCTCTTTAATGAATCAGGAATGCCTGCTGAGTGGTGTGCGCCTCTGTGCACCATGCAAGAGCTCTTACTCCAATCTATGCCCCTGTCCACTGGTATGAAAATGGCAATAGTCACAAAATTTTTGTGCCTCCCTAAGTTGCACAAAAAGTTTGCAACTTTTCAAAGCAATTTACTACAGAGTTTTGGCAAAATTGTTTTGATGAATCAGGGCCTGTTGTACAAAAAAAAACCTTTAAAAACCATGCCAAAATATCTTCAAAATTGAGATGTGTTTCAGTTGATGTGTCAGGCAAAAAAAGCATCCAAAATATGAATTTCATTGTTTCATGAAATGGATGCTGCTTGAAAAACTTGAAAGTTTTTAGACTCCAAAAAAACTCTGTCAACCTAGCCTAAAACTATAATCTATGAACAAAAAAGTCAATAAGGTCTCTAATATCCCCTGCGAGGGCCTGACTTTCTAGCAAAAGTCGGTCTTGAACATCCGGCATGCAAAGTGGGACCCAACAGCCCCCTGTGGCTGCTCTCGCAAGATCTTAGTGCTAACCAAGTCCTGCCTTGTACTTTACTAAGCACTTACTGAATAGTAGCGTCATTAGTGTAACATCATTAGAGCGGGTACCGATCACTATCTCTCACGAGATTTTGCTCTTTCACTGCGAGAGTGGCCACGAAGGGATGTGGGATCTCATTCTGCATACTGAGTTCCCACAACACCAAAGTCGGGGTCTGACTTTTGCTAGATTTAGCCACAGATTGGTAATGTGCACTCTTTACATCCTTTCACATTCTGGGTTTAGCAGTCCAGTGGATAGTCCTAATCAGTGAAGGACAGCCTTTCCCGTAACTGTGCATTCAGAGATACTGTAGTTGTCTATTAGTTAGTAAGATTGCCCACTGGAGTCCAAAATCCAGAATAATCAGAATTTTAAATGAATAGATTACAAGGTTTACTGGATGTCAAAATTATATATTAATCTATTCAGCTTCTCCTGCTCTACATGCCACTTTCAGTTTAGACTGCTTATCTATAATATACTTACCTTGTAATGTATTCACATCCTGTTCCGTCCAGATGTGTCCGGATCCCAGAATTTCAAGCGGCCGAAGTTCGTCGACCGCCATATTGGGACACCCAAGTGATGGGTGTCTCAATATGGAAACCGCTGGGGGTACCAGCCTCTTGCGCTTTACCACCAGCGGAACACCATCACGAACACGCCGTACACGCCGCCCACGGGATCAGCCGAATGATTCACTGACTGCTGCCATCTTTGTACAAGAGGAGCGCATGCGCAGTTTTAATGTGACCGCCGCTATCTGCCTGCACAAAGATGGCGGCGGTCTGATTTACTGTGCGGGGAGACAGCTCAAACGAGAGAACACATGAGGGAAGAAGACAGCACAGGGGTGGAGAGAGAGAGCAGACAAGGGGGAGAGCACATGAGGTACACAGGTCAAAGAAGAGATCACATGAGAGGAGAAGACAGCAGATGGGGGAGAGAGAAAGTGCACAGGCGAGAGAGACAGAGCACAGGGGGGAGACATCTCAAACGGGACAGCTCATGAGGGGAGAACACAGCACAGGAAGGAGAGAGACAGAGATAAGGGGGATAGCACATGGGGTAGACAGGTCAAAGAAGAGAGCACAGACGGGAGAAGTCAGCACATGGGGAAAGACAGAGTGGATAGGTGGGTGAGCACATGGGGGGAAGAGATTCTCAGTGCTGCAAAGCCTGCCCCCATCATAACATTACCGCCCTCGCATCGGGCCTCCATCTAGTCTAGCATAAAAGGTTAAAGTGGCTCAAAAATTGAGGAAACACACACTTTCTTAATTCATAGTCTGTATGGTTAGAGTTCAGGGTATGTGTGCCTTAATATAGCTGTAATACATGGAAATTAATTGGATAGTCCTTGAGAAACATTTATCATTTATATCTCCTGCTTCATAGATTTACCATGAAGATGTTGCGGATGAGCATGTGTGATGCCACTCAATAAAAACTTTATAAGAGTTACTTAAAGAGCTGATTTTCATAGTTTGTTTGGAGAGGCCGTGCATCTGCTTAACTGGCATTCCATACAAATGTCACCTCTCGAGGAATGAAGTTGGGAGAGATGGGGATCCCCAATCCAATTGATAGGTGGGGTCCAAGTGGTTGGATCCCCAGCAGTATAAAATTCACTACCTATCCAGTGGATAGATGAGAAATATTTATCACTTAAAGGGAATCTGTCACCACATTTGACCTATCTAAAGTATTCATTTGGGCACAGAGGTTATATAGAATGTTGAAAAAAAGTCCTACCTGTATGTCTTATATCAGATGGCTTGTTGTGGATAAATCATCTTTTATCACTTTATGTAAATGACCTCTTCCAGGCTATGGGGAAGATGTTGTCTGGTAGATAACTCTGCCTCAGAGCATATTGTGACAGATTCCCTTTAAGTACACTTTCAATGGTCAGAAAAAATGTCTCCAAGAAGTGAGAGGATACCTTCATCCTTGTCAGAAACTATGGGATGGCATTGGACATGGAGAGTCATATCTGTGTGTGTAAAGTATAGGATTGCTATGCTGATATATTTAGGTCTTCAGTAGTACCGTAGAGTGTAATTAAAATCCCTGTCTTCTGCTGCTTCTGTCCCAGTCTACACAGAAAAGCTGTCAGATTAAGTGATGAAAGTAGCTTCATTGTCAGGATTCCTGTTTTCCTTCTACAGTTTGACCACTAGTGGCTGCCATTATTCACCTTAATATTGTCAGGAATCCTGTTGTCCTTCAACAGTTTGACCACTAGTGGCAGCTATTGTTCACCTTGATAATTGTGCTGCAGTCTCACTCCTTGCCACTGGAGGCTGCTGCTGTGTCCTGCAATTGCCCTTTACTAAGATGGCAGATTCTGAACCTGTGGAATTCATCTTGTTTCCTGTTACGATACTGGTGTAGCACTGCTGGAATCCAGTGGCCGAAGAAGTACAAGCAGGAACAGAAAGTGGAAGTAGAAGTTCTTGGAGTTAGCAAAGGAGTTGTAGGGAACAATCTGTAGATAGGTGAGAACAGTCTAGGTAAGATAATCCAGGAGCTGGAGACTGGAACTAGACTAAACAGCTATACACAATACTCAAGCAATGAGTGAGAGATTCATGCAGCTTTAAGTAGGCCCAAACAGGAAACAAGATGGATTCCACAGGTTCAGAATCTGCCATCTTAGGAAAGGGCAATTGCAGGACACAGCAGCAGCCTCCAGTGGTAAGGAGTGGGATTGCAGCACAATTATTAAAGTGAACAATAGCAGCCATTAGTGGTCAAATTGTAGAAGGACAACAGGAATCCTGACATTCATATGTGTAGTTTACTAACTTGGTTGAAAACCAGAAGGTTTTAAGATTTATTTTTGTTCTGGTTAAAAATAAGTTTATAATTAAAAAAAATTATGACTTCAATACATTGTATCATTTTCTGATAGACATTTTCAATTGAAAGGTGTTTTATGTGGACAAACTCACTTTATATTTTCAGCATATCACGATGAGCTGAAGCTGATGAGCTGTTGCGTACTGTGTACAGCTGCCAAACATGCGTAAGTACAAGTACAGTAATCTGTATTGTACTAATGAAAATGAAGCAGGAGCTGAGAACTTAGTAATGCCAGTAATCTTGGTATTGCTTGGAACAGTTTACATTTGGCCCACAACCTTGCATACCAACTGTGGTGTTTTCAGCCAGGGCTTAGTAACACAAACCTCAAATTTTTAGCCAAAGTGGAAAACATTCAGTGCATTTTGACCAGACGTGTAATTTTGTGTAATGTAACATGCTTTTCTGGTTTCTTTATGTTCTCTCCATTCAACAAAAGATTTCATGGCCTAGTAATTTAGTTACTTAAGACAGAATCCTATATTGTAGCTTGCCTCTTTGTAAGCCAATTGATATTAGATTATATTTAACATCTTACCTTTTCACCCTTCAATCCATTAATGCCCGGGGTTCCCTGTGTTCAAACAAAACAAAAAAGGCTTTATTTATTATGTTGAATGATTCATTTCCTAAAAATAGACCCTGTCATACAAAATAAATGAACCTTTTTGTTCATTTCTGAAGAACTGAACATATTGGATAATAGCAGTATTTCAAACTCCCTAAAGAATCATTTTTGCAAGTGATTGTATTACAGCTGTCAGTGAGTGATGTGTACCAGTCTCTGGATTGTCCCATAGATTTCTGAAAGTGGCACTGCATGGTAGAGCAAAACTGCTGCTATACCAGTGCTTCCATCCTTGCTATTTACACTGGGATAAAGCTGCTGGCTCCAGCCTGTTTTTAGGAGGGTGAATCGGGTTATATCACCACCTCCAGCCAACCAGAGGCAGATGCTAATTTAATCTGAATTTTGGAAATTAAAGAGACTCCTTTTCCAAGTCCGTGTTTTCTGACCCTGCAGTTGCTAGTAGAGTTCAGCACAAATCTCATGACCTCTAGATGGGGCAACTAAATGATACCTGGTAGGTACTGTGCTTGTGTCTGATTCTACGTAATAGGACACATACATGATGGTTGCCACCATGGATAGTTGCCTCAGCAACACCCTCTCTCCACACCTGAGCCTTTTATATGATATGTGCATTGTAAAATTAGGTCTACTTTTATAGTTATTGGATACAGAAGAAAACTGGTTTTTAGTAATAAAACAATATCAAATAAACCTCACTGAACTATTTCCTAAGAAAGGCAAATAAACAATCCCACCTAGACAATATAAAGATCTTGACATTATAGTTAGTGAAAGTAGCTGAAGGCTATGGGCAAATCAATCAAAATCAATAAACTTTGTGCAGGTGGGAATGCTATTGTATGTTTTAATGATTCCAAGCCAAACGCACATCAGGAATTTAACTGCTATCTAAACCATTTTTTTTTCTAAATTGGGTAGGAAAAAAAGGAAACGGCAGGCATTCTTCCGTAATGACATTTTTTATAGGTAATAGCAAAAGGGCAATGGTAACTAAGAATGCTTTGACAACTATTCATGCTGCTGCTTTGGACCAAAGGAAATATAATTTCCAGTATACTTCTCTTTGTCTTGTAGATGGGTACAATATACCATGTGCCCTGTTGGTCATTTCCATTCAGTAGAACATTTAAGCCCCGATTCATCTAGGCCATTTTCTTGCCGGTTTTGATGAGGGGGCATGGTGGAGTCAAACGCTCCTGATTCATTAAGAGTTGCATGCCTCTTCATAAGTATGGAGCAGCTGACGAATGGCGTGCATTTTGGCAGAGCTGGGAAAAATGCCAAAAGTAGCAAGGTTTTCGCAACTCAGAATTGTGCCAAAATTTTGTGACTTTTTAAAGCAATTTACGCCAGAATTCTAGCAAAATTGCCTTGATGAATTAGGGCCTTAGAGACTATTCTCATGATCATCCTCAAATTCATCAGATTTCCATTCTGTACCTTTTGACATTTGTTTTGATCTGTTTTACATGTCCATATTAAATCCATATCTCTGTTTTAGGATTTTTTTTTTATCCCTATTACATGTATGTTATCCATTTTTTTCTCATCTGTTTTATATAAAAAATGTTCTTCTCTATTGTCCCAATTCATTATTCTTTTTTTAAATCTGATCTGGTAAATGGATTCATTTTTCTTGTCTATGCAAACGTCTACTGGCATTTTTCATCCAAAAATTGCAATCTGATTGTGCATGCTGGGATTTTTTAACTGGATTCCCGCTCTGTTTCTTCTGATGTTATAATTGTAGACTTCTAAATGTTTACATTTAAAAATTGGTCGTGTGACTAAGTTCTAAGGGTATGGCGAGTTTTACATATCCGACATTCATTGTCCAAGTGCAGACTGCCATGTCTGGATAGGCCGCGAGTCTCCTGTACCAAATTCAACAGCCTCCCTCATGCCTATATATCAGGACTGTGAATCCCTTTTTATTTTATCACTTACTCAAATAAAAAAGCACTGTGATATTACTTTTCATAAAAAAATCATAAAGTAGCTAAAACTCTATCCTGACTTTTTTTTTTAACCGAAGCAAGCTAGTATTTTAAGAGCTATTTTATAGCTTTGAAATCTCCTGAATGAGCTCATTTATGTTTTGCATGATCTATAGAGATAAAAAGGCTCACTACACGAAGCTTAGGTGTGACCCTAGCCTAACAATAGTTTCCTTATGGTCCACAGTACAAGAATATAACATGCAGAAGGGCACAACTGATTCCTGTTTTTATTGAAATCACTGGGGTCAGATGTGTCATCTATTTCTTTAGAACTTTTATATAAATTGATGGAGTGACTAATCATCATCACCTCTTATATGCTATATAGCGATTAATGATTATCATCTTATACAGCTCTGTAAGGTTGAGAACAATGATGTGCAATAGAAATATTTTGTAGCAGTGTAACTTCATTAAGGTGTAATATTAGAACAATTCTATAAGTTTATGTAACACACAAGGTGCAGAGAAGAATAATATATGAAGGCCTGCTTGTACAGTGGAGAAAATGCAAGCCTGAATTGATTGTTATTCTTCCAACTCATGCCAGGTATACCTGTTCACCTTTTGGTCCTGATACGCCTGCTGGCCCCTACAAAGGATTAAAGTAAGAGTCAGATGCGTGATGTTTTCTTTTTTTTAAAGAATGAGTCACTGAGAAGTTATCAGAATGAGCTAACTCAAGGGAATCTGTTACCAGGTTTTTGCCACCTAATCTGAGAGCAGCATTATATAAAGACAGATACTCTGATTCCAGCGATGTGTCACTTACTGAGCAGCTTGCTGTAATTTTGATAAAATCACTGTTTTATCACCAAGAGACTAGTAAACCTGCTGCCATGTAGTCCATATTAATGAACTCTGTATAACTCCGCCCCATCACTGATTGGCAGCTTTCTGCCAATGCACAGTGTATACAGAAAGCTGCCAGTCAGTGGTGTCACTGGGGCCATACAGAGCTCAGCATTCAGAGAACTGGTAGATCTGCTGAAGATAAAGCAATGATTTTATCAAAACTGTAGCAAGCAGCTCAGTAAGTGATACATCACTGGAATCAGGGTTTATGCTCTTACATCATTCTGCTCTCAGATAGGGTAGCAAAAACCTGGTGTTAGATTCCTTTGATTTTTTGCATTCTTGGTCCACACCAGTCATCCACCATTCTAGTTAAAGTAGTTGAGTTTATTAAGGACATTTGGGTCACATAGCATAATTAATGATTCGGAGCGGATGTCCAGTATCGGAATTAGGCCAGCCATACACATTAGATGGCTGTCGGTCAAATGATGTATTGGCAGATTGTTCAACCAACAGCCATCTTGACTCTTCAAAACACATGAGTGTTCTTTTAGTAGAGCACTCCCTTGTTCTTTATGAGAAAGCTGCCATCAGACATGTTTGACGACGGCTTATCTCCAGGAGAACAAAGTGATCGTCAGTCAGGAATCGAACATGCCTTATCGACATCTCCCCTGACAATTAGTTGTTCGGTACTCCGATATACATTAGACTGTCGGCTGGACCCGTCGATATTGGCTGGTTCGGCTGACAGTCTAATGTGTATGGGGGCCTTTTGTCATGGTTTATTTATTACTCACTGGTGTTCCTGGCAGTCCAATTCCGGAACTACCCTTCTGCCCCTTTACACCTGGCACACTGATAATGCCATCAGTGCTAATGGTTGGGCAAACCTCACATGGATCACCCTACAAAAAAAACCCAAAATAAAACATTACTACTCTGTATCCTTACTGTAATAGAACAATATGAGAATAAAGTGAAGGCCAGTTTACCTTTTCTCCCTTTATTCCAGGGACTCCTGGTTTTCCCTGTAGAAATAAAAATGACATTACAGATTCAACTAAACTGATAGTGGGCTCAATAAAAAAAATGGTTGATAACAACAGCATGTAGACATCAGTTTATGGCACATCTACAGCAATCATTTTCTCTGTGTATGAAATGAGAGAATAGGTGAAAGGGACAGTCTTTAGACTGTACAGAACTACTAGATATATGGATACAAATTTACAGCACATAAAAACAATATACTGCATGCAATCCTATACAGCTTTCTGCACACATACTTCAAGACGGTTTATTACTCGCAGTGGCCAAAAAACTGTCACCTATACTCAACTAAACATAAAAACATAAAAACACAGAGCAATAAAACACCTACTAGACAAAGCTGAAAAAGTCTACCGTGTCCTGCCTTAAACTATAGCCCTCCATTCCATTTTAGTTTGTTTACAACCTTTTATATATTTGCTTTATGCGTTTTTCAGTTGGCTGTATCTTAGCTTCATGTGGAAGCTGTGTATATAGCTCCGTAGATAAAGTCGAAGTGTATCAGGGAAAATCAGTAAGACCTGACCCAAAAAACCCACCTGTATCCCCCGATGAAATCCGATTTTGTTTTTAGAGTTCATTATATGACCCCCAAAAGTCACTATATATTTTTGAAGCCAAATCTCATCTTGGGTTACGTCAGATTTTGCAGCCCAGTTATGCCAGCTTTGGTCCAGGTTTAGAAACCAACAGGATTTTCACAGCTATATTAAAGTTGATAAGGAGTATGATATAACGACGTTCCTAACTTCCTCATCTTACCCGCCATTCTTCTCTTTTCTGTTTTGCTTTCCACATGCTTTTCTAAGGAATGCCTTCCATCATTTTTAATTTTAGGTTATTTTTTTTAAATATCTACCTATAACTAATAGAACTGTTGACAGTTTTTTATAGAAACACCACCCATAGTTCAGATATCCCCCCAATGCATGTGAACTGTAAAATAGCCTTAAAATGTGAACAAATGTTAAAGATTGTTTACTACCCAGAGTAAAGAACAATTGTGTAATTTAAAGGAAATGATATACCTCACCACTGTGCTAAAGAAAGAAGCATATGACACAAATCCATTACAGCATATGTGAAAGTAATGCAAGGGTCACTATGACAGCATCATCAGCTGACATACTTTACTGCAACTGTAAAAAATAAGTATGAATATCAATAAAAACAATTATTGCTATTGAGAGATGTCATTTTCTTTGTTTTGTACTAGTTTTTAATGAAGTTCTAATCATTATGTGGTAAGCAATAAGAAAAATGAAGTATCTTTATGTTTCTTAATACATGTATCGGATTTAAGCTATTTATAGAGATCATAAATCGTGCAACTGACACTACAAATACGTCTACAGTAACAATACTAACCGGTTTCCCTCCAGGTCCTTCTTTGCCTGGAGTCCCTGGTTGACCCTAAGGGTTAGAAAAGAGAATGGTAAATACTAAGACGTACTAAGAAGATTCCAACATAGAGGTCATTCTGTAATTACTTTGTGCATGCTTATCCAGAGAATACCTGCTGGTGCTAGTTTATTCTATAACACCTTTCCCTACTTGGACAGGAGGCGGTAGACAATGTTGTCCCAAATCCTTATCTCACTCTTAGGCCTCGATTCATCAAAGCATTTTCGCCAGAGTTTTTATTTGCATAAAAATGTAGCAACTTTTGAAGTCTTCACACCAGTTTCTAACAGAGCCTCCAAAATGGGTGGAGCTGGGGTGGGAAGGGAGATTCAGCAATGGCGTGACTCCACAGCTCGTCTAATTCATGACGAGCTGTGGCGTTCCCTGCTCCAAAAATCTTACTCGAATCAAGGAATGGAGTAAGATTTAGGACATGGCACAAAGAGACGGATGCCACTTTTGGCGTGCAGCTCTTCCTGAATAAGGAGTGTCTCATTCCAATATGCCCCCTTATCAAAACTGGTAAGAAAATGGCCTGTCTCTATGAATCAGGGTCTTAGACTAAACTTTAAGCTTTTGGCCTTAACTTGTCTGCTAAAATTGTTGGGAGAACCATTTCAGTGTACTGAGGAATGAAGTCTGATTGAACTGATTTTCCAAAGAACCTCTAAAGACTTTCTCTGCATTATTTGATTTAATTTTTGAAACGATTGTGTACTTTCTCCGTATTTTAACAGAGGTTGAACATGATTTTGTGGCACTACTGATATATGTCTTACAGGATCTTGTCCTGCACTTATTCGTTCCTTCTCACAATGCTGAACAGCTCTCCTGAGGTTAGGATCGTCCCGAATAGGGTCACCGTGACGTGGTGAGATGTCTTTTACATTTTTTTGATCAAAATTATGTTAACTAAACACTCTATATTATTTTCATGCACTATTGCTGTTTATTTATTTACTGTAGTAGGGTATTTGCTTTTTATGTTTTTATTTTGGGTTTTGTTTGCTCAGTGGCCAGTGTGAAAATGCGTCTACATGCTGCATGGACACCAACTTATATTGCAGTTCATCACTTCAGGTGTTTTCATTTCAGGGTTTCTGCATTCTGTGCATATAAAGGAGTGGCCTGCATTCTGTGCATATAAAGGAGTGGCCTGAATTATGTGCATATAAAGGAGTGGCCTGCATTCTGTGCATATACAGGAGTGGCCTGAATTCTGTGCATATAAAGGAGTGGCCTGAATTATGTGCATATAAAGGAGTGGCCTGCATTCTGTGCATATAAAAGGAGTGGCCTGAATTCTGTGCATATAAAGGAGTGGCCTGAATTCTGTGCATATAAAGGAGTGGCCTGAATTCTGTGCATATAAAGGAGTGGCCTGGATTCTGTGCATATAAAGGAGTGGCCTGGATTCTGTGCATATAAAGGAGTGGCCTGCATTCTGTGCATATAAAGGAGTGGCCTGCTTTCTGTGCATATAAAGGAGTGGCCTCCATGCTGTGCATATACAGGAGTGGCCTGGATTCTGTGCATATAAAGGAGTGGCCAGCATTCTGTGCATATAAAGGAGTGGCCTGGATTCTGTGCATATAAAGGAGTGGCCTGCATTCTGTGCATATAAAGGAGTGGCCTGCTTTCTGTGCATATAAAGGAGTGGCCTGCATTCTGTGCATATAAAGGAGTGGCCTCCATGCTGTGCATATAAAGGAGTGGCCTGCATTCTGTGCATATAAAGGAGTGGCCTCCATGCTGTGCATATAAAGGAGTGGCCTGCATTCTGTGCATATAAAGGAGTGGCCTGCATTAGGTGCATATACAGGATTGGCCTGCATTCTGTGCATATAAAAGAGTGGCCTGCATTCTGTGCATATAACGGAGTGGCCTGCATTCTGTGCATATAACGGAGTGGCCTGCATTCTGTGCATATACAGGATTGGCCTGCATTCTGTGCATATAAAGGAGTGGCCTGCATTCTGTGCATATAAAGGAGTGGCCTGCATTCTGTGCATACAAAGGAGTGGCCTGCATTCTGTGCATATAGAGGAGTGGCCTGCATTCTGTGCATGTGCATATAGAGGAGTGGCCTGCATTCTGTGCATATAGAGGAGTGGCCTGCATTCTGTGCATATAAAGGAGTGGCCTGCATTCTGTGCATATAAAGGAGTGACCTGCATTCTGTGCATATAAAGGAGTGGCCTGCATTCTGTGCATATAGAGGAGTGGCCTGCATTCTGTGCATATAAAGGAATGGCCTGCATTCTGTGCATATAAAGGAGTGGCCTGCATTCTGTGCATATAAAGGAGTGGCCTGCTTTCTGTGCATATAAAGGAGTGGCCTCCATGCTGTGCATATAAAGGAGTGGCCTGCATTCTGTGTATATAAAGGAGTGGCCTGCATTCTGTGCATATAAAGGAGTGGCCTGCATTCTGTGCATATAAAGGAGTGGCCTCCATGCTGTGCATATAAAGGAGTGGCCTGCATTCTGTGCATATAAAGGAGTGGCCTCCATGCTGTGCATATAAAGGAGTGGCCTGCATTCTGTGCATATAAAGGAGTGGCCTGCATTAGGTGCATATACAGGATTGGCCTGCATTCTGTGCATATAAAAGAGTGGCCTGCATTCTGTGCATATAACGGAGTGGCCTGCATTCTGTGCATATACAGGATTGGCCTGCATTCTGTGCATATAAAGGAGTGGCCTGCATTCTGTGCATATAAAGGAGTGACCTGCATTCTGTGCATATACAGGATTGGCCTGCATTCTGTGCATATAAAGGAGTGGCCTGCATTCTGTGCATATAAAGGAGTGGCCTGCATTCTGTGCATATACAGGATTGGCCTGCATTCTGTGCATATAAAGGAGTGGCCTGCATTCTGTGCATATAAAGGAGTGGCCTGCATTCTGTGCATATAAAAGAGTGGCCTGCATTCTGTGCATATAGAGGAGTGGCATGCATTTTGTGCATATAAAGGAGTGGCCTGCATTCTGTGCATATAAAGGAGTGGCCTGCATTCTGTGCATATAAAGGAGTGGCCTCCATGCTGTGCATATAAAGGAGTGGCCTGCATTCTGTGCATATAAAGGAGTGGCCTGCATTCTGTGCATATAAAGGAGTGGCCTGCATTCTGTGCATATAAAGGAGTGGCCAGCTTTCTGTGCATATAAAGGAGTAGCCTCCATGCTGTGCATATAAAGGAGTGGCCTGCATTCTGTGTATATAAAGGAGTGGCCTGCATTCTGTGCATATACAGGAGTGTCCTCCATGCTGTGCATATAAAGGAGTGGCCTGCATTCTGTGCATATAAAGGAGTGGTCTGCATTCTGTGCATATACAGGAGTGACCTGTATTCTGTGCATATAAAGGAGTGGCCTCCATGCTGTGCATATAAAGGAGTGGCCTGCATTCTGTGCATATACAGGAGTGGCCTGCATTCTGTGCATATAAAGGAGTGGCCTCCACGCTGTGCATATAAAGGAGTGGCCTCCATGCTGTGCATATAAAGTAGTGGTCTGCATTCTGTGCATATACAGGAGTGGCCTGCATTCTGTGCATATAAAGGAGTGGCCTCCATGCTGTGCATATAAAGGAGTGGCCTGCATTCTATGCATATAAAGGAGTGGCCTGCATTCTGTGCATATAAAGGAGTGGCCTCCATGCTGTGCATATAAAGGAGTGGCCTGCATTCTGTGCACATAAAGGAGTGGCCTGCATTCTGTGCATATAAAGGAGTGGTCTGCATTCTGTGCATATACAGGAGTGGCCTGCATTCTGTGCATATAAAGGAGTGGCTTACATTCTGTGCATATACAGGAGTGGCCTGCATTCTGTGCATATAAACGAGTGGTCTGCATTCTGTGCATATACAGGAGTGGCCTGCATTCTGTGCATATAAAGGAGTGGCTTACATTCTGTGCATATACAGGAGTGGCCTGCATTCTGTGCATATAAAGGAGTGGCTTACATTCTGTGCATATACAGGAGTGGTCTGCATTCTGTGCATATACAGGAGTGGCCTGCATTCTGTGCATATAAAGGAATGGCCTGCATTCTGTGCATATAAAGGAGTGGCCTGCATTCTGTGCATATAAAGGAGTGGCCTGCTTTCTGTGCATATAAAGGAGTGGCCTCCATGCTGTGCATATAAAGGAGTGGCCTGCATTCTGTGTATATAAAGGAGTGGCCTGCATTCTGTGCATATAAAGGAGTGGCCTGCATTCTGTGCATATAAAGGAGTGGCCTCCATGCTGTGCATATAAAGGAGTGGCCTGCATTCTGTGCATATAAAGGAGTGGCCTCCATGCTGTGCATATAAAGGAGTGGCCTGCATTCTGTGCATATAAAGGAGTGGCCTGCATTAGGTGCATATACAGGATTGGCCTGCATTCTGTGCATATAAAAGAGTGGCCTGCATTCTGTGCATATAACGGAGTGGCCTGCATTCTGTGCATATACAGGATTGGCCTGCATTCTGTGCATATAAAGGAGTGGCCTGCATTCTGTGCATATAAAGGAGTGACCTGCATTCTGTGCATATACAGGATTGGCCTGCATTCTGTGCATATAAAGGAGTGGCCTGCATTCTGTGCATATAAAGGAGTGGCATGCATTCTGTGCATATACAGGATTGGCCTGCATTCTGTGCATATAAAGGAGTGGCCTGCATTCTGTGCATATAAAGGAGTGGCCTGCATTCTGTGCATATAAAAGAGTGGCCTGCATTCTGTGCATATAGAGGAGTGGCATGCATTTTGTGCATATAAAGGAGTGGCCTGCATTCTGTGCATATAAAGGAGTGGCCTGCATTCTGTGCATATAAAGGAGTGGCCTGCATTCTGTGCATATAAAGGAGTGGCCTCCATGCTGTGCATATAAAGGAGTGGCCTGCATTCTGTGCATATAAAGGAGTGGCCTGCATTCTGTGCATATAAAGGAGTGGCCTGCATTCTGTGCATATAAAGGAGTGGCCAGCTTTCTGTGCATATAAAGGAGTAGCCTCCATGCTGTGCATATAAAGGAGTGGCCTGCATTCTGTGTATATAAAGGAGTGGCCTGCATTCTGTGCATATACAGGAGTGTCCTCCATGCTGTGCATAAAAAGGAGTGGCCAGCTTTCTGTGCATATAAAGGAGTAGCCTCCATGCTGTGCATATAAAGGAGTGGCCTGCATTCTGTGTATATAAAGGAGTGGCCTGCATTCTGTGTATATATACAGGAGTGTCCTCCATGCTGTGCATATACAGGAGTGACCTGTATTCTGTGCATATAAAGGAGTGGCCTCCATGCTGTGCATATAAAGGAGTGGCCTGCATTCTGTGCATATACAGAAGTGGCCTGCATTCTGTGCATATAAAGGAGTGGCCTCCACGCTGTGCATATAAAGGAGTGGCCTCCATGCTGTGCATATAAAGGAGTGGTCTGCATTCTGTGCATATACAGGAGTGGCCTGCATTCTGTGCATATAAAGGAGTGGCCTCCATGCTGTGCATATAAAGGAGTGGCCTGCATTCTATGCATATAAAGGAGTGGCCTGTATTCTGTGCATATAAAGGAGTGGCCTCCATGCTGTGCATATAAAGGAGTGGCCTGCATTCTGTGCACATAAAGGAGTGGCCTGCATTCTGTGCATATAAAGGAGTGGTCTGCATTCTGTGCATATACAGGAGTGGCCTGCATTCTGTGCATATAAAGGAGTGGCTTACATTCTGTGCATATACAGGAGTGGCCTGCATTCTGTGCATATAAAGGAGTGGTCTGCATTCTGTGCATATACAGGAGTGGCCTGCATTCTGTGCATATAAAGGAGTGGCTTACATTCTGTGCATATACAGGAGTGGCCTGCATTCTGTGCATATAAAGGAGTGGCTTACATTCTGTGCATATACAGGAGTGGTCTGCATTCTGTGCATATAAAGGAGTGGTCTGCATTCTGTGCATATACAGGAGTGGCCTGCATTCTGTGCATATAAAGGAGTGGCCTCCATGCTGTGCATATAAAGGAGTGGCCTGCATTCTGTGCACATAAAGGAGTGGCCTGCATTCTGTGCATATAAAGGAGTGGTCTGCATTCTGTGCATATACAGGAGTGGCCTGCATTCTGTGCATATAAAGGAGTGGCTTACATTCTGTGCATATACAGGAGTGGCCTGCATTCTGTGCATATAAAGGAGTGGTCTGCATTCTGTGCATATACAGGAGTGGCCTGCATTCTGTGCATATAAAGGATTGGTCTGCATTCGGTGCATATACAGGAGTGGCCTGCATTCTGTACATATAAAGGAGTGGCCTGCATTCTGTGCATATAAAGGAGTGGTCTGCATTCTGTGCATATACAGGAGTGACCTGTATTCTGTGCATATAAAGGAGTGGCCTCCATGCTGTGCATATAAAGGAGTGGCCTGCATTCTGTGCATATACAGGAGTGGCCTGCATTCTGTGCATATAAAGGAGTGGCCTCCACGCTGTGCATATAAAGGAGTGGCCTCCATGCTGTGCATATAAAGGAGTGGTCTGCATTCTGTGCATATACAGGAGTGGCCTGCATTCTGTGCATATAAAGGAGTGGCCTCCATGCTGTGCATATAAAGGAGTGGCCTGCATTCTATGCATATAAAGGAGTGGCCTGCATTCTGTGCATATAAAGGAGTGGCCTCCATGCTGTGCATATAAAGGAGTGGCCTGCATTCTGTGCACATAAAGGAGTGGCCTGCATTCTGTGCATATAAAGGAGTGGTCTGCATTCTGTGCATATACAGGAGTGGCCTGCATTCTGTGCATATAAAGGAGTGGCCTGCATTCTGTGCATATAAAGGAGTGGCTTTCATTCTGTGCATATACAGGAGTGGCCTGCATTCTGTGCATATAAAGGAGTGGTCTGCATTCTGTGCATATACAGGAGTGGCCTGCATTCTGTGCATATAAAGGAGTGGGTTACATTCTGTGCATATACAGGAGTGGTCTGCATTCTGTGCATATAAAGGAGTGGTCTGCATTCTGTGCATATAGAGGAGTGGCCTGCATTCTGTGCATATAAAGGAGTGGCCTCCATGCTGTGCATATAAAGGAGTGGCCTGCATTCTGTGCACATAAAGGAGTGGCCTGCATTCTGTGCATATAAAGGAGTGGTCTGCATTCTGTGCATATACAGGAGTGGCCTGCATTCTGTGCATATAAAGGAGTGGCTTACATTCTGTGCATATACAGGAGTGGCCTGCATTCTGTGCATATAAAGGAGTGGTCTGCATTCTGTGCATATACAGGAGTGGCCTGCATTCTGTGCATATAAAGGAGTGGCTTACATTCTGTGCATATACAGGAGTGGTCTGCATTCTGTGCATATAAAGGAGTGGTCTGCATTCTGTGCATATACAGGAGTGGCCTGCATTCTGTGCATATAAAGGAGTGGCCTCCATGCTGTGCATATAAAGGAGTGGCCTGCATTCTGTGCACATAAAGGAGTGGCCTGCATTCTGTGCATATAAAGGAGTGGTCTGCATTCTGTGCATATACAGGAGTGGCCTGCATTCTGTGCATATAAAGGAGTGGCTTACATTCTGTGCATATACAGGAGTGGCCTGCATTCTGTGCATATAAAGGAGTGGCTTACATTCTGTGCATATAACGGAGTGGCCTGCATTCTGTGCATATACAGGATTGGCCTGCATTCTGTGCATATAAAGGAGTGGCCTGCATTCTGTGCATATAAAGGAGTGACCTGCATTCTGTGCATATACAGGATTGGCCTGCATTCTGTGCATATAAAGGAGTGGCCTGCATTCTGTGCACATAAAGGAGTGGCCTGCATTCTGTGCATATAAAGGAGTGGTCTGCATTCTGTGCATATACAGGAGTGGCCTGCATTCTGTGCATATAAAGGAGTGGCCTGCATTCTGTGCATATAAAGGAGTGGCTTTCATTCTGTGCATATACAGGAGTGGCCTGCATTCTGTGCATATAAAGGAGTGGTCTGCATTCTGTGCATATACAGGACTGGCCTGCATTCTGTGCATATAAAGGAGTGGCTTACATTCTGTGCATATACAGGAGTGGTCTGCATTCTGTGCATATAAAGGAGTGGTCTGCATTCTGTGCATATACAGGAGTGGCCTGCATTCTGTGCATATAAAGGAGTGGCCTCCATGCTGTGCATATAAAGGAGTGGCCTGCATTCTGTGCACATAAAGGAGTGGCCTGCATTCTGTGCATATAAAGGAGTGGTCTGCATTCTCTGCATATACAGGAGTGGCCTGCATTCTGTGCATATAAAGGAGTGGCTTATATTCTGTGCATATACAGGAGTGGCCTGCATTCTGTGCATATAAAGGAGTGGTCTGCATTCTGTGCATATACAGGAGTGGCCTGCATTCTGTGCATATAAAGGAGTGGCTTACATTCTGTGCATATACAGGAGTGGTCTGCATTCTGTGCATATAAAGGAGTGGTCTGCATTCTGTGCATATACAGGAGTGGCCTGCATTCTGTGCATATAAAGGATTGGTCTGCATTCGGTGCATATACAGGAGTGGCCTGCATTCTGTGCATATAAAGGAGTGGCCTGCTTCAGGTCCCTTGTCTTATTAACTGCATCATTCCTGTTTTCTGTTGTGTATAAATATGTTGACTCTTCAGATTTTGTGTTATTCTATGCCTGATGAAGAGACCTGAGTAGTCTGGAAAACTTGCTATTGATTACCATTTTTTCAGCTATCCATTAAAAAGTTATCAACCACTGAGGACTCTCAATTTGTAATATTTTTCTGATGTAGAAGCATGTGATCAGATCTGTCCATCAGCCTCCTCCACTTGAAAAATATTTTCCATGTTGACTGTTTGGTTGGAAGAGGCTGTTGGACAGATTAGATCATATGCTTCTACACTAAAGCCCCCGTCTCACATAGCGATATCGCTAGCGATATCGCTAGCGATATCGCTGCTGAGTCACGGTTTTGGTGACTCACCAGCGACCTCACCAGCGATGTCGCTGTGTGTGACACTTTGCAACGATCAGGCCCCTGCTGTGAGGTCGCTGATCGCTGCAAAGTGTCCTGGACCATTTTTTGGTCGTTGGCCTCCCGCTGGCCAGCACACATCGCTGTGTGTGACCAGCGGGACCAACGATCTGGCTGGTAACTATGGTAAACATTGGGTTACTAGGGGAACGCGCGCACTTAGTAACCCGCTGTTTACCATGGATACCACTCTGCTATGGTAAGCGGAGGCTCCCGCGCACCGTAGCAGAGTGGTATCCATGGTAAACAGCGGGTTACTAGGGGCACACGCGCACTTAGTAACGCGATGTTTACCATAGTTACCAGCCTGCTCCTGCTTGCAGCAGGCTGGTAACGGGAGCAGGACATCGTGGAACGATCCTTTCCACGATATCGCTGCTCCCCTGATCGCTGGTGAGCCTGCCTGTTTGACAGCTCACCAGCGATGTATTAGCGATGCAGCAACGATCCCTGACAGGTCGTATCGTTGTCGGGATCGCTGCTGCATCGCTTAGTGTGACGGGGCCCTAACATACATTTTGTTGACAGGATAGCTGTACCATTTGTGAGAAAAGCTGTGTGATAGATACAGTACACACCAAAAGTTTGGACACACCTTCTCATTTAAAGATTTTTCAGTATTTTCATGCTATTGAAATTGTACATTCACACTGAAGGCATCAAAACTATGAATTAACACATGTGGAATTATATACTTAACAAAAAAGTGTGAAACAACTGAAAATATGTTTTATATTCTAGGTTCTTCAAAGTAGCCACCTTTTGCTTTGATGACTGCTTTGCACACTCTTGGCATTCTCTTGATGAGCTTCAAGTGGTAGTCACCGGAAATGGTCTTCCAACAATCTTGAAGGAGTTCCCAGAGATGCTTAGCACTTGTTGGACCTTTTGCCTTCACTCTGCGGTCCAGCTCACCCCAAACCATCTCGATTGGGTTCAGGTCTGGTGACTGTGGAGGCTAGGTAATCTGGCGTAGCACCCCATCACTCTCCTTCTGGGTCAAATAGCCCTTACACAGCCTGGAGGTGTGTTTGGGGTCATTGTCCTGTTGAAAAATAAATGATGGTCCAACTAAACGCAAACCGGATGGAATAGCATGCTGCTGCAAGATGCTGTGGTAGCCATGCTGGTTCAGTATGCCTTCAATTTTGAATAAATCCCCAACAGTGTCACCAGCAAAGCACCCCCACACCATCACACCTCCTCCTTCATGCTTCACGGTGGGAACCAGGCATGTAGAGTCCATCCGTTCACCTTTTCTGCGTCGCACAAAGACACCGTGGTTGGAACCAAAGATCTCAAATTTGGACTCAACAGACCAAAGCATAGATTTCCACTGGTCTAATGTCCATTCCTTGTGTTCTTTAGCCCAAACAAGTCTCTTCTGCTTGTTGCCTGTCCTTAGCAGTGGTTTCCTAGCAGCTATTTTACCATGAAGGCCTGCTGCACAAAGTCTCTTCTTAACAGTTGTTGAAGAGATGTGTCTGCTGCTAGAACTCTGTGTGGCATTAACCTGGTCTCTAATCTGAGCTGCTGTTAACCTGCGATTTCTGAGGCTGCTGACTCGAATAAACTTATCCTCAGAAGCAGAGGTGACTCTTGGTCTTCCTTTCCTGGGGCGGTCCTCATGTGAGCCAGTTTCTTTGTAGCGCTTGATGGTTTTTGCAACTGCACTTGGGGACACTTTCAAAGTTTTCCCAATTTTTCGGACTGACTGACCTTCATTTCTTAAAGTAATGATGGCCACTCGTTTTTCTTTACTTAGTTGCTTTTTTCTTGCCATAATACAAATTCTAACAGTCTATTCAGTAGGACTATCAGCTGTGTATCCACCAGACTTCTGCACAACACAACTGATGGTGCCAACCCCATTTATAAGGCAAGAAATGCCACTTATTAAACCTGACAGGGCACACCTGTGAAGTGAAAACCATTTCCGGTGACTACCTCTTGAAGCTCATCAAGAGAAAGCCAAGAGTGTGCAAAGCAGTCATCAAAGCGAAAGGTGGCTACTTTGAAGAACCTAGAATATAAGACATATTTTCAGTTGTTTCACACTTTTTTGTTAAGTATATAATTTCACGTGTTAATTCATAGTTTTGATGCCTTCAGTGTGAATGCACAATTTTCATAGTCATGAAAATACAGAAAAATCTTTAAATGAGAAGGTGTGTCCAAACTTTTGGTCTGTACTGTATATGTATATATATACACACATACAGTATATATTTGTTAAAATAAGGACGTAGTGGACAACTCCACTGTAATAATTTCATTTAGCTATCTGATTACAATGGTTATATTGTGGGTTCTTACATTTTCTCCTGCAGGACCTGGTGGACCACCAGGACTGCCCTTCAAATGAAAAAAAAATACATATAAGTTTACACATCAAATGCATAGATTTAAAACAAAACTCTTGTAATTGTATATATTTGAATTAGCATGCAAACAATATATTTTGTGCAACTATTTTAGTATTAGTAGTAACTTCAAGCTAGATTAGTTCTACATTATTTAAGGAGAACCTTTTCAATTGTTTGAGCATGTGAAACTGGCCACATCATGTAATAGTGGTTGCAGAACTGAGTAAAATGTAGTTTTATTTTTTTCATTTCACTTTACAAGCTAATATATCCACAACAGAGTGGAGAAATAAAAAAAAACACAACTATGTTTTATTCAGCTCTGCAGCCAAGGTCAAGCGTATCAATACGAGTAAAAAAGATAGAAGAAATAATCAAAAAGAAAAAACTCCTCTGAAGAATGTATATCAAAGTATCAATCTTTATTAAGTACATATAGAGAATAAAACAGTTAAAAAAAAAAAAGGTTACTGCGGAGACAAAGACATTCTGGCGGTGTCCCATTAATAAATTGATATGCCTGTAAGTGGTTAAAAGATCTTACTGGAGCTAAGTTAAATCCAGATAAATATCCCAGATATGTCTTTATCTGACAGATAATTGATAGAATGGCTCACATGGGGAAAGTGTGAAATCAGCTGACCAGTGCTCCTCAAACTGTGAGGTGGGCCCCAGCACCGAGGAACTGCCTAGATTTTAGTAATGCAGTTTTCACAAAAGAGATCAGAAGCTACACAGTTTTTTGTTTTGCTGCAACAACCTCTTGTTTTGCAACTTCATTGACTCCTTTGGGGATTTTTTATATATTTCTGCTCAGTTTACCCATTTACCCTTTCTATATTTAGAATTTTTACACGGACTTTGATAAAGGGCAATGATGCCTGGGAATTATCAAGTTCTCACTGATGAAGCCAAAATAGAGAAAGAAGAGAAGCCCTAGTTTGGACTGTGTTCCCATCTGTGTTCAAACTTTCTGTTTGGGGTTCTGTTGGGGTTTCCTTCACTTTTAGCACAGCATGCATCATACCACGATTCCACTACAATGTCATGGCTGTTATTCTAAATGGAAACCCTAGTGCAGCACTGAACAACACTTTATTTTTCCATAGAGCAAATAGCTTGATTGCATGGGTTAAAAAATAACAAAGTCAATCACCAGTGACTGAATTTATACTAATAAACTTTTTGATTATTTTAGGAACATCACAGCCTCAGTTTTATGAGGTCATCAAAGAGCAAATGGCATTTGTGATCAGGGACTGCAGGCTACGAACCAATCTGTCAACATGAGGGATTAGGTGGAATATAAAGTATACAATATGAATCGACATATGTCTACAGCTTCATGGAGAATTCTAGAACTCACCGGTTTGCCTGGTATTCCTACTCCTGGTAGTCCAGGTTTACCTGGAGGCCCTGGCTCTCCTGCAAGACCTTCAGGACCTACTATTCCAGTCTCCCCCTAATGCAATATAGTTAAAAACAAGAGTAATCATTCAAGAAATGGCCAAAAAGTCTCAACCATGTTTTAGCTACAAAACACTTTCATCTATATCTAGTATTTATTTTATGCAAAATTGTAAATCTGTATACGTGAATGCAATCATTATGCAAGGAGACATGTAACAATAGGGTAAAGTAAATGAACATATCTTCCCTTAGGATGTGTTTATTTCTCTTCATTGTCAAGTGGAAGAATGTGATGGTCCACCACTCTAAACATTTCTTGCATTAGAAAAGGATATATTCATTTTTTAGCCAACCTGGTACAAAGACACGTAGCTAGTCTTTCCTTTACTAGGGCCAACTATTTTGTTTTGGTCCTAGCCTTGTATCTTAATACACTAGCCAAAGGCAGAATGGCTTGTTGACCCTTGTCTCCAGCATTAATGTCTCCAGCATTAAAGGGTTTTTTTGGTCTATGTTTAAAATTTACAATGGGAAGCCATGCTAATGAGAAGCCATACCTGCTCCATCCCATCTCCACTAGGTCAAAAACAATGGCACGCCAACCAACAGTCTTTTGACCCAGTCGGGTAACTGCTGGTTGTGATGTCATCGCTTCTGTTCTGGAGAAAACCATAAAAAGAGGATATCACCTTATGTAATATGCTTGTGGTGAGGACCCACTACCCTACTGGGGCTAACAAGGAGCTGATCATCTTATCTAAATGATATAAACATATATCCCACACATGGTGAAAGGAAGGGGGTTTCCATTGCTCCTGCCTGGTCTCCAAGTGCTGTATCCCTAGTTAGAAACTTAACGGGCCCTAGGTGCATCGGTAAAGCCAATAGTATTATGTTGTGGAAAAAAACACCTTGAGGGGGCTGCTGGATACCTGGATACCTGGATGAGATATCAGTGTTGTAAAAGAAATGGAAAATTCATTGAAGAGATGGTTAAAATATTTTCCCTTATTTCGAGTTCTAGTCACATGTTTCACTGAGTAGTTCTCCAACATCAAACTTTGCAACACTGACATTTAGGCCACAGCCCCACTATCAGTATTTGGTCAGTATTAAGTCAGTAATTTTTCTCAGGAGTGGGAGCCAAAACCAGGAATGGGTGATAAATGCAGAATTGGTGACTTGTTTCTATTATACCTTTTCTCTGATTGTTCCTCATCTGGTTTTGGCTCCCACTCCTGAGAAAAAATACTGACCGAATACTGACCAAATACTGATAGTGGGGCTGTGGCCTTATCTGGATATCCAGCAACACACTCAAGGTGTTTTTTTGATTACACAATACTAGAATCACTCCTGTTCTGGTGGAGACCGATTGAGTGGTGGGGATGCTGCCACAAGTGGATTCGAAGGGTAAGCATTGCTTCTTTTTTTATCAGTATGGCTTTCCAGTTTGCATTTTAAAAATAGGCTGTACAGCCTCTTCAAGTACCCAGGGTACATGCCCTGCAAGCCTTGAAGGGTTATTTTGTGCAGACAAAATGCAGTGATAATTAAAGACCTAATTCAAATGATGTAGATGTACTGTAATGTTCTATCTTATATAACATATTGTTCTGCTGGTGACCATGCTAATGAAGGCTCATAAAGCAAACTCATCAAAACTTTATTTCAGCTAATAAACATTACAAATATAGCAGACTGACACTTACCTTATGTCCTTTTGGTCCCACTACACAGATTTCACCTGCTCTTCCCTAGAAGATTGAAAATTTAGAATTCATCACCTTCTGTCATTTTTTAAGCATATATTCTTGTCATACAGAGGAATCACTTTGTGTAACAGCATTACGTGCACCTTCAGCAGGTCACCTTGGCTTCATTCCCTATGTATACGGGAATATGTTAATATAACATACATATATACCGTACAATGCAAAAAATCAAGTGTCTACGAAGCCCCATCCTTGTTGTGAGATAAATCAATATGTCTGCATTCACTAGGCTGGTGTCCTTACTTTGTAAATCCAGGTCCAAATGGCTGTACAATCCATTTTGAAAGTCTGCTTTCCTAAAATTAGCTAGACTATTATATATGACAATATTTCGAAGTAAGTACACCAGCCTTGTCAGGTCCAAGACGTCTATTTAGTCATGTATAGATTTTACATTGTGAAGTCTGATGACAGATCTGCTTTAAAATAGAAAACAGAACTGATGATCTAAAGCAGAGCAAAAATGATTTTATACCCTTCTAAATTTTGGGACTAGTACTCGCCCAAGCATCACTGTACTCGACAAGCTCAGCGCTCGCCGAGTATTTCCGGGTTGCTCGGGCGGGAACTCGGGTCCCTTCCCTGCATGTTTCGCACTCTTTAGAGAGCCACTGAACATGCAGGGATTGCCTGCCAAACACTGTAAAGCCATAGCCAAGTTGGCTCTGTGCATTACAGTGATTGGCTGGCCGCACAGCATCATCAGGTCTATATAAGACCTGGCGCCGCCATGCTCGTCACAGTCTACCCGGGAACAGGCAGAGTAGGGAGAGATTTGCTTGTTTATAGTTAGTATAGGTATTCCACAACATAGATATATATATATATATATATATATATATATATGTATCTGAACTTACAGTCCTTCTGAGGACTAATCCAGTTGCATATATTCAGTGGTAATAGCAGGAGTTAGATTCATCTGAACTAACAGTCCTGCTGAGGACTAATCCAGCTGCATATAATCAGTGCTAGGCAGGCAGGCAGTGTATATGGCAGACTGCAGTGTATGACACAGCACAAGAGGGTCCATTGAATGTTCTGTCTGCTGCTGTAATAATTACAGATATTTGCAGACGTAGCCCCAGATATCAGGGGCCAGGGCACATTTTTTTTTAATCTTAATCCTGGTTATTTGCTTAAAAAGCAATCCAGAGTACACAATTTGTCTGCTCCATTTGCTTGTTAGCACTGCAGAATACAGACAGATCTGTTCCATATTTCAGCAATAAAAATCCAGAAATTTTAACTGAACGTGGAAAATATTGGCCTCCATTTACAGTTTCTAGCAGTGTGTCAGTTAACTATTCACACTAGATGTCTGTGAAGAATAATATTAGTAAATTACAGGCCTGCTATTTAAAACCGAGGTTCTCTGTCAGACATGTCACCTATAAGACTGTTCCAAAATCAGACATTTCTTCCATTTCCATTCTGTTGCAGTGTGTCGGTCAAGCTATTCACACTAGGTCTCTGTGTAGAATAATATTAGTAAATTACAGGCCTGCTATTTAAAACCGTGGTTCTCTGTCAGACGTATCACATATAACTACGTTCCAAAATCAGCCATTTCTCGTGAACGTGGAAAATACTGTCCGCCATTTAAAATGGGCAGAGTGCGTGGCAAGGGACGTGGAACTGGAGATGATGGTGATGGTGCATGCAGAGGCCGAGGACGTGGCCGTGGGCAAGCTGAAATTGTGCCACAACAAACACCCACATCTTGTCGCTTGACCTTCCTGTCCCAATTACTAGGGGACTGCAGTACACCACTATTGAACCCAGAGCAGTGTCAAAAGGTTGTTGGTTGGATAGCAGATAAGGCTTACAGTCACTTAGCCACCACCACCACCACCCTGTCTTCCACATGGTCTAGTGTAGCCCTGAGTCTAGACCGCATATTCCTCACCCTGATCCTCCTTCCTCTCACCATGCCGAGTGCCCAGAGACAACTGATCCCACACTTGGACACTAAGAAGAGCTGTTCACTTTTCCATTTGTAGATTTGGGCCTCTCGCCCGGCCAGCTTCAAGCGAATCAAGAGGAGAACGCGTGTAGCGATGCACAAATATTGGAGCAGCCACGGTCACACGAAGGCAACGGTGGGAAAGTGCAATTACTGAGGTGGATGATGATGATGAGACACAATTGCCAGAAAGTCAGGAGGAGGACCAGGGTGCGGAAGTGGAAGACAAGGTGTTGGATGATATAGTAACTGACCCAACCTGACAGGGGGACATACAAAGCAAGGACAGCAGCACACAGGGGGAGGGAGGCGTAGCACCACAACAGGCAGGAAGAAGCAGCGTGGTGGCTGAAAAAAGCAAGGCAGGAAAGCATTCCTCTTAACGCCAACACGATGAAAGTTGCCAGTACAACTGTTAGGTCTTCCCGAGTCCGGTTATTATTGCACCACCTGCCAGGCCAGCATCAGCAGGAGTAGCAAAACTAGCAGCCTGACCACTACCATGATCAGGCACATGGCAGCAAAGCACCCGACTAAGTGGGCCGAACCCCAGGGTCCAGCAACAGTGTCTGCAGGTGACACCACTGCTTGTTCCGCTGTTGTGCGTGCATGCCAATCCCCTGTCCATGGCGCATGCCAAGATGCCTCCCGCCCTGCATCTGTCATTGCACGCTCTCAAGTAGCACCATCAGCAAGAACATCCTTATCCTTGTCCCAGCGCAGCGTTCAGTTGTCCCTACTTCAGTCCTTGGAACACAAGTGCAAATACTCAGCCAACGCCCCACAGGCCACACTACTAAATTCACACATTTCGCGAATGCTTGCGCTCAAAATGTTCCCTTTTAGGCTCGTGGAAACGGAAGCATTCCGCAACCTGATGGCGGCGGCCATCCCTCGGTACCCAGTCCCCAGCCGCCACTATTTCTCCCACATTACACGAGCACGTGTCTCACAACATTAGCCGTACCCTCAACAACCAACAATGCAGTTACTGGGAAAGTCCACCTAACCACGGACACGTGGACAAGTGCTTCTGAGCAGGGATGGTACATCTCGCTGATGGCACACTGGGTTAATATAGTGGAAGCCAGGACCCAGTCAGATCTTGTGACAGAACACATCCTCCTGATGCCGAGT
Source organism: Phyllobates terribilis (assembly GCF_046119375.1). Lineage (NCBI taxonomy): Eukaryota > Metazoa > Chordata > Amphibia > Anura > Dendrobatidae > Phyllobates > Phyllobates terribilis. Next base: position 465,039,911 of record NW_027362762.1, on the reverse strand, counting down.
ATTGCGGGCCCTGGATCAATCAGGGTTGCCCCCAAATTCTACAGCTCCTGCACCTCCTCCTCTTCAGCCTCCATCTCCGAAATGACCACATCAGTCGTAAGCTAGAAGCACTGCAGCACTGCCTCGGCCAAGCGGCAACAGATTGTGCTGAAGCTAATATGCTTAGGTGACAACCACACAACGCTGAAGAGTTGTGGACAGCTCTGGAAGAGCAGGCAGATCTGTGGCTGCCAATGCTGACCATTCAGCTTCTCTGTCTTTTGAAACTCTCTCTGCTCACAATTAAAGAGGATGCATGGCAGGCGGAGCACGATGAGATGGAACAAGGAAACATACAGGGTGATTCCACACAGCCCAACCTCATCTTGTCCCAACGTGGATTGGGTGACAATGAGGAAGAGGAGGAGGAAGAAGAACAGGAGCTAGTTTCCTGCGCTATAGACGGTACTACCTGCACAACTGTCATACCGTTTGTTCACCATAGATGGCCTGAGGACAGGGAGGACGAGAAAGAGTAAGAGGATGAGGAGGAGAGCATGGTCAGTCGTCCTCTTAGTGAGGACACGGAGGTCTTGCCTCTTTGCAGTCTGGCACACATGGCTGAGTTTATATTACGCTGCCTTTCCTGTGACACTCATGTTGTCCAAATTTTGGGTGACAGGCATTATTGGTTGGTGACACTTCTAGACCCACGCTACAAGAAGAACTTTCTGTCTCTTATTCCTGCGCAGGTCAGGCCTAATAAAATGGGGTAGTACGAGAAGGCCCTTGTTGCGGAATTATTTAAAAAATTCCCATCTGAAAACGCTGGTGGCAGAGGTCACAGTTCGTTGGAAAACCAAGGAGTACAAGCGAGAGAGACACAAATGCAATTCAGCAGAGGCAGGGGAACACTGTCAAAGTTCTTGGACAGTTTTCTCAGACCCTCCCATCGCACAAGCCCTGATGCGCAGGGTACTCTCACAAGGAGGGAAAATGCTGAGGGATTACCTTGCCGACCGTACCAACATCCTCCGTGATTTCTCTGTGCCTTATAATTATTGGGCATCCAAGCTGGACACGTGGCATGAACTGTCTCTCTACGCCTTGGAGGTCCTGGCCTGCCCTGTCACTAGCATTTTGTCAGGGTGGGTTTTCAGTGCCACTAGTGAAATTATAACCGATAGGCGCATCTGCCTGTCAACTGAAAATGCTGGCAGGCTGACTCTTATAAAAATGAACAAGGGCTGGTGTGAAGAATATTCTAGAATAATCACATGTGCCATGGTTGTCAGATTTCCAGGCACAGCATAACCTGACTCCCAGCTGTAAGAGAGAAGGGAGGGGGGCTTCAGTGAGAGTGTCCCTCTGTAGCTGTGAGCTGAGCTGCTGTGATCTTTTCCTTTGTTCACTAATGTGCTGTTTTGTTAAGGTACTATATTTCAATTCCGAGTTGTGGGATTTACTATATGTACCAGCTCTTCACAAAATGGATTTTCTAGCTCAGGGGGAGATAGCGAATGCCAGACTGCATCCTAGCCCAATCTAGCTTGTAGGGACGAGGAGATACACGTCCCAGCCTTTTGGAAACTCCTAAAACCAGTGTGTTTGGTTTCCACACGTAGCAGGGGCCCGGACGGGTCCATTGACACCAGAACCGGTTCCTTGGGGCCTTCCAGTAAGGAGGTATTGGTCACTTTAGTTCTTGGACTCTCTTAGCTAGGAAGGAACAGGGGTGGAGACTTGGGGTTGAGCCCGGGGGGTGGGAGTGGGAATTCCCAGAGAGTCTGAAGGTCTCTGTAGCCAAAAGCCTATTGTCTTTTCCTGGGGAAGTTGGTGACATCAAGACGTGTGGGAGAAGTCCAGCAACCAAGCAGGGCCCACAACCTTCCCCATGTGGCCACCCATCCCCCAAGCCATGCTTTCCATCTACTGGTAACTGACTTTAAGATCTGTTATGCTTGATGTACCGTGCTTTTGCATTTGTAACTCTGACCATTGTATATGTATAACTTTGTGTATATAGTACATTGTTTAGTGAGCCGTTATGGCGATTAAATATATAATTTAATCTTGGGCTGTTCTTGTATCTCGATCCACGAACCCTACGTCTGTTGTTCGGTCCAACGAACGCACTACCGGGCTGGTTTCTAGCCCGATATAAGTATGTTATATCAAATAGAAACTGGTGGCAGCTCTATCCAGGCCGACAAGGCTCTGTTTCACTGGAGTAGTGAAACAGCCTCTCATCCTGTCAGGAGTGTGGGAGAGTGTGGGGCCATGTCAGCGTCTCAGTGGACCACCTGGTCCCACTCCCTGGTGCCTCTCTGTACCCGTGTGGACAGGAGGTGACGGTGTAGAACTGTGCCGATCTGACCTTACGCGTCCTTGAGGGGGTGAGAAACGTCATGGTGGTGCAAAGGGTAGATCCCTATCACGTGCTCCGTCTGGCGTAGTGTGACGTCAGGTGGGTGGCGGGGTGTGGATCCACCGGAAGAAGCAGCGACAGCAGGATTCTGCGGGGTCCCCCTGGTGCCGTTTCTTCACATACTGAAAATGCTGACAGGCTGAGTCTTATAAAAATGAACAAGTGCTGGATTGGGCCAGACTTCTCAACACAACAGAATGATAGCAGCTTAACATAAACTCAAATACAGTGTCTTTTTTGGGAGGTCTAACTCTATTCCCATGCACCTCTGTCTTCACACCCAGACATGGGTATACGCTTCCTGATTTTGTCTATTTGCTCTTGTCTTCCTCCTTCTCCGCATCCTCATCCTCCACCACCATATCACCACCATATGTACCATATCAACATATCTATGTCTCTTGCAAGGGACATTGGATTTCCTCCAAAATTTTGGCAGCCATTGCATACACTGCATAGGCAAACAGTATGGGAGACCCACTTCCTAATAATGGGAAAGTATTTTTCAGGAGGCCCTCTGACCTCTACTTGTCTTGCAAAGGGCATTGGAGTTCCTCCAAGTTTTTGGCAGCTGTTGCATTCACTGCATAGGAAAACAGTATGGGAGACCCACTTCCTAATAAAGGGAACATTGTTTTCAGGAGCCCTCCGACCTCTATGTCTCTTGCAAGGCGCATTGGAGTGCCTCCAAATTTTTGACAGCCATTGCAGTCACTGCATAGACAAACAGTATGGGAGACCTGCTTATTTTTAATGGGAATATGTCGTTACTGAGGCCCACGTTTTCGTGTCTTTAAATTGTTATTGGGGTTTTTCCTAAATTTTGGCTGCCGTTGGACTCACTGCATACCCTATAACTGTATAGCAGACCCTCTCCTTTCTAATGGGAACATGTCGTTACTGTGGCCCAGCTCTATGTGTCTTTAAATTGTTAGTAGGGTTTTTCCTAAATGTTTGCAGCTGTTGCACTCACTGCATACCCTATAATTGTATAACAGACCCTCTCCTTTCTAATGGGAACATATCGTTACTGTGGCCCAGCTTAATGTGTTTTTATATTGTTAGTGGGCTTTTTCCCAAATTTTGGCAGTCCTTGCAGTCACAGCATGGGCATTACCACTATAGGGGACCCGCTCCTTTATAATGGGAACATTTTTTTTACTGAGACCCTCCTCTATGTCTCTTCAAAGGGGTATTGGGTTGCGTCCAAATTTTTGGCAGCCCTTGCAGTCACTGCATACGCAATAACAGTATAAGAGACCCACACGTTAATAATGGTAACAACAAAGCATAGCCGGCTGATGGTTTTCTAACAATAGCGAGGGCCAACTGCTGGCCCTTTAAGAATAGTAAGGGCCGCCTAATGGCCCTATAAAAATAGGCTTTGTGACTTTCAGAGTGCCTCCATCATAAATGAAACAGGATGTGTCTGATGATGTGTCACACACCACATGGCCAGATAAGGTTGTAAAATGTTAAAATGACATTTCCCAGTGAATGCATTTGTCTTGGTTGAAAGCAATGCAAAAGTGCAAAAATGCATCAAAATTGCTATGTGTGAACAAAGCCCAAGGTGTGGAGGAGCATTTTTGTTCTTGTACATTTATTTTGCCTTATATACAAAGTCATTACCCTGGAAAGGATGTTCCTTAACATATTTCCCAGGAAAATCCATTTTGGTTTAGTTTTTGTATGTTTTATTGTGAGTCCGTAAAAGTGGCGCAATATCTCTGACAACATTGTTGACAGCAGTGAGCTGGGAGTCAGAAATGCTTCCAGGGGTCTTCCCCATTCTGTTCCCATGCCATTTGAGCACTGTTCCATCGATTTGGGCAATTTTTAGGTCCTCTGCAGACCGCCGGGGTGAGCCGCTGGAAAAATGCTTGAGTTTCCCATAGACTTACATTGGGCTCGTTACTCGGAATGAGGACTCGAGCATTCCAATGTGCTCAACCCGAGCAACGAGTACCCGAGCATTTTAGTGCTCGCTCATCACTAGTTGGGACCATTGCTGCCAAAGATTGGCATAGTAATGGTAATTTTGTTGCAATACTCAGCCCTGGCAGTGTCCTCACGAGGCAGTTTTAGTTGGCGAAGTAAAACATTCTTTCAAATATGGCTAAAAATCTAATATACTGAAATAGATTAGAGAAGAAAAATAGTTTTTTGTGCTTGATGGAGATGATTAATAAAACAAGTATAAAGATACATGATACTCACATCTCGACCTGGCAAACCAGATGCTCCTTTCATTCCAAAGTCTCCCTTTTCACCCTTTTGTCCCTAAAAAAAAATTAATAACAGTGAGAACTTGACAGATTGGAAGTTACTGTGCTGTATATTATTTTGCTATTTTCACAAACATAACTTACTTTATCTCCGAGTGGCCCAGATGGTCCTTCATATCCTCTTGGACCCTGTTTGCAATATAATAATGAATGCATTGAAAAGCTATAGCACATAATAGCAAATACTCTATGCTATCTTTTCAATTCTTTATTTAAAAAAACAAAAGGAAGAGGCGCAAAATGGAAGCATACTCCCACACAAAATAAATGTCAACTAACAGCACAAAGACATCGCCTGGATTCATCAAGACCAGCATTTTTTTACATTTATTTTATAGATACGAATACAGCAGTAATTCCTTTAGCTCATTGGCTTAAAAAAAATTCCAATGACCAGCACTATTATTTTTAGTTTTTCGTCAACATTGTTGTTTGAGGGCTTGTTTTTTGGGGTGGGTGGTAGCTCTATTTGCACCATTTGGTGCAGAGGTTCAGGACCCGGAGGTTGAGCAAAGCAAACTGCGCCTGGGGGCACAGGTTTTTTGAAAACCAGAAAACCCCTTTAAGTATGTGAATGTGCGTTTATCAAAACCCTATTCTCTGTTGAGTAGAGAGGTTTGCTGAAGTTCTTGAAGTCTGCAATATGCCCTTGCTATTGCAGACTTATTTCTGGATTTGCAACAGATTTTGTGACAATTGTATTCTAACACCTAGAGGAAAAGACAAAAATAATAAATCATAGAGGTTAATTCAGCAATTCTATAATAAATGTAACCCTAAGGCTATGTTTCCACTATGACTATTTGCATGGGATTTATAGAAATCTCATGCCCACTGCGCTTTCTTTCACTCAGCGTTTTTAAACATGAAACATGTCAATTTCTCTTGTGGGTACGCTGAGATTAACATGTGGGTTTTCCCCATATAATTGTATTAGATGAGGAAAATCCACAGATGAAAAAAATGCATATGCTTTTTTAGAGCGGAAACGCACTAAAGACGCATGTAATCTGCACCTTACTGTATCAATAAAGTTTTCTCAAAGCTAAATACATATAAAAAACAAAGCTGCTTTATTTAAGACATGACAGGAGACCAAAAAAACGTTTAGTAGAATTTAGGAAAGCGTAAGTGGATGGTGCAAAACTAACATTTATTTTAATCCTATATCACTATCTATTTAATGTCATAATCTAATCTTTTTTCTAATATACTTTAATTAAAAAGTCCCTATAGTTCCCACACTACACTAGCTAACTGCTTATTATTTTTTTTTTACTACTTCCTGTGTGATGACACCTGCGGGACGGGCTGTTATCTGCTTGCTCTTTCTCTCCTTACAATGTGCACTGACAGTGCGCTCTCTCTTGCTTGCTCATCAGAGTCTGCGCAAGAGTGCACTGTCACTGTGCACTGAGAAGAACAGTGGACAGTGACAAGATCCTAATGAATATCCGTCGGAATTAACAACCGACACATGCTCAGTAGAACAGGGACTAGTGCAGCCCAGGAAATTGACAATACTGATGACGCAGTAGTGACCGCAGAATCTGCCCCTTACTGATAACTCACTTGAGTATCCCAGCATGCATTGGAAAATGAAGCACCATCACACAGGAAGTATTAAAAAATAAATAAAGCAGATAGAGTAGTGAGGGAACAGTATGGACTTTTTAATGAAAGTATATTGAAAAAAGATTAGATTATGACATAAAATAGATAGAGACTTAGGATTAAAATACATTTTCGTCTCAGACCTCCCCTTTAATGCCTGGGCTACCATCTGTTGTGGTGTTTTCAGCATGTGGTTGCTGTGTATATACAATCATTGACTGCATAATTGACCTCTATGAGACTCTCTACTGGTATATTCTCAGTTCTCTTAGTAAAGATAGTTTAATATTAAGAACATTTTGATCAGATTGCTTATAATTATTGCTCAAGCATGGGTAGACCCTTGAGAATGTATAGTCCCTAGTGCCCTCTAGTGATGAAATGATGGCACTGAGACAAAAAAAGTAAAGCACTTTGGGCTACATGGTCACTGGAGTTTATTTATCCCGTTCCTAACTTTGCTTTCATACATAATGGCTGTGCTATTTTACAATATTGAAAAACTGTGAGTCAAATGTATGTGTGAAACAAGAAATTTCCAGGAGCAGTCTACAGTCTGTTATATGCAATGTACAAAAGACTGAGAAGTGTCAGATCCATAGATTATCATAGTTGCCAACATTAATGATGGCAATTTAGGAACACCTTAGTATTTTCCGTGTCTGTCAAATAGTCTATGGGATTTATATAAAACTTATTTATGGCATTTATGTAAACCCCTAAAACTCATTTTGGTCTGAGACAACACAAATGTTTCAATAAAATTGGGACAGTCCCAGTAAATTTGGGACAGTTGTCATATTTGACAACAATGTGTCCATTCGGGGCACCCAATAGCCCCCTTACAACCCAATCACGAGGTGTTAGGGGTGTTGCCATTGCAGCTGGTCTGCTTAACATCCCGTCCCTGCCATGTTGGTACTCCTGTGAAGCCCAGCCTGTGGTCAGGCTTCATAGGAAGCCTTGATTAGGACTTTATATTGCGATACTGAAGTATTTTGGTATATAGTGCAAGTAATCAAATAATCGCTGGTTCAAGTCTCCATGGAGACTTAAAAAATTATAAAATGTTCTTAAAAAAACATTAAAAAAGATAACAATTCAAATCACCTATTTTTTTCCAGTTACAAACAAATAAAAAAATTAAATTAAGAAACACCAAAACTGCCATTTTTTGGGTCACTGCATCAGTGAAAAAAATGCTATGAAAAGTGATAAAAACATATTATGTACCCTAAAATAGTCCCTATGAAAACTACTGCTCGGAGTGCCAAAAAAACAAGTCCTGATATTGTTTCATTGACAGAAAATTTAAAAAGATATGTCTTGGAAAATGACATTAACCAATTTTTTTTTTACAAATTTTAGAATTCACTGAAAATGACTGAAATTGTTAAAATAACAATGCATGCTTGGTATTACCATAATCTTAATGACCTAAAGAATCATGTAGTCAGGTCATTTTGTCATTTTTACTGCACAATTAATGCTTTAAAAACGAAACCCAAAAAACTATAACAGAATTGCATTTTTCCACCACATAGAATTTTTTCCCCATTTCTCAGTACATTATAATGTAAAATGAACATTTTCAGTCAAAACACGACTCATCCCACAGAAAACAAGCCCTCATATGTCCTTGACAGCAGAAAAAATAGGATATAGCTCTTTAAAGAAGGAAAAACAAACTAAAGCTCCAAACAAATATTGGCTGCATCCTTAAAGCGTAGCTTTAATTTTATTTAACGGGTCAGGTTTTCTTTAAATGTTATTGTAAACATCGCTAGTTTTAGGAAATAGTAAATATCAATAATGGCATTTAAGAGACTTAAAAAAAATTCTGTTTTTTGAGAAAAGCAACTCCTAATAAAGCAAAACTGTCTAAACTGGGAAGTCCCGAAAATGATGCACTATTGTGAATTGAGTAGACATTTAAGGTTGATGCCACAAGCTCACCTCCATTCCTCGCTCGCCCTTTTCTCCCTTTACACCCTCGGCACACTGAAAAAGAAATAGTTTTATTATTACTACTCTGATATTAATGCACATTCACTCAGTGGGTAATCTCACAAGGGTAGACTGAGTATCTCTTGACCGTCCCCCTAACCAAGGATGGATTTATTATATGTACAACCTGTATAGCTTCCAACTGTCATCTTAAAGGCAGTTTCTTACTGTGTATTAGAGTTTACATGTACCATCAGTGGTCTCACATGCTACAGCATTTAAGGATAACATGCATTAGTCAATATTCTCTATTTTCTTATGTTAATGGTATTTTGATCTCCTGAAACTGATGTGAGATCACCCCTATATCTCTACTACTGGTTTCCTTTAACAACTACTGATGAATATTTATGCCTTGTATTATATCTACCTGTAGAGGTCCACTTGCTGAAGTTCGGATGCAATCTGCCCCCTATGATGAAAAATACGTTTAGAAATAAAATAGGTAATAATGTGTGAGAATTTGATCTGGGAGGGTAGGACCCTATAGAGAAATTGCAAGCCTTCTGTTGGCATACGCTATGTAGGCAACAGTATCCCTATACATTCGCATTTGTTGGAACTGTTTGGAGGTGCACTTTGAAGACTACTATCGAAATATCCCTCTGAAGGATGAGAAAAGCTAGATCTGAATAGATCCATAGAGACATTTGTCATGAGTTATGAGTAGAGATAAGCAGATAAGGCAAAATTCAAATTCACCTCTTAGCTAGTTTTTTCCCAGGAAATTCGATTTGTAGAGAAGTTATTCTCCATTAATTTAATGTGCCTTATTATGCTCTCCAAACCACAAAGCATAATAAGTGTAATATGTAAAAAAATAAAAAGATCCTTATATTCACTGCACCTGTCTGGGTCGATCTCCACCGAGCCGGGGCATAATGGCGGCCAACGGCCACCGCAGTTTAGCCAGCCGGCAGGCCATCCTTAGCAGAATTATAAAGGGAAAGTTATGGAAGGGATGCAGTATCAGCCCGTCTCAATAAGCAATGTCCAGACCTCAGGTGCAACAGGAAGAAAAACTTGCTTTTACTGGAGCAGTTAATGATGATGATTACAGCTCTCCAGTTATTCAGTACACTGAGCCAACAGCCCCTCATTGTGTGTTGAATCCAGCTGTTTTCCTGCAATGTGTAGCAGCTCACCTCACTCCCACTGCATATAGCACTATACGTGCACTAAAACGTCTCCCCTCAGCCTGGACCTTGGCATCCATGACACGTCAGGCTTACAGGAAAGTTCCTGAGCTCTCTTCTCACCGCTGACAACTAAGGATCGTATCTAGACGTCTCTCCTCTGATCCCTAACTGACGTCGTCTGGCAGTTGGGCACTTCTTGAACAGTTGACACTATGTCCCATGCGGCTGCACAGATTCCGCTCGAGTCCCGACAGCGACAACATCAAAGGCACTGGCTGGCCTCCTTGATCTACAGCACCACTCAATACCAGAGGCGCAGGGTTGCTTCTACTGAGCTTAGTAGTTCTCCTGCAGAGGTTGCTACCCACCACACTTCAGAATAGCCCACACACATGTGTGTGTTTAAAAATGGCTGAAGAGCTGGCTTCTCACACCATCAGAGTTCACAGACATTTGTGACGCCTGACATAGCAGGGCGCCACACACCCACTTACTTCTCCAGGCCCTTCACTACTCACCGCCAAATGTCTTGTCCTTGCCACATCTAATGGTCTCCCACTGCTCGCACTTGGTTCTGCACAAGTGCAGAGAAGGTCATGGCATCATGACGTCATGACGTGCTTTGTGACCTTCAGCAAGCAGACGCATCATTAAAGTTGGAAGTCCCGACTCAGCGTGAGAGGCCCAAACATTTCAGTGCAAGATACTGAAATGACCGGATGGGTGGTGGTGAGTAGCGAAGGGGCCAGAGAAGTAAGTATAAGGATTTTTTCTTCTTTTTTTTAAACTTCTTGATGACTTCTGTTGGCCAGCAGCCACCAATTTGCTGAATCCGCGTTGGAGCGAGTCACAAAAAATCCTCATTTTGGCAAATGCGGATTTTTGAAAAATTCAAGTAGAATTCAATCTTACTCTAATTTATTCGCTTATCTCTAGTCGTGATAGATTTTAAAGAATTTGCACATAGTCTAAAAATGGACCTGGCAATAGATACATGTTCTTGGTGGACATTCACAATAAAGTAGGTATATCTATTCTTTGTAAGTATATAGTACAATATCACATAATAAAAAAGGAATAAAAGGATATTTGTCCAACTGCTACTTACCCGCTCTCCTCTCTCTCCTTTTTGTCCATAGGACCCAGTCTGTCCTCTCTCCCCTTTAAGTCCCTGTGATGAGGCAACACTACATTATCACATAAGCAGATTGCAAACCAGTGAGATTAAAACTATTTACAAAGGAGACATGTTAGTTTTGATGTGCATGCCAAAGTTTATGTGGCTTATATGGCAAAAATAAGTGGCAGGTATTTGTCCTCTTTATGTCTCTGTATGAATTCCACTCAAAAGACTTGAAAACAGACATTGTGTTGGCAGGCTTACTAATTGCATTTTGCATTGTATAAATAGATTGATTTGGATATGGGATGGAGTTACATTGTGTTGGAATGAAGAAAGCCTAGGGGACAGAGGGAACTCCTTTCTGACAGTTTATTGGGAGTATACCCTATGGAACGGATAACTCGTGCGTCTACACTTTATCTTTGTAGAGGAGAAGAAAACATGGTTGATTAATTACATTGTGTCTGATTCTTTATTTTACTTTTGATTGAAGCAAGAAATAGATTTAGGATATGCTCCCTAACCCCATAGCACTTTGTTGGCTTAGAATTTACAAGTAATAAACATCAATGTTTTTGTTCTTCTATTATTTGCTAGATCAACAAATCCACTAGAACTAAATAAATATTTTACATTTTTTAAAAGCCTCAGTCTTATACTGTGATGTAGGGAAACATGGTGGGATATTATCTCATCTTTCCCACTTGCTTACAGCCATGCTAAAGGCATAAACTCTCTCTCCTGCCTTTCTGTTTTTTTTCTGCACAGTTTAAATGTTATGATCTTAGCTCATATAAACAAGCAATAAATATGAGTGTAATGGAGCATTTTAGGGATAATTTATAGCTATGTTTACATCTCATTTATCTACACATTGGAGGTACAGTATATGCTAGGATTATTCCCTGACAATTGTCTTTGACATGTAAATGGGATCTTATGTAACTAGTATATGCCAAAAGATAGCATTCACTGGCCTAGTATTTGTTTAGCATACCTTTTTTTTACAAGAGCCCCACAATGTGTAACAAAAGTGCTCATCTGCTATGAACGTCGACTGCTGGGTGGCGCTCATAGTAGATCGGTTATGACAACCACAGGGGTCTCTTGTTGTAATGACAACCCCTGTTGTCATGCTCAGGTTGTCGTGCCAACCCATCGGTGACTCGCGGTCATGTGACACGGGCGCCGATGGGCGTGTCTTATGACGCATTTCCGGTGCGGCGATGTTAAATGCCGCTGTCAGAGATTGACAGTGGCATTTAACAGGTTAACAGCTGCGGGTGGATCGCGATTCCACCCGCGGTTGTTAGGGGTCAGATCAGCTGTCATGTCCCCGGAAAGGTGTGGGCTCAATGCCGGAGCCCGCATCAAAGGGGGAGACACCCCAAGTGCCCTACATGAAAGGGTTAAACTAACCCTGCCATGCCCTCTGATCAATACTTGCTAATTTCTTACATCTGTTTCTGTCTCCAACTCCATCATAAGGGAACAGTCAGATGGCCATATAAATCAGACGTAGATAGAAATGCAAACTCAAACTGACTGTGACGTTCATGACTCGAGCGTGACAGCTGAATACATGAAGCTGTCATGCTCGGCAGGGCTGGCATCAGGGGGGTGGACTGGGCAATTGCCCTGGGCCCCATACTACCTGGGGGCCCCCAGCGTCTACAGCAAGAGCTACACTGATAATAGCTTTTTCAGTGTAGCTTCCGATGTGGATACTGCTTCAGGACCATTGGTGACATTACTATAATTTCCTTTGTATTTTAGGCAAAAAATATATATGGTTTCATCTTTTACATTGAAAAAATTACAAAACGGAAAATTGGCCGAAGCAAATGTTTTGGCACCCTACATGGTTAGTGCCTAGTAGCACCCCCCTTTGAAAGTATCACAGCTAGTAAATGCTTTTTGTAGGCAGACAAGAGTCTTTCAATTCTTGTTTTAGGGATTTTAATCCATTCTTGCTTGGAAAATTCTTCCAGTTCTGTTAGATTCCTGGGTCATTTTGCATGCACTGCTATTTTGAGGTCTAGCCACAGATGATATTCAGATCAGGGAACTGTGAGGGCCATTGTAAAACCTTCAGCTTGCACCTTTTGTGGTAGTCTATTGCGGATTTTGATGTGTGTTTAGGATCATTATCCATTTGTAGCAGCCATCCTCTTTTCAACTTTTTTGCAGATGGTGTTTTGTTTGCATCAAGAATTTGTTGAAATTTCACTGAATCCATGCATTCCTCGACTCGTGAAGTGTTCCCTATGCCATTGGCTGCAACACAACCCCAAAGCATGATTGATCCACCCCAAGCTTAATGGTTGGCGAGATGTTCTTTTCCTGAAATTCTGTGCCCTTTTTTTCTCCACACATACCTTTGATCATTGTGGCCAAAGAATTCTATTTTAACATTATTGGTCCACAGGACTTGTTTCCAAAATGCATTAAGCTTGTTTAGATGTTCTTTTGCATACTTCTGAAGCTGAATTTTATGGTGAGGAAGCAGGACTCTTCCATGAAGGCCATATTTGTGCAGGTGTCTCAGAATAGTAGAACAATGTACCACAACTCCAGAGTGTGCTAAATCTTTCTGAAGGTCTTTTGCAGCCAAGCGGAGGTTCTGATTTGCCTCTCTAGCAATCCTATGTGCTGCTCTCTCTGAAATTTTGCTTGGTCTTCCAGACCTTATCTTGACTTCTACTGTTCCTGTTAACTGCCATTTCTTAATTACATTTCAAACTGAGGAAAGGGCAACTTGAAAACTTTTTGCTATATTCTTATAGCCTTCTCCTGCTTTGTGGGCCTCCACCATTTTCATTTTCAGAGTTCTAGGCAGCTGCTTTGAAGAACTCATGGCTGCTGTTTTTTGGAACAAGGTTAGCGGAGTCTGGGTTTTTATAAATTTGGGAAATTTGCATCACCTGGCCTTTCCTAACAATGAAAGTGAACAATCCATAACCCTAACAGGCTAATTAAGGTCTGAAACCTTGGTCAAAGGTATCTGAGCACACAAATCTCTGTAGACTGATGGTAAGTCCTCTCTTTTCTGTGTGTTTGTCTGTGTGTGTGCCTGTCTTTGTCGGTCTTTGTATCTATCTGTGTGTGTGTCTCTGTATTTGGTTGAGCCTAGAATGTATGGGCTCCTGGTGGGATATATTAGTGAAGACATCAAAATGTATGGGCTCCTCGTAGGAATATATTAGTGAGGACATCAGAATGTATGGGCTCCTGGTGGTATATATTAGTGAGGAGATCAGAATGTATGGGCTCCTGGTGGTATATAACTGATATAATGGTAATAAATTATAATCTGATATAATCACTGTTGGGTTTTGATATATTTATTAGAGTTCAGAACAAAAATGCACAGCCAAAGCATTAATCTTTCATCCTTCATGTTTGTTTTGGCACACAAAACAATGAGACATGGTTGGATATTAAAGATCATTCTACATCTTCCCAATGCAAAATAATATGATCTACAAAATGTCAACTGGTTTTGAATGCAAGATAAAAAATACAGTATGTTAGGGAGATAGAGTGGGTGGTCGCATAACATGTTGGCACTTGACAATAGTTGGCACTCATAAGAACTTATCCTCAAAATATAATTTATATGTGACTTGTTTTTGCCACTGATGGAAATTCCTTACAAAAAACATTATAATGTGTTGAATAATCATGTGAGCATTCATATTTTTTTTATCTGGTACAGATGTGATCACATTTTAAGTTTGAACATGTTTCTTTTGAAAAAAAAATCCCATTTTACTTCCAATAATATAAAAAAACTAAAATATTCCTTTGAACCTTGGAATTGCTATAAGGTTACTAAATTATAACAATCTTGTTCTGACATCATATAATACTTCATGAATTCCAAGAGGTATGTGTTTTTCCCAGCTGGGCAGAAAAAAAGGTCACAAATTATCAAAAAGAAAATGAGGTTTTGTTTTTTTACTTTGACCCCATTACGGTATGTAAATAAACTCCTGTATATCCTGGGATTAGTTTATAATCTTAGTTCATAACATTGAGTCATACTTTACGCTACATTGTTACATCACTACTTGGACCTGCTCCAGTGGTGTCTGACTTGGTTGCCAGGCACTACCGTATTCACTCTGTAGGCAGTACTAGTGATGGAGGAGACGTCAGGGTCAATGTCAATGGACAGCCAAGGCACTGTGCAAACAGTAATAATGGTGTGGCTGGGATTTGTGCTGCGTAGGACCCGTGAATGCTGTCCAGTAGCTCAGCTGGTGAAATCGGCTCTATGCAGAGACTAATGGGGCTGTACCACACCCTTCTTAAACTTTCAGCCTATTGCTGTGAGTTGCCAGTTACTGTGCTTAGTTACTCCTAGCACTCTGGTTCTAACATTCTATTGTACTTATCCTGTGTTAACATGGCTTGTGACTCGTGTCTTGAGTACACGTGTCTCTGTGACTTCCCCCCTTCCTCCCCCAATTTGAGTTTAGCTTGTCTGACGTTAATTTTGTCTGACCTCCTGTTATCCGACCCCGGCAATTCCAGTGTTTATGGTATTGCCTTCTGATTCTGTCCCTTCTGTTAATAACTCAGCTAGTTTGAATATCCTTGCCTCAGGCTCACTACGTTGGCCAGCAACTACACTATAGGCACAATTCAGAGGGGGCCCCGTTGTAAGTCCAGATCCCTGTATGGTGTTAAACAGTGAAGACCCAACTATAGGATCTGCAAGACTGAGTGGCTAGTGCCAAGTATGTCCGAGGTAGTCTTTTCGAACTGATAGCATCATACACATCACTCCCCACAGTTGCATTTCAACATGACCAGTCCTTTTAACTCAGGGTAAGTAAGCTGCTGCCAGGCCAATCTGGTTTTCACTCTTCGCATAACTGTTGGTCCAAAGAGCATTTGGTTTCTGACTTTATATACTATAAGTTTAGCCAGTGGCATGCTTAGAAATCATGGTGTCCCATAGCAAAATGTGTAATTTGGCCCCCCATTCCACATTCCGTCCCTCCACAAAAAATTATATTCAGCAGATTAGGTGGCTCATGGTGCATAGGCACAGTCACAGAATGGTATATCTGACAATTTTTAAAGACAGGGAGAGGCA
This sequence comes from Phyllobates terribilis, assembly GCF_046119375.1. Lineage (NCBI taxonomy): Eukaryota > Metazoa > Chordata > Amphibia > Anura > Dendrobatidae > Phyllobates > Phyllobates terribilis. Next base: position 465,024,226 of record NW_027362762.1, on the reverse strand, counting down.
CATGTATTGTTGCATGAGCACAGTAATTTTGCCGCTACTGCAGCCCCTCAATGTTTTTACCCATTACAAAAGCCCTTTCATGACCCCCACAGAGTATTATACCCCAAAAAATGCTCCCCATTCACAGTATGATACCCCAACAGTAAATCCCCCACACAATCTGCCCCCACAGAACCCCCACATACACAGTAGGATGCCCCTATAGTGCCCCTCAGTAAAGTTTGATTAACCCACAGTGCCCCAACACAGTATAATGTCCCCATAGTTTCCCCTCACACATTAAGGGCCAACAACTATTAAGGGCCAATATGTCAACAACACGTACAACTCTTCTACATTAACACATAACTTTGCTACATCAACAAACACACTGCACTGGTACATCAAACCAAACAACTCTACAACATCAACACTGATCATTGGTACATAAACACAACTTTGCAACATAAACAGACAATTCTGCTACATTAAAGCACACACAAAACTGCTACATTAAAGCACATGTTACACGCATGCTGCTAGGTTCAGATAGACGCGAGACAGGTTACATGAATTCTTTGGAATCCTGGGGGAACCGTTACTCAGGGCCACCATAGACCATGTGCTGCAGCTTCTCTCAGGCACACAGGTGTATTGACCCTTAGGCACAGACACGTAGGTTGTTTCACTTGCTGACCAGACACACTTGACAAGAGTCCTCATAAACGGTAGAACAGTAGCATTTAATAAGAAGCTGCACAGCCAGTGCAAGTTAAGTCTTATGAGCAACAGGCTCCAGTAACAAACAGTACAGTTTCCTTAGCAGCACAGCAGTTCACAGTCTTCCCAGTAGTACAGGACAGCACAGTTCTAATGCAAAGGCACATTAATGAACACAGCATTATTTACAGCACAGTGAGAAGGAGGGGGGGAGGGTTTGCTGAGGGAGATGATCCCTGTGACACCATTTCTTCCAGTCCTTATCTTTCTGCCTGACAATACTCTGCACTGCTAGTTCAGGAACTCTACCTGAACTGTGCTTAGCTTCACTCCTGACTTGAATCCTTTTCACTTGCAGGGGTGCTTCTGTGAGATACAGAACACACACACCACTTTTCTCTTTGGCTCCAGCCAGACAGTAAACAACTTCCCCACAATCCCACTTGGGCTCTGCTAAAACACTCCCCTTCTCCTGTGACTGTGTTAACCCCTCTAGTTGCTGGATGCTTCTGGAGTACAACACTTCCTGTCTCATGTGCTCATGTTACTTCTAATAGTTGCTGAATGCTTTTAAAGCAACAGCACTACTTCTGCATGTCACACTCTGCAACAGCACTGCTTCTGCATGTCACACTCTTCCCTCATTTTGAATGTCGTCCCTGGCATACGTCTTAATTGGTCAATCTCACCAATTCTGAGACAGTGGTGAAAGTTGGATAACTTTATATACAAATTGGCATTGTGAAATTGGTATAACGTTCATAAACACTGATAACACCCTAACCTTTTTCTTGTAGGATGCCTGTAAGAAATAAACAATTAACACAAAACAATCAGAATCTCTTCAGTTGGAGCTTTTCGTATGTTTTCAACCAGCTCTCTCTCTCTCTATGCTTTAACAGTTCTGTTTCTACAAAGTCTTTTAAGGAAAATCAATGCATGGAAACAAGTCTTTCCAACAGGCAACATCTTCCATACTGTCTCTCGGTGGTGAATACCACTCAAGTGGGCTTACCTGGTCCTCTGGCAGAGATACCTGTTTTCAGTCGACAGCCCTTGGCACTTGACTCGATTCACCAAGTGTCTCATACGTCATCATCACGGGCCTCCTTACTTCTTGAGTCGAGATCCTCCTGGTGGGTTGTTCCTCAGAGACTACGGGTTCTTCGGTCACAGGAGTTTCTTCCGCCTTACTCATTTCACGTGCTTCCTCAGATGCTCTTGGAGCTGCCTCTGTGAGTTCCTGTACTTCTCCTGAGTCGCTGGTTTCCGCACGGTCTGGTAATTCCGCTCCTCCTGAGTGTCGATTGGTCTCTTCAGGGGCCAGTGTTCGATCATCAGATCTGAATTGGACTTCATCTGTAATCCTTTGTACGAACTCTGGAGCCTCAGGACTTAGTTCATTCTCCTGAGGATGGTACATCCCTGTCCTTGCCGGTCCGAGAAATACAACAATGTGTTCTTCTCCATCGGAACTTTCAAGGTCACTATCCACCTCCGGAGCATCAGTCTGTGGTGGTCCCTTAGTCGATATCGGATGATGTCGGTTTACTTCTGGGAAGTCTTGTTGTCGTGGGAGATAATCACAGGGTAGCAGTAAATTCCAATGGACTATTCTGGTTTTCTTGTCTCCCATTTCCAATTGGATTTCATATACTGGGCTGTCATCAGCTTTCCTCCTTACGACCACATACACCTTGTCTTCCCAGTAAGAACAAAGTTTTCCAGGACCGCCTTTCTCACGTACATTCTTGACTAGCACCCATCTTCCCGGTGCCAATTCTGCTCCATAACATTTTCATAGTACTCCTTACTCTTTCTCTGTCCTTGCGAAATACTTTGGACGCTATATTGTATGCCTCTGCCATCCGTTCCTTCCATTTCCGAACGTACTCTGGATACGTTCTGTAAGTCTCTGAGTATCGAACATGATGTCGATTGGCAGTCTTGGCGATCGTCTATACAATAGGAAAAAGGGTGAGTAACCCGTTGCATCGCTCTTTGTACAGTAATAGGCATGTACCACTTTTGACAGAGAACTCTTCCAGACTTTCCTCTCATCGGCTGTTAAAGTGCGCAACATCGACAATAATGTCCGGTTAAAATGTTCCACTTGTCCATTACCCTCTGGGTGATAAGGCGTTGTGTGGGATCTCTGAATTCTACAGTACTTTCCTAGCTTGGCAAAGAGCTGAGTCTCAAATTCTCTTCCTTGGTCGTGGTGTAACCTCATAAGGAACTCAAACCTCAAAGCAAAATCATTGAAGCTCTTCTCTGCTGCTGTTCGACCCGATTTATTGGTGGTGGCATATGCTTGAGCAAATCGAGTGAAATGGTCCATCACCACCAAGAACATTCGTAACCACCCTTGCACGTCTCGAGATGTGGAAAACTCTATTGAGACCATCTCAAACTGATACGTAGTTTGGATGATGCCCTAAGGTGCCCGGGTTGATGTGTTGGGACGTTTATCTTTCAGACACCCACACTCACTGGTCACATACCTCTCAATATCTCTCTGCATTTACGGCCAGAAGAAACGTTCACGGATCAGGTTGGTTGCCCTTTCCACTCCCAGGTGTCCCATGTTTTCATGGAGTTCTTTGAAGACCAACCTACGGAATATTCTGGGTAGTACCAACTGCCAGTTTTGTCCTCCTTTACCATACAGGATACTGTCTTCACTGAGGTAGAGCTTCATCCATCTTCCCGTTGTGCTTTACGGATTTTCCCTTTTTGTAGTTGTTGAATAGATCAGGGGTGATCTTGTAAATATTATTTCACTTCACGATGTAATGGTTTTGGCACAGACATTTAACTTCTAGTTACTGCTGTCGTGTCTTTCAAATTGATTTTCAATTGCAACGACGGCATACAGCCTATATCAGAGTCATCTTTAGAGAATGCCTGACACTCTTCTCTCAGCTTCTGTTTTGCTATCGCTATATCTTCAGCACACAAGTGTTCCAGGGATACTGGGGGATCCCAGGACCCTGAGGTGGGTCGTGCAATTTCCTCCCCTGGGCAACTCCTGTTCCTTGGTGTGGAGACTGAATTCACTGAAGACCCCTGGGTGGGTCTCACACTGGCTGGATATACCGTTTTAATGGTTTCAATGTGACCTAACACAGTCTTTGGATCCAGTATAATTTCATGCTTCGTAGTATTCATCACTGGTACTGTCACTCGAGCTAACTCACCAGTAGGAATCATAAGCACCGTCTCACCTTGAACTACGCCTTCCGGAGTTCTGAGGAGTCTTTTGGCACGAACAGTCTTTTCTGGACTTTTCTTCCCGGTTCTACCCGGACTCCACACCTCACCCCCACCATTTGGTTTGCAGGGATGATGGTTGGGCGCCAGTCTACCTTGACTTCTTTTAGGTCCATTGTATTCTGTGCTTTCTTTACTCTATGAATCACATTTTCTGCCACGGCGTTGGGTATGGCAAGTGAAGTGGCAATTGCATCCACCACCAGCATCTCTGACTTGTGTTTCTTGATGACCTCACTGATTACATTATAACCCAGGATAGGATCCTCTGCCACGTTCTGATCACTGTTCACGAGAAAAGGTAACAAAAGCTCAATGGTGTTGCTGTTCTTCGTGGCCCTCAGTTGGAAAGTCACTTCCACCCTGCCTATGAAAGGGATTTTGGTCTGGTTGACAGTTTTGCTGTGGAGTTCCACTGGTCCTAAGAGTTCTTTTAGCGACCGAAGGCAGGTATGTGGCAGGTAGCACCTTCTCCATTCCTCATTTAAAAGGCTCGCTTGGGCTCCTGTGTCCCACAGTGCTTTTACCAGGAGTCCATCTAGCTGGCAATGTATAAAGCACCTTTCACCGATTAGGTTGATGAGGCTATCTTTACTGACCGAGAAATCCTCCTCCCAGGAGTAGATCGTTTGACCTCCACACTAGGCATTAAGTAACTGATGCCCCTGTCTCTCTTGCAGCTGTTGTAGAAGGGAACACACTTGGGGATAGTACTGACGAATCCGTTTTACCTCATGCGCTGTTCTGGGGTTTGGTGAGATTTGGATTTGCTTCTGGGGCCTCCTTCGTGTCGCAGTTACCAGTCGCCCCGCACTGGCAACCTCCTGTCTTTTAACCCAAACGATCGTGACCATTGGCACTCCTTGGCATAATGTCCTTCCTCACCACATCTTAGACAGTGGACACATACCGTACTCTGATTTGATGAACAGAATGCTTCACAAGCCGGGTATCTTCTGTTTTGGAACCCACTCCTGGGTCTGAGGGATACAGATTCTGGCCTGGAACAAATCAACTTTTTCACCTCAATCAACTCGGCTCGCAGTTCTCCTATTACTTCCTCCCAGTCAGCGCTGGCGGTCCTCTCTTTTGTTGGTGATTTAAGGTTCCCTCTCAGAGGTGGCACTGGAGGGTGTTACGCTCACGTCCGGACTGACTGGCGTGAGCGTGGCTAGTGGTCCCACTGGGCCACGAACTGAGGAGTACCTGGAGGGGCGTGACTAGGGGCTTCGCCAGATCCAACCATGAACACACAGCGGCTTAATTGACTCCGTGGTCTGAGGAGGGACGTGGGAGGTGGCCCAGGTGCTACTCCAGGTCAGACCCCGGTCACAGCTGTTGACCCACACCGAGGAATGCAGGAACGGGCAGGCACGGCTGGTATGCAGACAGGTGGGTACTGGCTGGCACGACTGGTATACAGACAGACGGGTACTGGCAGGCGCGGCTGGTATGCAGACAGGTGGGTACTGGCAGGCACGGCTGGTATGCAGACAGGCGGGTACTGGCAGGCACAGCTGGTATGCAGACAGGCAGATACTGGCAGGTAGGAACGCAGGCTGGATAGGGACCAGTACAGACTGGGATACAGTAACAGAGCTGCAGGTGCGGTGGACAAGCAGAGCAGAACCGCAGGCGCAGAGGACAAGCGGAGTAGAGCAGAGCAAAACCGCAGGTGAGGAGGACAAGCAGAGCGAAACCGCAGGCGCAGTGGACAAGCAGAGCGAAACCGCAGGTGCGGTGGACAAGTAGAGCAGAGCGAAACCGCAGGTGCGGTTGACAAGCAGAGCGAAACCGCAGGTGCGGTGGACAAGCAGTACAGAGCGAAACCGCAGGTGCGGTGGACAAGCAGAGCAGAGCGAAACCGCAGGTGCGGTGGACAAGCAGAGTGAAACCACAGGTGCGGTGGACAAGCAGAGCAGAGCGAAACCGCAAGTGCGGTGGACAAGCAGAGCAGAGTGAAACAGCAGGTGCGGTGGACAAGCAGAGCAGAGCGAAACCGCAGGTGCGGTGGACAAGCAGAGCAGAGCGAAACCGCTGGTGCTGTGGACAAGCAGAGCAGAGCGAAACCGCGGGTGCAGAGGACAAGCAGAGCAGAGCGAAACCGCCGATGCGGAGGACAAGCGAAGCAGAACAGAGCAGAGCGAAACCGCAGGTGCGGAGGAACAAGCGGAGTAGAACAGAGCAGAGTGAAACCGCAGAGCAGAAGGTGCAGGCAGATAGGACAGGGCTCTGTTCACATGGAACAGACTGGGAAACACAGGAAGATAGTTAGAACACAGGAGGTAGATACGGAGGCAGGGAAATGGGACAAGCAGAACCAGATACACACAAGGTACTTACAATGAAGTAGCGAGTGGACACAAAACTCTCAAACAGAAGCACAGAGACAACGAGTTGGAGTTAGGTGCAGGTTCAGACACTGCAGGAAAAGGGAAGGTACAGACATAGAGACTAACAGGTAACGGGCTAGGACACAGTTCTGACAGGAACTGAACCCGGAACATGATACAGGAACGAGCCTGGGTATACAGCCCCCAGGGTGGCGGAACAGACTAGAAGTCACAGATACAGGTAACAGGCCTGGGTATACAGCCCCCAGGGTGGCGGAAACAGACAAGATACAGGACAGGACCTGACAACTCAGTTGCACAGAACACACTGAAAGAAAGTGTTGCTCAGGCACCTCCTACTGGGTGGAGGGGGTTTAAGTATCCAGTGACTCACAGCAATAGGCTGGGGACACATTAGGAGTGCGCACACTGTAACTTTAAGAATCAGGCAGTAACCGCGCCGCCGCCCTAAGCAATCAGACAAGAGACATGCACACAGCAAGTACAGGAGCAAAGTGTGCAGCCTGGACTGATAGGTAAGTTGGCGGTCTAGCATGGTGGGAAATGGTAAGCCATGCCAGCACGCCGCCAGGGATGTTACAGAGGGTGTCCATGATGATCTTCGGACTGGCCACCGGGGGTCTCCAACTTCAGCTGACTCATTTTGGTGATTTTAGGAGCAGAGCCTTTCTTTAACTTCTGTTCGCTTTCTGACTCCAAACTAGCTGCCTCATTCTTCATTTTTTCAATTAGGACTTCGTCAAGAATGCCAGGATCTTCTAGATACTGTTTCAGCTGCAACTTCATGTCTTTGCTGATTAACCCCGTTCCCAATGATCTCAAGAACTTCTTCTGTACTAGTCCAGCATCAAACTTCTCCTACACTTCTACATCTCTGGATGCAAACAACAGTCTATCCTTAAGTTCATTTGCTCTGAACAAGAAACTTTGGGGTAATTCATTATTTTCCTGTGAGATGTTATTGAGTTGGTGGAATAATTCTGAAGTACTCTCTGCTTTATAGTGCCCTTTTAAAATAATCTTCAGCTGTGGCAAGGTTAATTGACTCTTCATTTCTAGCATACTACGGTGGTTCAGTCCTGGGCTGATCGCTTTCACCGCCCCCTCAACGATCTCATCTGGCTGGTAGCCTTTCTGTAATCCTGCATCAATCTGGTGCAACAAGTTCATATAAGACAGTTTCTCTTTCTGTTCACACTCACCAATCTGTCCCAGGATCTTGAATTCTTTCCTTATGGTGATTTGTGGTGTTAGAAAGGACTGTTTTCCTGATTTATCTAACCCAAGCAGGTTAAAGGTACTGTCTGAGTCTGTCACCTGTTCAGAGGTTTTGGTTAATTCCTGCAGAGCTGTTGTTAGGGCTTTGAGTTGTTCTTTCAATTCCTGTAGTTCTGTCTGCGGACGGAGATTCCCGCTTTTGGTAATTTGTGCCGCCCCTCCATCCTCCAACTTGAACCTGGTTAGAAACTGTGTTAGCTCCTGGAGGAACGTCCCCATAACGTCTTCAGCTTCTTTCTCCCCCAGCTCATCCATTTTTGCATTAATGACTGCTAACAGTTGCCTGCGGTTGTGTGCTTTAGAAATCTGTTCTTCTGACATCTTTATATGTTCTGCTACTGTTCTCAATTCTTCACATGTTAACTGAAGAAGCAGCTCACTAATTCTGTCCATTTGTATTTCCACATCCATTGCTGCCAATGAGTTTTATTTAGGGCTGGTCCCCTTTAACTGGTGGAGCAGAGTTGAGTTGAAGCGCTGTGCTGCTGTGTTTTTCCAGACACTTTTCCTCTTCTCCCGCTACATGCTAATTCCCGCTCAGGATTCCCCGTACGGGCCACCAATGTTACACGCACGCCACTAGGTTCATATAGGGGCGAGACAGGTTACATGAATTCTTTAGAATCCTGGGGGAACTGTTGCTCAGGGTGACCATAGACCATATGCTGCAGCTTCTCTCAGGCACACAGGGGTATTGACCCTCAAGCACAGACATGTAGGTTGTTTCACTTGCTGACCAGACACACTAGACAAGAGTCCTCATAAATGGTAGAACAGTAGCATTTAATAAGAAGCTGCACAGCCAGTGCAAGTTAAGTCTTATGAGCAACAGACTCCAGTAACAAACAGTACAGTTTCCTTAGCAGCACAGCAGTTCACAGTCTTCCCAGTAGTACAGGATAGCACAGTTCTAATGCAAAGGCACTTTAATGAACACAGCATTCTTTACAGCACAGTGAGATGGAGGGGGGGTGGGGGTTTGCTGAGGGAGATGATCCCTGTGACACCATTTCTTCCAGTCCTTATCTTTCTGCCTGACAATACTCTGCACTGCTAGTTCAGGAACTCTACCTGACCTGTGCTTAGCTTCACTCCTGACTTGAATCCTTTTCACTTGCAGGGGCGCTTCTGTGAGATACAGAACACACACACCACCTTTCTCTTTGGCTCCAGCCAGACCGTAAACAACTTCCCCACAATCCCCCTGGGGCTCTGCTAAAACACTCCCCTTCTCCTGTGACTGTGTTAACCCCTCTAGTTGCTGGATGCTTCTGGAGCACAACACTTCCTGTCTCATTTGCTTGTGTTACTTGTAATAGTTGCTGAATGCTTTTAAAGCAACAGCACTACTTCTGCATGTCACACTCTGCAACAACACTACTTCTGCATGTCACACACACAACTCTGCTACATGAAAACACACACGACTCTACTACATCAAAACACACAATCCTGCTACATCAATACACACACAACTCTGCTACATCAAAACACACACAACTCTGCTACATTAAAGCACACACAAATTTACTACATGATCGCAAACACAACTCTGCTATATCAACACACAATTCTGCAACATCAACACACCAGCTCTACTACATCAAAACACACAGATATACACACTAGTCTTCCCTGCCACGGAGAACAGGGCTCTGAGAATGGGGCTCTGAGAACGGGACTCTGAGATTTCCCATCAGAATGAATTGGTGACTGTATATGAGCTGCGCTGCTCCATACATTCCCTATGGTACACCACTAAGCTTTTTCTGGCAGTTCTTTAGAAGCTCCATTCCATCAGAGCATTTTAGTGTCCAATTCTCGGGATCAATAGGGGTCCTAGAGGTCAGACTATTAGAAAATTCTAACCTATCCTATGTATAGGTGATGACTTTCATAGTTGGGAAATGTGACAAAAATGGAAACTTTTGTTCCTTAAAATATAATACACTAAGTACACATGCTCAGTATAATTATACAGGTGAGAGGAATATGTATTACTGTAGATTTAAGTGAGTAAAATAAATTAAATCACAATGGGGCAAATATTATTCTTATTTCTTTCCATTTTCCCCTTTACAAAATAAACAAAATGTAAATATATTGGGTTACATTTTATTAACATAGTTAAAGCTCCATCTGTCCTACAAAAAAGAAGTAAAAATGGTGCCGACTTGATATTAAAAATACTGCTGACTGAAATATTTTATAATAAAATGTTTTTTCTCTTTACATTGTGTTATTGAAAATGTTCCTCCGCTTATTTCGATATTGATGACCATTACCATTATGTGGTTTAGCTGGCAAGTCATAAAAATTCACTTTAGTCATAAAATATTGATTGGTGGAAGTTCCATTGCTAACTCCAATAATTAGGAGAACTGGCTGGATTTTGGCCCATTCATAGTAAGAGTAGGCGGCAGATGTGATGTGAATGAGAGTTACTTTAATATACAGCTTTTGACACAGCGGTTGGACCCTCATTATAGATGTTTGGTGGACTAACAACGTGGCGGAAAAGCCCCTTTCACTCTTCTGATCTCAGACATTAAGATAAGAATCAAATCAGAAATCCTTGCCAAATATTTTTTCCCTCAGAGCAGACGCCTGACTTTGCTCAGAATACACTAGAAGGAATTTAAAATGCATGTGATATTGTAACAAAGCAGTTACTGGCTGGAAAAAGGTAATGTTTAATCAATTTGTACAAAGCAGTTATACAAAAAGGTTACACACGTTAACCTGGAACTGTCATCAGACTGTGCTCTCCTGTTTTTGCGTGTCATATTAAATGATCATAGAATACACTCATATACTGGTAGATATATGCGTTGTATATACTCAAGGGTCCACTGTATTTAAGAAGTTAGCTCTGTTCCTACCAGCAGTGAGTATATACTGAACATACAGTGCTCAGCCTAAATGATTGCACCCCAACCGATTTGTCAGAAAACCTTTTGTTTCCTTCCAAAAGTAACATTTTCTATGGGATACCATACTACAAAATACTTCCATAAATGTGGGCCAATGATTTGTTATTTATACATCCAAAAAAGTAATATTCTTATCAAATTAATTTGGGACCATGTCGCAAAAATGAATACATCCTACTGCAAGTCTTAGGAGCCAAGCTAAAGTTTAGGAAAGAAAAATTCTAATTAACAATAATTCAGTCATAGATAAATCTAATTATTCATTAAACAGCAGACAATTGACTAAAAAAAGGGCATTACTTAAGAAAGACAACCCCTTCCCATTTAATGCTGTCAGCAATGGCACCACATGGGAGAGAACTGTCACAAGACCTGAGAAAAAAAAAAGAATTTCTTTACACAAGACAGGAGAAGGCTAGAAGAAGATGAGAAAAGCTTTACTTTCAGTCAGAATACTGAGTCTGGAGCAAAAGTGATACAAAATTTAACAAATATGCAACCATCTCACATAGATGTCCTGGCTGACCACTGGAGTTAACTCCTAAACAGGAGAGACTTCTGAAGAAAAGGATTTAAGAAAATGAACATGCAAGTTCACTGTAATTAGCTAAAGAAGTGGAAAAGTGTAGCACCCTGAGGGCTCGGCTGCTACAGGGGTATTGCACCTCGAACCAGAGGTGTGGTATTCCACTCCCGAGTAAGGATGGAGTGTGGGACTGAGCTCAGTAGGCTGCATGCACTACATACATCCCATTTCCGGGGGACAGAACTACGGTACTCCCACCAAGTATATGTGCAGGTACGACAGCGTCTGTCCCTGGCTGGAGTGGGAGGGGGGTGGAACATCCCAGTAGTGTAGGGGCAGATAGGGGGAGTACTCTGGGTAAAGCTAGGAGCTCATTGGGTGCTGGTCACCTGGGCTCACACATAGAGGGAGTATATAAGGTGGGCACCATCTTAGGACAGGGTCAGTCAGTCTGAGGAGGAGCAGAGCAGAGGAGCTCAGCCAGGAGGGCTGACAGGGAGCTGTGGCTCCGGCTGGGCCCAGCTCCAGAGCCAAGCCTGCAGAGGAGAGAGGAGAAAGAAAGGCCCAGAGTGGAAGACCAGAGGGAACCCTAAGAACCCAGAATCAGACCAAAAAGGGTGAAGGGTTGGCGGACACGGGTACCGGAACCCGAACTGGTGGAGGCCACTTATCCTCAGCCAGGAACCGGAGGTCGTGGTCAAGATTTGCCACGACCCTCACCAAATCCACCAGAAAGGCACACCAAGCATAGGGTCAGGGAACCCAGAGGAGGTTTGACCACTAAGAGACCCGAGGGAGCCGGCCAAAGGTGGATCCCTGGTGGGAATGGCCAGAGACAGAGAGGGAGAAGGGAGCTCAGGACCACGCTCCAGAACTGCCTGGGGGTTAGCCGAGTCCAGGACCTGGTGGACGCAGCACGGCTCGGGTGGTCACTCAAGGCCAGAGTGACTGAGAGAACACTTGTGAGTAAAACCCCTGAAACTGCATCTCCTGACTCTGACTCTTCTTACTGCACCGTCACAACCCCCCTCATCTTCACGTGCTGCCCTGAGGCCATACCCCTCCCGTTGGGGGTTATACCACCACGCTGCACATCCTTATACACCTGGCCTCAGTGGATTGTTCTGCAGCGGCGGCTTCAAAGCCGCACTCAACGGGTGGCGTAGTCGATCAAGTTAACATCTACTGCCATAGACTGCCACTTAGTTTGACACCCTGGGCACGGACCGGGTCACCGCCACAAGGACTACTACCCCTACCCAGATCCGGCTCCGGGTTTCCCCTGAACATGGCCCAGGGGGCGCGTCAACTTTGGCGTAGTCGGCAGGATCACGTGCCCGCAACCACCGGGTACTGCGTGCCTGAAGAAAAGTTTATCTGTACCGTAAAAAGAAGTCTCCCGTCAATTCCGGAGGGTCCCCGCCATCGGACGCCATCACGGGTCGTTTCCCGCCGGTTGCCCGCCATCTGCAGCTTTTTCCCGCCATCCACAGAGTTTCCCGCCACTGGGAGACGATTCCCGCCATCTGGGAAGATTTCCCGCCCTGGCAGAGCGGACGCCATTATGGGCGTGCCAGAGGGTGGCAAGAGGCCACCTCCCATCGTGGGTCAGGACCAAGAATGGCGCCAAAAACGAAGACCGCCCCCACCAGCAGAGACTGCAATGATTGAGATGTCCATCAGCGTGGGGGGTCTGCCCCTGGAACTGACAATCACCAAGTTGCCCCAGGACCGCCCTCAATGGGGGCGGATACAGAACAAAAGAGCGAAGATGGGTGCAGCCTGGAGGAGTCTGGAGAAGCCGTACCCGGAGATGGAGGGAGAGTCAGGCAGCACCGACCCTGTGGTCAGGAGCCTGTTGCAAGCTACCACTCCACAAGACCTGGTGGAGATCCTGGCACAGCTCCCCCGAGACCGGGAGCGTGCACAGACCGCGCTGGAGGGCCTCGCACGGAGGATGGCCCAGGTGCAGCGAGAAACGCTGACGGAATGGAGCAGGGAGATGGCCCAGCAGGCTGGAACCCGCCAGCGGAGCACACCACCCGCAACGAGGAGCACGCCTGCCCCTGAAGAGGATGCAGAAGGGACGGAGGCCGGAGACGACGCCGCAGAGGGAGCTGAAGAGACGGAGGCAAGTAAAGGGGACGTCACTACCCCAAGCCCAGCCACCGTAAGCCTACCCCCGCTCCCCGTCGCAGAGCCCGCAATCCCACCGATCGTGCCCGTTGCCGCACCGCTACCGCTCCAGACTAGGCCCCAAGCAGGAGCCGCGGCCACGCCCCCTGTGACGTCACGCGCCTCAACCCCGAGCGCGGCCAAGCAGGAGACGCCACCGGCCTGGTCGCAAGGTCGAGTACCCCCGGGCGCCGCAGTACCAACAGCGCCCTCTACTGAGCCACCGGCCTGGTCGCAAAGTCAAGTACCCCCGGGCACCGCCGTCTTCACGGTGCCCTTTACCTTCAGGGTACCCCAAGCCTGGTCGCAAGGCCTAGTGATCCCGGGTGCCGCTGCCACCACCGCGCCCTCAACCTCCACAGTGCCGCACCTGGGTGAAGACTTGGTAACCCAGCATATTTGCCCGGATGGGCAGCCTTTTGAGTGGCCACCGGAGTACTACCATCCCCGACTCCGGAAGGAAAGGCCCCTGGATGAGCCCCTGATCCCGGCTCCGGCGCCCGCCAAGATCACCCCACTCTCGCTGGAGGAAGCGCAGTTTGCGTGGGACCCCACTGGAGGAGACCTCATCGGGTTCACTCAAGAGACCCGGGCGGCTGCAGCGGAGCGTGCAGAGTGCTGCCGGCAGCAGTTAGAGGTTTTCGACCGGGAACGGCGAGAGAGGCGGGTCCGCGAGGAGTGGCTGCAAGTGAAGAGTGCAGAGCAGAAGAGCCGGACCCGACGGAACCCCCGTGCAGCTCACGGTCCCCGTGCCACAGGGACTGTAATCAAATTCCAACTGCAGCACGGTTGGGGCTTCATCCGGGATCACCACACGCCAGGCGACGTCTTCGTGACCCGCAGAGATGTCGAGTCCCACCTGCCGGAGGGACACAGAGGTCGTGACCTATACCTGGGTGACGAGGTCACCTTTACCCGGCACCAATGTGCCAAAGGACCCTATGCCCTTCATGTACACCGGTTGACAGAGGAAGAGCTGAGGTGTCAGGAGGAGCAAGAGGACCCGGACGGGTCTGAAGAATACAGGGAGGAAGCATCAGGAGGACGCCGTTATTAGAGTACGGTAAAAAAAGAACTGTATATAGTTACCCGTCGGGGTATGAGAACTGTTATAAGTACTGCTGCTAGTTAAAATATAGTCCCCGTTGGGACCAGCGAACTGTTACCCGTGTGTCCCTATCCCTTACCAGGCTGAGGACTGTGAGCAGCCATCCCTTATCCCCACTGGCCGAGGACTGAGAGCGGCCACCTCCCCTTGTATATAGTTGCGCTTTCTAAGGCGCCCCCTACTGGTTTTATAGGAAAACTGTTTTTTTTCTTAAACTGACTGTTGCACTTTTACCTGGTCACAAGCGCACAGTGGCCAGTAACTCAAAGAACATTATTATGAAAGAGTTTTATATGAAAGAAAAAGTTTATCTTGTTTAAATCTGATAATGTTTAATGTTTTATATGTTCTTGTATGTTTTGAAAAAAATTGTATGTTTTTGGATATTTTATTCTTTTACAGCCCGAGGACGTGCTGTGATTTACCAGGGGGGAATGTAGCACCCTGAGGGCTCGACTGCTACAGGGGTATTGCACCTCGAACCAGAGGTGTGGTATTCCACTCCCGGGTAAGGATGGAGTGTGGGACTGAGCTCAGTAGGCTGCATGCACTACATACATCCCATTTCCGGGGGACAGAACTACGGTACTCCCACCAAGTATATGTGCAGGTACGACAGCGTCTGTCCCTGGCTGGAGTGGGAGGGGGGTGGAACATCCCAGTAGTGTAGGGGCAGATAGGGGGAGTACTCTGGGTAAAGCTAGGAGCTCATTGGGTGCTGGTCACCTGGGCTCACACATAGAGGGAGTATATAAGGTGGGCACCATCTTAGGACAGGGTCAGTCAGTCTGAGGAGGAGCAGAGCAGAGGAGCTCAGCCAGGAGGGCTGACAGGGAGCTGTGGCTCCGGCTGGGCCCAGCTCCAGAGCCAAGCCTGCAGAGGAGAGAGGAGAAAGAAAGGCCCAGAGTGGAAGACCAGAGGGAACCCTAAGAACCCAGAATCAGACCAAAAAGGGTGAAGGGTTGGCGGACACGGGTACCGGAACCCGAACTGGTGGAGGCCACTTATCCTCAGCCAGGAACTGGAGGTCGTGGTCAAGATTTGCCACGACCCTCACCAAATCCACCAGAAAGGCACACCAAGCATAGGGTCAGGGAACCCAGAGGAGGTTTGACCACTAAGAGACCCGAGGGAGCCGGCCAAAGGTGGATCCCTGGTGGGAATGGCCAGAGACAGAGAGGGAGAAGGGAGCTCAGGACCACGCTCCAGAACTGCCTGGGGGTTAGCCGAGTCCAGGACCTGGTGGACGCAGCACGGCTCGGGTGGTCACTCAAGGCCAGAGTGACTGAGAGAACACTTGTGAGTAAAACCCCTGAAACTGCATCTCCTGACTCTGACTCTTCTTACTGCACCGTCACAACCCCCCTCATCTTCACCTGCTGCCCTGAGGCCATACCCCTCCCGTTGGGGGTTATACCACCACGCTGCACATCCTTATACACCTGGCCTCAGTGGACTGTTCTGCAGCGGCGGCTTCAAAGCCGCACTCAACGGGTGGCGTAGTCGATCAAGTTAACATCTACTGCCATAGACTGCCACTTAGTTTGACACCCTGGGCACGGACCGGGTCACCGCCACAAGGACTACTACCCCTACCCAGATCCGGCTCCGGGTTTCCCCTGAACATGGCCCAGGGGGCGCGTCAAAAGCAAACCAGGGTAAGTGTTTCTTGTGACACAGCATGGCGTACATACATGGGTGTCGTCCATGAAGGAAGCCTCAATTAAAGTACATGTACAAAAAAAGCCCACTTATAATTTTCCAGGGCCTATGCTGAAAAATATGAAGACTACTGGGACTGTATGCCATCGCAAAGGTGAGGAGTACAAAGAAAAATGCATGGTGCCTACAGTGAAACATGGTGGTGGCAGTGTCCTTATGTGGGGCTGCATGAATGCTGCTGGTGTCAGAGAGCTACATTTCATTGATGGTATATCATGAATTCACAGATATACTGCTCTATTTTGAAAGAGAAGATGCTACCATCACTCCGTGCCTTTGGCAGACGTGAGGTTTTCCAACATGACAATGATCCAAATCCTACATCTAAGTCCACTTTTGCATTTCTGAAGAGAACATGTAGAAATTGATTCAGTGACCAAGTATGTCTCCTGAACCCAATCAAACCACCTATGGGAAGTTCTGAAGAGACAAGTTGAACATCATTCTCCATCCAGCACCCAGGCTCTAAAAGAGGTTGTTCTTGAAGAATGGAAAAAGATAGATGAAGCAATATCTTGCCAACTTGTTCATTCCATGCCTAGAAGTCTTGGTGCTGCCTTTAAATAATCGAGGTCATAGAAAATACTAGATGTAGAAGTTTTTGATGTGGGTTGTATTCATTTTTGCATTAGCCTCAGTAAAACTGAAGATTTTGTAATGAAAGTTATATTATTAACCTTACTTTCATGTTATGGGTTAAATTTTTTTCTATAAAACTCAGTCTTGTCACAATTTTAGAAATTGTTCTCGTGTTCAGTGAGATATTGATTAAAATCTTACTTTTCAAATGGGGTGTACTCATTTATGCTGAGCATTATACATGTATTCATTTCTGACAAAAGCGGGAAGAATCTCTATAACTCATATAACCATGAGTCTGCTTTATTCTTTGATAGCTCTTATTAGCCAAATGAAGCAATATTTTTGTTATAGTATTTTTTTGTAATATTCTGCCACTAAAGTTTTTTTCCACATGATATATTATGAATTGGTCATGAATGTCTGATTGCTGGGGGTATCCACTGTTGGTAACCTCAACGATCACGGAGTACAGTGCTCGGCTATTTCTGACAGTCTCATAGACATGAATTTAGAGGCAATGGTCAGGCATTAACTATGCAGCTCCATTCAATCCCAATGCAGTCAGGAAGATTGTTTGTTTGAAACCCATATTCTAATGTGGTAGTAACCCCAGCGATCATACATTTATCACCTCTCCTGGATGGGAGATAAATGGCATTTGTGGGAAAACCCCTTAGGAGTCTTATGTCAGATCTGCTTAAAATCCATAGTCATTACAGTTTTGTACTGGTGTTAAACTGGCAGCACAACTGGATGTGATAACCAGCTATTGTCTGCCGTTTTAGGGCTCACTAAGGAACCTAAAATCCATTTGGTAATTTTGTTTCCATAATGGTTGCTGTGTTAGATTATATTCTCTCCACTGCATTTAGTTTAGATTCGAGTGCATAACCTGCAGCCAGCCGTGGCATTTTATCACGATCCCAACCATCTTTCACAACCCTATATTTGGAACTTCTCTGTATTGAGTACTACAAAGAAGAAAAGATCTTTGTGCATAATTATTGATTGACTCTCTTCATCGTAGTTTATGAGACATATGAATCACCTGGCTGTTTACTCAACTCTCATATACTACAATCGAGATAGCTGTTATTATGAGTGGCCATCTTGGCTCATTTTCTTTTGTCAAATGTCAAATGAGCAGGGGACTTTTATTCTCAGTATAAGAAAAAGTCCCGGAACAGGAACCCCATACATATCAGACATTTACAGCATATAATGTCAGATTGGAATACCCCTTTAAATCTTTTTTAGTGGCCCTAGGTTAGGTACAATGTAACAAATTGGCTCTCAAACCAAAAATGGTGGTGTATCCTTGTTTTAGATGTAGTATATGATTTGACAAACAAAAAATAAGCTAGTTTTTGATGAAAATCACAAGAAAAAATCCCTGCTGAAATATACAACTGTATATATATCTCTATGACAAAATATTACTAATATATGTAGGAACTATGTTACATGGAACTTTAATGTTTGTTTTCTTGAGTCCACGGTATGTAAGGTCTTCCTCACAGAAAAATGCCAGACTTAGCAATCCTGTTATTCCCCTGTCAAGGTGTTTAAAGCATGTGCCAAAATAATAGATTTCAAATAGAATTACATATCTGTACATATTTGTACAGTAAAAGATAACTATAAAATGAACCTGGGTGAGAGCCAGTGGTCTGTGTCTGGGAGGAGAGGTGAAAAGACCTCTTGGTGCTGGCCTCTCTGACAGAACTTGAAAGACAGCTAGACATTTATCTGAATGGGTGAGCCCGCATGTGCCTGTATATGGACTGTTTATTTTGTTCCTTTATGCTGGAGAAAGGCTGTTTGTTCTCCGTTTTGCTGGACGTTTATGAACGTCAATAAACCTCTCTGTTTGACCCAGAAACTTCACGCCTGTATGAATGCTACCAACTGCTTGAAAGCTAGTAAATCCCTACAATGTATACATTGTAATAATGCAGGATGATCCATATGGGAATGCCATAACACCTTAAAACAAACGTAAAAATATGCCTGAATCAAAAATATCATCCCAAATTATCTTTTGCTGGTTAATTTTGATAACTAAGCCAGCCCCTTTCTGTGTCATGGGATTTATAGACAGCGAAGGGGTCTGGCATAGATAATGAAATGCGTCAGTCATCCAGCTTGGTTCATACACAGCAGTGGATATGTACCGACATAGAAAGTTCTCTCCTTTGTTAAACCTATGCCTGAAGTGGAGCTGTCAGGGGGTGGGATCGGCACTGACAGCAGGACATCGGTGGACATCTGGCAATGATCATATATACTGTATGTAGATTGTCTATACTTCACTTTTATATACGTCTATTTTTTCTGACTGGCCAACCACTAGTCACTAGTTGGGGCATGGCTGAACTCAATACAAGTGGATGGAGCGAAGAGGCGAAGACTGGCCGGGAGTATGTACAATTCATACATACCGTCCGTTCTGGTCTGAAACTGGTGAATCCCCGTAGTGCACAGTGCGTGCACTGGGGGGATTCATAAGTCTGCAGTCTCACAGAGTGACTGCAGACTTATCATTTTGACCAGATAACCCCTTTAACAACTCATGGCTTTTAAAAAACTTAATATAGATGTGATTGTGTAAATGTGTGTACAAATATACTGCTTTTTAGAGCTTTTAGGAGGCTCTTTTAAGCTTCCACAATGAGATTTTGGTGCATTTTTTTCTGCTGCTTATTTTTGTGCACAAAAAAACACAGCTTATTACAGGTCCAGTAAAGTGGATGAGATTTATGTCAATCCCATTCCCAATGTGATGTTTTTAAATGCTGTGTGTATGTTTTTTAAATCAGCAGCATGTCAATTTCTCTTGCAGTAGACATCATTTTTATTTGCTGATTTTCCCCACACACTTTATTGAGATGCGGAAAATCCACAGATAAAAACTGCATATGCGTTTTAGCGAGTTTCTGCTGCAGAGACACAGTAAAAATATGGGCAATCAAGCACATGACTTTATCAATGAAGTTTTATCAAACCTAAGTAACTCTGCAAAGAGCAAGTTTCCAAAACAAAGTAGTTTTATTTAATACATCACATACCAAAATAGACAAAACAGACATGTAAAAAACCTCACTAAGATCTCAACAAAAAACACAAGTAGTCTAAATGAGCTAATTAGTGCAGAAAATCGACAGCATCAAAAACGCACCAAATACTTATTGTGGGAACTTAGCCTTACTCATCTGATTGGTAGCAAATAATATATTGGTCAGACAAAAGCATGTAAGCCACATTAACATTTAGTAAAACATATATTCAAATAGGCAAATATGTTTCTACTATGTAAACTTACCCTGGGGCCTTGTGGTCCAACTGTAACCTGTTCAAAAACACAAGAATACAAGTTATGTACCTACTATGCTGTATGACCCTACGTACCATAGAGTCCCTCAGGGGTGCTTCCAGATTTTTTCCTTCCTGAGACAAAAACTGAAATTGAGGTCTAACCAAGGGGGACGCTTCAAGGGAAGTTCTTGTGAAGTGTGCGCCTAAATGAAGGTTCTCATCTCAAATCATAGTTTGTAACACTAAGCATAATTGTTTATTAATGAAAGAAAACAAATGGATCTAAGCAAAATGGAATAAAATGCAATTAACATATGGAACTGAAAAATATATCAGTCCTGTATTGTAAGCATAATGGGTATTCAACACGGGGTGCACATAATGGTTATATTATGTTATTACTTCTTTTTTAATCAGCTTTTGTCATTTTCCTTGCTCTGCCTATTTTCCTTGTTTTTTCCCGCCTGGTATCATCTGCATTTTGTTAAAACTCACACGAGCAGAAAACAAGCAGAATTGGACAGGCTGAGACATGAAGCATGTATCCAGCTCCAGTAGTCTACATTAGAAGCTGTCTGGCGTTTCTGGAAATCTAATGTAGCCGTACAATAATTAATAACTTTGTTGTTCCGTTCACAGGGATGTCTGGATGATCTAAGGCGCACCCTAGCCTACAGGCTGAATAACCCGGAGATGACCCTAATCCTAGTAAAGCATTCAGAGGGATAGCCTACTCTCTAATAGTATAGGCAAATATAAGGTTTAGGCATATAGACCCTCCCAGAGGTGATTTACACCTGGAAACAAAATGCACAGCTGCTTTTGTTCTAACATTTTTTCCATCTTAACTCAGCCGTCTAAAAACTCATGTAATGAATCCATTCATGTTATGTTGGGCCCTCATTCCAAAAAACATCCACAGCTGCTGGTCTTTTAAGCACACAGCACAATGGAAGGCAGTATGTTTTCCTTCACATTAGAGCAATGATGCTCAGACCACCATAGTATTATTTGGTCCAGCTTCCAATAATAATAATATATTCTTGTACTAACTCAGTTACAGTATATGTATGTAGCTCTTTGCAGCAAAGAACACCGAAGCATCTTAAGGGGTCAGATACCTTAGACCACGTCGATTTAAATAAACGGTTAAATAAAGCAAGTTTGCATTGACCAGTTATCGTTACAGTTTGCTTATTTTTGATAGAAATGTCAATTGTAGGGCCGCCTTGCACAACTCTTGCGAGAGCCATCAATGCACTGCAATGAGTTTTCTTCCTGATGACTGCAAGGATCAGATCCCGCAAGCATTTAAAAGAGGACCTGTCACCAGGTAAAGACCATAAAAATTAGCCCTAAGTGAAAAGATTCATATCTCTGGAATCATATGACAAATTAAAAAAAAAAAAAAAAACAACGGAATACTCAGGGGAGCAGAGAGAACTAAATAAAAGCAAAAATGGTCCACTTTTGACCCGATGACAGTTCCTCTTTAAACTCTAACAAGGTCAATTCACCAAGACTGGCGTGGCGCACTCCACTTAGTGAATTTGGTACCTCTCCTGAATAGTGTGTGCCTCTGTGTGCAGCGGCAGAAATTATACTCTAGTCAGTGACTGGAGTATCGTTTCTGGCTTACAAAACACCACCATATTTCATGAAATTGACGGGTGTACGTGGCCATGCCCCACCATGGCTTTTCCCGAGCTGTGCCCATTTTGGTGGAGCTGATTCAAACTGGCGTGAAAACGCCATAATTCAGTACATTTTTGCACAGCTACCCGTTCCACAAAAAATTGCAACTTTTCATAGCTTTTACAACAGTTTACTTATGTAAAAGCTTTGATGAATTGGCCCCTAAAGGTTAAGTTTGTCTTTGGTTAAATGACGTGATTCTTCTAAACAGACAAATGAATGAGATTGATTACCAGTATGGTCGTATGTGCTCTAACAAACGGACTGAACCTCAAATATTGGCAGAAGATATGCCATAAGCTTTAGGCAGTATACAGTACCTTAAAAGACTTATGTGTGCAGATTTATCAGTTGGCCAATCCACTACGTGTAAAAAGGCATGTTTCAAAGTTTACAAAATGTTTTTAGTCTAAAATTGGCCTGAATTATTAAAAGTTAAAGTCACTTAGGGACTAGAAGGGAAGTCCCATTTAATCCTATTCAATTCAAATGCATGCAGTGAGTGTTGGGTGAGTGTTAGCTAGACACTTACATTAGGTTCTGGAAGCCGGAATGCACAAGTTGCACACTGTATTAATAGAAGAAAAATCATTAAAAATAATCACAGAAATGAATTCTACTGTAAGTATTGGCTCACGTTCATATTCTAGATTTACCAATTTGCTTACAATGTGAACATACAGTACCTTTATATCAGGGTTCCCCAACTCCAGTCCTCAAGGCCCACCAACAGGTCATGTTTTCAGGATTTCCTTAGTATTACACAGGTGATAATTGCATCACCTGCACAGGCAATAATTCCATCACCTGTGCAATACTAAGGAAATCCTGAAAACATGACCTGTTGGTGGGCCTTGAGGACTGGAGTTGGGGAACCCTGCTCTATATGACTGCAAATAGAAAAGATTCAACAAAGCTATTCTCCTGATTGGAAGGAATGCCTTATAATTAACATTGCATCAGTGAGACTAAAAGTAATCGAAAATAAATGGTTGAGTCAAAAAAACAATCAAGAATATATATTGAGACTTTATTCATTAGGCACATTTAAGAAGCAATGAAGTTGTGCCTCTGGCTGTTTATTTTAGAAAAGGTTTGATTTGGAAAAAACATTGCATTTATAATTACTTTTGGTACTCTACAAATTATCTTTTCAATCATAAGATGGAAGGTGCTGATTTTGGTAAAAAAAATTCATGTCACGTTGTGTATGCTGCAATTTTCTGTTGTGTCCAAATGGTAAAGGTCTACAAGGGTCATTTATATTGTACTGTGCACTCATAGAGGAAGTAGAACATACTATGGAAAAACTAAACATTACACTGTGTGTATAATTATCAGACAAGTGAATATTTTGACCATATAATTTTTATGCAGATTTTCCAACTATGCGCTGTGTAAACTTGAATGGATTTTGGATGAAGCAGATCAGATGATGTGTATTTGTGTAATGAGGGTGAGGCCTAAGAATATCAAGATGTGCAGAATTATAAGGCAGTTTGTTTTCCTCAGGCAAAATGGGCCAAAAAAGGTTTAACTTACTCTGAAAAGTCAAAAGTTATTACAAGTGTTACGGCACTCTTGAAATTGCTAAGACATGGGGACGTAATCAAAGAACCATCAAACGTTTTATTGCAAATAGTCAACAGGATCTCAAAAAACAGGTTTAGAAAAAAGACACACGTAACTCCCAAAGATTTGGCAAGAATCAAATGTGAAGCGACCAGGAAACCATTATACTCCACTGCTGTCATAATCCAGAGGTGCAGCCTCCCTGGAGAGCCCAGAAGCACACAATATTCATTGCTTCCAGTGATAGTAACAGCAAGGAGCTGCACACTGCTGTAATGTCCCAGACGGTGGGGTGAGCAATGCAGTGAAAAGCAGCTCCTGTCACACCAGCCCCCTGATAATGTCTCCCTGTCTGCAGACCGAGGTGAGGGGGCATGGCCTGCTCACTGCTGGTAGCCCTGCAGTGAAGGAGGCATTATCAGATGGCTGGCTGCTGCTACTAAAAGCCAGGAGCAGGCCACGCCCCTCACCTGGGACTGCAGACAGGGAGACATTATCAGGGGGCTGGTGTGACAGGAGCTGCTTTTCACTGCACTGCTCACCCCTCGTCTTGGTTATTACAGCAGTGTACAGCTCCATACAATTACTATCGGCCAGTCTCCTAATAATAGCTGAAAACAGTGTGTGACATAATGTCCCAGATGGGAGGGGGGAGCAGCTCCTGTCACAATGAATTACAAGTGTTATAAAGATAGTAGATATGCACTGGGCATCTCATCTTTATAGTCTATGAGGGCAGAAACAGTTAAAAAAAATGTATCTCCCCTGAGAACCCCTTTAACTGCAGTACACAGAGCTCAGCTCTGCTTGCTGCTGTTACAGATACAGACTGCGTAATACTGCCAGCTTCTGCTGAGTATGATTCATGCTCAGCTCCTGAGCTGGCATCATACATGGTCTACCAACATTGGATCTACCAGTATGTCCAATACCGGTAACTGAGTTTCTCCCCTCTACCCTGGAGAAGAGCCTATCTTTACTTTCAACTGTCTTCAGGAGGTCGATACAGTGAATGCTATGGAAGAGCAGGCATTCTCTTATAGGTCGCTTTAGGATTATGGCCTTCTAGATGATTGGACAGAAGCTGAACAATGTTCTTGATGTTATAAAAAAATCTTCTATGTTACACTCTAACAGTATTGCCTGAATTAGGCATGTGAAGGATATGGATGCAAGTGATATACTTACCTCTGGAGGAAGATCTACATGCATTCCTGAAGAAATCTTCTCTCCCTGCAAATAAAAATAGAAGATAAAAATTAGTCCAAAGGACCAAGCTAACATGATGCACAGTATAGTAAGTGAAAGGTCTATGGAAGGAGTAGTAGTCTGCTTGGAATTATAGCATTTTGGGCCTGATATGTCTGTCTATATTTTTTGAGTGAGCTCACAAATTAAAATATTTTTCACTCTTTTCTTATACTTCATTTCTGTTTTGGAATGATTTGTGCCCACACACAAGGAACAAAATGTCCATTCTTCTCAATTCTTGGATGCTAACTACTTGCTGAGAAGCAGGAGTCTTTCCTTCCTTTTCTCTGCTTTTATAAAGCTCTCCCTCCTCTTTTCAATTCCTATCACTTGAGCCATATTTTTGGCAATGACTGATAATGGAAAATGTGATCTGGTGACACAAGAAGCATGAATGGGGTTCTTCTACACTATTAGACACAGGTTTCCTGCTCTCAGATTATCATAGAGAATTAAAGGGTTTTCTGGATTGAATATAAAACTCACTCTGCAGGTTTCCAAATCTTGACAGTGTGCAATATGCTAACTGTCAGGGTTCCCCTATAATGTCAGCTCAAGCGTTCGTCATGGATATAATTTGCATACTTGCAGTCACGTGCCGACTTGCAGCTTTTTCTGCTTCTCTCATTGTACTGCATGCGACTGCTGGAAATAGAGGGGAATCCTGATAGTGTAGAAATTGTGCACTGTCAGGATTCGGTAATGTGCAGTCACATAGTCTGCAGAAATTTATGTTTAGCCCTGAAATTCCTTTAAGAATTTCTGTTGGTATGCTCCACTTGAATTGCTTATGGTTGAAACTTGCTACTAATCATTTTAAATATATAGGGAATATCATTTACAAATAGAAATGTACACCTCACTTAAAGGGAGCCTGTCAGGCACGGGCAGCATCAATCGTGATTGACAAGTTTCTCCCTATGTACACACAAAAGTGAGACCTGTCAATCTTCTGCACTGACACTGGCAAGAGCCAGTATGGGGCTCAGCTGGACTAGTCTGGATATTCAAAGCATATTTCTCTTAAATGTCGGAGCATTTCAGAGAACAATACACCTGGCTGCAATTGTGCAGTGAGGATACGATACGTGGTTTGGGAAGCATAAATCACCTGGCAGGTTCCCTTTCAAGAGAATCAGTAACCACTCCTGACATGTCTGTTTTAGCAAATACTTACAGTATATTTCCTATTAATTATCAATTTTGGTGTATCGTTTCCTAGAACTTTTATTCCTCTGGTATTCCTCTTAGAAATGTATGAATAAGTGTTACCATTCTCCCTGTTAATGGAGGTGCTCTGTACAGTCAGCACTAATAGGGTCACTCCCACGCCTATTTATTCATACATACACTGCTCAAAAAAATAAAGGGAACACTCAAATAACACATCCTAGATCTGAATGAATGAAATATTCTCATTAAATACTTTGTTCTGTACAAAGTTGAATGTGCTGACAACAAAATCACACAAAAATCATCAATGGAAATCAAATTTATTAACCAATGGAGGCCTGGATTTGGAGTCACCCCCAAAATTAAAGTGGAAAAACACACTACAGGCTGATCCAACTTTGATGTAATGTCCTTAAAACAAGTCAAAATGAGGCTCAGTATTGTGTGTGGCCTCCACGTGCCTGTATGACCTTCCTACAATGCCTGGGTATGCTCCTGATGAGTTTGCGGATGGTCTCCTGTGGGATCTCCTCCCAGACCTGGACTAAAGCATCCGCCAACTCCTGGACAGTCTGTGGTGCAACGTGACGTTGGTGGATGGAGCGAGACATGATGTCCCAGATGTGCTCAATCGGATTCAGGTCTGGGGAACGGGCAGGCCAGTCCATAGCTTCAATGCCTTCATCTTGCAGGAACTGCTGACACACTACAGCCACATGAGGTCTGGCATTGTCCTGCATTAGGAGGAACCCAGGGCCAACCGCACCAGCATATGGTGTCACAAGGGGTCTGAGGATCTCATCTCGGTACCTAGTGGCAGTCAGGCTACCTCTGGCGAGCACATGGAGGGCTGTGAGGCCCTCCAAAGAAATGCCACCCCACACCATTACTGACCCACTGCCAAACCGGTCATGCTGAAGGATGTTGCAGGCAGCAGATCGCGCTCCACGGCGTCTCCAGACTTTGTCACGTCTGTCACATGTGCTCAGTGTGAACCTGCTTTCATCTGTGAAGAGCACAGGGCACCAGTGGCGACTTTGCCAATCCTGGTGTTCTGTGGCATTTCTTTGGAGGGCCGCACAGCCCTCCATGTGCTCTCCAGAGGTAGCCTGACTGCCATTAGGTACCGAGATGAGATCCTCAGACCCCTTGTGACACCATATGCTGGTGCGGATGGCCCTGGGTTCCTCCTAATGCGGGACAATGCCAGACCTCATGTTGCTGGAGTGTGTCAGCAGTTCCTGCAAGATGAAGGCATTGAAGCTATGAACTGGCCCGCCCGTTCCCCAGACCTGAATCCAATTGAGCACATCTGGGACATCATGTTTCGCTCCATCCACCAACGTCACGTTGCACCACAGACTATCCAGGAGTTGGCGGATGCTTTAGTCCAGGTCTGGGAGGAGATCCCTCAGGAGACCATCCGCAACCTCATCAGGAACATGCCCAGGCATTGTAGGGAGGTCATACAGGCACGTGGAGGCCACACACAATACGGACCCTCATTTTGACTTGTTTTAAGGACATTACACCAAAGTTGGATCAGCCTGTAGTGTGTTTTCCACTTTCATTTTGGGGGTGACTCCAAATCCAGGCCTCAATTGGTTAATAAATTTGATTTCCATTGATGATTTTTGTGTGATTTTGTTGTCAGCACATTCAACTTTGTACAGAACAAAGTATTCAATGAGAATATTTCATTCATTCAGATCTAGGATGTGTTATTTGAGTGTTCCCTTTATTTTTTTGAGCCGTGTATTATGTAGCAATTATAAAGCAATGGCGCAACTTAGACCTCAAGAAAAGATTGTCCAGAAGTGTTATTATATGGGAAATACAATTATTTAGTAAAAAAAGATATGTCAGAGAGCTCACAGGTTCTCTTTAAATCCCTAAACTGTGATGGATATCACATTATGCAATTATAACATGATGTCTAGTACTTGAAAACTTTACTATTATTGTTTTAATAAAAGATTTTGTTAATTGAAAAAATAAATACATGAATTGATATTAAAAAGAAATATAACTATTAATCAGTATACTTGATATAAGCTTATTTTGTCTGAAATTATGTCTGGCAATGTGGGTATTGCTCTACAACGGAGTATACTGATGCCTGAATATAGTTGTCCTGGACTCTCTATATTACCATCTGAATTATCATGGTTACGCCAAGGAATTCTGCTTTATAAACAAGCAAGATCACTTACAGAAACACACTTGAAACAAATCTGTTAAGTTGTGCATGTCCAAAACATGCAAGAAACCACAAAAATCCACATGTGATAATGACCCACTGCTTTGAAAACTTATTTGTGCTCTATATTTGTTTTGTAACAATATATATTTTTTTCTAATTAAAATATTTTAGCAAGAAAAAAAAATCTAATGTAAAGTAGTAGACTGCAATCTATCAGTAGACCTCAGGGTAGGAAACAGAAAACCTTGATCTTCGGTAACCATCGGTTGTGAGTAGTGTTGAGCATTCCGATACTGTAATATCGGGTATCGGCCGATATTCGCAGTATCGGAATTCCGATACTTAATTCCGATACTTTTACAATATCGAATACCGGAATCGGAAGTTCCCATAATGCCTGCGCTCTGCAGTGTCTGTGAAGGATGACAAGCTGGATGGCAGCGCGATCCAGCCTGTCATCAGAATGCCATCCCAGCGGGGGAGAATTCTCCTGATTGTTTAAAAGCCGGCGCGCGGTAAAAAGCCGCCGGCTTTTAAACAATCACACAGCCCCATACTGCTTCCCCACAGCCTCCCACCCCGATCCTCCGCTCCCCTCGCCACCTCCCATCCCGATCGTAAGTTAGGACCGGGCAGGGAGCGCAGCACCAAGGAGCGAAGGACCCGGGCGGGGAAGCCGGCAGTGAAAAGACTTCACCGCCGGCTTTCCCGTTCTGTGCTGCGCTTTCCCGCCGGTTATTTCAAATGAACAGCTGAGGTATCAGGTGATGCCGATCAGCTGTTCATTTGAAGTAGCCGCGGTGCCCTCAGAGGGTTCATGTGAGTTCATGCTTGACTGCATGAACTCACATGAACTTTCCCACGACCGCACAGGTCAGCCACACCTCACAGACCATCAGACCGGTCATGATTAGTGTGTGTGCGGGGTGTCTGTGTGCGGGGTGTCTGTGTGCGGGGTGTCTGTGTGCGGGGTGTCTGTGTGCGGGGTGTCTGTGCGATGTTTGTGCGGGTGTCTGTGCGGGTGTCTGTGCGTGCAGGCAGACATAGGCCGATGTGACACTACTACTCCCATCGGCCTATGTCTGTCCCCCGTCCACTCGTGCCAGCAGGATCAGCTCGATGGGAGCAGTAGTTCCCATCAGTCTGATCCTGCTATTTAAATTGCCCTACTGTGCCCCAATAAATGTTAAATACATGTCATTGGTGGCCAGTGGTTACCTACAATAAATTAGTTCATACATTACCTGTCCCCGCCGATCGCCACCTAAAATAAAGTAAAAAATAAAAAACTACACCTATACTCACCTAGACACCTAATTCCCCGAAGCCATCGATCTCCTGTAATAAAATATAAAATAATAAACCACAACCTTATCCTTACCCCTCCGGAGTAGTCCACGAGTGTCCCACGAAGATCTCCAGTTCAGAGCAGCCACATAGAATGTGACCGCTCTGAACCGCTGCCGCCGCTAGAATGACGGGGCCGTAAAGCAGCCCCGTCATTGCATAAGCGGGTTCACCGGAGTTCAGGCAGCGCTGCTCCGGTTAGCTGCTTTACGGCCCTGCTGTATCGTGAGAAATTCCCACGGTACAGCACTGCCGTAAAGGAGGTCTCCGGAGCTGCGCTGCCTGAATGCACTCCGGTGACCTCAGTCAGTGGCTCCCGCTGCCGGGAGCGGACGTGTTCCCGGCAGTGTGAGCTTACAGCAGCCATGCACAGCTGTCACCATCTCCAGATGTGACAGCTGTGCATGGGAGATCAGCACAGGAACGTGGACAGGTAACTATTATTTTTAGTGAACTAAGAATTAAATAAAATGGTGTGTTTTATTTCAAATAAATTATTTTTTTCTGGGTGTAGTGTGTTTTTTCTTTTTAACACTTTGTAGGTTAGTAATGGGGGTGTCTTATAGACGCCCATCATTACTAACCTGGGCTTCATGGCAGCTGGCGCTGACATGAACCCCACCACTATTACCCCCTGCCACCGCACCAGGGCAGCGTGGAAGAGCGAGGCTAAGTGCCAGAATTGGCGCATCCTACGGATGCGCCATTTCTGGGGCGGCTGACGGCTGGTGTTTCTAGCCTGGGAGGGGGCCATTATTCATGGCACCCTTCCTGGGCTATTAATATCAGCCCCCAGCTGTCTGCCTAGCCTTTGCTAGCTATTAAAATAGGGGGGACCCCACGTCATTTTTTTTGGGGGGGTCCCCCATTTTAATAGCTAGTAAAGGCTAGGTATTCAGCTGGGGGCTGATATTAGTAGCCTGGGAAGCTCCGTGGGTTTTACCCCCTTCCCAGGCTTCAAACATCTGCCCCAGCCGTCTGCTTAACCTCCGCTAGAGACTAAAATTATGGGGGATCCCACGCCATTTTTTTTTTAAATAAATCCTTTAATTTAACACTAAATGACATTTGAGGAGTTAATAAAGATGCAGTCCCTAAATTATTATTTATTTTTTAATTAATTTTTCCCAAAACTTTTGACGTGGGCTTCGCCATATTTTTGTATGCCAGCCAGGTACAGCATCCAGCTTCTATGAACGCGCCATTTTCCGGGGCGGCTGCGGACTGCAATTTTCAGCGGGGGGGGGGAGGGGGGCAGAAAGCTTGGGCCTCCCTGCGCTGCGGATTCCAGCCCCCAGCTGCCTAGTTGTACCTGGCTGGACACAAAAATAGGGAGAAGCTCCACGTTTTTTTTTTTTTTCATTATTTCATGAAATTCATGGAATAATTAAGAAAAAAAGGGCTTCCCTATATTGTTGTGTCCGGCTAGGTACAAATAGGCAGCTGGTGGTTGGGGGCAGCCCGTTCCTGCCTGCTGTACCTGGCTGGACACAAATATAGTGCAAAGCCCCACGTCAATTTTTTTTAATTATTTCAGGAAATTCATGAAATAATTAAAAAAAAATTGACGTGGGGCTTCGCTCTATATTTGTGTCCAGCCAGGTACAGCAGGCAGGAACGGGCTGCCCCCAACCACCAGCTGCCTATTTGTACCTAGCCGGACACAACAATATAGGGAAGCCCTTTTTTTCTTAATTATTCCATGAATTTCATGAAATAATTAAAAAAAAAAAATGCGTGGGGCTTCGCCCTATTTTTGTGTCCAGCCAGGTACAACAAGGCAGCTGGGGGCTGGAATCCGCAGCGCAGGGAGGCCCAAGCTTTCTGGGCCCCACCCGCTGCAAATTGCAGTCCGCAGCCGCCCCGGAAAATGGCGCGTTCATAGAAGCGCCATCTTCTGGCGCTGTACCCAACTCATCCAGGGCCCTGGTGCGGTGGCTCACTGGGTAATAAAGGGGTTAAGGCCAGCTTGGCATTATCAGCTGGCCCTAAGCCCGAAATTCATGGGGTCACGCCAATATTAGACATGACCGCCATGAATTTCTAGTAAAGTATTTAAAAAAAACACAAACACCCAGAAAAAAGTCCTTTAATTGAAATAAAGACACAATTCTTTATTGTTCTAAATTAAACCATACTTACCGTCACGCCCATTCCAGCTGAAGCCAACGATCTCCTGCAATAAAAGTAAAATAATAAAGCAACATCATCCTTACCTTTCCATGGCTCCCACGACAGCTTCAGCTCTGCTTCATCGAGATGACAGCCTGGATCGCAGCAGAAAGTTGCCATCCAGCCTGTCATCCCGCAGACACTGAGAAGCGCAGGCATGCTTGCGCTCCTCAGTGTCAGGCTGTGACGGCATCCCGATAAGCCGAGTCTCTCACGCTCACCGCATGCGCAGGAGAATTTTCCCACGCTGTCAGTGACGTGCATGAGGTGAGCTGAGTTCATTGGACATGACCTCGGCTCATTTGGATGCCGTCACAGCCAGACACTGAGGAGCGCAAGCATGCCTGCGCTTCTCAGTGTCTGCGGGATGATAGGCTGGATGGCAGCGTTCTGCTGCGGTCCAGCCTGTCATCTCGATGTAGCAGAGCTGAAGCTGTCGTGGGAACCATGGAAAGGTAAGGATGATGTTGGTTTATTATTTTTCTTTTATTTCAGGAGATCGTTGGCTTCAGCTGGAATGGGCGTGATGGTAGGTATGGTTTAATTTAGAACAATAAAGAATTGTGTGTTTATTTCAATTAAAGGACTTTTTTCTGGGTGTTTGTGTTTTTTTTAAATACTTTACTAGAAATTCATGGTGGTCATGTCTAATATTGGCGTGACCCCATGAATTTCGGGCTTAGGGCCAGCTGATAATGCCAAGCTGGCCTTAACCCCTTTATTACCCAGTGAGCCACCGCACCAGGGCCCTGGATGAGTTGGGTACAGCGCCAGAAGATGGCGCTTCTATGAACGCGCCATTTTCCGGGGCGGCTGCGGACTGCAATTTGCAGCGGGGGTGGCCCAGAAAACTTGGGCCTCCCTGCGCTGCAGATTCCAGCCCCCAGCTGCCTAGTTGTACCTGGCTGGACACAAAAATAGGGCGAAGCTCCACGTATTTTTTTTTTAAATTCATGAAATTCATGGAATAATTAAGAAAAAAAGGGCTTCCCTATATTGTTGTGTCCGGCTAGGTACAAATAGGCAGCTGGTGGTTGGGGGCAGCCCGTTCCTGCCTGCTGTACCTGACTGGACACAAATATAGGGCTAAGCCCCACATCAATTTTTTTTAATTATTTCATGAATTTCCTGAAATGATTTTAAAAAAATTGACGTGGGGCTTCGCACTATATTTGTGTCCAGCCAGGTACAGCAGGCAGGAACGGGCTGCCCCCAACCACCAGCTGCCTATTTGTACCTGGTTGGACACAACAATATAGGGAAGCCCTTTTTTTCTTAATTATTTCATGAATTTCATGAAATAATTAAAAAAAAAAATGCGTGGGGCTTCGCCCTATTTTTGTGCCCAGCCAGGTACAACTAGGCAGCTGGGGGCTGGAATCCGCAGCGCAGGGAGACCCAAGCTTTCTGGGCCACCCCCGCTGCAAATTGCAGTCCGCAGCCGCCCCAGAAAATGGCGCGTTCATAGAAGCGCCATCTTCTGGCGCTGTACCCAACTCATCCAGGGCCCTGGTGCGGTGGCTCACTGGGTAATAAAGGGGTTAAGGCCAGCTTGGCATTATCAGCTGGCCCTAAGCCCGAAATTCATGGGGTCACGCCAATATTAGACATGACCACCATGAATTTCTAGTAAAGTATTTAAAAAAACACAACACCCAGAATAAAGTCCTTTAATTGAAATAAACACACAATTCTTTATTGTTCTAAATTAAACCATACATACCATCACGCCCATTCCAGCTGAAGCCAACGATCTCCTGCAATAAAAGTAAAATAATAAAGCAACCTCATCCTTACCTTTCCATGGTTCCCACGACAGCTCCAGCTCTGCTACATCGAGATGACAGGCTGGACCGCAGCAGAACGCTGCCATTCAGCCTGTCATCCCGCAGACACTGAGAAGCGCAGGCATGCTTCCACTCCTCAGTGTCTGGCTGTGACGGCATAAAGATGAGCCGAGGTCATGTCCAATGAACTCAGCTCACCTCATGCACGTCACTGACAGCGTGGGAAAATTCTCCTGCACTCAGCACTTCAGCGTGAGAATTTTCCCACGCTGTCAGTGAAGTGCATGAGGTGCGCCGAGTTCATTGGACATGAGCTCACCTCATGTACGTCACTGACAGCGTGGGAAAATTCTCCTGCACTCAGCACTTCAGCGTGAGAATTTTCCCACGCTGTCAGTGACGTGCATGAGGTGAGCTGAGTTCATTGGACATGAGCTTACCTCATGCACGTCACTGACAGCGTGGGAAAATTCTCCTGCACTCAGCGCTTCAGCGTGAGAATTTTCCCACGCTGTCAGTGACGTGCATGAGGTGAGCTGAGTTCATTGGACATGAACTCGGCTCATCTGGATGACGTCACAGAGAGACACTGAGGAGCGCAAGCATGCCTGCGCTTCTCAGTGTCTGCGGGATGACAGGCTGGATGGCAGCGTTCTGCTGCGGTCCAGCCTGTCATCTCGATGTAGCAGAGCTGAAGCTGTCGTGGGAACCATGGAAAGGTAAGGATGAGGTTGCTTTATTATTTTTCTTTTATTGCAGGAGATCGTTGGCTTCAGCTGGAATGGGCGTGACGGTAAGTATGGTTTAATTTAGAACAATAAAGGATTGTGTCTTTATTTCAATTAAAGGACTTTTTTCTGGGTGTTTGTGTTTTCTTTTAACTTTGACTATGGGGTTAGTAATGGGGGTGTCTTATAGACGCCTCTCCATTACTAACCTGGGCTTGATGTCAGCTGGCATTATAAGCTGACATCAACCCCAGCCCTATTACCCCACTGCCACCGCTACAGGGCAGTGGGAAGAGCGAGGCTAAGTGCCAGAATTGGCGCATCCTATGGATGCGCCATTTCTGGGGCGGCTGACGGCTGGTGTTTCTAGCCTGGGAGGGGGCCAATATTCATGGCACCCTTCCTGGGCTATTAAAATCAGCCCCCAGCTGTCTGCCTAGCCTTTGCTAGCTATTAAATTAGGGGGGACCCCACGTTATTTTTTTGGGGGGGTCCCCCATTTTAATAGCTAATAAAAGCTAGGTATTCAGCTGGGGGCTGATATTAGTAGCCTGGGAAGCTCCGTGGATATTACCCCCTTCCCAGGCTTCAAACATCTGCCCCAGCTGTCTGCTTAACCTCCGCTAGAGCCTAAAATTAAGGGGAACCCCACGCCAATTTTTTTTTTAAATAAATCCTTTATTTTAACAGTAAATGACAAGTACAGTAATCAACACTGTCACTGTACTTCATATATATGTGACTGACATGTTTCTATCTATCTAATCTATGTGTGATTCTCTATTCTTTCTATTCTAAATTGTCGGGTACAGATGCTGAATTGCCGGCCGGCTTTTTTAAAGAGACGGTGCATGAAAACACTATAATTTTTTAAATAAATCCTTTACACTAAATGACAAGTACAGTAAGCAACACTGTCACTGTACTTCATATATATGTGACTGACATGTTTCTATCTATCTAATCTATGTGTGAAGCTCTATTCTGTCTGTTATAAATTGTCGGGTACCGCTGCTGAATTGCCGGCCGGCTTTTTTAAAGAGACGGTGCACGAAAACACTAATATTTTTTAAAATAAATCCTTTACACTAAATGACAAGTACAGTAAGCAACACTGTCACTGTACTTCTTATATATGTGACTGACATGTTTCTATCTACCTAATCTATGTGTGAAGCTCTATTCTTTCTGTTGTAAATTGTCGGGTACCGGTGAATGCCGCTGATGAATTGCCGGCTTTTCATGTCATTCTACATTATTCTTAGTTGTTTTACTTCATGTAGAATTAACCTACAAGGAAAGAAAGGGTTTATTTTCATTCCGATATTTGTGTCCCATTGACTTGCATTGGTTTCCGGTATCGGAATCGGCGATATCCGATACTTTTTGGGTATCGGCCCGATCCAATCCGATACGATATTTCCTGATATCGGAAGGTATCGCTCAACACTAGTTGTGAGTCTTCTTCACCACTAATGTAGATTTGCTTCTGTGCAAACTCTTGAAAAGAGCAGGGCAGAGGGGATGAGTTGTGTATGAAAAAATTATGGCTGTGTAGTAAGTGAAATAAGTAACTAATTGTGAAAAACACTCTTATTGGGGAGGTTAGGGAATCTGAAATAGGGGCGCACACAATTGTAGTAGCATTTAATGGTAGATTGTCTAAATCAAGCGCCACAAAAAGCAGACCTCATGCTATAAAAGTTCTACCACTCCCTTTCTTCAGCAACCCAAATAACTTATAACTTTCTAATTTACCAGCTTTGTGAATTGCTATGAAGGTAAGTACATTTACTGTCCAATCTACAAAGTATACAGTGCTGGCCAGAAGTATTGGCACCCCTGCAATTCTGTCAGATAATACTCAGTTTCTTCCTGAAAATGATTGCAATCACAAATTCTTTGGTATTATTCTCTTCATTTAATTTGCTTGCAAGGAAAAAACACAAAAGAGAATGAAGCAAAAATCAAATCATTGATCATTTCACACAAAACTCCAAAAAAGGGCCGGACAAAAGTATTGGCACCCTCAGCCTAATACTTGGTTGCACAACCTTTAGCCAAAATAACTGCGAACAACCGCTTCCGGTAACCATCAATGAGTTTCTTACAATGCTCTGCTGGAATTGTAGACCATTCTTCTTTGGCAAACTGCTCCAGGTCCCTGATACTTGAAGGGTGCCTTCTCCAAACTGCCATTTTGAGATCTCTCCACAGGTGTTCTATGGGATTCAGGTCTGGACTCATTGCTGGCCACCTTAGAAGTCTCCAGTGCTTTCTCTCAAACCATTTTATAGTGCTTTTAGAAGTGTGTTTTGGGTCATTGTCCTGCTGGAAGACCCATGACCTCTGAGGGAGACCCAGCTTTCTCACACTGGGCCCTACATTATGCGCAAAATTTGTTGGTAGTCTTCAGACTTCATAATTCCATGCACACGGTCAAGCAGTCCAGTGCCAGAGGCAACAAGGCAACCCCAAAACATCAGGGAACCTCCGCCATGTTTGACTGTAGGGACCGTGTTCTTTTCCTTGAATGCCTCTTTTTTTTCCTGTACACTCTATGTTGATGCTTTTTGCCAAAAAGCTCTACTTTTGTCTCATCTGACCAGAGAACATTCTTCCAAAACTTTTTAGGCTTTCTCAGGTAAGTTTTGGCAAACTCCAGCCTGGCTTTTTTATGTCTCGGGGTAGGAAGTGGGTCTTCAGACGCCGACGGATAGTACGGGTTGACACTGTTGTACCCTCGGACTGCAGGGCAGCTTGAACTTGTTTGGATGTTAGTCGAGGTTCTTTATCCACCATCCGCACAATCTTGCGTTGAAATCTCTCGTCAATTTTTCTTTTCTGTCCACATCTAGGGAGGTTAGCCACAGTGCCATGGGCTTTAAACTTCTTGATAACACTGCGCACGGAAGACACAGGAACATTCAGGTCTTTGGAGATGGACTTGTAGCCTTGAGATTGCTCATGCTTCTTCACAATTTGGTTTCTCAAGTCCTCAGACAGTTCTTTGGTCTTCTTTCTTTTCTCCATGCTCAATGTGGTACACACAAGGACACAGGACAGAGGTTGAGTCAACTTTAATCCATGTTAACTGGCTGCAAGTGTGATTTAGTTATTGCCAACACCTGTTAGGTGCCACAGGTAAGTTACAGGTGCTGTTAATTACACGAATTAGAGAAGCATCACATGATTTTTCAAAGGGTGCCAATAGTTTTGTCCACCCCCTTTTTAGGTTTGGTGTGGAATTATATCCAATTTGGCTTTAGGACAATTCTTTTTGTGTTTTTTTCATTGAAGACAAATTAAATGAAGATAATAATACCAAAGAATTTGTGATTGCAATCAATTTCAGGAAGAAATTGAGTATTATCTGACAGAATTGCAGGGGTGCCAATACTTTTGGCCAGCACTGTATATGTGTATTTTTGTCTAACAGCCAAATTAAGTACATTGCTAAAAGAATATTATTTAAAACGTAATAACGCCCATTAATTCCCATGGAGAAAATACACAGATCAACCTTAACATTAAAGCCAATGACAAGCGAAATGAAAAACATTTTTTCATTACAATGGCACCAGTCAAGGTATATAAGGCAGCTAGTATATAGTTCTTGAAGGGCATGTGTTAGAAGGAGGAAAAGTGTAAGGATCTGAGTGTTAGGTTTAAAAAGATATATCATTTGTAAGATCTTTACATGTCTGACAAGGTTGGTGGAAATAGGTTATAGGAGTAAATCAGAGTAACAGGTTCCCTTTCATTAGAGTGACTGGTGACGTTTCCTTACATATTAGTCAATCACCTTCCATTTTACTTCATCTGGCCCAGAACACTATGACGTTTTCTTCAGACCACAACTCTTCTCTCCAGATGTCTCTAATTCCTTGTTTTTGCTGAATATCCTAAATCTTTTTATGGCAAGAAAAAAATCCTCATAGTGACCCCATAATATACTTGTAGGGCAGATTTTGTCCTGTTGGTGGGATTTAAGCTCAGGACTCCAGCGCTGCAAAGCAACAGTGCTAAGCACTGAGCCACCATGCTGCCACCTGAATATGTTATCAGTATACAGTGTAAAACTTGCATATCAGTGTGTCACACGTAGTTCTATATAAATAATATCTCTCCCAAATAATGATAGTGCTGTACAAATTCCCCCAAAATGTGTTAGTGATGCACCTAGGGTTCCCTCAAAAAAATATGACTGTAGATGACTACCTACTTTTCTGAGCTACAAGAGAAAGAGTGGTGGATAGTTGGAAAAAAAATGTGGAAGATCAACGGAAAAATAAGATTTCGTGAAATTTTGTTTTTAAAAGGATTAAGAAAAATGTCTGAATAAAAGTTGAAACAAAGTCTAAATTATGAGGGAAGCACGGGTATCTTTATTCATGCTGTGTCAGTGGATTAGAACATGTGAATAAGAGAGTAGGTTACAGTAGATCTAGGGGAAGGGAGAAACCCAATTTCTTCTCTAATTCTTCATTCTGGATTAATTTGCGGATCTGCAGGAGCTGTACTTAAGCATTTTTGAGTTGTTGTGGCCACACAACCTCACCAGGTGAGTAATTCCCTATATTTTTTTACATATTTTATACCAGAATAAGGCACTATTACGCTATTGCTTTTTTTTCCAGTTCTTTTCTTCATTCATTCTTAGGTCTATTGAGTGACTTCGACCAGGGTCTAATTTTGATGATCAGATGATTGGCTCAGAGCTGCTCAAAAATAGGGTTTGTGAGGATGTCTTAGTACACATTGTTTACTAGCCACTAAAAATGGTCAGAGGAAGTAAAACTGGTGGACCCGCTGCAGAATCATTGGTGCCCAAGGTCTAATGATGCATGAGGGGAGCATCTGGTTTGATCCCACAAAAGAGTACTGTAATGCAAATTGGAGTTATAAATAAATGCTGGCTAAGATGGAAGGTGTATACACATGGCTGATCATTGTATAAAAACATTCAACAACCTTTTTTTTTTTTTACTGAAAATGGAGACCGACCGGGACCACTTATTCTTGAGATTTGTTAAATGTCATCTTCCAGCTTTATGAGGTTTCTTTAAATAAAATGTGTCATCAGAAACCTCCGTATTGTTTGAATCATGTTTTCACGTGAAACATCTTTTTTTTCTAGTAATATGAAAAAAATCCTGAAATTTTGCTGTTTTCATTCTAGCTAGTAAACCTCATAATAGGTTAATACTTCCTTTTCTATAGCTAAAACTTTTCAGTAGTCATCTCATTATCATCCACACATGGATACAGAGTAGTCACCATATACAATAAGTGAAGAACACAGCCCCTCATCGCTGCACAGTGACCTCTGCACAAGTCATAGAGCATGCCCGCAACAGTCTCCCATAGAAGTCAATGAATCACCTTCAGATGATGGGTTCCTATGGCCAATGTGGCTGCTCTACAGAATATCTCTAAATGCTGTAATTGCCAGTTTAGGCAAATTCACATACAGAAAACATATTTATTAACTTCTACAATCAGAAAATAAAATGTCATAGAAAAAAGACTATCACTTTCTGGTTTCAATTAGAAAAATTAGGTGATACATTGCCTTTAAAGTCTTTAGTCACACGTGTATTCTCCAACCCCTTGAACTGTAAGGCTCTGAATTACTGCATGGTTTTCTATAACTATAATTGCAGTCAAGTAAAAAAGTCATTGTACAAAATCTGATAGCGACAAGAAAAGAGTAAGAATTCTATTCACACGTCAGGCATTTTAGATGAGAACGCTGTATGTGGGTTGAATCTGCAACCTATTATCCAGCCAAAAAGGAACCAAATGAACAATTATAGAGTTATTATATAACATATTAATTATCTCCCTGTGCTGAAAAGTGTCACATTCTTCTCTATATATAATTGAGCTTTAAACAAGGCATCAAATCAAAAGAGTAGATGAACTTTAGTATTTAAAATATAGAATCTACTATTCTTCTTTCTAATCTTACACATGACAGGAATCCACACATCTGCTTGGTTCCTCCAGCAATTTAAGGGAATCTGTCAGTAGGATCAACCCTCCTAAAGTTGAATAAAATAATACCTTGATATCTGAAATCGGATGTCTTATTCCAGAGAAATTCACATCTTTCTTAATATGTAAATAAGCTGTTAAGATCTATGGGCCCGTCATATATCTCCCTGAGAATCTGCCTCCAGAGTCATGTAATGACTGACAATCTGATCTCCTGATCAACATATCTTACACTGATACTGCCCCTTTCATTTAAAGTAAGCTATGGAGGCAGATTCTCATGGAGATTTATGGCCAGCCCATAGATCTGAAAGGGATTGTCGAGCCATAGGGTACAAGTCTGCAGTCACCCTATGTGACTGCAGACTTGTAAATTCTCACATTGCCCACACTTCTCCGATGCAGGCCCCGGGACCGGGCGGTCATATAACTACAAGTATGTGATTTGTATACTTCCGGCCACATTCCGACTAGACGTGTCTGGCCTCGCTCAATGAACTTGTATTGTGCGATGTCACGCACATCTTGTTGGCATGTGACCGCAAGTATGCAAATCACATACTTGCAGTCACGCACCCACAGCTTCTGGCACCAGCACCAGAGAATTCTCACAACACACATGTGCGATGTGAGGATTCAAAAGTCCGCAGTCATATAGAGTGGACGTGACAACACCGCGTTTATTCTTAATTGTGCCAGACGTATTATTGAGTTGTCCCAGGGACATAAGCTATTGTTTATTTGAGTTTGAACGTTAACTCTTATTGTGGGTTGAATTGATACTTGTTGATTTCTTGAATGGTTGCTGACTACCTATTGCATCAGTCCTTGCAGCTTATTGTTCTGCTATCCATGAGGGACAAAGGCGTGGGTTAATTGAAAAATCGATGTTTGTAAATTTGGTGAATACCTGCTGACTACCTATTGTATTAGTCCATGCAGCTTGATGTTCTGCAAACATTGAAGGACAAAATATGCAGGTTAATTGAACACTCGAACAATGAGGGATTATCTCCTCCCACCTCTACCCAAACCTGTGGATAATGCCCTGAAGGACAGCTATGGGTATTATAAAGGACCTCTCTCCTTCTACAGAAAGACTCTAGAGGACAGCAGTCAAGGCACCATGGTTCCAACCGGAGAAATACAGATTTAATCCACTGTCCATCACTGAACCCATGGAGACGTTTGGAAAACTCAAATTGGGACAGTCAGACTCTGT
The DNA here is from genome assembly GCF_046119375.1 of Phyllobates terribilis. Taxonomy (NCBI): domain Eukaryota; kingdom Metazoa; phylum Chordata; class Amphibia; order Anura; family Dendrobatidae; genus Phyllobates; species Phyllobates terribilis. The sequence goes on along the minus strand of NW_027362762.1, from coordinate 464,983,111 downwards.
CAGCTTCCTAAGCTTGCCGCTAACTCCTCTCTGTGGGTGCCCACAAAAGCGGGGTTCTACTGGTTGGGGTAGTTGGCCCTGAAAGCCCCAAAGTTGCAGATGTCCTACTTCCCAGCGAGCCAGCGGAAGGGTGAGACTGTCATTTGCACTATTTTGTGTAATTGCTGGGACTGTACTATGTGTTATTCACTGTTGGTGATCCAATAAAGCGTAGCATGTTTCCCTCACCCTGTGTTGTCTGAGTAGTATTCTGCCCACAGGAAAGGAGTATGAGCGTTCAGTGGGATGAGTCCTGGTCTATGCTGTTTTACTAAAGACAGCCAGGCCAGTGGACGAGAGCACCCACTGAGCCTTGTGTCTTCACACTGTACAGCCCCTTTAACAGCTCATTTACATATTAAGAAAAACATGTATTTATCTGGAATAAAACATCCGTTTGCAGATATCCAGGTACCATTTTATTCAACTTGTTCTAGTAGATAGCTTAGGAGGATTGATCTTATTGACAGATTCCCTTTAACCCTCACTGAACCGAGCACATGTCAGCTGATTCTTACAGCTGACATGTGCCCGCAACAGCCGCGGGTGGAATCGCGATCCACCCGCGGCTGTTAACCAGTTAAATGCTGCTGTCAATCTCCGACAGCAGCATTTAACGCGCGCTTCCGGGTAGCGCGTCATAAGCCCCGCCCACCGGCGACCCCGTCACGTGATCGCGGGTCGCCGATGGGCGTGCATGACAACCCAGGGTCTGCAGCAGACGCCTGTGGTTGTCATGATCTTGTCGCTATGAGCGCCACCTAGTGGTCGGCGCTCATAGCACAGGACCATTTCTGCTGCATGCAGGGGATCTGCTGGTCCCCTGTATGTAGCAGAGGCGATCGGACAGTTGCTGCTTCTAGTCTCCTATGGAGACTATAGAAGCATGCAAAAAGTAAAAAAAAAAAGTTTTTAAAAATATAAAAAAAAATAAAAAAATATAAAAGTTTAAATCACCCCCCTTTCACCCCGTTCAAAATAAAATATATAAAAAAAAAACCCACATACACATATTTGGTATCGCCGCGTTCAGAATCGCCCGATCTATCAAAATAAAAAAAGAATTATTCCGATCGGTAAACGGCGTAGCGAGAAAAAAATTCTAAACGCCAGAATTACGTTTTTTGGTCGCCGCAAAATTGCAATAAAATGCAATAACGGGCGATCAAAACATCGGATCTACCCCAAATGTTATCAATAAAAACGTCAGCCTGGCACGCAAAAAATAAGCCATCAACCAGCCCCAGATCACGAAAAATGGAGACGCTACGGGTCTTAGAAAATGGCGCTATTTTTTTATTTTTTTTTTTACCAAATTTTGGAATTTTTTTTCACCACTTAAATATAAAAGAACCTATACATGTTTGGTGTCTATGAACTCGTAATGACCTGTAGAATAAGAAGGGCAGGTCAGTTTTAGCATTCAGTGAACATGGTAAAAAAATAAATAAAAAACAACTGGGGTATTGCACTTTTTTTGCAATTTTACCGCACTTGGAATTTTTTTCCTGTTTTCCCGTACAGGATATGATAAAACTAGTAATGGCGTTGAAAAGTACAACTCGTCCCGCAAAAAATAAGCCCTCACATGGCCATATTGACCAAAAAATAAAAACGCTATGGCTCTGGGAACAAGGGGAGCAAAAACGAAAATGCAAAAACGAAAAATGCTCCGGGGCTTAAGGGGTAAATGGCATTCCTACACAAGGGTGAATCAGAGAAAACAACCTCCTGGCTGGACAGAAGTCCACTCCTTTTCATTCATTCTTGGACCATAACTCAATTTGTAAACATTTAATACATATATTACATTTAAAAACTCTTTAGGTTAAAGTCAAAGATGTATAATATCTGATATACAGGAGCTGATTTACACTGAATTTTTTTTAGTAATTCATTATTTGTTTTGAGTCTTTTTTGTGCTCCTTTTTTAACCTGTTTGACACTTTTCTTTTTCTCCTTCAATGTTGGCATGTTTAGACATTTTTAGATGGTGCCGCATAATTCATCATTTGTAACTGTTTAAAAAGCCACAAATTTGTTAGTGCAAATGTACTCCACTGCTTCCCTGATTTACTTTTTGTTGTTTTTTTTCTGCGCAGTTGAAGACTAATGTAACATTTTAACAGATTGTGCAATATTTTGATCTAAAAAAGCACAAATCAAGCAAAAAAGAATGGTAAAAACATCTTTGAATTTTAGCAGTTTATCAAACATTGTGCTCCATTTTGATAAATTTGATGCAAAATCCGCCACAAAACAAAGACAAGACAGAAAAGTGACTTAGACTGGGTTCAGATAACTGTATTTTTGGTCAGTGTGCTATCTTGGTGCTCAGCTAACAGCACATTGATCCACTAGTAACCCATACATACCAGCAAATAACAACATAGACCAGTGTCATGCACTTTATATTTTACAGACCAGAGTACTGCATGTCAACAGTAAGCCACCCCGTGTTCATTCGCAACCTGTACACTGACCCAGTCATGTCCACAATTTGCTGATGTGACTGGTCTAAGTTTTTATATTATGTATGTCTGAACCCAGCCTTAAAAAAATGAAAACGAGGAATCATGGCTACAGTTCCTATAATCTTTAACAGTGATCCAAATAGTGCTGACTTAAAGGCAATCCGCCAGCAGTTTTTTTCTACCTCATCTGAGAGCACCATAATGTAGGAAAAGATACCCTGAATCCAATAATGTATCACTTAGTTTACTGAGTGCAGCCGTTCTGACACAATCAGAGGTTTTAGATTTAGCAATGCAGCAGAGCTATGAAAGCTAACCCCACCCACACCAGGCTTTCTATATACAATGGCCATTAACAGTGAGCTACTTATCACAAGAGGGGGCAGAGTTGGACTAGTGTAGTCCAGGCAATGAAAATCACAAGGTGATAAAACCTTCACTATAAGTAAAAACCACCACACAGGGCAATAAATGACACATCATTCAATTCTGTGTCTCTGCCTCTATCTCCTACTGTCTTCAGATTAAATAGAAAAAGTCTGCTGACAGATTTCCTTTAAGTCCAGATGTTCATATGTGCTTTAGTTCTTTTTTCTGATTAAGTAGTCAAGTACATGGCAAGTTTTTGGGCACGATTCATCAAAGCGGGGACATGGCAACTACAGCTCGTCAAATTCATGACAAGTAGCAGCGTTCCTTACACCACAGATCTTACTACAGTCCCTGACTGACTGGAGTAAGATTTGTGGCGAGGCGCACACAGAGAAGCATGCCACTTTTCAGGTGCTCTTGATTCATTTAGAGGAGTGCACTTTTTAATGAATCAGGAGAGCCTTATTCCAGCATGCCCCCTCATCAAGACCGACTGTATGCTACCACTGTACGACACCATATTACAGAAATGATCCTGGCAGACAATGCCACCATAATGGAGTGTTTTTTTTTTTTTTATGATGGATTGATATGGATTCAGATTTTTTTTTATGATAGATTGATATGAAATCCAATACAGAAACTTTGACATATAAAATCGAAGACATGTGGAGCTATACCAACATCTCTGGAGTCTATGGGCGCTGTATAATGGTACTGTACAACTCAAAAATACTATAGTATAGTATGCATGAGGCTTAATGATTTATTGCACAAATACAGTTAATGACTTCTGGGTGCTATCAATTCTTACACAAAAAGAAATCTAAAATCTGTTCTGACTGCTTCACTTGCAGCCCAGTATATACAGTAGTGCTATATACACTACAATACGTTCTGCGCTATGCATTCTACTCTATGGCTGAATTTAAGCAAGTAGTTCTATATTGCAGTTACCTTAAATCAAGCTTTTTCCTTGGCATTGTTTTACCTATTAAACTCAGGAAATTACATTTCTTTTACTGACAGCTTCAATTTTACTGCAATTTTTAAAAGGCGTTACCGGCTACATATGTTTAAAGGTACAGATCTGGAATACAAGTATAGCAATTAGCTTGTAAAAAATAATGAAATGTTTTGCCTTTTTATTGAAATGGTATAAAACTTGCGACTAAGTAACAAATTTGTGATTCAAAACATAATTCTACATACATTAACTTATTGACCATGCCATGATGTGATTATCCAGCAATCCTTTGGGTCCCATGGAACATTAACTTAGCAAACTAATTTAAGGCGATGTGTAAAACGTCTGGGTAATGCTTGTCAGTGCATTAAAATACAGCTCATGCGGTCTGGTATTAGCAGAGGGAGGTAGAGCAAAGTCATGGACAGATTACTGTGCAGCTCTCCGCTTTCCATTCTTACTGGCATCGGGGCAGGAAAGACAAACGTACATTTTTCAATCATAGCGCTCTATTCCAGGCACATAAATATCCAAACCAAGGCAAATAATCAAATACCATAAATATATTCAATGGCAAGACGTAGACCGGATATCCTTGTACAAATGGTTGGTCAAACTCGACTAGTAGAATTTAGGATAAAAGTTAGGGTTAAAGGATTTTTATAACAATATGCATCTTCACTGATATCTCCTGTTATACTATACCCCAGAGCCAACATCATTTCATTGTTTTATTTCTGTTGGGTCAGGGTTGCCAGGAATAATTCAATCATCTCATCCTCATTCTTTTCCTTTCCCCTGGCCAGTCTATTAAACTGTGTTCTCAAGCACTCGAGACAAATGAATCCTGCTCTGTCAGCACAAAGTTGGATCAGTGACTGATGGATTCCCATCCAACCCTCTCACCACTAATGGTTTTTGAGGTTTGCATAAAACTTTTGGAAGCCACATAAATCCCTTGCTTTTATATCACTGCTCTTCCACCCTCCCTTCCATTTTCATATTGCTTCCATGCTCATTCTCCTCTTCATTCAGCATAGAATCCCACACAGTATGTTCCACACACTTGGCTTTTCTTTACAGTGTGGAGAATAAATATGGAACAAAGGTTAAAGAATCAGGAAAGTTTTAGGTGGAATGAAAATCTGGAAAATCTGACATAAGCTCTGGTAAATATCTGCTTTTACGTATGCAGAATTTTTTTAGGCTGTGTGCCCACGATGCGTTTTTTAAGAGTTTCCGCAGTGGCAAAAATGCTGCAGAAACGCTTAAAAAACGCATGGTAGAAGGCCTGCCATGTTCCCCAATGATAATCTGCATGTGCTGTGCACATGCTGCGTAAATTTCCGCTGCGGATTATCATTGCGGAAAAAAACGCAGCACTACCAATTATTTTGCGGAAGTGCTGCGTTTTCGCTGCCATTGACTTGCATTAGACCACATGGATTACGCATCACTGTATATGTAGATGCGCATTCCATGCGTTCTAATGTGCGGATGGTACCCAGGTCTAGAGAAGAGGAGACACTCCTCCGGACCTGGGTACCATAGAAAACTGTAAAAAAAAAGAATAAAATAAAAAATAAATATATACGTACCTTCTGACGGCCGCCGCTGCGCTCCTCCTCGCATGCCGGCAGTTCGCGATGGACTGAAGGACCTGCGCTGACGTCATAGTCATGTGACGGGTCACGCGACGCTGACGTCGGCAGGTCCTTTAGTGTACCGCTGCCGGCAAGGGAGAACGGAGTGAAGCAGGACACCGGGGGCCATCGGAAGGTAAGTATATATTTATTTTTTACCATTCTTTACTGTCACACTATATAAATCCATGCCGGTTGCATGGATTTATATAGTGTGACCAAGTTGACAAGCACTTTTCCAAGTGATGCTAAAATCGCTTGGAAAGCGCTTGTCAACCCGCATGTGGAAATGCAAGTGAAGAACACTTCACATCCACATGTCCCTGGCAGGAAAACGCATGTACAATCCGCATGTACAATCCGCATGCGTTTTTTTCTGCCAGGGAGAGGCAGAAACGCTCAGGAAAAAATCCTGAGCATTTCTGCATCGTGGGCACATAGCCTAAACATTCACATGCTATAAGTGATGGGGCCCAACATAAAAGGGCCCGTGAGGAATACACGGGTTCTTTGTTGTAATTGCTAATTTGATAACAACAGGGTGCCATCCACAAACCATCCCATTCAAGGCTCTCCAGGAAATACCTCTCTGCTTGAGACATAGATGGTAATGAGCATAGCCCCCTAGTGTCATCTAGCAGAGAGTAAGGGTAATGTGGCGCCCCTGAGGGTTCGACCGCCACAGGGATGCTGCACTTCTTTAATGGAGTGTAGTGTTCCTCCTCTGGGGTAAGGCCAGTGTGATGGTTGTGACCTACCCTTTTGCATTCAACACCACACTTTTCCACCAGAGGGAGCTAGTATGCACTAGGTGCTGCTCCCCTGGTTACAGGGAGACTGGGGAACACAAAGTGGTAGGAACCAGTTAGTGGGTGAGGGTGGAAAACTTACAAGTTAGTTGCACTTTAGATTTCATATTTAATAGTATGCCATCTTTGATCGTTGTTGTTTTTCTCTGGTCCTTAGTCTAGCCTTTGCTAGTCTGTCGGCTGTCTCAATACTGTGTGTAATGTGACCTCCCTCCGGGAGCGCAGATCCTGTGTGGGCCTTCACCGGTAAGGGACACAGCCCTCGTACCCTGGCCTTGGGACGAGAGGTAGGTTGCAGACAAGGAATGTCTCAACCCGGCCGAGGACCAGGATCAAGAAGGCCCGGGAGCTTTAGAATGTAGCTCCCCAGCAAATGGGTCCCGGGGAGGATGCAGACGGAGCGGAGTACGCCACCTGTCCTCGCCTACCTGATCTATTCAGAGAGATTCCGGCTGCAAGAGGGGTACCGGCCCCCGGCACGCGACCTTGCACTCCATGTCCTGGACGGGAAATCCCGGTTAGGCCCTGAGGATCCCACCGGGCATCGGATGGAGAGGAATTGCCACCCGTGCCCTAGTCCTGAGAGGAGCTCAGAGGGGGACCTGGCCTATCTACACACGCACAGACTGGAAAGGGTGAAGTCTGTAGTGCAGGAACACTCTGGTGTAGGGACGCTACCGAACACTGGACTTTCTCGGAGGTAGTCGGACCCCCGTCCCTGGTGGCCGCAGGACTCTGCGGGGAGCAGGGAGTCGCCTTCCCGCTGTCATCTCTGAGTGAGTAAAGCCTTGGAAGTTCACCCCTATGGCCTCCGGACTGTTCATTACGCGCCATACCATGCGACGCGGTGCCCGTACTCCCCGCACTACTACCCCCTCTCTTTCCTGTTTGCCTGCCCTGAGGCCTTGCTCCGCCTGTGGGGAGCAGCGAGAACTTTGGCCGCCACGACACCAGGCCTCGGCGGACTGTAGCGGCGCTGGTGACCCATCACCAGGCACTACAGGTGGCGTAGTCGTTAAAATAAGTCACTCAACCCGGACGAGCCCACAACATCTGCCTTTTCATGTGACGGCCCTGAGCACAGGTTGGGTCCGGGCCACGGCTACATCCCATCTCTTCGTCACAGGGCCCGACACTGAGTCCCCCAGCACCCAGGGTAAACTCAAGACTAAAAGGGGCTCTTTTGAGAATTGAGGCGTCACAGTAACACTTGCTGATTATTGTGAATGAACATTCCTAGAAACACTCATTCCTGTATGTCAGTGCTGGGGTCCATATGCATGGCCTGGAGCACGCTCAGTAGCTGAGTTGCCTACACACACAGTAGATTTCGCTTATGTTACATAGCTGACGTCTGTGTCTATAGCCACTGCCAGAGCTGAGCTCTGATCGCTGCTGTTAAACATATATACATATACTTTGGTTCAGCATACTGCGATTAATAAATACATGAATTCCACTGTTGCTACACACATAACATATGGTACTATTAACTTTTTATTTCTCTAAATCTGTGTATATATGTATGTAGTGCACTGTCAGTGTGCTAATGTATTCATCTGCCGCCATCTCCACCAGCATCCAGCGCCGTTCTGCTCCTCTTCCAAGTGACGTCACCATTCTTCAGACTATCTGGCTCACTCTATGCTATATGTGTGAGCCAGAAGTCTCTTTCACAATGAGAGCCTATGGAGCCTCGTTCTGAGCCTTGTTCTGACGCTCCATAGGCTTACATTGTAAAAGTCATTTCTGGGTCACGCACAGTGCAGTGTGACCAGGAGCTTCCGAAGAGTGTTGACGTCACTGAGAAGAGGAGCGGAACGGCGTTGGATACTGGAGAAGACGGAGGTAGAGGAATATATTTAACACACACTACACTGAATACACAGATTTAGAAAAAAAAAAGTTCATACGAGGGTCTCTAACATTTTTTCATCAAAAAGCATAAAAGCCATCCAACTGTGACAAGGTATTTTACGTATAAAGCAATAGTGGAATTCATTTATTCATTAATCGCGGTGTGCTAATGCGCAGTATATATAGTATGGTGGCTCGGTGGTCAGCACTGCAGCCTGGCAGCGCTGGGGTCCTGGGTTCAAATCCCACCAATGACAACTTCTGCAAGGAGTTTGTATGTTCTCCCCATGTTTGCGTTGGTTTCCTTTGGTTTCTTCCCACACTCCAAAGACATATTGATAGGGAATTTAGATTGTGAGCCCCAATGGGGAGAGTTATTATAATGTATGTAAAGTGCTGTGGAATTAATGGCGCTATATAAGTGAGTATAATAAATAAAATATATATATATATCTATTTATGGGTCACAATGTATTTGTGCACCTACATGTCAATTTAATACTAAAGATTCGTTGCTGTTAAACATTTAGATGCCACTGTTAATCTCTAACAGCTACATTTAAAGGGAGCTTCAAAAATGATTGCAGAGCATCAATAAGTTGCCATGTCAGTGCCATCTTGGTTCTCCTGTGAAGCTGATAAGAGACTGCTAAGATTTTTTACTGTGTTTTTTATTCCCCAGGAATTGAACCTGTTATCTGTTACCTGTGCACAACATAAAATTCTGATCGCTTATTCTATATAATGCAATACCACAGTATTTCTGTGTATAGTGTAAATCATGGTGATAATAATTGATCACAACTGATCTACTAACGACAGATAACATGTTCAATTCCCGAAGAATAAAAAACACAATAAAAAAAAGTTTAAAAGAAGGTTTTAAAATGATAATAAAAAACGTAAAAATTCTAATCATCCTCATTTTACCCATTAAAATAAAAAAAATAAATAAACATATTTGGTTTTGCCGGTCTATAAAGATATAAGATTAATCAAACCATATGGTGAAAGCTGAAAAAAAAATTAAAACGCCAGAATTGCGATATTACGGTCATCACACCTCCCTTTAAAAATATATATAAAAGTGATCAAACTATCGTATGTACCTCAAATTAGTATCAATAAAACTGCCTGTTCGTCACACAAAAAAACTTGCCCTCACACAGATCTATTGATAAAAAAAATAAAACATTACGGATCTCAGAAAATGGTTCTACAAACCAAAATTTTATTTTAGAAACTTCTAAATAAAATTTCACCATTTAAATTGAAAAAAAAATGCTAATTTCTTTTTTGTTCAGAAGTGCACTGAGAGAATCATTTTTCCTGGTAATAATGTAAAAACAAAACCCAACGAACACTGACAAAATTGCATTCTTCACCATTTCATCCTCCTTGGAATTTTTTTCTTATTTTTCAAAACAATGTATAGCAAAGTAAATGGTGCCATTCAAGCCTATAAATCGTCCTGCAAAAAACAAGCCCTCATATCTCTACTGCGACAGACAAATATAAAAAAGTTATGGCTCTTGAAAGAAGGATATGAAAAATGTAAGCATAAAAATGAAAATTTGCTGCGGAGGCCAGAGTTTAGCTAGTCGGCAAACGTGTAGCTTTTTAATGATCTTTTAATGCCACAACTCAGTAAGTATAAATGCACTCAGAGGACCACTACTATTTTTAGGTAGTAGACCCCCTTGCTTGCAGTGCCTCCATACAGGTTGCATATCAATGTGCACAACATAAAATTCTAAAAGACAAATTGGTTAATTAGTTTTCATTGAACTGTAACAACAAAACATAAAAAAGCAAAGTAATAAGCACAAATGAGAGTATTATGTTTATTATACTCTCAACCGGCAATTAAAACTCCATCTGTAGGTTCATCATCAGTGAAACTACATCTGTACGTTAAGGGACACTTCTCTAACAATGTGTTATTTTCAGGATTGCTCTCTTTAGCAATGGCAGTGTACTAATAAGACACATACTGTAAAATCTTGCGAGGAATTTCAAGTTTCCTTCGGCTATACGGATCCTTATGTTTCTTATTTAGGATGAAGAATCATGTAAGTAGTGGACTTTCAAGGCACTTAGCAGTAAGAGAGTACCTTTGTGGTGTAACATGCACCTTGACTGAAATCCAGCACTGCAGAATCACTGCACATGGAAAATGGGCATGATTTCAATGCACTTACTGTGTAGTGAGCGGGGACTGTTCACTGACCTGGGATCAACCCAATACCTGGAAGCTACAGACCTGGCACCACCCCGATACCTGGAAGCTACAGACCTGGCACCACTCCGATACCTGGAAGCTACAGACCTGGCACCACCCCGATACCTGGAAGCTACAGACCTGGCACCACCCCGATACCTGGAAGCTACAGACCTGGCACCACCCCGATATCTGGAAGCTACAGACCTGGCACCACTCCGATACCTGGAAGCTACAGACTTGGCACCACTCCGATAATTGGAAGCTACAGACCTGGCTCCACCCTAATAACTGAAAGCTACAGACCTGGCTCCACCCCAATAACTGGAAGCTACAGACTTGGCACCACCCCAATAACTGAAAGCTACAGACCTGGCTCTACCCCTATAACTAGAAGCTACAGACCTGGCTCCACCTCAATAACTGAAAGCTACAGACCTGGCTCCACCCCAATAACTGGAAGCTACAGACTTGGCACCACCCCGATACCTGGAAGCTACAGACTTGGCACCACTCCGATAATTGGAAGCTACAGACCTGGCTCCACCCCAATAACTGAAAGCTACAGACCTGGCTCCACCCCAATAACTGGAAGCTACAGACTTGGCACCACCCCAATAACTGAAAGCTACAGACCTGGCTCTACCTCTATAACTAGAAGCTACAGACCTGGCTCCACCTCAATAACTGAAAGCTACAGACCTGGCTCCACCCCAAATAACTGGAAGCTACAGACCTGGCACCACTCCGATACCTGGAAGCTACAGACTTGGCACCACTCCGATAATTGGAAGCTACAGACCTGGCTCCACCCCAATAACTGAAAGCTACAGACCTGGCTCCACCCCAATAACTGGAAGCTACAGACTTGGCACCACCCCAATAACTGAAAGCTACAGACCTGGCTCTACCCCTATAACTAGAAGCTACAGACCTGGCTCCACCTCAATAACTGAAAGCTACAGACCTGGCTCCACCCCAATAACTGGAAGCTACAGACTTGGCACCACCCCTATAACTGGAAGCTACAGACCTGGCTCCACCCCAATAACTGGAAGCTACAGAATGGGCACCACCCCTATAACTGGAAGCTACTGACTTGGCACCACCCCAATAACTGGAAGCTACAGATTTGGCACCACCCGATAACTGGAAGCTAAAGACGTGACACCACCCCGATAACTGGAAGCTACATGCCTGGCACCGCCCCGATAACTGGAAGCTAGCGGTGGCTGGGAGAATATAACTTTATTTTCCCTCTGTAGCTTCACTTTCAATTAGATACCTGCAAATTTTTTAAATTATATTTACCTGCAAACCACTATGGCTGCAGGAAAATACCGATTTTTTTTGCTGACACGTTCTCTTTAAACATTGAAGAGTGTATGTAAATATAGAGAAACTAGAAGCAGTTAGTTCATTAGTAACATATAGTCTTCTTGTTCCAACATATGAGAAAATTCTGGAGAGGGCACAGATAGCTAGGTGGACATTCAAGGCAGGAGTGGATCCAAGGGCTCTACATCAGGCACAAAGAGTGAGATTAAAATCCAGAAGTTTTATTTAATACATATTTAAAAACATTGTTGTCAGTAGCAGCCACTATTGTTAAATATCTATTAAATAAAACTTTTGGATCAAAATCTCACTTTTGGTGCTGGATGTTCAACCGCTTGAAAAGGTCAAGTGGGCCTCGACGAGTTTCTTATCAAATATACACTCCTCAACAGTGAAATTGCAACACTAAGGAGGAAATATTGTGGAATTATGAAAATCACAGGATCGATAGACAGGTTAATAATATGCAAATGATGAAAAAAAAATGAAATCAACATTTTCAAAACATCTTAATTTATTCAGTTTTGAGTATAAACGCGCCATGAAGAAATACACAAATGTATTGCCTTGGCATTATCAAGAGGTTATTAATGGTTATCTGAGGAATGTTCTTTCACACTGAGTGCACTTGGATTCACTTAGAGGTACACAATTCATCAAGAGCCACTGCTGGCAGCTCCCTTTGCAATTGCCCACCAATGATGTTCCAGATATGTGTTAGATCAAAGACAAGTCCGGAGAGGTTGCAGGACGTGCTAATAAATTTACTAATCATTAACATGGCTGTTGATCCTGTGATTTCCATAATTTCATGTATTACACTTCTTGATGTTGCGCTTTCTATGGTGAGGAATGTATTACAGTTAACAAGCACTAGACTCTATGATGGGACGTTAATCCACCAAACTAGTCTGATTGCTGTATGTGGAATTGGGAAGGAAATGTCCCCTTATGGGGCAAATAACATGTGCCTCCTGGGGGTTTTGCCTTCCTGTGGAGCAGCAGGTTAGGGTATAGATTGAACTTGGTGGACTGTTGTTTTCCTTTAAGTATGAATGAAACTATGAAACTAAAGCAAAGGACAATATGACCTCCTATCTGCAGCAATTGTTAATTTTTCAAAGGTTCTTCTCCAATCACAGTTTTGCTTTACATATGATCAACTACAGTATCTTTCAACTACACTGACTTTCATTGGCTAACATACCCCCAAACTAGGCCCTGACTATCCTTAGGTTTAAATATTTTTTTTCCTATCAAATTCCAATACACTCTGTTGGAATACACCATAAAACTGAATAAGTGTATTACCTCAGTGGTATTATGCCATGCAAACTGCACTGTCACAGCCCAGGCTTACCAGGAAACTGGTCCTACACTGCAGGTCCTTCTCAATACCTCTAATGTTGACAGATGTTAAAATCTCACCTGGGACCACTTTCAGCCTCTCTTTGCTTTAAAGGGATATCCCTGAAATCACAATGTGGCCTTATGGTAATATATTTATATATTTATTAATTTGTGCCAATATAACCTAAATTTAAATCTGCCCCATTTTGCATGTATCACACCCACCTTTCAGGCTCTATTTACCTTCTAGTTGCCAATGGACCCTTGCTGCTTTAGTTCCATTGCTCCTGGTTGATTACGCAAAGTGCAGTATCTTTCAGCAGGGTTCCTTCCAGCATAAAACCTAACCTGCCTCCACCTCTACCTTTAGAATACACTCTATGCTCCTGTACAGTTATTTGCCTGACTGATTTTATCTTCTGCCATCTACATCAGAGTAGCTGTCACTGTAATTTTACATAATTTTTAGCAGGTTTCTCTCACAGCTCAACTCTCCTGTATTCCTCTACAAAGGAACTTGTAATTAGTAGGTAGTGCAGAGTTTATCTATGTTTGTTGCTGTTGCTAACAGATTAGTGATGTGATTATCTTCTGTCATAATGCATCAACAGATCAACATTTGTAGTTTAACATCACTAATCTGTCACTATCGGGTAACAAACACAGCTCTGCTCTCACTGCCTAGATATGTCAAGCTCTGCTGTAGAGGAGTGCAGTAGAGTTGAACTCTGTTAAAAACAAGCTAACAATGATGTAAAACTATACAGATATAGATTGCAGAAGTATAAGTTGAATTCTATACTTACTGTAGATTAGCTTGATAATAGCTCAGTGTGAGGGGGAGCTAATTAGGAGTACACAGGTAAGGGAGGGAGTGGTCTCCAGCACCAAGGAGAAGCAAAGTGCTGCTGAGAAATGTAGTTTTAACAGATAAAAATAAAACCATTCTTTCAACTATGTAAAACTGGATGCATAGAGGGGCAGTTAGAATTTAGACAAGACACAAATGTACAAGAAAGAAACATGGTGTTGTGCTTAGTCTGCATATTAAAGGGAATCAGTCACCCCCTGGGAGATATCAGACCTCTAATATGGGCATACAGATTAAAGAAATGTAAATCTATATATACCTGTATGTCCCATATTAGCGGTCTGCTTGCAGAGAAATGTAGTTTTATAAAATAGGTTTTCATCTGCTTGGCGCCCGAGGGACGCCAAGAAATACCTGCCTATCTGCTTAGGAAGTCCAGAAATCCCTGCCTATCAGCTTATTTTGCATTTTCCTCCCCTCCCGTGCATGTCACAGGGCTCTGTGACGTGCACTCTTCTCATTGACATCCCTCGCATGAGCAAAGTGCCGCTAACATCAGGAGCACTTTTTTTCCTCTGCCCCATTTTTACCTGCAGTGCTGTAGTGCTCAGGCGCCAGGGAGTCACAGTGAAAGCACTCCTGATGTCAATGAGAAGAGTGCACGTTACAGGGCCCTCTGAGGTGCAGGGGAGGGGAGGAAAATGCAAAATAAGCTGAGGAGATCAAATAACTTGAAAACCCCTAAAGGACTGCATAAACTTGGAGTGAAGACCCCCCTTGTATCAGGTTTTAATGAACTATAATTCAACATAAATGTCAGTATGTGGTGTTGTACCTGGTAGCTATGCTGAGCGGTAACATACGCAAGATTTCGTAACATTGTAATATTGTTTGTTGGTGGCTCAATCATCACAAAACTAACAATTATTTGTAATAAATGTTTTGCAGCAAAGTAAATGTACAATTTTACAGTAGTTTCACGGTTTCATTTTTTTTAACACTAGAACGCATGATCATAAAAATCTACACTTTCACATACCTGGGGCCTTTTAGGCCCGTGTGCAAATAACATGGAATAACTCAAACAAAAATGACAAACAACTATATACCTGAGGAATACCTAGAGTTTCAAAATTCTAACTAAAGTAATCTTGCAGAAAATAGAAAACAATTAACAGGGCGGGCCTGCGAGGCCCCAGGTATGCGTTCTAGGGTTAATGAAACACGCTTTATTTGGTTCAGGATAGTCATGGCGATGCATCTCCACACACTGGAGAATACATTTTTTCTGGTCTTCTTCAGTGTTCAGTGATGAATTGAATGTAGTCATGAATGCAATGGAGCATTCGGTGGCATCATTCACGATTTTCAATCCGGCAACTTTTGAGGATGCATCTGTGGCGCCCCTGAGGGTTTGGTCGCCACAGAGGTACTGCATCTCACCCAGAGGTGTGGTATCTCACTCTCAGGTAAGGAAGGAGTATGGCTTGCGAACCTAACACCTGCATTCACTACACTACTTTTCCGGGGGACAGGGCGAGATTGCTCCTACGGGAGAGCACAGTCCCTGGTCCCTGGTTGGAGTGGGAGGAACCACCTAGAGAGGGGGAACTATGTAGTGGATGGGGTGGAGGACGTATATCCTGGGAGCACATGTGTAGGAGCTATAAAAACAGGGAACCATCTTAGATCAGGAGTGAGTCCAGACAGTCAGAGGAGGAAGGTGACAGGAGCAGAGGCTCTGCACAAGCTCTGCTCCGGAGGCGGGCCTAGCACTGAGGCCCAAGTCTGAAGGAGAGGGAGCAGGACGGTTCCAGGAATGAGGAGAGAAGGGACCCTAGGGGTACGGGCCGTGCAGCAAGCCACCCATACGCCTGCTGCTACCAGAAGGTAGAGGGGTCATGCCAGATAAGGAGAACCGGTCCCTCAACTAGTGGAGAAAACTAATAAGGCTCAACTAGGTACCGGAGGCTGCAGTATTTCACGTGCTGTAAGCCGAAGTCCACAGCAGTCCCACTAAGAAGGTAGCCACAAAGGACCCAAGGGACGGAACACACGTCGCCCGCCAAGGCCCGAGGGTACCGGATAGAAGTGCCACTGGGTGTGAGGTGCAGGGAGCAGGCCAGAGAGAGGACACACAGAAGGGGGTCCTGCTAAATACTCCAGAGATACCTGAGGGTGGACTGAGCCCCTCACCGAGTACGCACAGCACGACGTGGGAAGTTGCTTGGACGTCTGTAACTTGAACTGCAATAACTGTGAGTAAAGACTCTGGGACTGCACTATCTGACTCCGCGTCATTACTGACTACGTGCACCATAACCACCATCATCTATACACGCTGCCCTGAAGCTCCACTCTTCCTGTGGGGAGTTACATCACCTTGCTGCACATACCACCAGCTTCAGCGGACTGCTCCGCAGTGGCGGTTCCCAATAACCGCATTCCACAGGTGGCGTAGTCGGACTATACATAACAGATATACATAAACTACCCTTAGATTGACCACCTGGGTCACGGACCGGGTCACCGCCACGGTGACTACAACCCCCAACATCTACAGGCCCGGCTCCGGGTACCCCACGGCCCAGGGGGCGCGTCACATCAACTTGCATTACCGTGCCACAGACAATGATCTTGATGAAGAAAATCTTGGTTTATTTCCAGTAAAACAAACAGTTTTTTTGTGTTGGACGACATGAAGTGATTAAGCTTCTTGTGTGACACAAGGTCTTCGGCACGCTGCACGCGAGTTGAGCAGACATTGTTGCCTTACTTCTGCAGCGCCAGTACCATCTCAACCTTTTCTGCGGTTGGAGCCTCACTGTCAAAAAAAAGCCAGACCCACCATAATCTTACTGAGATACTACAGGTGTCTGGTGAAAGTTTTTGTCGCTGCCTCAGCAACAGACGTGTTGCTTCCTTTGTATGCTACAAGTTCTTGCAGTAATGTCAAGTCATTTTGCAGTGATGTGGTAGAGATCTGACAGAGGTGCCAAGCCTTCAAGTATAAGCGGACAATAAAAGTGCAAATGCTGCACATCTTGTATCTTGATGGTATGGTGTGATATATGGGGTGCAAAGATAGTGGGGCCATTCTTCATCAATGGAAACCTCAATGCCACTGGATATCTGAAATTTCTACATGATGATGTGTTACCCTATTTATGCACTGAAGATGGCACGTTCCCTGAGTTTTTCCAACAAGATGGTACACCACCACATTATGGGAGTCAGGTCCGAGCATTCCTACATGAACAGTTTCCTGGAAAGTAGATTGGTCGTCGTGGGCCAGTTGAATGGCCACCAATGTCTTCCAATCTGACCCCCTTAGACTTTTATCTTTGGGGTCATCTGAAGGCAATTGTCTATGCTGTGAAAATACGAGATATGCAGCATCTGAAACAATGGATACTGGAAGCCTGTGCTAGCATTTCTTCTGTGGTATTGCTATCAGTGTGTCAAGAGTGGGAGAAGAGGGTTGCATTGACAATCCAACACAATGGGCAGCACTTTGAACACATTTTATAAGTGGTCATAAACTTGTAAAAAACTCATGAAAGAATAGAGTTACGTTAAAACCAAGCACACCATTGTTTTTCTTATGAAATTCTGAATAAATTTGATGTCACATGACCCTTTTCCCATTGAAAAAAATAAAGTTGGGTCCAAAATGGCCGACTTCAAAATGGTCGCCATGGTCACCACACATCTGGAAAAATTTCCCCCCTCTCATATACTAATGTGCCACAAACAGGAAGTTGATATCACCAACCATTCCCATTTAATTTATGTGTATCCATATAAATGGCCCACCCTGTATATATACCGTATTTTTCGGACTATAAGACGCATTGTACCATAAGACGCTCCTAGGTTTTAAAGGAGGAAAATAGGAAAAAAAATGTAAGCAAAAAATGTGGTCATGATGCCCTGTTATGGGGGAGAGGGTCTGCTGCTGACACTGGTATTGGGGTAATGTCCCTCAATTCTGTTAATATCCTCCATCCTGGTATGTATGGCCCCTCCTTACTGGTATAAGTGGCCCCCATCCCATGCTGGTGTACCTGGCCCTCATCTCCATCCTGGTATGCATGGTACCCCTTGATCCCCCATCCTAGTATGCATGGCACCCCTTTATCCCCCATCCTGTTAAGCATGGCACCCCTTTATCCCCCATCCTGGTATGCATGGCACCCCTTTATACCCCATCTTGGTATTCATGACACCCCTTGATTCCTCATCCTGGTATGCATGGAACCCCTTGAGCCCTCATCCTGGTATGCATGGCACCCCTTGAGCCCACATCCTGGTATGCATGGCACCCCTTGAGCCCCCATCCCGGTATGCATGGCACCCCTTGATACCCCATCCTGGTATGTATGGCACCCCTTGAGCCCCCATCCTGGTATGCATGGCACCCTTTGAGCCCCCATCCTGGTATGCATGGCACCCTCTGAGCCCCCATCCTGGTATGCATGGCACCCCTTGAGCCCCCATCCTGGTATGCATGGCACCCTTTGAGCCCCCATCCTGGTATGCATGGCACCCCTTGAGCCCCCATCCCGGTATGCATGGCACCTCTTGATACCCCATCCTGGTATGTATGGCACCCCTTGAGCCCCCATCCTGGTATGCATGGCACCCTCTGAGCCCCCATCCTGGTATGCAAGGCACCCCTTGAGCCCACATCCTGGTATGCATGGCACCCTTTGAGCCCACATCCTGGTATGCATGGCACCCTCTGAGCCCCCATCCTGGTATCCATGGCACCCCTTGAGCCCCCATCCTGGTATGCATGGCACCCCTTGAGCCCCTATCCTGGTATGCATGGCACCCTCTGAGCCCCCATCCTGGTATGCGTGGCACCCTCTGAGCCCCCATCCTGGTATGCATGGCACCCTCTGAGCCCCCATCACGCTGCCTGCAAAAAAAAATAAACAATCATACTCACCTCCTCTCTCCTCCAGCGCTGTCCCGCTCTGCTGCCGACACTCTCACTGTGTGAGCTGCCATGCGCCCTCACGCAGTGTGAGACGCTGTGCTGGAATAGTCACTGCTCCCCACGCTGGGACTCTGTGCGTGGGGAGAAGTGACCATTCAGTCTGCTCAATAGCCGGCACACTGGAGCCGCAGCGCGGCTCCTGCTGCCGCTCTGTGGTCAGTGTGCCTGCTATTAAAAACCATGGATATTCACTACAACCCATGGGAGTGAGTTGTAGGGAATATTCATGAGCTTTAATAGCGGGCACACAGACTGCAGAGCGGCAGCAGGAGCACCGCTGTGGTTCCAGTGTGCCGGCTATTAAGAAAAATTAATATTCATTGCTCTCCACGCCCATGGGCGTGGGGAGCAGGGAATATACATTTTCTTTAATAGCGGGCACAGCGTAGGCTGCAGCAGGGGGTTGCTGCCTCCTGTGCCACGCTGATCCCCCGCTGTCGCTCCCCCACACCCACCACCACGTACAGCCATGTATATAGTATTCGGACTATAAGACGCACCCCCCATTTTCCTCCAAAATTTTGGAGGAAAAAAGTGCGTCTTATAGTCCGAAAAATATGGTGTATATATATATTTTCAAAACCAGGAGACATAGTTACTAGTTGCTAACATTGTAATATAACTAAACAGATATTAAATTTTAATTATATATATTTTTAAGTGTCTATCGCTGATAGAAGCACTCAAGGCTTTCTTCACAATTTAATTTTCCCTTTATTACAAGCTGCATTAATTAAATGGAGCATTGCAAGGAGTTACTATGACATCTCCTCGGGCAAACTGTTTTTCACATACAGTGATTTAGTTTTAGTAGTTTCGGGAGCTGGTGACAAAACGGATGTAGTTCGATGTTCTCACTTACCTATCTGTTATGGCAGTGATCTATTACTTCCATGGGATACAGAATGCACTGAGAATGAGAACTGTTCACTAATACTACTAACTTGCCATGCCAAGAGGTATGATGAATTTATGTGAAAGGGAAAAAGAATTAGTATTACTACACTCTCATTCATTCTAGGAATCCTATTTTTCCTCTTTCCTAAAGTTTAAATATAAAGTTAGAGAGCGCCAAGCATGACATAGATGGCCTGATGCCTGGAAATCTTTCAGCTGTGCATGGGATGTAATATAGGTGGGACACGGGGTGTGAAAGGATTTGTGAGCAAGGGAAAACACTGACATTCTGACATTATTGTCAGGGATATACAGAAGTGGACTGCATGTGATGCACAGTGGGAATATGAACTGAAATGCAGAATTAAAGTTTTTTTTCCCCAAATTTATGATATAGCCTATTGTGGTAAGACAACTCACTCGGCTGCTTCCAAAAGTAGACACAGGATCGTTTCCGTCTGCAGGTTTATTTAAAACGGCTTAAAGCACTGAAGGTTCAAGAAAATAAACACGGCCTTGCTGGCATATCAGTAAAACAAAACATAAATAATAGCACAGTCCATAGCATGCGGGATTCGCCCATTTAAGTTGTAGCACACTTCAGCTCCTCCTGAGCTGAAGTTCCACACAGTCTGGAGACTTCCTTCTCCAAACTCACAACAGAAAAAAAATTCAATGCTAGAGATTTAATTCCTCCAGCCACACCGTTGAGACGGAGATATGGGGAATGACCTCCCACCCTTCACAATGGTCATTCACAAAAAACAACTCCCTTTTAAAATGATGGTTTAATCCCCAACACATAACATGCTGGAGATAACTTGTAGGTTCAGTTCACCGAAGCTAGTAGCCTCATTGAATCATATCTCCCCTCACATATATCACCAGTGACTCCGTCACAGGATATAATATATGTCTGATTGATGTGTGTTCCAGCTCTGAGCTGTGTAAGAGTGGTGGACTGTACGTGTTCCTGCCACTGAATATTCTTAGTATAAGAATGGTAACTGTAGTTAGGTGGTGACCATGGGATAAGATACAGTTAATGTTTGGGACTGGCCCATAGTGGGTGAGGCAAGCCCCAGTAAAAAGGGACTGCTTCCTGATAGTGAAATAGGGAAAAACAGTAACCAAGGTAAAGTTCAAGTGCAGTAGGCTGCTAGTGTCAGCAAGAAACTATTGTTCGAGGCAATGGGAGGCCTTACGGGAATTCCTTGCGGACATTCCGGCAACATCCGGAGCTCAAGGCTCGAGACAGATACTATGAAAAGTGCCGTTTCCTCTGGCGTACAGGGTACGATGGATGTGGAACCACGTAAAGGGAAGGTAGTGGATCCCGGGTGTACTGCGGAACTGGACAGGAAGTACCTAGGGCTGACAGAACCAGCAAACGTAGGGATAGTCCTGGAGGAACGGATAGTAATGCTGAAGATGTACTGTATTAAGGAAACAAGAAATAAGAAGTGTTGTGCCTGATACTGTGTGTTACAATCTGATGAACTTGAATTGTCCAGTAAACTCTTGTTTGTTGAAACAAACTGGGTATCCACTGAGTTATGTATGGCGGCTCCTGAGGATGGAGGCCTAGAGACAGCGGAGGCCTGAGGCCTACAAGTGAGTGAGATGTGCCCCACACCTGACAGCACATTGGGACTGGGACACTATTTTCCTGTAAACTGCCAGGGCGTTATGCCAACTGCGCTCTGTCACTTTAAAGTTGTAAAAAAAAAAAACCTCGAACAATGGATTGGTGGAAGAATAGACTGTAAATATAGGACTTCATTTCAATATGAAGAAAACAAAAGTAATAGACACATTTTGTTCAGTGGGATAGATTAATAATGAGAGATCTGATTGCCAATAAGAAGAACACAGGGTCACTGTTACCATGGATAAAGACCAATACCAGATTCTGGGATACTGAAATGTGTCTATAAGACAAGATCAAAATTCTACAGGACATGATACAGATGTAGGAAACATGAAATGAAGAAATATCACACTACTCTGTTACCATAGCATGTCACGTCATGGTGCTTTATGCTAGTAACTTAGCATGACCATATTAAGTGCATGAACAGTATGCTCTGAATATGAATGACATAGTGCACCATGCTTGTCATGCTTGCTCATTTGCTATTTGCTACATCTGTACTTTATGGGACTCAGTATGGATTTAAAACCTAAGCAATAAAAAAGAACATGCAAACAGCATTGATAACACAAGAATGCAAAATTTGGGATTATGAACATTTTTTTCAAATCCAATGACTTGTCATCACTATGATTTTGCGGTTCCTTACAGATCATAGTCGCGCCACGACGAAAGCTCTTTCTTCCCTTTAGACCACTGTCATAGTTCTTCTACACAAACAGAACACACTACATGTGGAGGCCACGACTTGTCCTGATCAGGGGTGGATTAAGAGTAGCAAGGGCCCCAGGCAGTTTAGAAGGCGCGCCCCCCCCACCACATACACACTTGATGTATCATGTGACATGTCACATGATCCCCTGTGATAGATCATGTGATATTTCACGTGAAATTAATTCTGCACAATATTAATATATTATAATCATTTTTTTTACATTAATTGTATTACTTAATATTGAGCACAATTAAGTATGCTGACATCCCCTATATACAGTATGAGACCCTACACACAATATGAGCTGCCACATAATCCTCCTATACACAGCAGGAGGCCAGACATAGCCATCTATACACAGCACGGCGCCCCCCAGATACAGCGGGAAGAGGCCACACGGCGCCCCCCATATACAGCAGGAGGAAACAGCACAGCGCCCCCCAGATACAGCGGGAGGAGGCGGCATGCGCCCCCCAGATACGGCAGGAGGAGGCCGCATGGCGCCCCCCAGATACAGCAGGAGGAGGCCGCATGGCGCCCCCCAGATACAGCAGGAGGAGGCCGCATGGCGCCCCCCAAATACAGCGGGAGGAGGCCACACGCAGTCCCGCACACACACACAAACATGTACAGTCATATACATACACGCATAAACACATTTGAAACACAAAAATACATATAAACAGACATCACACAATGATATCTGCCTGCACACACACACGTCACTCACCATCCCCCGGCTCGACTCCAGATGTTGTCCAGCTCCTCTCTGGTGCAGCAGTGCAGGGCGCACACTGTGTGACGTCACACTAGCAGACACGGCCGCGCACAGGGCCGTGTCTCCAAGCTGTGACACGGCCGGGCCAGCACAAGCACACAGGGAAGTTAACAGGTGCAGTGCTGGCCCGGCCGAAGAAGAAGCAGCGCCGCTGCTGGGAGAGCGGTCCAGGGGCACCCCTGCCTCAGCCTGCCGGTGTCTGATGTATCGGCGCCGCCTCGCCGCACATATTATAATGAGGGAAATCTGGCCAAGAGCCCCCCGAAGCACCGGACCCCGGGCGGTAGCCCAGATTGCCCTCATTATAATCCGCCTATGGTCCTGATCACCTAGTTTTACACCAAAGTACATGTAATTCACTTTTCTAACAAAGTTCGTAATGTTTCTTCGTTGTATTTTCACTATAAAACAACCGCAAATGTAGCAAAAGTTGTCGGGTGAATTATGATGCCCCCTTGAGGCCATTTCGATGATGTTGTTAGAGACAGAAGCTTAATCCACCACAATCACTAAACACTGAAAGGAATCGTGGTAAGCCCACCACCACACTCTTATGAACTCTAAATGAATATCTGTCTTTGCTCCCCATAGCAACCAATCACAGCGCAGCTTTAATTTCTTATACTGCTGAGGTAAAATGAAAGATATGCTATGATTGGATGCTATGGACACCACCATACTCTTTGGAAGCTGGGTTAAAAAAAATCTTCTCTGCCCACAGCAGCCAATCGCAGTGCAGCGTCCAATAATTTCTAACCAATTTAATGACACCAAAATCATCCACCAAAGGTCACGCAAAGGGGTCAAAGTATGGTGCAAGAAAAAGCCTATGGAGTCAGTGTTTATGAAAAAACTGTACGTGATGGAATTTTTTTGATATTTTACTGAGTTCAGCTATTGAAAGTATATAAAAATCACCTCTTACTTTTCAAACAATTTTACACTTGCAGATCTGTGTAATATTTAGATTGTCATAGTTATTAAGCTTTCAATTATAAGTCACTTGTAGAACACAGCGCTTTATTCCATGTCAAGTGATAGATGTGACTTGATTTAGTAAAGAAGCCACATGCTTTTCTTCAATATATAAATATTATGTGGCAGTCCATAAGTCCACTGTTTATTATAGTAATTAGCCCATAGATACATATCAATAGATTTTCTAAGGGCACTATATTATTTAGGACCACATGACCTATATGCTTTTGTATGTATTTTATGGTTGATCCACCTTGCTGTTATATTAGTGTAAAATTGTTACCAACAAAAGATACCCACTTTGCGTTTCCCTGTGATTTTTTCCTGTCTTTTTTCCCGTTTTATATACACTTTTTATTCGGCCAAGAGGCTGTTTTTATATTCTTGATGTAATAAAATATATTTTTATTAATTATTTGGATGTTCTTGCTATTCTTTGTTGTTATTTTTTGCAAAGACTGATCAATAATTAAATAAAAAAAAGGTTTAGTTATTCTTTAATGTTAGCAAAGACTTGTAAACATATAGTAGATGGCAAAAAAAAACATGTTGCTTCTTTATGAAATCAAGTCAAATCTATCACTTGACATGGAATAATGCGCTGTATTCTACAAGTGACTTATAATTGAACGGTTTATTGTTTACTATCACGATCTAAATATGACTCAATAAGAATAATCTTACAGCCATGTGGCAAGCCCAAGACCCAGTACAGCTCTACTCAGTTGGGCAAGTTTTTGTGCATTTTAATTGAGTCACTTAAAAAGTCTTCTGTCTGTTTAAAAACGACTTGTTAGATCTACAATTTCACCATGGCTTATGGCCATCCTAGCCACAGTGCTCTATAAAATAAGGGATTTTACAAGCAGAATCAAATTTAATATAGCACAAATGATATCAGAAGTTAAGATGAAGTGCTCTTATTAACACAAGCGCATTATCTATAGTCCACATGGCTATACAAACGCTTGCTACATAAGTCTGCTCTGACTTCATCATGCTGTTAAATGTCATGCTAGATGTAACTGTCAAAAGTGTGAAAAGTTAAATGTCATAAAGAAACTTTACCACATTCCCACATGGCAGCATTTAACATGGTGCCGCACCTGCTTATAACATGTATGCTCGCTCACACCTCTCTAAACTGTGAAGCTGTTCTTGACATTCAGAAGCCTATTTCCCGCACACGGAGCTGGCAGAGGATACGTCTACCTAACATTCAAAGCGTAAGAAGGATATATGTAAGTGATCAGACGCAGATTGGCATGTTGTCAGAAAAAAACTTGGCAGACTGCTGGGAGATAAGGAGTGATCAATGGAATACATCCAGAGATACACATGGGAACAAGGTGTAACATTCATACATAAAGCGTTGAATGCACGCTGTCTTGTCTGATGCCAACAAGCAACTCGAATCATGCTGTATTACTACATCTATAACATTTCTAAATCAATTACTTGCTAGCATGCCATCTGTATCTGCTCTGCCAAGACTGATATAAGAAAGTGCTATAAAGACATGTGAAATTGACTCAGACCTCCTGCAATGCGCGTTCTGCAGGAACCATATGTGTAAATAAAGGATTAGTAGATATTATTTCTAACAGTTCTGCAAATGAGCAATTGTAGCAGCATGCTTATACTATATTACCCAAATGACCTACAAAGAAGGTTTTCATGGTTAAAGTATATAGATGGGAAGACCGAGTGCTTACACATTGCATATTTGTATGGTAAATAATGGCATTTGTGCTTCTTACTTGGTATTATCAAATATAAAATGTGGGTATGCTCGATCGAGTGTTCACTAAGCCAAAAATATGAAGCTATGGTTAACACCATTTTTAGGACCTACCACTAATCTTGCATTATTGACAGGTTTTATTTCTCTTAAAGAGGGCCTTTCACCAAATGTTTCATGTTGAACTGGACACACAATATAATAGTGGCTGCAGATCGAAATAAAACCTTTTTGTTGTTGTTTTTTTAAATTTCGCCTCTCTGTTGTGGATATATTAGCAGTCAAATATTTGGCACCTACTGAGTTAACTTTAGGTAAATCCAAGTGGGTGTTAATAAATAGTTTTCACTGGGGCGTGTACTTCTGCCTCCTGTATGACACTAACCTCTCATAAGTAGGCAGCAACATAGAGGTGCAGAAACACCTGTAATGATGTCATCAAAGACACCTGACCAGAGTCCACAGCTCCTGCCAGACATAATGTGCAACCTAAATAAGCACTGAAGATATATTACACAGCACAGGAGTGTAGAAATATTAACTGGAGTTAATAGCTGTCAGCGTCATACAGGAGGCAGAAGTAGACACCCGTAGTGAAAACTATTTAAAAACACCCGCTTGGATTTAACTAAAGTAAAAAAAAATACAAATGTTTTATTCTGCTCTGCAGCCATATGGCGTGTCTAGTTCAACATAAAAAAATGGTGAACTGTCCACTTTAAAGCATCACCCCAGCATTTTTTTTTATTTCAGCACTGTGGTGCTGCTACTAATGTAAGGTCCCTGAGCCTAGTAATATACTCACCATTCACTGTCTTCAGCTCTTCCTGGCGCCGCTCTGGTCCCATGCCGCCATCTTGTGACCTCAACTTCTGAATGAACGGAAGGCAAAGGTAATGGTCAAAATATCTCAATGCAAAGCTATGAGGGCCTCGTGATGTCTCTCATAGACTGACATTCAGTTTTGACTTCCAGCTCACCTAGCAAACACTGGTGCAATCCGGCAGGTCACAAACTGCTGGAGACCAACCGGAGCGGCGCCGATAACAGAAGAAGACTGCAGGTGTTAAGTGTGAGACTAAGTGCAGGGAAATTAGATTAGTTACACCATTCCAGAGGTAAAATCTAGAAAAAAACACTGGAGTGGTGCTTTAAATAGGGAATTTGGTTCAACAAATATACGTCACTTCAGTTTGTGGGTGTGTGTGCTGGCACTTCGGCCAGACCACCATTGCACAGCTGCAGTGCAAGAACTTTACATTTCTCTTTATGTATGACTGGACAACTGATGTCAAGTGTATAGTCCAATGTGTTAGTATAGTAACTTTATTCATACATGACCCTGACTGAGGTCAGGTCATATGACATATGTTGCTATAATGAAACATCGAAATAAACAGGATGTTAGAAGTATTCAAGTATTCTGCAGACTTGGAACATACTTATAACATGTGGTTCTGCTTATTGATTAGTGAAAAAATGAAGCGCTAACAGTATTAATATTCATTTATTATTCATATATGGTCTTGTGTCCAAATAATACTACTGTGTTTTCCCACAAAAATATCTAATTACATAAGTGTGTCATAAATTAAAAGAAAACTTCAGAAGGTCACAGAAGTTATGTTCTACAGTCATTAAAGGTTTTTTTTGTGAATAGAAAAAAATGTCATTAACAATAAAATATAAATAAAATTCTAAGGATTAAACCTATAAAATGACTTGCTATGTTGTTACACTGAAAGAAACCTGTCCAAGAATTTTAATACAACAGATGCCTGTTATCAGAGGGAAGCTCCGTCCTCTCCCTTTATCTGTACAAAGATATGCTCTCAGGATTTATTCTGATACTGGAGATACCTGGAGTGCTGAGGTAAGAAGTGTCTGCACTCATTGCTGTCTACAATGTCTTTCTGATCTAATACTGGAGATACCAAGAGTACTGAGGTAGGAAGAAGTTACTCATACTGCTGTCCATTCTATCTATCTGATTTAATACTGGAGATACCTGGGGTGCTGAGGTAAGAAGAGGCTGCTCACACTGCTGTCCATAATAGCTTTTTGATTTAATACTGGAAATACAAAGAGTACTGAGGTAAGAAGAGGCTGCTCAAACTGCTGTCCACCCTATCTTTTTAATCTGATACTGGAGAGATCAAGGGTACTGAGGTAAAAGAGGCTACTCACATTGCTGCGTACCCTATCTTTCTGCTGTAATACTGGAGACATCAAGGGTGCTGATATAAAAAGAGGATCGAAGTGTTTATTCTGATAATGGAGATACCAGGACTGCTAAGTTAAGAAGAGGATGCTTATACCCTGTCCACCCTGTCTTTCTGATCTAATACTGGAGAAACAAGGAGTGCTGAGGTAAGAAAGGCTGCTCACACTGCTGTCCATTCTGTGTTTCTGATCTAATACTGTAATTACCATAAGTGCTGAGGTAAGAATAGGCTGGTCACACTGCTGTTCACTCTTTCTGCTTTAATACTGGAGACACCAAGGGTGCTGAGGTAAGAAGAGGACACTCACATCACATTTTATCCGGTATATCTGATCTAATACTGGAGATAACAGGAGTTCTAATGTAAGAAGAGGCTATTCACACTGCTGTTCACCTTGTCTTTCTAATCTAATACTGGAGATACCAGAGGTGCTCAGGCAAGAAGAGGGCATTCACACTGCTGTCCACTCTGCCTTTCTGATCTAATACTGGAGATAACAAGAGTGCTAAGGTAAAAAGAGGTTGTTCACACTGCTGCCCACCCTTTCTTTCTAATCTAGTCCTGGAGATGCTAGGGCTTCTGAGGTAAAAAGAGGCTGCACACACTGCTGTCCACCAAGTCTTTCTGATTTAAAACTGGAAATACCAGGCTGCTGGCGTAAAAATAGGCTGCTCACCCTATCTTTCTGCTTTAATACTGGAGATATCAAGGGTGCTGAGGGAAGAAGAGGCTTTAAATGTTTATTCTCATAACAGAGATACCAGGACTGCTAAGGTAAGAAGAGGCCGTTTACACTGTGTCCACCCTGTCTTTCTAATGTCATATTAGATTTACCAGAAGTGCTGAGGTAAGAATAGGCTGATCACACTGCTGTTCACCCTGTCTTTCTGCTTTAGTACTGAAGACACCAGGGGTTCTGAGATAAAAAGAGGACACTTTCACTGCTTTTCATCCAGTCAATCTGATCTAATACAGGCGATAACAGGTGTTGTAATATAACAAGAGGCTGCTCACACTGCTGTCCACCTAGTCTTTCTGATCTAACACTGGAAATATCAGGGTCTCTAAGGCAAGAAGAGGCTGCTCACTCTGCTGTCCAGCATATATTTTAACTTTCTGAATGCTGAGCAGCTGCTGTGAAGTGAGGATAGACACTATGTTCTATAATTTATCTCCAGATCAGAGCAGCGGAGCTTCCTACTGCTCATGCTTACAGGCGCCTGTCCTAATTACATTATAGGACAGGTTTATGTCAGTGTAAGGGATCGCTCGCACGAGCTTATAACATGGCCGAGTGCTATCTGATGTTTTATCGGACAGCACTTGGCACAATGTTTTACTATAGGGTAGTGCAGATCTGCATTTTTTTTTCTCATGCCGATTCAGACTGAAAAAAATTGCAGCATGCTGCGAGTGATTCCACAAATTGGATCATGCGCACCCATACAAGTCTATGGGTGTGTGTAAAACATCAGACTGCACTCGGATGTCATCCGAGTGAAGTCAGATTTATGCGGACACAGAGAATGGAGAAGATGGAGAAATTACGTTCTCCGTCTTCTCCGCACCTGTGATACGATTCTCTCATGCGAGAAAATCGGATCACAGTAAGATGACATTTGGCTCAAACTCTGATCAGAGTTTGAGCCGAGTGTCATTACCATAAAATCTGGTTCTCTGGGAAGAGAGAATCATTGTTCGTGTGAGCGACCCCTTACAAGACAGCGTCCATTTTAATATGCTATGGTGATTACCTCACTAGACAAAGCAAATGTGATTTGCTAATTAAAAAGGTATTTAGAAATGTATTTTCTTTATTTCTCTATTTTTTCTATTACCAGTGATCCCTTTTAATCTAGTGTTCTAAGAATTTATCAGTCTCTTCCAACAGTGTGTCAAAATCCATGGGGAAAAACTGCATGCATTTTTTTAATCAAATTACATAGGTTTTCTTTTCAATGCAGTAAAACACGTGAAAACTACAACCACACAGAAAAACTTGTGATTTACATCAAAAACCACATTTGACTTAGTTATGCTACTGCATTGCACACTATGGGTGTATTATATGTGAATACACTCTTAGAGAATTTATAGGGCTACCAGAGAGCTCTGTGAGACCTTCATTTGCCTTTTATGCCTCCAAATTTATATGCAAGCATGCAATTTTTTTTGGGATACTTTACAGATCTGACATTAAAAAAATGATGTGCGTATTTCATAGGATTCCGTGTGTATGGAGACTTTTGTATGGTGTAGTGCTTGATCTACAGTATGTAGGCTACCATGTGTATAGAAACTTGCTTGCTACCATGTGTATAGAAACTTGCTTCTAAGGAAGCCTGTATGAATGCTTGTATGAATGTATGGAAACACAGGGAAGCCTTACCAATTCATACTAAGACGCTACCAATTCATACTAAGACACTGTGTAAACTTTGAGCTCTGCCATGCAAGCTATTTGCATCGTTATGCTGTGTGAATGGCCGCTTATGTTCCTTGTTGTCTCACAGGTTGACATTGTTCTGCAATGTAGCTTTTGATTGTGCAGGTGAACCACATTGTATCCATGCTTTCTCTCTATGTGCCTCACCTGTACATGCCACATGGCTGAAAATCTTCTCAACCCTTGACAATTTGTGGCAAAACTGCATGTGGTTTTGCAATGCGTTTTTTTCAGTGTATGGGGG
The DNA here is from genome assembly GCF_046119375.1 of Phyllobates terribilis. Classification (NCBI taxonomy): domain Eukaryota; kingdom Metazoa; phylum Chordata; class Amphibia; order Anura; family Dendrobatidae; genus Phyllobates; species Phyllobates terribilis. The sequence goes on along the minus strand of NW_027362762.1, from coordinate 464,952,547 downwards.
GTGGGACCTGTAGGTTGATGTGTACATTTGATTTTTGATGCAGTTATTCATGCAGTTTTTTTGGTAAAAGTCATCAGGGGATCCAACAGGAGAAATATAAGCCTTTTCCTTTATATATTTTACATTTCTGCCTTTGGATAAATAAAATGCTAAAAAGAAGCAAGTAAATTAATTTTCTTGGGGAAGAAAAGGGTCACATACAGACCGCAGAGGGCCATTGTGATATAAATATATATGGAACCCCCTCTTATCCCAAAGCTCATCATAAAGCTACTATTTCTCTCTATCAATCTGACTCGCCCCCTGGGCCGCGTTTGCGCACGCGTGTGGGTTACCCGGAACCAGGTCTCTGGGGGGTTGTAGTCTCCGTGGCGGCGACCCGGTCCCGTGGCTCAGGGTGGTCAAACCAGTGGCAGTCTTTATAGGGTTTTAAGTTAATTGTCCGACTACGCCACCCGTGGATTGCGGTCAGTGTGGACCGCCGCTGCAAGGTAGACCGCTGGTGCTGATGGTGTATGCAGCTGAGGTAGTGTGACTCCCCACGGGAAGAGTGCAGCCCCAGGGCAGTAAGAGTGGATGATGGGAGTGATGGTGCAAGCGTCCCAGCACTAGTAGTGCTGGCGCGGCGATGAAGCACAGAGACGTGGGATTGCAGTTCAAAGGCTTTACTCACAGTTCTTTATATTCCAAATCACTTCGGTACCGGTAGTGACTGCCCAAGCCGTGCTGCGTCCACCAGGCAAGGGGCTCGGTCAACCCCCAGGCAATTCCAGAGTGTGGCACAGGACTCCCTTCTATTCCTTTCTCTGGCCGTGCCCCACCAGTGACACTACGTCTGTCCAGCTGCCTCGGGTCTTCTCTTGGGAGGCTGGATGTCCACTTCCCTGACCTTATGTGGTGTGCCTTTCTAGTAGGTGTAGTGAGGGGTCGCACCAAGATGTGATCACGACCGCCGGTCCTTGGCTGAGGATTAGTCGCCTCCACCAACTTGGGATCCGGTACCCTGATCCGCCAACCCGTCACCCACAATCTCCTGGGCCTTTGGGGTTCCTTCTTCTCTCGTGTCTCTGGGCCTCACTTAGTGTTCTGTTCCTTTCTTCCTTCCCTTTCTGTTACTCTCTGTTTCTGTTCCCTCTGCTGTTTCTGGCCTTCACTCCAGGCCTGCCTCGTGGAGCTGGGCCCAGACTGAGCCACAGCTCCCTGTCATCCCTCCTGGCTGAACTCCTTCTCTCCCTGAACAGACCCTGAGCTAAGATGGTGCCCATCTTATATACCTCCCTCTCTGTGTGTGAGCCCAGGTGACTTGCAACCAATGGGCTCCTACCTATGCCCAGAGACCCAACCTCTATCTGCTCCTACATCACTGGGTTTTCCTCCCCCCTCCCCACTCCAGCCAGGGACAGATGCTGTCGTGCCTGCACTTCTGTCTAGTGGGAGCACCGTTGAGCTGTCCCTCGGAAATGGGGTGTGTGTGATGCATGCAGCCTACCGAGTCCTGGTCCACACTCCATCCTTACCCGGGAGTGGAATATCACACCTCTGGTCTGAGGTGCAATACCCCTGTAGCTGCCGAACCCTCGGGGCGCTACAAATCCACGAATAATTGTGAGCTATGAAGCTTATCAGCTCAATCCTTTGCATAGGAAATTGCATAGGACAGCTGATATATGCTGCCTGATCTATTGGCAGCATGTATCAGGCATTGGCTGTGGCGTTTCAGAGAAAAATATAGTTTAAAAGCTGCCAAAGACCAAGCCGTATAGGAGGCTAGTTGGACCGGTGGGTCCCTGATGGCTTTTCCACACCTTCTCCCCTTGAGTGTCAGGTCTCTCCCTATACATGCATGTAGGGAGAGACCTATCACTCCAGGGCAGCAGTCAGGAAAAGACTTCAAGGACTGAGCCGCACAGAAGAATAGTAAGACAGGTTATTAAATTATGTTTTTATCTGAAACATCGCAGTGTTTCTGAATGAAACATATACAGTATGGCTGCATTCGTGCAGTCAACGTCTGATACATGCTACCCGTGGATCTTGACCATGTATCAGCGTCAGGTTCCCTTTAAGATGACAGTAGGCCCCCCTAACCTCTTAGTTGCCTGTGAGCTGGAATTTCTACAGTGCAATCCAGCATTCAAAAATAGGCAAAGATGAATAGCTTTCTCAAGAAACATGTCAGACTATTGTTGTTTCGTAAAATAAAAGCTATTCTGTATGTGAGACTGCCAAGAATCTGAAGATTCTACACAAAGCTATTCAAGACTGTCCTGAAAAAAAGAGAGCAAACTGAAGCAGAAAAAAAAGAAGAAACAGATGCACTAGAAACGCAAGAGGAAAAATGCAACTGCGTCTCAAGATTGGGAAATGAACATGAGAGGCAGTGATCAAACATTGCTGTTGTATTGTGTGTTAGCTATAATACAACCACAACTTGTCGATTTAGCCTTAAAAGTCACATGTTGACTAGTCTCTGAAATAGCATACATCAAAACCAGTGCCATCTGCAACATTAAAAAGGTGACTGTAAAAAGTTGAAAACAACAAGTTAAAGTGGAAAAAAATATTAGGATTACTGACATAGCATAATGCACACACAAAAGTTTAAGTTTGCATGGTTTCAATACAATAATTGAACGTGTGAATTATTGAAAATCTGAGAAATTAAAGTAAGTTGGAGAAGAGCAGATGCGTTTGTCAAACATGGTCTAGGAAATGTAAGGGTATTGAATGGGTCTAACAACAGGGGACAAAAAGGAAGAATGGTTAAGGGGGTTAAACCCTTCCTCTTGACCCCTCCTTCCAGCTTCTTCTCTGGCTCTTGTGCTTGTGGACAGTAAATCTATATGGCATCAGCTAGTGGAAGGTGAAGGTTGCTTAGTAGATATTCACCTCCAACCATAACATGGCAGAATGCATTACTTTAGCTAGAGCAGTCCAGTTATGATGTGGGTAGTTGGGATTCATGGCTTTGGCTTCACCTTCTTCATTACTGCTGACTCTACATTACTGCTTGTGACTCACCCCCTGGGCCAGTGCTGTAGTGCGGCGCGCGTGCGCGCGGGGAATACCCGGAGCCGGATCCGATGGGGGTAGTAGTCTTCGTGTGGCGGTGACCCGGTCCGTGCCCAGGGTGGTCAAACTAAGTGGCAGTTATTGGTATGATGGTATTAGTGTCCGACTACGCCACCCGTTGAATGCGGCTATGAAGCCGCCGCTGCAGGGCAGTCCGCTGAGGCCGGTGGTACGGATGTGCAGCGTGGATGGTATAACCCCCAACGGGAGGGGTATGGCCTCAGGGCAGCGGATGTGGATGATGTTGGGAGTGATGGTGTGGATGTCCCAGCACTAACGGTGCGACAAGGAAGCACAGAAACGCGAGGGTACAGTTCAGGGCCTTTACTGATGGTACAAGGCAAATTCCCCCGGGAGTACTGGCTAGTAGTTGGGGCCTGGTTAGTCTGCGAGTAAGCCGGAGTTCCCCTGGCCAGGTGGAGTTGTAGGCCTTCCCGTTAATCTGTACCCTTCCTGGCTACCCTGCTTTCGGCGGTTACAAGTAGCCCACGTCCCTGGGTATACCGTGTGGTGCTCACCCGTATGGCTGGTGACCTGGGGCCTCCTGTTAGCCTCCGCTCCGTGATGGCGGTGCTGGTCCCTTCATTGTGACTGAGCCTCCGGGCTTTTATGGCCAGAGGACCTGGAATCCCCTGCCGGATGGATTCTGCTGCTGGGTATATCTTAGTCCCCACAGCCTCGGACTCCTGTGTCCGGTTTTAGTACCTTCTCCCAGGGCGAACTCTGCACAGCTCCAGCCCCTGGCGCTTCTCCTTGGCTCCTACAGAGCTCCTGATGTCTATCTGTCCCTGTTTCTGCGTGTCCAGACCAGACTCCGTCTCTGTCTGGAACTCCTCTCTCTAACCCTGCCTCAGCCCCAGTTTATATAGGGGAAGTTCTTCCCCTCCCAGGACTGGGCAGGAGGTGTGGCATGCTTAGGATTCCTGCCCAGGAGACCTCCCACCTGCTCACAGACGTAATACTGCTATTACTGTGGAAACCAGACCCCTGGGGTGCCACACTTGCTGAAGCTACCCTGTCTATCCATGACCACCCTGTCCTTATATATAATAGAAAGCTATAGGTGAAGATAAGTATGTGTGCGTGCCACGGTGTTTATATGTGTGTGTTACAGAGTATATAGGTGTATGAATCTATGCATATACAGTATGTCTGTATGTCTGACAGTGTGTATAGTCTCAAATAACATTTCTCACCTTTATCAAACCCACAGTACAAAAATCTAGGTAAGTTGAAAGGCAGTGGAATTGCTAAAGCCACTTAGACATAAATTGTAGGGTCCATGTATCATTGTCCTTAACAGTGATCATATCAAGGAGCATGTTTCTAGTTTTCTTGTAACTGACTGGTTGGATTGTCTTTTACAGTGCTGTGCAAATTAATTGGGACAAAGCATTTTTTAAGTAAAATCGTAAGTTGGTTACCAGTCAGTAATTCAAACCAGTTTTAACTGCTTTGAACAGGTGTGAGTGTACAACCGTGAGTAACAAAATGTGGTTTGACTGGTTTTAGTCAGAAAATAACAGCTATCTGCCCCCTCAGCTTCAGTTGAGAGCTTGTTTCTGTGAGGAGTGGTTTAGTGTATTTTTTCTCCATGCCACAATTCCAAGTGTGTGAAGAAATTCCTGGAAGAAAATAAAGTAAAAGTGCTGGACTGGCCTGGCAATTCACCAGACTTAAATCCTATAGAAAATTTGTGGAGCATTGTGAAGAGACGTCTCGGCAAAATGGACTGTACAACCAAAGAACGCATGATAAACAGTGCCATACAAATGTGGTTCCATGATGAAGAATTGAAGAATTTATGCAAAAACTTGGTAGAATCAATGCCAAAATGCATTGAAAATCTCATATCTGCTAAAGGAGGACATATTTCTTACTAAAATTAGTATGTAACAGTGCATTATAACATTTTATTATTAAATATTCAAAAATATATTTTTTTTGGCTTTGTCCCAATTAATTTGCACAGCACTGTAATTGTAAGAAAGTTTTAATATTCTTATTCTACACTAAATAATATGAGGATTTTAATAAAGGGTGTATAATGCCATTGTAAAAAACAAAAGTATCACAAATTAAGATCAGCATTGGGCGTGGTTACACTTGTACCACAAGTGCCATCCTTGATTTATGCTATTTTGAAGCCTCTAGAGTTTAGTGTCTTCAAAGTTTTTTTAAAAGTTCTCAATCAAGATTACAGGATCTGTTTAAAGATCAAGGGAACAGAAAAGTATTTAAGAAGATGAAGAACGGATGTTCAAAGGCAAGAAGTCGAACATAAAAACTGACATTTGGGAAATCTGCAAAGCATTAAGTGTGCTGTGCTTATGAACACAATCCCTTCCTCCCATTTGGGTCCCTACTGCATAATTTTTATTTTTTTTGCTTTGGATTAATCCAAAGCTTCTTCTCTCACAACAAAGTGCATTAAACAACTGGGACGCTCATAATACAACACTGCTCTGGCTGACAACATATCACTGACAAATAATACTGAAGCAAAATTCTATTTCTATTTAAAACTTTAAGATTTTATTTCTCTTGTAAAATCAGATCACAAGGAAACATAAATACTACAAATATAGCTGCATATAATGTTAGCAAATACATATGAACAGTTACAAAAACTGAACTGATTACCAATCCATCTGCAGGTCAATCTGCCATATAATTCTCTATACCTGCAATTTATGTCTTCCATATACCACTACTACTACTACTACTACTACTAATAGCCGGGGCGTGAGAACTGTTCCAAGTTAAGTACAATTGTGATATTGTATTTGGGTCATAATTTATTTTAAGTAATTGTGAAAGGGGTAGTACAATTTTGCAACCTCCATTATCAAGCTACTATCGGGAAAACAGGGTCTACTTCCTTGCAGTGTTACTAAAGTAGTGAAAGTATTGTGAGTTGGCCACTGGAATCAATGCAACTTTTCTGTCTCCAAAAGATGCCAAAGGTGTTCAAAAGCCGTGCATAGAGCAACTCTCATCTTCCCCGTTTCCCTACTCCAGGAGTGGACACAGACAGAAGAACAATATTTGGGCCATTTGCAGTCCAATAGCTCATCATAATGCACAACTGCACCTGCTTTCGAGGTAGAAGTGGGCCCCCATACCTCTTGGGACCCTGTACGGCTGCACAGGTTGCACCAATGGTGTGTCCGCCACTGACCTACCCCTACAAGCCCACCTTGCCCTCATTGGGAATTGCAAAAAATCTAACTCTGTTTTGGTCACATGCAACTTTGCCATGATAGTCAACAATGCAGAGTGCATGAGATTGTAACTTACCTGCAACCAATCTGTTATTTGCCTGTTTTTGCCTTAGAGTTCATATTACACAATCATGCAGTTCTAAATGTAAATCTGAACTGTCTAATAATCTGCTTATATGCAAAAAAATAAAAATCAAAGCTTCTTCATCCCAGTTAATGTAAAAAATGGACAAAACTTGGATGATGCATACATTCTTTTCATTTACCCCCCATTTTTTCATGGATACATAGATTGTGAGATTTGGACCTGCAAATCAGATCAAAGTTGGGCATGTGTGGCGCCCCTGAGGGTCCGACCGCCACAGGGATGCTGCATTTCTTTAATGGAGTGTGTTGTTCCTCCTCTGAGGTAAGCCCAGTGTGATAGTCGTGACCTAACCTTTTGCATCCAACACCACACTTCTCCACCAGGGGGAGCTAGTATGCACTAGGTGCTGCTCCCCTGGTTACAGGGACACTGGGGAACACAAAGTGGTAGGAACCAGTTAATGGGTGAGGGTGGAGGACTTACAAGTTAGTTACACTTTAGATTTCATATTTAATAAAAAGCCATCTTTGATCTTGGTTGTTCTTCATTTTGGCTGGTCCTAGTTGGTCGGTCTGTGGCGCAACCTGGCTAGTCGGTCTTGGTTGCTCTGTGCTGTCAAAATACTGTGTGTATGTGACTTCCCTCCGGGAGCGCAGGTCCTGTGTGGGCCTGCACCGGCAGGGAACACAGCCCTCATACCCTGGCCTTGGGACGAGAGGTAGGTTGCAGACAAGGAATGTCTCAACCCGGCCAAGGACCAGGATCAAGAAGGCCTGGAGCTTGAGAGTGTGGCTCCATAGCAAATGGATCCCAGGCAGGATGCAGACGGAGCGGAGTACGCCACCTGTCCTCGCCATGCTGATATATTCAGAGGGACTCCGGCTGCAAGAGGGGTACCGGCCCCCGACACCCGACCTTGCTACTCTACGTCCTGGATGGGAAAGCCCGGTTAGGCCCAGAGGATCCCACCGAGTATCGGATGGAGAGGAATTGCCACCCGTACCCTTGTTCTGAGAGGAGCTCAGAGGGAGACCCGGCCTACTCGCACACACACACGGACAGGAAGGGATTCGGTCTGTAGTTCAGGAACACTCTGCAGTAGGGTCGCGACTGAATGCTGGACTTACTCGGAGGTTGTCGGACCCCCGTCCCTGGTGACCGCAGGACCCCGTGAGGAGCAGGGAGTCGCCTTCCTTCTGCCATCTCTAAAGTGAGTAAAGCCTTGGAAGTTCACCCCTATGGCCTCCTTACTGTTTATTCTGCGCCACACCGCGAGACGCGGCGCCCGTCTCCCTCTACTGCTACCCCCATCCTCCTGTCTCTCTGCCCTGAGGCCACGCTCCGCCTGTGAGGAGTAGTAATAACTTTGGCTGCCATAACACCGGGCCTCAGCGGACTGTAGCGGCCCTGGTGGCCCTTGACCAGGCACCACAGGTGGCGTAGTCGTTAATCAGCCACTCAACCCGGACAAGCCCATACCATCTTTTTAATGTGACAGCCCTGAGCACGGGTCGGGCCCGGGCCACGGCTGCATCCCACCTTTCCATCACAGGGCCCGACACCGAGTCCCCCAACACCCAGGGTAAAACACGGGCTTTACGAGTAGAGGCGTCACACATGCCTTTGTTTCTTTTTTTTGTCTGACACTCATTCCGCAAAAAAAAAAAGAAAAAGAAAAGACCTGTGAGCAGTACCATAGACTATAATGGGTATGTATTCTGTCCATGAAATGCAAAACTAGAACACATACAAAAAAAATCTGACACGTGAAAGCAGCCTTATTTAGTAGATTTTGTTTTAATACTTTATATTGAGATATTTTCCTAAAAATTGTCTACATTTTCAAGTTAGTTCTATATACATTTCTAGGACAGGCCAGTAATTGGGAATATCTGCTAATCTGGTAATAACATGGTACCATTCAGTATTGAACAATTCAAATTCAATACTGTATATTCATGGTCCTCATTTTGAGGTGTTCAAAATCTGATCCTTTTTCTTACCGTTTTGCTCAATGAGTCCTCCAGACAGAAGCATCTTGTGTAACTTTGTTGCTTGGATTTTGCAGGTATTTCAATCAAGTTGCTATTCTGTACATTCTCAACACCCTCTACATTGCGTCTTGTCTTTGAGGCTTCTATGTTGCACTGTATTATATTTGGTAAAAGAGAGAAAGCAAAATGTATTAATATGGGTAACCAAATATACATTGCTTACTAGTGGCCTCGTCAGTCCAACATCCAATCTGCCGGCACCCCCAGTACTTCTTCTTATTAGTAGGCCTGGCGTGACATCATGCATGCATCACACTGCAACAATGGCATTGTACAAATCAGAAAAGCAGTGGGATGCTAATAGGTGGGAGGTGATTTGTAGGCCTCCTGTCCAGCAGACATGACATACTGATGTGGCAGCTGAACAAGGGTCATTCTAATCATTTCGCTCATCTCTATTGCTTAACAAATGTTGAAAAGATCCACAGATCTCAATTAACTTTAAAATTATTCCTGACTCTTCAAGAAAAATCTAATAATTTCACCAGATTTGATTGAATTATTGTGGTTGAAGGTGGTATCAGACATTACATTAGCCAATTAATGTAACATCCACATAAGTTTTGTGCCAACATCTTGGTTCGGAGAGGACACTGATACTCTCAGTTGGCACATATAACAAGAAAGACTCAGGAGATGCGGGTTTGTCAATGAGTTATTGACGCGCCCCTGGGCCTGCTGTGTCGTGCGGCATCGCGCGCACGGGGGCTTACCCGGAGCCGGATCAGATGGGGGTAGTAGTCTCGTGGCGGTGACCCGGTCCGTGCCCAGGGTGGTCAAACTAAGTGTGTGGCAGTCTTTGTAGATGTTGTTTAAGTGTCGACTACGCCACCCGTTGATTTGCGGTCGCAAGGCCGCCGCTGCAGAACAGTCCGCTGAGGCCGGTGGTATGTGTGCAGCAATGGTGGTATAACCCCCAACGGGAGAGGTATGGCCTCAGGGCAGCTGGTGCGGGTGAAGGGAGTGATAGAAAGGGCGTCCCGGTACCTTTAGTGCTGGTAGTGCGATGGAACACAGAGACTGATTGCAGTTTTCAATGCTTTACTCACAGATGTTATCAGTGTCAGTCCTGCAGGTGATGACGACCCGAGCCGTGCTGCGTCCACCAGGTACGGGGCTCGACCAACCCCCAGGCAGTTCCAGAGTGTGACCTTGAACTCCTTTCTCCGTTCCTTTCTCTGGCCGTCCCCACTAGGGACCCACCCATGTCCAGCTTCCTCGGGCCTTCTGGTGGCGAAACCTATCTCCGGTTTCCCTGACCCTATGTGGCGTGCCTTCGTGGTGAGTGTAGTGAGTGGTCGCGCCAAGACGTGGCCACGACCTCCGGTTCCTGGCTGAGGATAAGTGGCCTCCACCAGTTCGGGATCCGGTACCCTGATCTGCCAACCCTTCACCCGCTGACTCCTAGCGTGTTCGGGTTCCCTCTTCCTTCATGTCTCTGGGCCTTTCTCCAGGTTCCATTCCTTCCTTGTTCCTTGTTCCTTTCCTCTTGTCTTTCTCTCTCTTGCTCCCTTCAGGAGCAGCACCCAGACAGGGCTGCTGCTCCCTGTCACTACTCTTCTCCTCTTCTTCTGTCTGACTGAACTCAACTCCTAAGATGGTGCCCACCTTTTATACTCCCTCTGACACCCGAGCCCAGGTGACTAGCCACCAATGGGCTCCTTCCTATGCCCAGAGTCCCTCCCCTCTCTGCTCCTGCACCACTGGGATATTCCTCCCCCCCTCCCACTCCAGCCAGGGACAGACGCTGTCGTACCTGCACATCTATCTGGTGAGAGTACCGTTGATCTGTCCCCCGGAAATGGGATGTATGTGGTGCATGCAGCTAACTGAGTTCTAGTCCACACTCCATCCTTACCCGGGAGTGGAATACCACACCTCTGGTTCGAGGTGCAATACCCCTGTAGCAGCCGAGCCCTCGGGGTGCTACATTATTATTCGATTAGAATGTGAGCAACATACTATGCAGATGTGATCCATCTTGCTGTGGTGTGAGCCACATGATAATACATGAAGTGACCTAGGAGTCCTATAGTATGGTTCACATCTGCAACTCCTTTTTAGTATGTTGGCCCAGTGTATTATAGCCCAAGTACATATATAATATCTTGTGTATGTCCACTTAATCCGTCATGAAATCATGAAATATTTAATCTCTCACAGTAACATTGTGTTATATCGCTACATAGTAAATAGCACAATTCCTACTTACACCCGCTGGAAGGATCTCACAGCATCCTTCTTGCATTGCCATTTGGGGATCACAATATATAAGAAATTTCTGGATATCAAACTACATGAAAAATAGGAAAAAAGAAACACTATAAAAACATACACAATTACAATACTTATATAAAACAAATCTACTTCTGAAGTAAAGCTTACATTTACTGGTTCTCCTTTCACCATATCCAGCCCAATAAATGTGTGACCTTGGTTGTTGATGGGTTTCCTAGGCTCAATAGGTTTACTTGATATAAAGCTGCAGTCAATATGAATGGATACCACTCTCTCACGAACTCGCAATACAATCTTGTGCCATTGGTTGTCAAACAAAGAATACACTCCATGTCCGGTGAATGTGCAACCTACATATTCTGCATCACGACCGCTGGCACGAAATTCGAGATTTCTGTCCTTGCCATTGACACCTAAAGAAAGCTACAGAAGATTCACATGAATAGACCTGGTGAATGTCACTGCCAACAGTAAAATCACATATGGTAAGAAAAAATTAAATCAATGATCTGTAAAAAGGTGAACGGATTTAGCAACAATGGTTTCTAGCTGCTCAGCACATTACTTATTAGGCTTTGTTGTAGGTGGCTATAATGCAGCTGAATTTTAGGGTCCCACCAAATTATGGCTCCATTATGTTCTGTTGATGCAAGGGACACAAGACCCTATTTTCATAATTAGTGGGTGTTCCACCAATCATACATTTATCCCCATTCTGTGGATAAGTGATAAATGTTGGTGGGATATCCTCTTTATAACAGGCAATAAAATGAAGGCACATTACGAGCATCTGAAACCAATATGTTAATGATTTCTAAAATTGCCAGTGCCTCTACAATTACTGTTTGAGAATAGATAATTCACAGGAAAAATAAGCATAAATTTGGTAACACAAATAAGACAGTCTTATGTTAATTACAGTGAAAATGAATGACTATCTTTCAAATAAGTGTTTCTTGTAGATATGCAGTGGTAGTACATCATAGACAAGATGGAAGGTACCTGTGGGTATCCCAGTGTGTCACTGATTTGAAATAAGTACCAGTCTTCCTCAGTTGTTGGCTTCTTTATCATTAAAGTCGTTACTATTGTGAAATCTTGAGGTAGTCCATGTGGAAACACCTGTCTGTGAGGACACATATAAGATACCATGTTACTGTTAATTCTAAGGTTGATCCCTGGATGTAACAAATCTGTGCACCAAGTCAACACTTTACCACGTATACACTTGATGTAGACTTGATTCTCAAAATAACTGAATGAAATATAATTAAATGTGTGGCAGATTAGGTAACTTCTTCACACTCCAGACACAAATAAGGAGCCAAGTGAAATGTGGACCATGAACGCTTCTCAATGTGCTGAAGATGAAATCCACACTTTATTAAATGTGTGATCTGTTAAGAATTTGTGGCCGCAAAATATCTATTAAGAGATCAAAACGTCTCCAACTAAACACGTAAGAAATAAAATAAGAAGTGTGCAGACAGTTTGCACAATGCTGGCGTTTTATTGAAAAGGATAGCCAAGGATGGTGGTTTAATTACAGCTTACAGAATAGCTAATTACGCTTGCAATCTCATTATGATGTTGAGAGAATTTGGCTCTGACAAAGCTGCCTGCCTTTGGGGAATTCTCTAATTTATAGCAGCCATTCCTGGCAATGAAAGGGTTGATCGTGTGTGACAGTAGCTCCTGATTATAATAAGAAGAAGGTCTCTTTAGAAAGGACCCTAGACATTGTGGATTTGAGGTAAGTAAGCACAAGTACATACTGAAATGCCATTATTTTGCTCTATGGGAGAACCATATTGTAGCCTGGATTAACCCCAGAAACATATAGTCATCTATATGACGCAAGCTAAATTATGTTCTGTGAGGGCTATTACCAGCAGATAGTTCAATTATCTTTGCATAGCCTCTCTTTTAGCAGCTCAAAAATGAAAAAACATTAAAATGAATTTGTGACGTTAGTGGCAATGCTCTTTTTTGCATGTCAGTCAAAAGAATTCAAGTACAATATAAGTGCATATTATAGGTTATGATCATATAAGACGTTCAGTGAAATGATAATATTCTATACAATTTTCATGATGATCTCATAAAAAACTATTTGTATATTTACTTTCACTAGAAAACAGTACTTTTATGAGTCTAGGCTCCTCCGATCCCTGATTCATCCATCCAAAGCCATCTGGGAAAACTGCCAAGATTAAGAAAATAATAAAAGCTTGCAGTTCTTCTCTGTTGCGTAATGAGTTGGAGAGGTGCCCAGCCTGATACTGCGCCCAAGGCTCACTTTCCAGGATTAGGTAGGGTTTTGCGAGCGCTCGAATACCTGCCTTCAGGGGGTACACTTTAAGACTACCAATTGCAACAGTTGCTATATCACACAGGGGTAATAGAGGTGGCATTTGATTGAGACTATCTCAAGCAGTTTTGGACAGCAGTTTAATTTACATTGACTGTGACTTCTAAAACCCACAGTCTAGGCATAATACAGTAAAATATTACATCTATCCATATGTTGGACTCACGCTGTCTGTTCCACAAGACGAGCCCCTCCAATGCGCATGATTAGGGGTCCTTTGGGGTTTCGAATCTTCTTTATAGAACTCATTTTCTGGAGAGAAAATCTCCTGATCAAATTGAACCCTGAGTAAGAAGTTAAAAAGATTATTTTGTACATTGTAATATGGTAGTGTTTGTCTTGATTAGTTAACAGTTTCCTTAAATTTGAAAGCAATTATGTCTTGGTGTCGTTTTTGTGTTATATAAGTCTCATTTACCACTAGGAGACTCACAATCAGCATGTGTCTGGTTACGCTACAAACATGAATTAATGTCTCTCTGCAGGCTATACATGTCAGGACAACGATGCACTCCCCTAACAATATTACTCCTATTTATCAAAGTTACAAGAGAAGATCCTGGCGCATTTTATACAGAGACAAAAAGCAAAAACAAACCGCACGGAAAGCTTTTCCATCTCAGCTCTAATTATTTACTGAACCAATCAAAAAATAGCTTAATGTGACAAGGGAAAGCAACTGCAAAATGTAGACCACACAAGCAAGACCTGGTGCTCGCAATGGCTTTCTATGTACCCCTCAGCACTGATTAGTTGACTAGACAAAGCATTAAAAGGCAATAATGACATTTGAGAATTATTTAGACTGGCTGACTGATCCAGGGTAATTAGAATTTGTAGTATAGCCTGCTCTGTCCTTTTTGACAATATGTGTTCACCTGTCGAGGATAGTGTCCCCTATTGAAGTCATAGAATTTCAACTATGAGCAGACAGATAGACTGTAATACTTTGACCATCACAGGATGACATCTTGACATCTGATTGTAAAAGAGTTGCACCTAGAAGCATCACCACAACCAAGATATATCCTTAGCTTCATTGTTGAGACGGTGGCCTGAGATAGCAACAGTAAATGTGGCCTATTGGAATGTGGCCTAAGATACTAAGAGAGGAGCTGTGGCCTTGATAATGAGTGGTGCTATGGCATGAGTCAGTTATAGGCACTGTGGCTAGCAGTGATAAGCTCTGCCCATAGTCTGAGACAATAAGAAAGCATTGGTCTGAATTTAGAATCTTCTAATGCTTGATACAGCAGCAAGAAGACTGTGGCCCACCAAAGAACATTGGAAAACATGGTAGTTTAGTGGTTAGCACTGCAGCCTTGCAGCTCTTGGGGCCTGGGTTCAAATCCCACCAAGGACAACATATGCAAGGAGTTTGAATGTTCTCAATGTGTTTGTGTGGGTTTCATCTGGGATCTCTGGTTTCCTCCCACACTTGAAAGGCATACTTATAGGGACAGTGGGGACAGTGATGATGGCAATGACTGTGGAGTTAATGGCACTATATAAGTGATTAAAATATACATCTGTACAGTAAGAAATTGTATCTCTGGAACCATAACTTGCATATGTAGAATATGCTAGGTGCAAAGTGTGCCATAGTAGTTTGATGTTGTTTGTTCTGTAACAGTGAAATAGACTTTTCCTTTTCTTTCTATGAACCACCAAGCTCTATGCCTCCTAGTACTGTAACCACCATGTTTATAGACTCTTGTGCTCTCTGCTCTGTAACTATTAAGCTTATACCATTATCAAGAGGCTGCCACCGTAAGACTTTCCTGCACTGTCACTGTCATTTCATTTGTGTTTTCTACTGCTATCTACTTTCTGTGATTGTGTCCCCCAGGATCACATTACACAATAACAGTAGTCCTGCTAGGCAGTGAAGCCATATTGATCTTCCAATGCAATAAACCAATCCCTATTATTAGAAACATGTAGACAAGTAGAAAGGGGTTGTGATGATGACTTATTGCTAAGATATGTCATCACTTTATCTTTGGTACGGGTCCGAGCTCTGGGGCCCCCACCAATCCTGGGAATGAAGTGGTCACAGTTTTGGCTTAGTGCTGCGACCCCTTCTCAGTTTCTCCTGCCTCAATCTCTTGAAAAGAGCCACACTGCCGTTTCATACAGAGGAAGAAATCACTGTGTCATGAAGGTGGCTACAACACTTTTCCTCTTTCTCAGGTTTGGTAGGGCTCTGAAAAGTCAAGACACCAGCGATCAGAAAATGATAGCATAATAAAGCAATATGGCATCACTTTACAAGATGGGAATAACCCTTTAAAGAATATTTAATTAGAGGATATTTTTACAATGTAAAATATTTTAGCATTTTGGCTGCTGAGCAATTTTGTATTTGACTGTAAGTGAATATTAGATCTAATTTAATAAACATTCAATAATTCTCATTAAGGATTTTAACTGACTCTTACACTTTAATGGGCTAATTTCTGAGAAACAAATAAAATAACAAATCCACTAATGTTTTGTGTAATAAAATACCACAAAATATAGAAGGTGCTCTAAGGATGAAAATCAGATTTGTAAATAATTTTGGAACAGTTTAAGAAGCTACCTTATAAGCCAATGATAGACTCGTTAACTAACCAGTCAACTCCAAACCTGGGTGAACTAATTTACTGTGTGAACTAATTTGCTTAGAAAAAAGTTTATCATACAGAAAAGGGTTATTAGAAAGAATGAGCAAGCAATGTAAATAAGACGGCATTCACACATCCATGTGTCAGATTCCGTGATACACATACTGTTCACGGGTCTCCTGACCCGAACTTGACGACCCTACATATTTCAATGAGGTCATCATGTTCACATTAGGAGAACAGTGGCTGGTGAATCTCAGTCCATGCTCAGAACCTGACACACAGATGTGCGAATATGGCATAAGAAGGAAAATTAGATATATGGAAAGGGGAAAGTAGTTAAGAAATGTAATGCCATGTGCATTAATCTTGTTCTGTGGTATAACAGTCCATATTTTGTATTTTCACCATAGGAGCAGAACTACTGCTCTATGTCGAGAATACCTTATGCAATTATACTTCATAATCATAATTCTCATGTTTGTCTGAATAAAATTGGTGGCAAAGATATTAGATTTAGTGTCAGCCAAAATGTTGCACAAAGGTAAAAAAAAAAAAAAAGAAATGCTATGAATGGATGCAGCTATCCTTCAATTCTTTTTGTATAATATCAGAGGCACACAACTGCACAGTATGGGTTTATACCAGTCTCTATACTGACAAAGGTCTACAGGTACAGAGCTATACAACACAGTGGACCCGGAATTGAGTTTGAAAAGTATTTAGCATCCATAATATAGTCTTATCATCAGAATCACTACTAGTACAAGAGAAAATCTGTACTCAGCTGGCAGGCATGTTGCATTATGTATAAACTACTATTGATAAATAATTCTATTTTCAAACAAAAATGTAAAATTTTATGAAATTAAGTTATTTCAGTTGCTGAATCTTCATTACAAGACTATACCACACCAAACTGCTGTAGTAATGGAAATTGCTGTTATTTATGGTTATTCCTATTGTGATTCTGCAATGTATCATAGTCACATTGTGTTACACCTTTCAAGCCATTCAATTGGGGCAATAATGTGTGCATGAGCTCAGATGCTTTGTGTCCCAGTCACACAGCTGCTGACAGTAATAATTACAGAAATGGTATCCATTATATTCTGAATTATAATGACTTTAGTCATGATAATAAATCATGTCGCTTGAGGCCACTGATTTATTAACAGACATAAAAAATCGCTTACTTCAAAGGTTCCAGCTTATTATTAAAATTACTGCATTGTATCAGTTCTATGTAAGTCCTACAGTATATTATTAACACTGGGATGTTATTCTGGAGAGGTTTTTGAAGCTCATGAATCACAGATGCATCATATACAGTGTAGCCAGATTTCCTCTATATTCAACTGTATCTCTAGGAACATTCAATGGCTTTGCTATCTTTTGGAACCTTTTCCTTGTTTCTGCAAGGTAATGATCCCCTAACTTTGTGAATCACTCTCTTAACAACCCAAGAATATTATAAATCCACCAAGATACCAGCAACTAAACAACTAACCCGGCCACATACCTAGAATGAATATCACATATGTCACACTCTATTTTTATAAGTATTATCACTTTACTCAGACATTTAAATGTCTTTAATGTCTTTACATTTAAATGTCTTTAAAAAGGGCTTTCGGTAAACTTAAACAAGAAGGCAGCGAGGAAGCGCTAATATCTTATAGGGAAAAAAACAAAATCTGTAAGAAACAAATATGAATAGCAAAAGAGGAGACAGAGAGACTAATTGCCAAGGAAAGTAAAACGAATCCCAAACTGTTCTTTAACTATATAAACAGTAAAAGGATTAAAACTGATGGAGTTGGCCCATTGAAAAATAACCTGGGTAAAATCATAGAGGGCGATGAGGGTAAAGCAAACCTACTCAATAGCTTCTTCTCCACTGTTTTCACAAAAGAAAACAATTTATCGGAGGAAATGCAGAGTGATAAAGTAAACCATCCGCTAACTATCACCCACCTAACCCAGGAGGAAGTTCAGAAACGCCTAAATAATATCAAAATAGACAAGTCACCAGGCCCAGATGGCATACACCCCCGGGTACTAAAAGAATTAAGTAACGTGATAGACAGACCGCTGTATCTTATATTCAAGCACTCTTTATGGACAGGGACTGTCCCACTAGACTGGCGCCAAGCAAATGTGGTATCAATATTCAAAAAGGGGTCTAAAAGTGACCCTGGGAACTATAGACCAGTCAGCTTAACGTCTGTTGTGGGTAAATTGTTTGAAGGATTTCTTAGAGATGCTATTGTAGAATATCTTAATGATAATAACTGTCTAACTCCATATCAACATGGATTCATGAGGGATCGCTCCTGCCAAACAAACCTGATCGCCTTCTACGAGGAGGTGAGCTCACAGCTGGACCGGGGAGAGTCAGTGGATGTTGTATACCTTGACTTCTCCAAAGCGTTTGATACCGTGCCACACAAATGGTTGGTATATAAAATGAGAATGCTTGGTCTGGGGGATAATGTGTGCAAGTGGGTAAATAGCTGGCTGAGTGATAGAAAGCAGAGGGTGGTTATCAATGGAGTAAGCTCAGGGTGTGTCAGGGTTACTAGCGGGGTGCCTCAAGGGTCTGTCTTGGGCCCTATATTATTTAATATATTTATTAATGATCTAGTGGAAGGGTTGCATAGTAAAATAGCAATATTTGCAGATGATACTAAACTTTGTAAAGTAGTTAATACAGATGAGGATAGGGCACAGCTACAGGAGGATTTAGATAAATTGGGGAGTTGGGCCTAAAAATGGCAAATGGGGTTCAATGCCGATAAATGTAAGGTCATGCACATGGGAAAGAAAAACAGCAGTCACCCATACATATTAAATGGGAAACCGTTGGGGAAATCTGACATGGAGAAGGACCTGGGCGTCTTGGTTAATAGCAAATTAAATTGGAGTGCCCAGTGTCAGGCAGCAGCTGCGAAGGCAAATAGAGTCATGGCATGCATCAGAAGAGGAATAGGGGCATATGATGAGAACATTATTCTTCCTCTGTATAAAGTGCTGGTAAGGCCGCCCTTAGAATATTGTGCACAGTTCTGGGCTCCGGTGCTCAGGAAAGACATATTGGAGCTAGAGAGGGTACAAAGGAGGGCGACTAAGGTAATAAAGGGAATGGAGGGACTAGAATACCCAGAGAGGTTGTCAAAATTAGGCCTATTTACGTTGGAAAAGAGAAGGCTTAGGGGAGACCTCATAAACATGTATAAATACATCAGGGGGCAGTACAGAGATCTCTCCCATGACCTGTTTATACCAACGATGGTGACAAAGACGAGGGGGCACACTATGCGTCTGGAGGAAAGGAGGTTCCTGCACCAGCATAGAAGGGGATTCTTTACGGTCAGAGCCGTGAGACTCTGGAACTCTCTGGGAGAGGAAGTGGTGATGTCCAACTCACTTAATGAGTTCAAGAGAGGCCTGGACGCCTTTCTTGAGAACAATAAAATTACATCTTATGCTTAGTGATAGTTAATTAATCCAGGGATTTAATCTGACTGCCAGATTGGTGTCGGGAAGTGAATTTTTCCTCAATGATGTAAATTGGCCTATACCGCATGGGTTCTTTTTTGCCTTCCCCTGGATCAGAGCTGCGGAATAGCTGCAGTGCACAAGAAATAGGCTGAACTGGATGGACGCTTGTCTTTTTTCGGCCTTATAAACTATGTAACTATGTAAATAAAAAAAAACAGGGAAGATACAGAGAGAAAAAATAAAACACTACACAGAGGTACTAATATCACAAATCCCAAAAAAAGACCTATGTCCTGCAGCAAAGTGTGCAACAAAAATTACACGATCATGTTGA
Source organism: Phyllobates terribilis (assembly GCF_046119375.1). NCBI lineage: Eukaryota > Metazoa > Chordata > Amphibia > Anura > Dendrobatidae > Phyllobates > Phyllobates terribilis. Next base: position 464,933,053 of record NW_027362762.1, on the reverse strand, counting down.
GTATGAGAATAGTGAAATAATATTCAACAAAGTAATATTAGAAATGCAAAAATGTAGCTGGTCGTACAAGTGTAATAAAGTAGAATACAAGCCCCCACAGGTATATATATGTTGCTCCCTAATGCATGTTTCGCTTGATGCTTTATTAAGGACCACAAGCCATGAGGAATGGGCTAAAATACCACAAGTACATTGCCAGAAGTTGGTGTCTGGCTAAGGCCACAGCCCCACTATCAGTATTTGGTCAGTATTCAGACAGTATTTTTTCTCATGAGTGGGAGCGAAAACCAGGTGAGGAACAATCAGAGAAAAGGTATAATATAAACAAGTCACCAATTCTGCATTTATCACCCACTCCTGGTTTTGTCTCCCACTCCTGAGAAAAAATACTGACCGAACACTGACCAAATACTGATAGTGAGGCTGTGGCCTTAGAATCACGATTGCAGCAGGTCGTAACAGCCAAAGATGCTCAACTAAGTACTGATGATGCTTGTCATGAAAGGTACAAATAATTATGAGACTGCAGAAACAGAAAGTTTGTAAATATTACTAATTTACCTAATTTGCAAGTGGGGGTTGAATAATTTAGATATCAATAGTATACATATAGTGTGTCTTCGGCTTACACCTAAAATAATGCATCAAACTACAGCTAGAGTTTAACCAATCCTCTATTGTCAGTTCATAGTTCACAGAATTAACCTGTTGGGCCACGTTCACATGTTCAGTGTTTGGTCAGTATTTTACATCAGTATTTGTAAGCAAAAACCAGTAGAGGAACAATCAGAGGAAAAGTATAATGGAAACACATCACCACTTCTGTATTTATCACCCACTCCTGGTTTTGGCTTACAAATACTCATGTAAAATACTGACCAAATACTCACCGTGTGAAAGGGGCCTTACATGTTCCTAATATCTGACAGGGTTCAAATGCGCTTAATGCTTTTGTTTCTAAAAATATCCCTTTCTTTGAATAATTGACTTTCTCCAACTTTGTCATATAGTTTGTGTTTCAGTTTCCAATAATTTTCTCTGCACTCAGTGAATTGAAACCTTCTTTATATTCCAAGGCTGAAAAATTGTCCTGATCCTGTCCAGCGTGGCTTTTTTTTTTCATACATCAGAACAAGTGTGAATCATAGGATATGTTCACATTGAGGTTTTTCCCAGAGGTCAACAATGATGGAGTTTTTCGTGTTAACTGCTTCAACAAACTCTCTTTCTTTAGGGTATGTGCATACAAAGTTTTTTCAAGGTGGGTCTAAGCCCAAATGTGCCGGAACATATGCATTTTATGTAAAAATGACTTGCTGTGCATATGTTTAGTTTTCTGAGCGTCATTTAAGTACTTCGGGTTTCTAAAGATGCCAATCAGTTAAAAGGAATGAGCAGGCCATTCTTTACCTTTTTTCCACTCTATATTTTGCAATATAAGTCAATGGGAACACTCAAATGACGTTTTGCCAGTATTTTTCCTTCAAAGCTCACTAGCGATTGTTTAGCGGAGTTAAAAATAAGTCTGCGGGCAGCATGAATCAGAGGCTGGCTGCACAATTTGTTCCAGTTTTCTGAAAAACTATAGTTAGATATTAGATAGATCCCACCGAAGACGAGATTAGTCCGACGCCACCCTTGGTCCTCTCTTCCCAGTGCCACATAAGCTGAATGACAGGTCTCTTCCTCATGTGTACATACTGTAGGAAGAGACCTGTCAATCATTTTTTAGCAGCACTGGGAAAAGCTGTGGGCGGTGCCGGACTAGTCCCATCTCCAGCTATAGTGCCCAGCTGGATATTCTAACTATAATTCTTACAGTCTTAAATTCTAAATCTGAAATGCTTAGGCAGCCAGGCTCTGATTTACACTGTCCGTGGTTGGGCAGCATGAATCACCTGACAGGTTTCTTTTATACATCAAGTATTATATGTAATGGTATTTGCAGCAGTACATCTTCTGGATTGTTTTCTTCTTCACCCAAAATAATTTAGAATTATGTAATGTGTTAATATTTCCTAGTTCCATCTGCCTCTAATAGCAAATGATTATTATTTGATTAGTTTAAATGGCAACACACAGGCTACACATCACAGCCAATTTCCCTGTTGACGTGGTTTCCAAATACCAGCATCCAAAAAGCACTTTGTTAATAGCCATGTGGTCATGCAGCAAAATGGTAGTTCACTCCGTGGCTATTGACATGAATGTGCTTTTAGTTGCAGTTATTAGAAAACCACGCCGGACTGTATGATGGGTGGTAATTGGTCACATCCTGGTGGCACACGTGAAGATTGCCATAACCGAAATTTGCTAAGTTATAGCATAATTATACCATGATGATCTCTGAGTCAGAAGTCTGCATCAGCTGTCAGCATAAGACCACGTTCACACCTTGAGTATTTCCTTAGATTTTTACCTCAGTATTTGTAAGCCAGAACCAGGAGTGGGTGATAAATACCGAAGTGGTGACGTGTTTCTATTATACTTTTCCTCTGATTGTTCCTCTCATGGTTTTAGTTTACAAATACTGAGGTAAAATACTGACCAAATACTGAACATGTGAATGTGGCCTAAAGGCCCCAAAACACATTAGTACATACAGTAGCTGTTGGTCGAATGATTTTTTGGCAGACAGCTATTTTTCCCTACTCCCTTATACATAGGAACGCTCAGCTTAGATGAACGCTTCTGTGTTCTTTATGAGCGAGCCAGTGCCAAAATCATCCAGTAATGGCACATCTCCAGGCTTAACAAAAGGATCAGTCGCTGTGGGGTGGGGGAATTGGAAAGACCCCATACACATTAGACTATCAGCTGATCCCGCTGATATCAGTGGGCTTGACTGAATTTAGTCTAATGTTTATCAGGGCCTTTAGGTGTCTGGGGGAATAATTGAAATTGACATTATTATATTATATTTGACTCTGATAGAAAAATCCTAATGCGGACACTATAGTGCTGGGCTCTGTTAGCAGTATGTGTTTAGGTAGGAAAAAAAGTATACAGAGTTATACTGTGACATTATAATGAGTTTATATGGACTGAATGCCAGTCTAAGGCTGTGTGCCCACGTAGCGTTTTTCAAGCGTTTTTGATGCGGAATTTCCGCAGTGGAATCGCTTGTAAAACGCTTGGTAACCCGCACCCCATGGTCCCCAATGGGATTCCGCAAGTTCTATGCACATGCTACGGATTTTTCCGCAGCGTTTATGCTGCGTTCAAAAATCCGCAGCATGTCAATTAATTTTGCGTTTCCGCAAGCAGAATTGCCTTTGTCCAATGCATAAAAAACGCAAGGCAATTCCGCATGTGGAAAACGCGTGATAAACGCGCGAAAAATGCGCGATAAACGCGTGCGGAATTCCGCATGCATTTTTCCGGGAGAGGACTTGCAGAAATGAAGCAGAAATTTTCTGCTTCATAAATGCAACGTGGGCACATAGCCTAAAAGTGTCCATTTATCATACCTTTGATGTATAAATAAATAGCAATATACTGTACTGTTTTTTTCTGTATTGAAAGTGTAGTGGGGTACACGAAAAGATCCCACAAAAGAAGAGAGTCAATGACAGGCTTCTTCAACAGTATATTCATAAAGTTATAGACATTTGTCGATACTGTTCAAATGCGCACACCGTATGCAATGCTCAAATGCTATAAGAAAAGACCCAAACCTATACAGAGCATTGAATAAATATAATTTTAGAGAAAAGGAAACGAAAAACAGCTAAAAAAGTTGTTCCGTGCAGAACTATAAGGCTATGTTCACACACTGCTCATTTGTTGCAGAAATTTCTGCGCTCATCTGAATGAGGTTAACACGAATCCTTGCATGTGCTGCACAAACAACCTTGTTTAGATATGTGGAAAAGATTTTTATTAACAGGAATTTCAACTTATATCTGTCAGGTGAATATATCCATGATGTGAACATCAAATGAGCTAAACATTGCTGAATCCTAAATTATTGTCTTATTGAGGGTATGTTTACACTTAGTATTTTACATGAATTTTTGGAACTCTCCAAAAACGCAAAGAATTAAAAAAGCCACAAGTTTTGATTGGAGAGTCTCTGCTCTCAAAACTAAAAAAAAATCTCAGTGTGAACATACCACGTGCACATGTTCAGTATTTGGTGAGTTTTTTACCTCAGCATTTGTCCTTAGGCCATGTTCACACTTTCAGTATTTGGTCAGTATTTTACCTCAGTATTTGTAAGCCAAAACCAGGAGAGGAACAATCAGAGGAAAAGTATAATAGAAACAAGTCACCACTTCTGTATTTATTACCCACTCCTGGTTTTGGCTTACAAATACTGAGGTAAAATACTGACCAAATACTGAACGTGTGCACATGGGCCAAGAGGAATTGACATGTTGCGGATTAAAAACACACTACAAGTAATTTCACGCAGCACAAGGCCCCCTTCAGACATCTGCTTAAAAAAATTACGCATGTGCCATCCGAGTGTATGCGTGTGCCGGAATAGAACGCAGAATAGAAATTTTCAGATTTTTATGTGTTAAACGTGTGCAAAGATGTAGATAAATAGATAGGCAATAGATAGATAATATATAGACATATTGCGACTGTGTAATTTTTTTTTTTTCGTGTTTATGTGCAAATGCTTCCAAATGTCTTGGATTTCCTGTCGCTAGTCGCAAGTCACACACGACACACGTGCCATAGACTTCAATGCAAGTCGCACATGACATGTAACTTGGCTGCTTTATTTGCTGCAGAAGTCTCGTGGCCAAAGTTCGCTAAGTGTCGCTTCTACATTGCAATACACTACAAGTGAATGGGGTCCGCTCTGATGGTTCTGTGAGCGCAATATTCAAGTTGCCAATAATCTGACATGGTTGGACTTTTTGCGACTTGCTTGTGATGGCTGCAGTACCCTCTGGGTCGCAATGCGACCCCATTAATTTGTATTGTGTTGTGGTGTAGCAGCGACATCTAGGAAAATTTAGCCCACTGTGTAGCCATAGCCTAAAATGCCGAAAAACAATGGTGGCTCAAAGCAATACAATTGAAAAAATTCCCCCCAAATAAATCCTCATACAGTTACATTGGCGAAAAAATAAACATGTATGGCTTTTTGAATGTGGTGATTATAATAAAGGAGGGTGATCTATGTTGTAGTGAAGTAGTTAACATAATCCTGAGGTAAACCAAGGATAAAATAACAAAGTAATTAGAGACGTATTCATTAAGGGTTGGGCTACATTTCATTGAGGCATTTTTGTATCCCTTTTGCTAGTAGTAATTTGGTTTGGTATAAAAGGACACATGAAAGCTGAGTTCATACATAGGTGGAATAAAAGAAAAAACACCATATTTTATATGGATATATCAAGAAATCATTCTAAAAATATTAGTAATATTGTGTCTATAGAAAATTTGATCTGTGGTAGGGTATGTTCACATGGCGTTTTTGGAAAAATGTTTTGGAGTGCATCCGCCCCAAAAGACACCTGAAAAAACAGCTAAAAAATGCTTTCTTATCCATTTCTATTGTAAAATGACTTGCACGTGTTTAATCTTTTGAGCGTTTTCCTTCAGGTTTTGAAAAACGCTGCGTGGAAGAAAAGAGGGTATAGGTCACTTCTTTTAAGCATTTCCTGATTGAAAAGTCTCCAAACTTGACGCTGTCCAATCAAAACACTGCAAAAACATTCTTTAGGAAAAAAAATCTTCAAAAGAATGCTTGAAGAACTCTTTACTTACGAGTGCGCTGAGTTTTCTGTGCAGATTTTCCACATAAACTTGCATTAGATGCAGATGAATATATCAATAAGGTTTTGTCAAATCCAAATACCAAGAAGTATCAAAAACAAAGCAGCTTTATTTATAATATATATGACCAAAAAGAGAAAAAAAAACCACAGCATCAAAAACATGATAAAATCACATTACAAAATACAATGAAAAAAAAACGCACTCTAAAAGGCAATGAAAAATAACGCAAGTAACCTAATTTACATAAAAAGTGCAGAAATGCAGGAAAAAAATTGCAACATCAAAAACTCACCTTTGTAGCCTAAGCCTTTAAGTTTCATACAAACATACCATCCATGTGCTGTCCTTGATATTGACAAACCCATAGACTTGTATGATCCATGACTTCAATCAAAAACGAACACGTCTGTTTATTGATACAGTCACATATCGATTACATGTATTTTTAGTGCATTTCTGCAGCGAAAATACACTAAAACCCCATATGCATTTTTACTTGTGGATTTTCGCATCTAATGCAATCCTATGGAAATAATCCGTACATAAAACTCAGTGCACCCACAAAGGAAATTGTCATGTTGCGGAATTCAAACACGCGCCGCAGTAAACATGAGACTTTTTTAAAAATCCAATCCTCTTTCCAGGAACTCTAAGACACTGCTTTTTGGTGTAGCGAAAATACATAGCGTGAAAAACTCATTGTGGGAACTTAATCTGAAGGATTTGAAAAAAATGATAAAATCGCCCATAAGAAATTAAAAAAAAAATTCCATGGCATACCCGTAAAGTATGTTCTCCAAAACTTTTGAAGGTAGAAAAATCTTATTTTTTGGAGGAGTGGGGAGGTTTTTTTTAATTCTAACCCCAAAGAACTGGCATGTCACTTTTTCTTTTCTGCTGTTAGGTTATCAGCAAAATGGATATACCATTGAAATGAATAGAAAGTCTATTGATGGCCTATTTGAAGTGCTTTTTATTGAGGATTTTGGAGCAGATCCGCTTCAAAATCCTTCTCAAAAAGTCTGTCTGAACACATCCAGGGTATTTATTTATTTTACTCAATTTACAGATGTTATCATCATTGCCTTCATAGGGAATCTAGATTGTGTGTTCCTATCAGTATGTCTTTGGAGTGTGGGAGGAAACCGGAGAACCCGGAGGAAACCCACGCAAACACGGGGTAACATACAAACTCCTTGCAGATATTGTCCTTGGTGGGATTTGAACCACTGTGCTGTCACAACAAGACTGCAGCAAAGCCATGACCAAATATTATATATATTGCAAATTCATATCATGAAAATCCTGCATTTGTTTATCCACGCTGTGTGAATGATCCCATTTATTTCAATGCAAAATTTGACTACTCTAATAAATTACCACTGCAGGGTGTGTATGTAGCATTATACTGCACTAGGTAAACTGTATGTCTGAGGCCGGACCACAACCGTGTCATGTGTTTTTTGTATTAAAAACGCTTTTTGATTTTAGCCTTGTGGGTATATGGAAGAAAATATTTCCACTTTCTTTTATCCACTTGTGGCTTGCTGCATCTTGGCCATGTCTCTTTATATGCACCCAAGATTATGAGAATTATTCTTAAGTAGGTTCACTGAACTGGATTACAAGGATTCTATTGGAACAAAGAGGAAACTAGGTCCAGATTGCATTTGAGCCCACAGTTGGGCACATACGGTACATTCAGAAGTTATGCGACTGACAGTGGCTACAATTAGAATGGATGCCGACTGCCAGAGGGACGCATTGTAAAGAAATGTAAAGGTCATGGTATATATTTCTTGGCAGTGGCCCTCTGTATAGGAAAGTGCAGTCTCCTGTTCTCTCCTATACAAAGGGAATCTAAACTACCAAAATGGGCATAGAGGTTATAGACTGTTGAAAAAAGTGATGCCTCATATTAGACGCCTTGTTATGGATAAATCATCTTTTATCACTTTATATAAATGACCTCTTCCAGGCTATAGGGCGGATGCTGCCCGGAAGATAACTCCTTCATAGCTTATTTTACATGAAGGGGAGTTATCAGTGTGATGTGTGATGGCCGCTCTCTGATCTCCTGATATCACTGCAGAGCTGTGTGTGATTAGAAGGGTTCGCTCACAGCTGCGTTTAAACTCAGCGAGTGCAATGTGAGTAAACCTCGAATTGCACTAGCTACAATGTTAGTCAATTGGGCAATGTTCATCTCTAGTTTTTCCTCACCTGGAATTGGGGTGAGAAAAAATTTGCAGCATGCTGCGTATGGCCTCGTAAAACGGCAATGACTCACCAATGAAAGTTAATGGGTGCGAGAAAAAATTACACGGCACATGGACCACGCGTGTGCCTTGTGATTTTTACGCACCCATCTCATAGGAAACCCGACATTTCATCAGCCGACTACAGTAAATTCATAGTGTGAACCGTCTTAGAATAGAATAGATATATAGATAGAATAAAAGAAAAAATGGCATGGTGTTCCCCATATTATTCTTAACCAGCTGAGGGAAAGCCAACAGCTGAGGGCTGATGTTTATAGTCTGGGAAGGGGGTAATAAATATGGAGCTTCCCAGGCTATTAATATCAGCTCACAGCTGTCTACTTAGCATTTACTGGTTACTAACAAGGGGTGACCCCCCAAAAAAATTACGTGAGGTCCCCCTATTTTTAATAACCAGGAAAGGCTAGGCAGACAGCTGCGGACTGATATTAATAGCCTACTAAAAGGCCATGGATATTGGCCACCTCCCACACTAAGAACATCAGCCCTCAGCCGCCCAGCGCATTCATTAGATGTGTCAATTCTGGCTCTTAGTCTCGCCTCGTCCCACTTGCCTTGGTGCAGTGGCAAGTGGGGTAACAATATTGGGGTTAATGTCAGCTTTATAAAGTCAGCTGACATCAAGGCCAGGGGTTAGTAATAGAGAGACATCTGTAAGCCACCTCCATTACTAACCCCGCCAATTTAAGTAAAAAACACACACACAGAGCAAAGTCCTTTATTTGAACAACAAAACGCCTTTCTTTTACCCATTTATTAATATCGAAATAAAAAGCAAAGAAATCCTCACCTGTCCACCGATAATCCATATGTCCCGCGACGAGCCCAACTCGGGTATATCTGGATGCATTGCTGAGTAGTGACATAAAATGCCACCACTCAGCCCGGCATCCAGGAGACACTGAGCTGAGCGTGAGAAAGCAGCTTCAGTGCCGAGCGCTGACATCAGTAAGGTGAATGGAATTCATAGCCGATGAACTCCGGTCACCTCACTGACGCCACTGCTCGCCGCGTGAGAACTGCGGAACAAACCAAAAGAGTGAGAATTTCAGGAGAGACAAGTTTGGATGGAACAGCGGGTCAGGTGACTTTGATGATGAAGTTCCCCTGTATAAAAGGCCAGTGAACCAAAACAGGAAGGCATTTGGCGCCAAGAGGAAGGGGGGTCTGGATATATGCAGGATAAGATGCTGAGGCCGTAGTGAGAGGCCGCAGCAGCAAGCGTGAGTCAGCTGCTTGCGGCGCACTTGGAAGCAGAACCCAGGTGCCGCTAGATGAGTACCAGAACCCAGACAACGCCAGTCAAGGCCCTGAACACCAGACCTACGCCGGTCAAGATCCGGAACCCAGACAACGCCAGTCAAGAGTCGCGGCCCAGCCCTCACCGCACTGGGCACGAGGGACATCCGCTGGCGGTCAAGCACTGAAAACCCGTGAGGAGACTTTGCTTGGGAGTGGATGCCGGCGGTGGTGAACGGAAGGCGCGAGTGAGCCGGGCCATCACTTCCAGCACTAATATACGGCCTGGACTAGGACAACAGATAGAGTGGGGGGCGATTGAAGCGAAGGTGGCCCAGCAACCTTGTTGGACTTTGTCACGAGGAGTTGCCCCCTAGCAGTAAGAACCGGAGACCCCCGCTAAGGTCTCTTGTAGGGGAAGAGATAGTACTGTGACTCTCTGGATATCTGAAGTACAACCCCTATTAGAAAGTTAGATGGATAACACTTTTTTTCTATGTTTAAAAGGATGAAAAATGCATGTCAAAAGCCACTGTCAATTTAGCATTCCAGGTAATTTTGTAACTCCGATTCAAAGTAGCCATCTGCAGAAATAATGAACATCCAAATATCTGACACTAAGCAACCAGCAATAGTGAAATGCATGGCAGTGCGATAAAGGGAACCTGACATCAGGATTTAGCCCTAAAAGGTATTAAAAGCGCTTTATCCTTTGTCAGCTTCCTAATACCCTCTTTAATGATGCCTGTATTAGTCCTAAATGCTAATGTGTGTGTTTAAAAACTAGATTCAATTGTCCCTGATTTCCCTGCCTGCGGTCACTGAACTAATCCAGGACTGCGGTCAACCAATGCCTCTGCGCGGTGGCAGTATGCCCACAGCAGTGTAACTGCTCCTTAACTGTCTGCTACAGAACACAAGAATTATTTTTTTGCATCATATTCTAATCTAAGTATGCCTGATGAACCGTGATGAAGATGTTTCACGATCCGTATTACTTGGTATCTTAAATATCCAGTTGCTATATATCTTTGGACTTGAAATGTATACAGTACAGAACAGAGATTGGTACATAAGTAGAATAATGTGTACTCCTGCTTGACATCTTATTACTGTTCTCTTGGCATCAAAAATTTGTGCCGAGTGGCATAAACCTACAGAGATAATAATCTACATCAAGAGCCAGCCGCAGGCAGCAAGTAATATTGTTGGTTAGCAGGGAACACTTGCCTTAGCAGTGCTACATACATCACAGCATGTCACCTTCCAGACACCTACAAATAAGCTGCTGGGACTCCTACAGAACATTTGCAAGAGGAAAAAGCTAAAATGAGGCAATCAGACGCCGTGCAGATAAAACTGACAAAACAGGTTTAATTTCTGGAAACAGATAATTCTGAGATAGCAAAGGCAGGAAAAAACGAAATAACCTCCGCTGGGTTGATATCTTGGATATCATATGACAAGGACGATATCAAAGCCATACAATACATCTTGACACGCAGACGTTGATAAACGCTCTGCATGATATTACTATGGTAAATCTAGAGACCAAAAACTTTGCGTTTGTATCATTGTGTGCATTGAAACTCTTACAAGCAAAGTATTTGGAGCAAAGCCCTAACCAAGTATCTGAATACCATGGCCAAATCAGAGATGCTTGTTGGTGCCCCACTACTAGCCCCACAGGTATGCCCTTTTCCTACTTCTGTTCTTCACACCCAAATTAATCTCTGTCCTAAAATAAGCGATTCAGATAACAGAGATGTAGTAAAAAATATTGCAAAATGCAGTTCCTAACATGCAACACTTCCCCGTGTTTTAATGAAGACCCATGTCTGAACAACTGTCCTCAATACATTTCCAAACAGTGAAATACTAACCTTTTAGTCAATCTGTGCCCGAGGGCCTATATCAGTAGGTGATGTACAGATTGATGCTACTCAGGTAGCAATGTTTTGCAGTGATAATTATAAAGCTCCTTCAGGCTCTCAGCCTTCAGAAGAAATGTCAACTACCACTATACATGATCAAGAAATGTGACTGGCAGCAAAGCAAGACACTAAGATTTAATGTCAGCAGGCATTCCTTTTCCTTAATCGTAAGCTGTAGTAGCGCTTCCTGCTGGCAAGTAAAAAGACCCTCAGATGCTGTCTGCCTCTGAAGTAATGAAAGCCAATTACAGGTAGTACAGTATAAGGAGTCAGCAGGACTTCCAGTCTTAGCCTCTGTCAAAAGCATAGCCTTTGATGGAGGAGTCCAGCTGGCCATGGATCATCATTTACCAGCGGTACATTGAATGGTCTTATATACCTGCCTTGTATTTTAGACTGCGGAAAAACTAGAGAATACAGATGCCATCTAAGGCTGTTATTGTAGTGGAGTCATTTCTCTTCACTAACAGACAACTGGTTTGTAGCCGCTAATTTGAGATGAGCGGATCAATTCAATAGAAATCAAATTCATGTAGAATTTTTAGCAGTTTGCTGAACTCTACAAATTCAAATATGGAATCTGCTTTGAGCAAATTATGTAAAATGGTTGACACCATTTTACAAATTGCAGATGATCGTATCAGTGAAGGATCACATGATCTTGGGCAAGCGTCTCCATAATGCCATAATGGTTAATCAGAAGGCGCTATCATAGACTATATAAAAGCAGAAGCAGGAAATGTAGCAGCCAATATAATTTGAATCCGGATAGTGGGAAGATGTCACACCTGATAGTGTATCAATAAAGATAGATAGAGAAAACCATAAAACAGAGAAGAAACTGATTACACTTAGTGGCAGCACTGCATTTTTTTTCTGTGATTTTAAAACCTCATGGCAAAAACCTTGAGCTTCTACCCCATTTGCCGTAAAATATTCAATGTAGTTACAACATTTGATTCCCTGTGATATTTATTTACTTATACAGCACCATTAATTCCACAGCGCCTCACAAACAACATTGGCACTGTCCCCATCGGGGCTCACAATCTACATTCCCTATCAGTAAATCTTTGGAGTGTGGGAGGAAACCGGAGAACCTAGAGGAAATTCACACAAACACGGGGAGAACATACAAACTCATTGCAGATGTTGTCCTTGGTGGGATTTGTATGCACGAACCCAGTGCTGCAAGGCTGCTGTGCTAACCACTGAGCCACCATGCTGCCCTTTATTTCCTGAGAAAATTTGGCAAATCTGGCATATTTGAAAAGATTTGCTCATCTCTATCACTTATCTTTTCGGTCCAACGTAACATAGGAGGTAAATAATACAATTTTAACAATTTCCTTATTATGCAATATTCTCTCTTGATACTCATGCATACTTTAGTATTTGGGAAGACAGTGCCCATAGAATGCTACAGGTGATGCTGTACCACTATGTTCAGCTCTTTTTCATGGAAAAATCAGAGGACACATAGCGGTGCATGAAGGTTCAACATGGTGGCACACACATTACGTAATGGATCCATACACTAGACTTGTACTGAAATCCATGCACTATATAGTAGGCTTAAATAGAATCAGGAATTAATATGTCAGCACATAATCACATATCAACAATAAAAAGAAGATTCTTCATAAAGCTATGACTATGTGCACATGCAATTTTTTTGAGGCAGTCAGTCAAAAAGTTTTTCAAGAAGAAACCTCTTCAGGAAACGCTCCTTCTATGTGGCAATTTCTAGACATTTTCTTGTCCTAAAGAATTTTGGTTGGCGTTTTGCTAAAATTTCCTGCAACATTTTGTTAATGTTTTTCCTCAAGAATTTTTTATTAATATTTCTTTTGAGCATTTTTAAGTGCTCATTTTGGGCAATTTTCTCATGTTTTTTTTCTTTTTATCCCGTAGGCAATGAATGTAATACTGGCATTTTATGGGGCAAAAATGCAGCAAAAACTCTTATAAAAAGCTGAAAAAGATGCCCAAGCATCTTTATCGAGGTTTTGTAACCTTACCATTGACTTCTATTGTAAACTATGGAGCGGCTTCATAGCAGAAAAAAACGGAAGAATTGACAGGTCGCTTCTTTTAAACGCATGACACTTGTTATAATCTGAAGCGAATTAAAAATTATGAAGAGACAGTACAGATAAAAAGCAAGTTGTTTTTCAATAGAAATTAATAAGAAATGAAATCACCTTTTGAGTGATTGTTCAGCTCTTTTACTGAAAATCTTGACTACTCTATATTTTTGTGATTTGTTTTATGCACCTGTGCCACTTTTAACAATATCACATTTTCATAGGTCGGTAATTATCTTTGTAGTTTTCATATTATGGTTTGCATGTTGTATGACATTATATACAAAATCATTATATTACATTATTATTATTATTATTATTTTATTTTACGATTGAGTGCCCAGTTTTAAGAAATGTATCATTTAAATTATACTGAAGATTTTGGTCACCATTGATATGTTGAACTATAGCAACCAACTTCTCATCTTTTTTATGCTTCTTCATATTGCTATGATACAGTTTTTCATTGACATGCTAATAAACACTTTTCAGTTGTTAAATATTCATCAGTATGGACATTATTTCTTACTACTGTGATTTACTGAAGAGTAGCATTCCCAAATGTTGAAGACTGTGTAGGTATAACTCACCTATATTACATAGCGGTCATTGAATTAATCTAATGAATTGAATTGATCACTGAATTAATCCAATGATCCTCTCAGTTCATTATCATTACAAGTAATTTTACTACTTGCCAAGGAATACTATACAACCATTAGCTGTACATTGTTCCTACATACCTGTGTTGTTTCCATTTCCATCTCCTCCTGTGCTGAGTCCTTCACTTAGTAAAGTTGGACACTGTTTATCTGTAAAATAAAATTTCAAATATCTGATTATTTCCTAATCTGGATTGGTAAATTATCGCACATTGAAATGTACAGACATAATAAAAATCCTTTTGGAATTCTAGGTGTTTATGTATCAGGACATAATTAAAATTATCTGGTTATTAGATGCACTTAAAATTAGGTAAATACAATGTCAGATGAACAACAACGCATGACAAATTACACCAGATAAGTGTAATTATTCATTTTACAAAAATTAGACCACAATGCAGAAGCAGTGTATGAAAGATTAAGTACACCCCATGAATCCATAGCTTGTAGAACCCCCGTTAAGCACAACTATGACTTCAAGTAATTGTCTTTTATATGATTTTATTAGTCTCCAACGTCATTGTGGAGGATTGATGTACTCCATATTGTTTGCTCATTCTGTGAGCAACCTGTGACCAAAAATTGCTACCATGGCCTGCAGCATCTCCAGACTTGTCTCCCATCAAGCAGATCTGAGACGTTATTGATCTGCAATTGCAAAAGGAGCTGGCAGCAGCGTATGGCAGATTATTCCTCAGACAACCATTAATAACCTAATGCATGGCGCTCATACTCGCTTCTGAATAAATCAAAATGTTTTGAAAATGTTGTTTCCATATTCTATCATTTGCAAATCTTTAACATGTCTATCAATCCTGTAATTTCCATGACACCATGACTTTTCTTTCACAATGCGGAAATTTCAATGTTGAGGATGGTATTAATCTAAAACCTACCTAAATATTCATGTATGTAATATCTTCTATCTAGTCTAGAATTTAAAAACTCATTTGCCACATAATGAATAGAACTAAATATCCATAACTTCCTAAACTCACTACATTAAACTTATTCATTATTTACTTAGAGACCTGCAAATAGCCTCTTTAGAGAGCAAGAGGATGTGAACTCTAGTGCCACCTATTGTGCAAAGCAGGAAGTTTGCTTTGACTAGATGAGAGGCCTCTGACATGGTTTCTAAGGGGTCTAAAACAAATCATAGTGTCACATGAGTATCCCCAAAATGTGATAGTGCCACACCAAGGCATCCTTAAAATGAATAGTGTTGCACAAATAGTCCACAAAACATACCACAAACCAGTGGCACCAAACATCAGACTCCATTTATATGGCACTTGTACCAAAAGCTTATTTCCACCCATTTTATTTTAGTACACAACTGCCTCAAACTATTTACCAGTTTCAATCTCAACTTGAACTTACCCTAGTTATTTGGTTATCATAAACATAATTTACACTGAGGAGCCAGAAGGAAACCATGTTTCACCCACATCAAAGAGTCCATAGCTGACAACCTCACATTTTCTGCTGAACATGGCATGAAAACCACAGACATCATGATGACATCATTGTCACTACAACTGCAATTTGCTGCAATTTGGGACATGGTGCCGAAAGGCGAGATAAGCAGGCTAGGGATCCAATGCATTCGACTGGTATCTGTAAGGGATATTTTATTGAAGAGATCATCCAGGTTGCCATCCCTCTTCTCTGTTCTCCATACTGGCTGTCTCGAAACCAGGTTTAGGAAATCCAGGGAGAACCACTCAAATCCATTATGGATATTACAGATCTATTAAAATACGCAAAGATCCCTTTTTTCACTATAAAACTTATATTATGTCTATCAGGTTTCTGTATTTCTCCTAAATAGAATAGTGCAGCATACAACAAATGTGAAAAGAGATAGAAGGACCCATGAAATATATAGGCTTCTAAGAGCTGATTTGCTCTGTTTTTAACACATTACCAAACTGCAGTACATACATGGAGCACAGAGATAGAATATAAACATAACTAAGTTCACATAGCCAAAATTTTAGTGACAAAACCACTATTGCTAAACAATAGTGGTACCTTACCTGTTTGAGGTAGAATTCCTCCATTGCTGTACAAAACGCAGCTGGTCAAGTAAATTGCAGATGTCCAGAAAAACCACATATTTGCGTTTGATATTTCTGGTTAGCCCTACCAGATCTAAAATAAAACCAGAGATTTACCACATTACATTTATTCTTCTAAATATTTTTATTGAATTTTACATCATACAGAAAAAATATTAATATAGTAAAGGAGCCATATAAAATTAAAATGTATTAGGGTATGTGCACACGATGCAGAAATGCTCAGGATTTTTTCCTGAGAGTTTCTGCATCTCTCTGGCAGGAAAAAACGCATGCGGATTGTACATGCGGTTTCCTGCCAGGGACATGCGGAAATGAAGCGGTCTTCACTTTCATTTCCGCATGCGGGTTGACAAGCGCTTCCCAAGCGATTTTAGCATCACTTGGAAAGTGCTTGTCAACTTCACACTATATAAATCCATGCAGCCGGCATGGATTTATATAGTGTGTGATGTCAAAAAATAAAAAATAAATCTATACGTTACCCTCTGATGGCCCCCGGTGTCCTGCTTCATCGGTCCCGGCTGCCGGCAGTGAAGACTGTAGGACCTTCCGACGTCAGCGTCACGTGACCCGTCACATGACTCTGACGTCAGCGAAGGTCCTTCATTCAACTGCGAAGTGCGCGGGAAGCCGGCAGGACGCAGCGCGGGCCGTCAGAAGGTGAGAATATATATATTTTTTATTTTATTCTTTTTTTTTTAATGGTACCTGGGTCTGGATGAGAGTCCTCTCATCCACACCCGGGTACCATCCGCACATTAGACCGCATGAAAAGCGCATCAACATATACAGTGATGCGGATTCCATGCGGTCTAATGCAAGTCAATGGCGGCAAAAGAGCAGCGTTTCCGCAAAATTAATTGACATGCTGCGGATTTTTGACCGCAGCGTTTACGCTGCGGAAAAATCCGCATCATGGGCACAGCACATGCGGATTTCCATTGGGGAACATTGCTGCCCTTCTACCATGCGTTTTTCATGCATTTCCGCGGCGTTTACGCAACTGCAAAAACGCCGCGGAAACGCATGAAAAACGCATCGTGTGAACTCAGCCTTATAGGAGCCAATTTACAGTGGCATGTAAAAGTTTGGGCACCCGTGGTCAAAATGACTGTTATTGTGAACAGTTAAGCAAGTTGAAGATTAAATGATCTCTAAAAGGCCTAAAGTTAAAGATGACACATTTCCTTTGTATTTTAGGCAAAAAAAAAATTATATTGTCATTTTTTACATTTTAAAAATTACAAGAAGGAAAATGGTCCGGCTGATGCAAAAGTTTGAGCATCCTGCATGGTTAGTACCTAGTAGCACCCCTTTTTGCAAGTATCACAGTTTGAAAATGCTTTTTGTAGCCAGACAAGAGTGTTTCAATCCTTGCTTGAGGGATTTTCATCCATTGTTTGGATACTTCTTCCAGTTCTGTGATATTCTTGGGTTGTCTTGCATGCACTGCTATTTTGAGGTCTAGCCCCAGATTTTCAATGATGTTCAGATCAGGGGACTGTGAGGGCCATTGTAAAACCTTTAGGTTGCGCCTTTTGAGGTAGTCTATTGTGGATTTTGACGTGTGTTTAGGATCATTATCCATTTGTAGAAGTCATCCACTTTTTAACTTCAGCTTTTTTACAGATGGTGTTTGAATCAAGAAATTGTTGAAATTTCATTGAATCCATTCTTCCCTCTACCCGTGAAGTGTTCCCCATGCCATTCTCTGCAACACAACCCCAAAGCATGATTGATCCACTCCTATGCTTAATGGTTGGCGAGGTGTTCTTTTCCTGAAATTCTGTGTCCGTTTATTTCCACACATACCTTTGATCATTGTGGCCAAAGAGTTCTATTTTAACCTCATCGGTCCACAGGACTTGTTTCCAAAATGCATCAGGATTATTTAGATGTTTTTGCATACTTCTAACGCTGAATTTTATGGTGAGGACGCAGGAGAGGTTTTCTTGTGATGACTATTCCATGAAGGCCATATTTGTGCAGGTGTCTCTGAACCTTAGAACAATGTACCTGTCACCACATTGATGTCGCATATCCCAAGGCCAGGGGCTCCTTCTCTATCCCTAAAGCTAGGAGCGCACTAGCTATCCATGGTCCAAGGATTACTTCTAAAGGTGAAGATGCCGGAGCCACGTGCCTTACTGAGCTTCTGAATCAGTCCTTATCTGTCCCCTCCCCCACCCAGGGAAGTGGGGAGAAGTAGTGTATAAAAATACACAAACCAGAATAACAAGGGAAGATGTACAGGGATAAATGAAAATATCAATCATACAAATATGCACTCACAAACAACAGAGAGGGACACTGGGAAGTAAATGAAGGAATAACCAAATAGGACAGGATGAGGATATGCACACAGATGAATCACCAAGCAACATTATTTAGAATAACACACCAATCGCCTCCTCAAACAACCAGTTCCTCCAAGCCAGAACCAGGCAGTATGAAACTAACACTGGCAATCTCAGATTGCCAGAGGCGAGTATATATAGGAGAGGGGAGTGGCCAACACTGAAAAGCTGAAATCATCAAAGCAGGACAGCGTCAGAAGTTCTCAACTGAACAGATTAACCCCTGCACTGATAGCAGAACCCTGCACAGCTTAATAAGATGGTGAATGGCTTCAAATCAGTGCAGCAGCATGTGAAATCAGACACTGTGATCTTCTGGCCCCTCTCTGTCATCATAAGCTTGTGACAGAACCACAACTCCAGAGTTTGCTAAATCTTTCTGAAGGTCTTTTCCAGTCAAGTGGGGGTTCTGATTTGCCTCTCTAGAAATCCTACGAGCAACTCTTATTGCAATTTTGCTTGGTCTTCCTTCCAGACCTTATCTTGACCTCCACTGTTCCTGTTAACTACCATTTCTTAATTATATTTCGAACTGATGATAGGGCAACTTGAAAGCGCTTTGCTATCTTCTTATAGCCTTCTCCTTTTTTGTGGGTTTCCACCGTTTTCATTTTCAGAGTGCTAGGCAGCTGCTTAGAAGAACCCATGGCTGCTGTTTTTTTGGCACTAGGTTAGAGGAGGCTGGGTTTTTATAAAGCTGGGAAATTCGCATCACCTGGTCTTTCCTAACGATGATAGTGAACACGCCATAACCCTAACAGGCTAATTAAGGTCTGAAACCTTGGTCAAAGTTATCTGAGCACACAAATCTTATAGGGTGCCCAAACTTTTGCATTTAAAAGATGAAAATATATAATTTTTTTTGTTGTTGCCTAAAATACAAAGGAAATGTGTTATCTTTAACTTTAGGCCCTTTAGAGATCATTTCCTTTTCAACTTACTGAACTGTTCACAATGACAGTAATTTTGACCAGGGGTGCCCAAAGTTTTACATGTCACTGTAGTAAACATCACGGTCTCCTAGGAACTCCAGCCACAGGCTGGTTTTCACGGGCATACCCTTATGACAGGTATGGGGGTCTTCCCCTGCCCCCGATGGTATCCCATCGGCATCCCGCAATCAAGTCACATGAAGCCAATGGGCACATGAAACGGCTATCCCCCTGATTTGCACACTTTAAATGCTGCTGTCATAAACTGATCCTGCATGAAAGATGGGGACCCGATATTTGACTTCAGTAAGTAAGAAAGGATCTTCACAATACACTATGCAATATAAGAGTACTGTTGCTTCTAACAACACAGATTAAATTTACATTTACGAGATCTCAAGTTCTTAAATGGATAAAATTGCAAATTAAAAATCCTCTCTGTTCTCAAAGACAGAGAGATTTTTTATTATATAGTGTACATTTTGTTGCCTAGGTTACCGAACACCATGCAGCCTCGGAGTGTCAGCTTACCTAGGTAAGGAGTAAGCACTGCTTACAGGTTATATGCTTTAGAACCTGATCATGATGCTCTGAAACTGGTCAGATCGCAAATCCGACCGCCCTCAGTCCTCCTGAGCTTCTCCCATGATGCAGAGATAAAACTGCCTCTGCATGCATCCTAGAAGAGCTCTCAGTTCGGACCATTGGCACGACCATGCCGCTGGTTTGAACTATCAATCATCAATGGCGCACAACCACCAAACAGGAAGCTGGGGACCAGGGAGCTCCTGAAGATTGAACATTAAAACTAAGGGGTTTTCCCACAAACTAACTCTGATCCCATCTTTTTTCCATTCTCCCCTGCCCAGGAGATGTGGTATGATCAGACCATGTTCCTGTACGGTCAGACACAGCCATTACACAGTACATAGCAGGGGCACATTTATAAGATTATCTCAGCACAGGAACATTTTATTTAAACACATCCAATTGTGGAATTTATTTTTATTCCAAGATCTATTGATTAAAATGAACTTTGTCCATGGGAAAACCCCTGTAAACCTAAGAAATGTTTATAAGAAATGATTTGACTCATATGTTTAGATGAGGGGCAGACATATGTAGCGCCACAGGGGCACAAGAGGTAAAGGGGTCCATCTCCATGAATTGTTCATTATTATGAGCTGGTGGGCTGTAAAGGGCCCATATATTGTTCTTGCACATGGGCCCTTTTCTTTGTCTTCCAGTACTTTAGATGTTTTATTATAAGAAAAACTCTGTTGGTTTCCTTTGAAACTGACAGTGATTGAGTCTGATGTTGCTGTCAGACAATTGACCTCATTAGCTAGCTGCAGTCCCAATATAATAAAAGCGAAGTGACGACCTTTTACATTTTATATGTCAATTTTAAATTTTTAACAAGAATGAAAATTAATTTTATTGTTGCTCATTTTGTTCATTTACAATGGGAAATAATTGACTGTGAAAATAAGCCTCGTCATGATAATGTATATGTATAATCTGACCCATTTGTGGATACCTGTCCTTGCAGACAGAATGGAAACCGCAGATTTCTTCTGTTGAAAGTACCTAGCATGTATTCTGCACAGAAACAGAGCAGAAGCGTTACTTCATAGTACACCTGGGAGAAACTAATTCCAATGTGGTATTGTATAATGTTCTCTACCAGGCCTGAGGCTGTAGAAAGGAATGTGCAGGAAATAAATTGGATCAGAATTCCTTGTATAGTTTCCATGTGCAGTCAATGACTTGGATTAGATCCAAATGAGTTTTAGATATATGAACTATATAAATACAGGCAATCAGGGAAATGGTTAATAGAAGAGTTTTCTGTGTCAGTAGGTGATGAGCCTGTCCTGACATATCTCCCACAGGTAAATACATGCTAGGATTCCATTTGGACCTATGAAATACCCCAGGCCCTGGGCGTATGACCTCTACTCATAAAACATAGGAAAGGCATGGTAAAGTAATAGATAATTTAAAGGGAACTACAATGCTTCTAGGCTCATTAAGTAACGACAATAACTAGACAAAGTGCTGTCACTTTAAGAAAAGTGATTTCATCTACATGATGCAATCTTAAAGAACATATGGCCTATTAGCTTCAAAAGGAAAATCCTTCTAAAAAGCCTTAATATGATAAATACATATGTAAACATTGTCATCATGGCAATTGACAAAGTGAGATATCTCATTTATCCCATTGAAGAACACTATATTCAACTTCTTCACAGCATACAACGGATGATAACAGAAAACAATAGATTGTATTCAACCACACAGCAAATGGGAATAGAATTAAACTTAAGGTTTAATGTCTCTGGAATATGTGTTATGGAGAATGTGGGGATAGAGTGCATTTGCCTTTTGTCTTTATGGTGTATTATATATCATAAATGTTGTACCGGCCACTTTATCACACTTCATTACTGCAGTATACGTTTCTGGCACAAATTTACAATGAAATATAATTTAATTGATATTAACTTTACTAACACCGATATTAGAAAAGTTATTGGCAAACCTTTACAGCCAGCAACTGTTTAGATGATTTATAATATATCATGTTATCTTTGCATTTTGTCAATATTTTCCTATACAATACTACTGAGTTTATGTAACATTGTGATATAAGCTAAGGATGGTTAGAACAGTCCTGTGTTGGCCAATGTGACTGGAGAATATCAAATATCCTGACTCTACTCCCTCCCTTTACTTGCAGGCATCCAACAAACTGCAGAAGTTTTAAGGTTTCCTAAAATTCATTGAGTTGGCAGGTCTGATGTAATTATTTTAGCAGAGGCTGTTTCCATAGGAGGATCTCCAGTAAAGAGGCACATGGAAAGGCTAGTCTGCACTCCTGGGCTCTGCTATACCAATTACCATTAGTATCGAAGAAAATAAAACACTCTTTGTCTAACTAAATCTAGATGGACGCAACAGATGATATAATTGGATTGTAAAAAGTAGGAATATTATCACTAGTAAGCCGCATTATATAAAGATTTTTGCAAACAATATATTATAGGTGGATACACAGAATAAGGGAACTATTACTATTTGTAGTAAACATTGTACAGTAGTTATTTTATTCTACTGCATTGCAAAACAATCAGTTGAAGTATTAAGAATTATGAATGAGTGAGAAAAGTAACCTTGGCGTTTCATGTAAAGCATAGTAATACTGGAAATGCCACTGTGTCAGAAGTCACGCTCAATACATGCCAGTGTCAGAAAGTCATAAACTAAAGGTTTTCCCTGATGGTGCTTTGTGTCTGGTGTCTTGAGGTTAACATCCACAACTCAGTCATGAGATGCTGCCAAGTACAAGTGTGGACGCTGCCCCCTCCATTTACTAGTACAGAGGCCAAACTTTATATACACTCACCGTTCTGTGGGGCTGACCTCTCTCAGATACTGGATTTTGGATCCATGTTGCAAAAAAAAGTTTGAAACTGAGCGATAGTTCCTCTCTGTGCAGAAGTTTCTCTCTGAGACTCAGTTTTCCCTTCCCCTTCTGTCTCCTCCTCCTTTCTGAAACTTATTTTCCTCCCCTCTTCTTCCAGACTCTCATCCCCCTCCTCATCTCAGTATTTTACAATCTGTCCATCTGGCAATCTGTTTTCTTTTCTTTTATCTTTTATCTTTCATTCCTGTGTTTTCACTAGTAGTCCTTCACTTATACTAGCTGGTTCTTAGTCTCCAAGGACAATATAAGATAATTTCTCATCTTCCACTGAGAGGAGTGAAAGAAATGTGAGAACAACGTATAAATGACTGAAAATAGGACCAAATAACCCAAACAACAATATTGTGCATACAGTACCTAGTGTAAGCTGTATGTCAAATACAACCATACAGTTTTTACTTTGGTGTCAAGTGTCAATAATACTATTACTCTTGATTAGTACTAATTTTGTTATCTGGTGATGCTATGAAGTGTGTGGTGCTAAGTCTACTGTGCTAACCCATAAACTGTCTATAAACATTAGATATTATTCTGCAGACCATTGGCAAATCAAGTTTATTTTATTTATTCTTTCAGTACCAGTCAAAAGTTTGGACACACCTGTTGTTGCAATGGTTTTCCTTGTTCTTTTTTGGAATGTGCACATTGTAGATTTAGACTGGAAGCAGCATAACCACAAGGGAACACACATGGAAACAAGCAGTTAAGAAACCTGTGTGAAACAAACCAGAAAATGTGTTAAACCTTACCTTCCTCAAAGTAGTCCCACATTTTCACTGATGACAGCTTTAGACACTCCTGGAATTCTCTCAAGCAGTTCATCAGGTATCACCTGGTGTAATGGCTTTGAATTAACAGTATGCCTTGTTAAGAGTTCATTTGTTGAATCACCTGCCTTCAGGAAGTGTGTTTTGCTGAGGCAGTGATGGTTCACAGCTCCATACAGTGCTGAGTCCTTCTGCATAACTAAGTGAAGAGAAAGAAAAACAGTTCATCATTATCATTCATTTAAGACATGAAAGTATCATGGGATTCTTTAGGGCTTCCACAGGAAAAGGAAGACAAAAAAATGACCTCTGCTGCAGAGGAAAAGTTCATCAGAATTAACAGCTTCAGAAACTGCAAACTAACAGCACCTTAGATAACAACCCTCACAAATTATGCACAGACATCAAGTAGCAGACTCAAGTGAACATCAAGTGTCCAGAGGAGACTGTGAGAAACAAGCCTTTTGGGTGACATTGGTGCAAAAAAGCTACTACTATGGACCGCAAAAAGAACAGAATTATTTGAGGCAAGCAAAACAAGGACTGAACATTAGATCACTGGAAATCTGTACTGCGGTCTGATGAGTGAAAATTTGAGATTTTTCATACCAACTGCCGAGTCTTTGTGAGATGCAGAAAAGGTGAGGGAATGGTTTCCCAATTGTGATGGTTTGGGACGAATTGGACCGCAGCGTGAAGGCAAAGCAGCCAACAAGTGCTCAGCACATCTGGGAACTCCTTCAAGACTGTTGGAAAGCCATTTCAGGTGAAGTTGCTTGAGATAATGCAAAGCGTGTGTAAAGTTATCAGAGTGAAAAAAGGGTACTTTGAGGAAGGTACAATTTAACACGTATGCTGGTTTGTTTCACATGCATTTCTTTACTCATTGTTTCCATGTATGTACCTTCATGGGTTTTTGCCTTCAGTCTGAATCTACAATATGCACATTCCAAAAAGAACAAGGAAAACCATTCCAACTTTTGATTGGTACGGTATGGCAACTGGAGACATAAGGTTCTTGGCAGATCTCACCAAATTCAGCTAGATCTTTCAATGGTCTTCAGATAACAAGCCTACAAAGAAGCACTATTTAGGAACATACACAAAATATTTTATTATAGCATAATCAATATCAAATACATACATTAAAAAGGGAGAAATCATCCAGGCAAAACATTCCCATATCACAACAATGACAAAAAGGGCCAAAAAATCTTTACTAATGTAGGGGACTAAGTAAATATACAGTATGTTTAATAATATACAAACATAACACATTTTCTATGTCTCCATTAAAGGGGTTGTTTATTACTAGGACAAAATTGCATTATGTGGAGCTTATTGGCCAGCTTTTTATGATTAAATAAATAAATGAAAAGAATGATGTGGGGTCCCCCCCATTTTTTGCAACCAGCATGGGTAAAGCAAACAGCTGAGAGCTAATATTATCAGATTGGGAAGGTCAACGGTTATTAGGCCCTTCCCAGCCTAAAAATAGCAGACCTCAACTGCCCCAGAAGTGGCACATCACATAAGATGTGCCAATTCTGGCACTTTGCCTTAGTTTTTCTGGATTGCCCTGGCATGGTGGAAATCGGGGTAATGGGGCTTGGGGTTGTTGTCAGCTGTGAATTGTCCAAAAACACAGCTGACATCAAGCCCTGGTGTTAGTAGTGGAGGTGTATATCAGATACCTCCATTACTAAAACAGTAAGAAAAAAGAAAAACGCACACATGAAAATACTTTATTGAAATAAACACTCCCCAACACTATCCCTCATTCACCACTTTGTTAAAAAAAAGTTCCAATGCAGGTCCACCGTAGTCCAAAGAATCTGACATAGTCCACAGCGCAGAGTGACCAGGAACATCTGAAGAGCAGTGATGTTTCTGACATTACTGATGTCACCTCTCTTCAAAGGGAGGCATGACCCGACGCCTCTGTATGGAGAAACTAGTTGCATGCATTGCTCAGGTGTGATTTTGACCCATTCTTCCACACAAACACTCTCCAAATCCTGAAGGTTCCGTGGGCTCCTTCTATGAACTTTGAGCTTTTGTTCCTCCTTAAATTTTTTATTGGATTAAGGTCAGGTGATTGGCTGGGCCATTCTAACAGCTTTATTTTCTTTCTCTGAAACCAATTGAGAGTTTCCTTGCCTGTGTGTTTGGGATCATTGTCTTGCTGAAATGTCCACTCTCGTTTCATCTTCATCATCCTGGTAGTTGGCAGCAGATTTTTATCAAGACATTTGATAAAAGACAGATTTTTAGATTTTTATAGGTACATTTGTCCATTCATCTTTTCTTCAATTACACATGTGGTCAAAATTGTTGGTACCCCTCGTTTAATGAAAGAAAAACCCACAATGGTCACATAAATAACTTGAATCTGACAAAAGTAATAAATTAAAAATCTATGAAAATGAACAAATGAAAGTCAGTCATTGCTTTTCAACCCTGCTTCCACGGAATTTAAAAAAAAATTAAACTCCGATCAGAGTGCACCATTACTGTGCATATTGCACAGTGACAATAATCTACTAAACTTGCGTTGGAGTTAACAATCGAGCAGGGAATAGCCCAGCCCCTGAAATGGACATCTCTGATGACACTTCCTTTCAGTGAGGGTGCAGAGGCTGGGGCTGTGACCGCAGCCTCTGCCCCCTGTTGACGACTCGTTTGACTATCCCAGCATGCACTCAGATTCTCAAACGAAATGTCATCAAAGAGGAACTTGTAAAAAAAAAATCAGTTAGATAGAGTAGTGAGGGAAAGGTAGGGACTTTTTAATTAAAGTGTATTAGAAAATAAATTATAATACGACATTAAATAGATAGACATTTAGGCAGGGCCCGCGTCAGCACCCGGCATACCCGGGCAAGTGCCGGGGCCCTGGAAAATCAGAGGGGCCCACCGCCCACTCACTGTCGGTGCCCACCGCCCACTCACTGTCGGGGCCCACCTCCCACTCACTGTCGGGGCCCTGGCCGCTTCCTCGGCACCTGTTCAGTGACGCAGGCGCTGCTTGATTGCCGGCACTCCCCCAGACATGGCCGAGCGCTGTGCGGCTGTGTCTGCTAGTAATGACACGGCAGGTTCAACTGCACTGCACCTTTAATTGTGCTTGTGTGTCGCCCCTGCCGTGTCATTACTAGCAGACACAGTCGCACAGCACGCGGCCATGTCTGGGGGAGTGCCGGCAATCAAACACCGTCGGAGGTCCGGCACAGATGGGGGGGAGCGGCCCAGACCCGACCGCAAGTGGACCCCTCTGATGGTCCAGGGCCCCTCTGATGGTCCAGGGCCATGATGTCTGTGACACGCCGGGGGCCCTGCACTGCCCCATACCTGAGGAGCTGCTGGACAGGACACTGGACCGGGGACAGGTGAGTGAGGCTTCCCCAATCCCCATATTAAAAATATTTGTAATGGGTCTGTGTGAGTGCATGTATGTGAATGTCAGTGTGTATGACTGTGTATATATATTTGTCTGTTTTATATATGTTTTTAAGAATTTGTGTAAAAATGTGTGTATGTCTGTATGTGTACCATGTGTGCGTGCGTGTGTCTGCGTACTGTGTGTGCGTGCATATGTCTGCGTACCGTGTGTGCGTGTGTCTGCGTACCGTGTGTGCGTGCATATGTCTGCGTACCGTGTGTGCGTGCGCATGTCTGCGTACCGTGTGTGTGTGCGCATGTCTGCGTACCGTGCGTGCATGTGTCTGCGTACCGTGTGTGCGTGCGCATGTCTGCATACCGTGCGTGCGTGCATGTGTCTGCGTACTGTGTGTGCGTGCGCATGTCTGCGTACCGTGTGTGTGTGCATGTCTGCATATGTGAAGGATGAGGTGGCAGGCTGGGCCCTGTGTACTATATATATATTTCTCTGCCGTATCTGTGCATCATGAATCGCGTATGTGTTAAAAGGGCCCACTGAGACTCTTTCGCCCGGGGCCCACAAAAACCTGGAGCCGGTCCTGCATTTAGGATTAAAATAAATGTACGGGTGGTCTTCATTTTACTCTGCAATGACGTTCTAAGGCTTCAAAAATGTCACTGCATAGTATAGCAACTGCACAAGATCGTGCGGTTGCAGGAGCAAGAAGACAGCTGTCAGACACCTCCAGACACCCATAAAGAAGGCAGAGATGGTTTATTATCATGTCTGCCTTCCTGATTGCTATAGGCACAATATATACAGTAAATTGATAGCGCATTGATAGTACATTGATAACGCCTTCTCAGCTGCACCCAGCGATTATGTGATCAATAGGTGCAGGTAGGGAGCAGGAGCCGTTGGATCCTAAGAGACTGAGATCAGCTCTGCTATGCAGCTAGCTGAATTTGCCCTGTAACTGAGACTAATATACCACAATTTAAATGTTGAAATGCCTCCCAAAGAACTTTTACAACCTTATGGGGGTACAATGTGTGAAATAAATGAAGGAATGAATAAAGGAATGATAACAAATCATGAAGAAAAAAGAAGCTAAAGCCAGTCTGTTACAAGCCCTGCCCCCATTAAAAAAATGTGTCCAACGCATACATTTCTTTTGTTTTAAATGTGAAAAACAGACATGTATTTCCTTTATGCCCCCTCTCCTTTATCTTAAAAAAAAAAAAAAAAAAAAGAGAGAGCATGAAAATAGCATAAAAATGGGTCCCCATATATCTTGAAGAAAAGGTGGAAAAACGATTTGAATACCCGAGCGAGAATTTTTTTTTACAGCTCTTTAAACTTCATGTACAAAAATCCCCAACAATGTCCTGGTCTTGAACTAGCTAAAGTTGACCCTTACACCCCTTCCCTCTAGTCAGGTTCATTTGCTTTCTTTATGTTTGACTCTTACCAGTAGCCAATCTAAACAGACAGAGCTGCAGTGTAAAGCATGGCCAAGATCATCAAAGGACAACTCCAGCTTGACCGTGTACGCCCAACCCGGGTTCCATTGTTCACATTCCTCCTCCCCTTTTCACCCATGCCAAATAAAACACTGCACCTGTAATTTTCTCTTTGGACAAATTTGGCCACAGCGGCCGTTTTATTAACAAACAACAATATTAAACATATAAACATTATAATAACAAGGGTAAGGGTTCTTGGAGTTAAAAAATTGATCTGGCATAAACCAAACAGTACTTGAACCACCATGTTACCCTCAGCCGTACCACACCAGCTCAAGGGAACCAAAAGCTCCCAGGGTAAAACCCCGTGCAGAGCCCCCCAAAACCAAAATGCCAGATCACCCCACTTAATCAAGCCAAAGCCTGTAACTTGATAATCTCCTTTTTACCGACACTTCCGTGCCAACTCCAAAATCCCCAACCCCCCCCACGCCAGCCACTGCGACAAAAACATCTTAACACATCACTAAAACTTTTATATATATATATATATATATATATATATATATATATATATATATAAAACCCCTCCTAATACACCCTATTAATTAGACCTTCCTGTTCTTTTTCCTACAAAAACCCGCCCTTTTCCAATGCAATTTAAAAGAAACTAACAAACAAAAGAAAAAAGGGGTGGGTGGGTGGGACTTTTCCAATGCTTTCTTCTCTGAACTGACCGTTTCTCACCCCACCCTTTCTGCTTTATCTACTCCCCCCCTCCTCAAATGCCCGCCCTTCAACCTATATCCAATCCCTATCCTTTTAAGTTCAAATTACACCCTCCTGTCCTCTCCCGGTCATGTGGGGCTTCCATCTAGGTTCTTTGCCTCCAGCCCCCTTCTTGACCGTGTACGGCCAACCCGGGTTCCATTGTTCACATTCCCCCTCCCCTTTTCACCCATGCCAAATAAAACACTGCACCAGTAATTTTCTCTTTGGATAAATTTGGCCACAGCGGCCGTTTTATTAACAAACAACAATATTAAACATATAAATATGATAATAACAAGGGTAAGGGTTCTTGGAGTTAAAAAATTGATAAACCAAACAGTACTTGAACCACCATGTTACCCTCAGCCGTACCACACCAGCTCAAGGGCACCAAAAGCTCCCAGGGTAAAACCCCGTCCAGAGCCCCCCAAAACCAAAATGCCAGATCACCCCACTTAATCAAGTCAATCCTGTAACTTGATAATCTCCTTTTTACCGACACTTCCGTGCCAACTCCAAGAACCCCACCTCCCCCCGCCACAAACAAACAGCCCTGACCACCTCAGGCTTGTGAGCGCCCCAACACCGCTAAAGCCCTTTCAATCCCCCCTGTATGGCCAGTGCCCATAAATCGATACCTATATCATTCAAATGCACGCCATCCTTTGCCCAAAATTCTCCAACTCCCGCTTCCAGATCAAGATGTCGTACGCTTACTCCCCCATTCCTGTTAACAAAAGCTGATATGGCTCTATTCAACTTTATACGTGCCCTATTAATTCCCTTCAATGATCTGGCCTCCCTCCATGTTTTTCTGGGCACCACCTCAGACCAAACAGTCAACACCTCAGGAAACGATGTCCATAGCCTTAAAAGATCAATTTTAATGTCCCTCATCAATTCCCTGACCGGTCGAGCCCCCAAATCATTCCCTCCCATGTGCAGCACTAAAATATCCGGTGCCCGATCCAAACGAGCTGCTTTATGGAACTCTGGCAGTACTCTTCTCCACACCATCCCTCGGAAGCCCAACCACCTAACCACGGCTTGCTCTTGGCTGAAGCCCAATTGCCTACCGTCGGGCCTCATGTCCGCCCGCAGCGCCTCCCAGTGGACAAAAGAGTGCCCCATAATCCACACTAACAACGGGACTCCACCTGCAACAAGACAACTAAAAATATTTAAATCCAAAAGATAATTACATTAGACCGAATGCGTAATTCCTTACATAAGACAGGTATCGATCGGAACTCCATCTCCCAATGCGTTTTATCACTTCCTTGCCTAACCCCAAACTATCCGCTTCTGACGCCGCGCCAATTCTGAAGGAATGTGACCCATATACCTCATGTCTAAGGCCCAACTCAGCAATACCCTTCTTAAACACTGCTATAAGCTGGAAACGTGATAAAAATTCACAATTTTCATGACACAATAATGGGCCCTTCCTCCCTGACCAAACCTGCCAGCCAGTAAGCCACTAAACATGTCCTAGGACACACCAAAGATCCCTTAACCTCACCTAAGACCACACGTTTTCCTCTGCCCAATTGATCTGTCTTCCCCCGTCTTATCCAAAATTCAATGCCCCCATCTCGACCGCTCATATCCTCAGCAAACAAACCCCCAACCTTATTCCTGCTTGGTGCCACCAATTCACCTACCCTTAGTGCACCAAAAAATGCCAATGCAAAAGCCAATCTAAACAATGTGGCTTCAAAAAATGAACAACAAATCCTATCCATTACCAAACCCAAACTTTTCAAGATACTAAAGGTTACCGGCCTACGTTTATCCAACACTTTACCTCCTCTCCTAAAGCCCTTCAAAGCTTGCTTCACCAAAATGGCCTTCGTAACATCCTTCGTACCCAGCAATTTAAAACCAAATGCTAACCCTGCCACAAACTTGCCAACCTTTGAAACCGACCATCCGCTCTCCGCCGCCCTTCCCAGCAGAAACAACACTGCCGTCTCTCTATCAACCTCACTCTCCACTCCGCCCCACTCCCGAATCCAACTTTGCCATACTCGCCACGATGCCTCGTATGCTGCCCAGGTCTGCCTTGTGATAGACGCTTGTATTAACCGTCCCGCTCCTCCATAACCATCTGCCACAACCGCGAAGGGCATTCTTGACCCACGACCTCTGCCTCTGGTGCTAGTGCCCGAAAGCGATCCCACTGAAAACGAGACAAGGCATCTGCTATGGAATTTTTTACACCTGGCACATGGACTGCTGTAATCCAAGCATTCAACTTAAGACAACAAAGTACAAGTTCCTCAGCAACCTAATCACAGCGGCGACGAACTGTTGACGACCGATACCACTCCCATGTTATCGCAGTGAAACCGAATTCTCCTGTTGGCAAAACACTCCCCCCAAATATTCACCGCCACAACAATAGGAAACAACTCCAAAAATGCCAAGTTCCTTGTAAGACCCCTCTCTTTCCACATATTCGGCCACTCACCTACACTCCACCGTCCTTTCCAGTATGCCCCATAACCAGCACCTCCTGCAGCATCCGTAAATATCTCACAATCATAACTGTTCAAAAACTCCTCCTGTATTAACGATCTTCCGTTATAATTTTGCAGAAACATCTTCCAAACTTTCAGATCCTCCTTGTGTTCTTTATTTAAGCGAATAAAATGATGCAGAGCCCGCACTCCTGCTGTCGCTCCTGCCAACCTGTGACAAAATAATCTGCCCATTGGCATAATCCTGTCCGCAAAATTCAAACGCCCTAACAGTGACTGTAACTCCTTCAGTGTCACCTTGCGCAATCTCCCGATCCTATCGACCTCCTGTTTAAGCAAAATCAATTTATCATCTGGTAACCGACACTCCATCCTTTCAGCATCAATTACAATGCCCAGGAAACTTAGGGTTGTGCAAGGGCCTTCCGTCTTTTCTGCTGCCAAAGGTACACCAAAATGCTCTGCCACCCACTCCATAGTACCTAACAAATTCCTACACAACAATGATTGCGGGGGACCTATAAACAAGAAGTCGTTCAAATAATGAATGACCGACTTCACAGAAGCCAGATCCTTCACTACCCATTCCAAAAAACTACTGAAAGTTTCAAACAAAGAACACGAAATTGAACAACCCATTGGCAAACATCTATCAACATACTACTCCCCTTCCCAAAAACATCCCAACAATGGGATGCTATCCGGGTGAACTTGCAACAACCTAAAAGCAGACTCAATATCAGTCTTAGCTAGCAACGAGCCTGGCCCATACCTCCGTACCTATTGTGCCGCCGCATCAAAAGATGTATATTGGACCGAACACAACTCCTGCGCAATGCCATCATTCACTGAAAGCCCTTTAGGGTATGACAAATGCTGAATCAAGCGAAACTTATTCACCTCTTTCTTGGGCACAACGCCTAACGGTGAAATAATCACCTTGTTGCTAGGCAATTCCTGAAAATTCCTTACATTTTTAACCGAAAAATGGACTACATGATCAGGAGCTGGTATTCTAAAACCATCCAAAAACCCATCCTCAATAACTTTAGCCTTCAACTGATCTGGATACCTACTTAGAAAGTGGGCCATCGCGTGAACCATCACCGGGGTAACCCCCTTGACCGGTAACCACCGACGGCTTTCCTTTTCCTCTCTTAAAGCATTTTGATGCTCCATGTGAACTTCCATTACAATGGGAGAACACATGCTTGAATTTACAGGAGTTCCCGTACTTGCATTGGCCATCATTAAATTGCCAGCAAGTTCCCGCTTCCTTTTTAATGTTTTGCGCCCCCTGACTACCTCCCCCATGTCCCGCTGATTGATTCCCGCTACTGTTGTTCCCATGAAAGGACTGCCCATACCTCAATGGGGCCATAACCCTCAACCACAACCCAATGTCTTTCTGATCCCATCTGATCTCCGGTTGGACTGCTTTTCTCTGCCGAAATTGCTCATCATATCTTAACCACGCCTGACCCCCGTAAGTCCTATGAGCCTCCCCGATAGCATCAAGGTAGCAGAATAAGCCTAAGAAATTATCAGGAGCTTTCTCCCCAATAACACTAGCCAATATTGCGAAAGCCTGTAACCAATTTACAAACGTCTGAGGAATCAACCTCCACCTACGCTTCTCCTCCTCCTCTTTTCTACTCTCATCCCTTTTTCCCTTATCCAGGTTAAACTTTTCCAATGGAAGAAGGGAAAAAATCTCTACGTACTCATCCCGCCAAATTTTTTCCTTTACCTCTTTTTTTAGGTGTGCCCCCAACGGCCCCTCAAAGCACACATAAACTTCCCCTTTTGCCCTATCGTCCAGTCTTACATTATCCGCCTTGTCCTTCTCTGTCTGCACACAAACCGATACCCCAGAAGGTATAATGTCTGAGCTGACCCCCGACCTGCCCCTCTCGCTTCCCACCTGCAAAGACACCGGTTGACTAGGCACCCACGCCGCTGCCGCGGGTGCCGATCCACCCTGATTAACTCCCCCACTATCTATTCTAGCCAAGAATTGCGACATATTAAACAAAATGTCTCTAAGACCCATTATATCTGACCCGCAACCTCCCCTAATATTTTGCCCGCTGGGCCCCGCCGACTGCCTATCAACTCCCTCATACAGTAATGACCCAGCGGGCGACAAACAAGACATTGAAGCAAACTCACCTAGCTGCGCAGGTGCTGTGTCCCTGCCAGCCGAAATTTCTGTGTCCTGACGACGCCTGGATTCACCTCTATCCTCCCCACTCTCCGATCCGTCCCACTCCTGCTGCAGTGCAAGACCCTCGCCCCTGGCCTCCTCGTCACCAGGGGGGACCTGAGCACTCGCCGCCGTCTCCGCTGCTCGTCCTCCATCAATCCTGGCTCTGGTCCTTCCTGACGTCCGTGACCTTCCTCGATTTCCAGACCCCGACTCCCGTGTCCGGCCTGTCGCGATCCAAGTTTGACTGCCAGGCATCCCAGTGCTAATGTCCGCCGCTCCACCGCCTTGAATGTGTTGCATCGAGCCAGGCAGCAGATGTTCAAATTGCCGCTGCCTGCCCGTGAAATTCCGCTGCTGCATCCCTGTCCCTTTGTTTCTAGCAGGCACCCCGACTGGAGCATCGCCAGGTGTATCTGCCGTGCAAATGGTCCTTCTGCTGCTCCCCCCCGCTCTGCGTCCTCTGTGGTCACGGCGCTTTGAATTGGCGCCCTTTCTTGAACTGGGGGGCGTGTTCCTATCTCCGTCGAAGACTTCCTGAGTAGCCCCGTCACGTGATGCCGGTTCCGGAAGTGACGTTGCTAGCACTTCCGGTGATGTCCCGCCCACCGGAAGCTGACGTGGCTGTATCGTGGGCCTTGCTTCCGGCGCGGCCCGGGCCCTGGTATTGCGGCGTGACACCGGAGCAGGCCGCACCACAGCCGACCGGGGTCTTTCAGTTGAGGACTGCGATACACTGCTGATGGAGCCCGCAGGGCGGCTAGGCGGATTCCTGCCGCAGCGGGCACGCTGACGGGGCGTTCCGCAAACACGTTCA
Organism: Phyllobates terribilis; assembly: GCF_046119375.1. NCBI lineage: Eukaryota > Metazoa > Chordata > Amphibia > Anura > Dendrobatidae > Phyllobates > Phyllobates terribilis. Next base: position 464,898,340 of record NW_027362762.1, on the reverse strand, counting down.
CCGGACGCAGGGTCCCCTGAGGGGCTCCGCGGCCTGCGCCTGCTGCCCGCACTAACCGTGTCCGGAGAAAGCCTAATGGGGGGCCTCGTCCTCCTGCTGGCCCTTCCTGATCTCGATGGAGGTGCTTCTGCCCCGCCACTCCCCAGTAATCCGGACAGCTGGGACTCCAGCCACCCTCCACTTCTGGATCTGGCAGCCTCCCTCAGTCTGGCGATCAAGGAATCTACAGTTTCCATATTCTTGGTAAGTGTCGTCACTCAAAAGGACTTTTCCAATGCTTTCTTCTCTGAACTGACCATTTCTCACCCCACCCTTTCTGCTTTATCTACCCCCCCTCACCCTCAAATGCCCGCCCTTCAACCTATATCCAATCCCTATCCTTTTAAGTTCAAATTACACCCTCCTGTCCCCTCCCGGTCATGTGGGGCTTCCATCTAGTTCCTTGCCTCCAGCCCCCTTCTTTATTCACACAGAGAATAATGGAAGCTTGATTTTTTTTGCCAGCTGCACAGGGAAAAGTAGAAATCCTATGTAGCATCCATATCAGTGGATACATTTTAGTAAAAGTAGAAATTTGTTATCCTTCGGTGCATTATCTCCGCATTTCTCATTTTGACTGGAAATGAAAAGGAAAAAAAAACTTGCAGTAATGATGGGAGCTCCATACTGACTTATTTGACCTGAGGAGTGTTGGAAATAAGGATCTGGTTATAGGGACATTTACTATAACATAAGACTAACTGCAAAGTTGACTTTACTGACAGTGAAGTAGTTACCTGTGGCTTTAAAAAAAAAAAATCTTTCAATTGTCTTTTGTATTGTGTATATTTTTCTAGATATGTTTTTGTAGATATTGAAAAATGATTAACACAGCAGGTTGTGGAATACATTGCCATGTCGATCACAGATACAGCTGTGCTTGCTTCCTCCTGCAGGCTGACTCATTGCTTTCTCACTTGTCTTCTGCAGCAAACGTTTGTAATGTGACAACTATTTGAAGATATAAATAAATTCTATAGTGATATGTCTAGGCTAGTAGACAACTCATCACCTTAATGTAAACTCCAAACATACATATACTATCGTTAATTGGAAAAATGAAGATCACTTAACACAAATATATACTGTATATATATATATTTATATATATTGTGGTAAGACGACTCGGCTGCTTTCGAAAGTAGACTCAGGAACCGGGTTTTCTCTGCAGGCTTTATTGTATGGCATAAAGCCCTGCAGCTCCAGTAAAATAAACACGGCCTTACTGGCAAAACGACAAAACAAAAAGATAAACGATTGCACAGTCCACCAGAGTGTGGGGTTTGCCCAGACAGGTTTAGCACAGCCTACAGCTCCTTCCTGAACTATGGCTTCCCAGTCTGGAGACCTTGCCTCTCCAAACACAACAACAGGAAAAAATAGTGACCGAGCATTTAAGCTTGCTCAGCCACACCCTTAGTAGAGGAGGGCTAAAAAATGATAGGGTGGTAACCAAATGTGTTAATTACCTGAGCAGAATGGTCCTGAAAATGAGTGCGGCGCAGCCCCAACGCGTGTTTCAGACAGAAGTCCCCCTGATGCCGCACTCATTTTCAGAACTATTCTGCTCAGGTAATTACCACATTTGGTTTCCTTCCTATAATTTTTAGCCATCCTCTACTATACTACATGCTCACTTGGACTCTATAGTGTATACCCCTTCGCTCACCCCCCCCTCTTCCCTCCCTGCCCCCTTCTTTCCCTGTGAAGGCATTATACACTAGCTCTTATATATATTACGTGTATACACCAGGAGTGGCATTTATACATTACCATTGGTCATATTTATTTGTGTATGGTGCCTGGTGATATACAGCCTGCACATGGCAGTTTAGTATCCACCACATGATTGATAATGGTATATGATACATTCTTTGGATAACAAATCACAGGTATATCACACAGGCACTGTATACTACTATTTCTCTGTACATGGTTATTTATCATCCATTGTATATTGATATTATATGCCATACCTGTAGTATTGCCTATGTATATTATTCTTTCTTTTGGTCCTTTATTTGTTGTTGCTAACATGCTATTTTGTGATGTATATTAATTTTTGAGTGCGGGCACTCTTGTGCATGTAGTGCCACTCTAACCATCTTTTCAATAAAGGTTTTTTATCCTTACTCCTGAGCTAACAAGACGATTACTTAAATGATGTAAGCAGGTAATTTTTTTGGGAAGTCTAAAATTCAGTGGAAATGGGGTGTTGTGATGAAAGGGAACCTGTCGGGTCCCTCATGCCCTCCAACCCAGCAGCGTTCACATTTAAGTGAATAACATTATAAAGGTGCTGGTTATGCACTGAATTTATGTAACGGGTCTGGGAGGCGGAACCTCTGAGCTACTATACAAGGGGGCGGTCCTTGTAAGGGAGCGGGTGGCGACCAGGGTAGACGGGCAGGCAGTCACAGCAGGTGACTGGGACAGTCTCTGAATGAACGGACAGGAGGTCACGGCAAGTGACCGGGGCAGTCTCTGGATGAACGGGCAGGAGGTCACGGCAAGTGACCGGGGCAGTCTCTGGATGAATGGGCAGGATGTCACGGCAAGTGACCGGGGCAGTCTCTGGATGAACGGGCAGGAGGTCACGGCAAGTGACCGGGGCAGTCTCTGGGTAAAGGATTGGTACGACCTGTGGCGGCAGATGATAGACGTGAGCTCCCAGGTGAGCAGGCGAGAGTCTCTGGATAAACGGGTGGTCACAGCATGTGACGGCGGAGCCTCCAGGAAGACCAACAGACAGGTAGCAGATGAGCGCTCCCAGGTGAGCGGGCAGGAGTCTCTGGACAGGCGGGTGGTCACAGCACGTGACGGCAGAGCCTCCTGGTAGGCTAGCAGACAGGCAGCAGATGAGCGCTCCCAGGTGAGCGGGCAAGCTGGTCCTTAGACAGACTGACAGGAGTTGGAAGGCAGACCGTCGGACCTCAGGCAAGCAGGCAGGTAGAAGATGTGCGCTCCCAGGTGAGCGGGCAAGCTGGTCCTTAGACAGACTGACAGAAGTTGGAGGGCAGACCGTCGGACCTCAGGCTAGCAGGCAGGTAGCAGGATATCAGGCAGGAATTAGACAGCAGACTGGCAGGAATCTGGCAGGTATCTGGCAGGTAACTGGCAACGGGACCTGAGGGCTGAAGCAGAGTAGTGAACAGTGCTACAACATTGCTCGGGCACCTCCATTTTGGAGGAGGTGCCTTTTATATGGGAGGTCCTCCGGCAATTGGCCGGGGACTCCTTAGGACGGCGCGCGCGGTCCCTTTAAGAGAGGGGGAGCGCGCGCGCGCGCGCCCTAAGCACACTCCCGGGGAAGGAGCGCGTGCCGGAAGCAGCGGGGAGAGAAGCGCTGGAGGACGCCGCGCCAGGAGCGGGGAGGTGAGAGGGACGGCGTCTCTGCCTAGAACGGGGCAGAGACGCCGATGCTACAATTTAGTAATACATATATGAATGCTGCTGGGTTGGAGGGCATGGGGGACCTGACAGGCTCCCTTTAAGTTAACTTTCATGGCAAGGGTTGACTTTGTAATTTTTTGTAAGTATTAACAAGGACAAGGTAGTTGATATCCCTGTTCCATGCTGATTGAATTATAAAGGCAAACTGGTTGCATTTCCCTTCACTACATCCATTGTACATGTACAGCACAATTCGCAAATGGGTGTATAGTGCAGGCTCACGGGGTGAGCTAGTCCCATACTCGGCAAGTAATGGCTGTGTGCTACAGCCAAGAGCTGCCTCTAATAATCGCGGGTGGAGCGGGACTCTGCACGCGATTGTTAGCCTGTTAAATGCCCCTGTCAAACTCTTATTCCATGTGCCTATCAGCACGCCCTTGATATGATCGTGGGTTGCCTATGGGTTTCTATGACTGCAGGAGGTCTGTTGAAGACTTTCATGCTTGTCATTACGGAGCTCCTTTGAAACCATGCTTGTGGCCAGGCTTCAAAGGAGATCATGTTTTTACTATACACAGCAATGCTGTTGTATTAAGGTGTATAGCACAAGCAATCAGACGATCGCAGCTTTGAGTATCATAAGGAAACTAATAAGAACAGTGAAAAGGAAAAAAAAATGTTTTAAAAAATGTGAAAAAATTAAAAAAAACATAAAATTTCAAATCACCCCCTTTTCCCTTGTTAAAAATAAAGATAATAAAAAAAATAAAAAATACACATATGTGGTATCGCTGCGTTCAGAAACGTCCAGTCCATCAAAATATAAAAATAATTAACCCAATCGGTAAACTCTGTAAATGAAAAAAATTCAAGAATGCCAAAATTAAGGGTTTTTTTGGTTGATGCGATAGCACAGAAAATTTAGTAACAAGCGAACAAAACGTCATATCTATCCCAAAATGGTATAAAAAAAGACTACGTCTTGCCACGCAAAAAATAAGCTATCACATAGCTTCATCAACTGAAAGATGAAAACATTACGGGTCTCAGAAAATGGCGACGCTTCCAATAATTTTTTTTTGCAATCTTCTGATTTTTTTTCACTATTAAAATAATTAAAAAGTTTGGATATATTTGGTAATTTTTACCACAAACTGTACGCTATAAAAACAATTCCCCAAAAAACAATGTCAAAAATGCGTTTTTTTTTCACAATTTCTCCCTACTTTGAATTTTTTTTCCGATTTACCAGTACACAACTTGTCCTGCAAAAAAAGCCCTTGTATGTCTATGTGGATAGAAGAGAAAAAAGTTATGGCTCTGGGAAGAAGTGGGGGGGGGGGAATGAAAACTCAAAAACGGATATTGGCCACGTCATGAGAGATTAAAAGGGGGCTGGTGTTTGAAATCATTGTCTTCTTCTTCTTCTATCATTGCTTTGCATCAAAAGGACATTGCTGATTAAAAGATTACCGCTAAGTCAATCATTTTTCGGATCATCAGCAAATTCAAACACAGAGGTTCAAATGCCATGAAAAGAGGCATCCAAGAAATTCAAGCAAGTGTCAGTACCATATCCTAAATAGAATTCAGCTATAGGAGAGGTTTAACACCTGTGCTGTGCTTGCTCAGGAATTGCAGCTGGCAGGTGTCAGTACAGTCAAAGGATTTTGGACTGGTGTCAAGAAGGGCAGCAAAGAAGTCACTTCTCTCCAAGAAAAAACATCAAGGACAGACTGACATTCTGCAGGAAGTACAGGGATTGGATTGCAGAGAAATAGAGTAAAAAATGTTTATGTAAAGAAACCCCAATCAGACTGTTTGGGGCATTTGGAAGAATGATTGTCCGGAGACAAAAAAGTGAGTGCTACCATTAATCATGTGTCATGCCAACACTGTGCAACAACTATTGCTCGGGCACCTCCAATTTGGAGGAGGTGCCTTATAAATGGGAGGACCTCCGGCAATTGGCCGGGGACTCCTTAGGGCGGCGCGCGGCCCCTTTAAGAGGGAGGGAGCGTGCGCGCGCCCTAAGCACAGTGCCCGGGAAGCTGCGCGCGCCGGCAGCAGAAGCATGAAGAGGAGCGCTAGAGGACGCCGGGCAGGGAGCGCGGCGGTGAGAGGGACGGCGTCTCTGCCTGGCAGGGGCAGAGACGCCGATGCTACAGTACCCCCCCCCTTTACGCCCCCTCTTTTTTAGGCCAGAAAGAAATTTTTCAAGAAGAAGTGGGGCATGAATGTTCTCCCTGGGTTCCCAAGTTCTCTCCTCTGGGCCAAACCCCTTCCAATCCACCAGAAAAAAGGTTTTTCCTCTTACCCTTTTGGAGGCCAGAATGTTCTCTACCTCAAAAACGTCCTCAGCGGAAACCGGAACAGGGGGAGTATCTGGATTGTTGGAAAAATAATTAAACACAACTGGTTTGAGGAGAGATACGTGGAAGGAGTTGGGAATCCGTAAGGTGGCCGGGAGTTTTAGCTTGTAGGCCACTGGGTTGATTTGTTTGAGGACTTCAAATGGACCGATGAACCGAGGGCCCAACTTGTAGGAGGGTATTTTGAGCTGAACATGTTTGGAGGAGAGCCAAACCTTGTCTCCAGGATGGAATTGAGGCAGATCCAGACGTCTCTTGTCAGCATATCTCTTCATTCGCTCGGAGGACTGAAGAAGTGAGGACCTAGTACTCTCCCAAATGGTGGAAAATTCGCTGACCAGGGACTCCGCGGCAGGGTTGTCCACAGAAGCGGAGACGGGAAACGGAATCCGGGGATGTTGACCATAGACCACAAAGAACGGGGACTTGGAAGTAGATTCGCTCTCATGGTTGTTGTAGGAGAATTCGGCCCATGGTAGGAGGTCCACCCAATCGGTATGGTGAGCATTAACAAAGTGCCGGAGGTAGCTGGTAAGGATCTGGTTGATACGCTCCACTTGGCCATTGGACTGTGGATGGTAAGCGGAGGAGAAATCCAGGGTGATATCCAGCAGCTTACATGAAGCTCTCCAGAGGCGTGAGGTGAACTGAACCCCTCGATCCGACACAATGTAGAGGGGTAGGCAATGGAGACGGAAGATGTGAAGGATGAAGTCCTTAGCCAGCTCTGAAGCAGACGGGAGACCAGGCAGAGGGATGAAGTGGGCCATTTTAGAAAAGCGGTCGGCGACCACCCAAATGACTGTACAGCCGCAGAAACAGGGAGATCTGTAATAAAGTCCATAGCAATGTGTAGTCAAGGGGCAGCAGGTACGGGAAGAGGCAGGAGGCGACCGGCTGGAAGATGTCTGGGAACTTTGTAGCGGGCACAAGACGAACAGGCCGAGACGAAGTCTACCACATCCTTGCGCAGGGTGGGCCACCAGTAATGCCGGGAAATGAGCAGGAAAGTTTTCTTCTGACTGGAATGGCCAGCTAGTTTAGATGAATGACCCCAGTGAAGAATCCTCTCCCGATCTGGAACTGCTACAAACGTCTTACCGGATGGGAGACGAGTCAGATCTAACGGGGGCCATACTCATCACTTTGGAGGGGTAGATGATGTGCGTAGGCTCCTCCTCTAGATCGGAGGACAGGAAGGATCGGTACAAGGCGTCAGCTTTAACATTCTTGTCCGCTGGGCGGAAATGTAGGATAAAGTCGAAGCGAGTGAAGAACAAAGACCACCGGGCCTGACGCGGATTGAGTCTTTGGGCATTCTGGAGATATGCAAGGTTTTTGTGATCAGTATAGATGATCACTGGGTATAGAGCCCCTTCAAGCAGGAAACGCCACTCCTCCAGCGCCAATTTGATGGCTAGCAGTTCTCGGTCTCCTATGGAGCAGTTGCACTCAAACGAGAAGAAGAGTTTGGAGAAGAAGCCGCAGGTTACCATTCTCCCGGATGAAGATTTTTGGGTGAGCACCGCTCCGGCTCCAGAGGAGGAAGCATCAACCTCCAGGAAGAACTGTTTGTTGCAGTCCAGACGGTGCAGCACTGGGGCAGAGGAGAAGGCTTGCTTTAAGGAAAGGAAGGCCTCCTCAGCTTCGGGCGGCCATACCTTGGGATTTGCTCCCTTACGGGTGAGCGCAGAGATGGGAGCAGTCCTGGAAGAGAAGTGCGGGATGAAGAGACGGTAGTACTTGGCGAAGCCCAGGAATTGCTGAATGGCCTTCAGCCCCTCAGGACGGGGCCATTTTAAGACGGCAGAGAGCTTCTAGGGGTCCATTCCTAGACCGATCTGGGAGATAATATAGCCCAGGAACGGAAGGGAGGTCTGCTCAAAGAGGCACTTCTCAAATTTGGCATAGAGGTGATTCTGCCTGAGCCTAAACAGGACCTGACAAACATCCCTCCGGTGCGTGGGAAGGTCCGGAGAGAAGACCAAGATGTCGTCCAGGTACACCACCATGCAGGAATATAGAAGATCACGGAAGCTGTCATTGACTAATTCTTGGAAGACGGCGGGAGCATTGCAGAGACCGAAAGGCATTACACGGTATTCATAGTGACCGTCCCGGGTATTGAATGCCGTCTTCCACTCGTCTCCTTGACGGATCCGGACCAGGTTATATGCCCCACGCAGATCCGGCTTGGAAAAGATCCTAGCGCCCTTAAGGCGGTCAAACAACTCGGAGATGAGTGGCAGGGGGTATTTATTTTTTACCGTGATTTGGTTGAGTCCTCGATAGTCTATACAGGGGCGTAGTGAACCATCCTTCTTCTTGACGAAGAAGAATCCGGCTCCAGCCAGGGAGGTAGATTTCCGGATGAATCCCCTAGCCAGATTCTCCTTAATGTATTCCGACATGGCCCGGGTTTCGGCCTACGACAACGGGTAAATACGCCCACGGAGTGGTGTGGCACCAGGTACCAGGTCGATCGGGCAATCATATGGCCTATGAGGTGGCAGTGTCTCTGCTTCCTTTTTGTCGAAGACATCTGCATAGGGCCAGTAAGGTGCCAGCAAACCGGGTAGATTAGCCGGGGTGAGAGGCGGACGAACCGGGCGGACCGGGACCAGGCAGGTCTTATGGCAATCCTGCCCCCCAACGGAGAACTTCACCGGATTGCCAGTTCAGCACGGGTTCATGTCTCTGAAGCCAGGGTAGACCTAGCAATAGGGAGTTTGAGAGACCAGAAAGCACATGGAAGGAGATCCTTTCAGAGTGCAGCATTCCCACCTGCAGGGTTATAGGTTCTGTGACGAGCAAGATGGTCACCGGAAGGAGTCTTCCATCCACAGAGGTGACTGCCAATGGTTCAGCCAGAGGTTTGGTGGGAATGTGATATTTCTCTACCAGGGACTGGGAAATGAGGTTCCCAGCAGCTTCCGAATCTAGGTGTGCAATTTCAAAGTAGCGGTTCTCTCCCCAGGAGATGGAGACAGACAAAGTCAGGGAAGGAGAGGGTTTACTTTTGTCTAGGACGAGCTCTCCGAGCGGTCCTAGACACTGGCGTTTCCCGGCTTCACCGGGCAGGAACGGATGAAGTGCTCCTTACTGCCACAATAGAAACAGCTCCCCTCAGCTCGACGTGACTCTTGGCAAGATATGACCATCTTGGTCTGGTCGACCTGCATAGGTTCGGGCGAGCGTGCCTGGGGAGTTGCTAATTGAGAGACAGGTCTCTGGAAAGTAGGAGCAAGGTGAGGAAATCTTCGCTCCCGGGTAGTCTCTTTGGTACGTTCTTGGAAACGGATGTCAATCCGGGTAGCTAGTGATACCAGGTCATCTAGGGTGGTAGGAATGTCCTGACCGGCTAACTCATCCTTAATCCGACCGGAAAGACCCTCCCAGAAAATGGACACCAGAGCCTCGTTGTCCCAGGCAAGCTCAGAAGCGAGGGTACGGAACCGTATGGCATATTGGCCCACGGTGAGACTCTCTTGGCGGAGACGTAGCAGAGAGGAGGCTGAAGAGGATTTTCGTCCTGGTTCATCGAAGACTTTCCGGAAAGCAGCGAGGAAAGACGATAAATCGGACACCAGGGAATCCCCTCTCTCCCACAGGGGATTAAGCCATGCCAGTGCTTCCCCAGTGAGGTGAGACATGATGAACGCCACCTTGGCCCGGTCGGAGGGAAACTGATGTACCAAAAGTTCAAAATGCAGGGTGCACTGGTTTATGAAACCCCGAGCTAGAGCGGGGTCGCCTCCAAAATGAGAAGGTGCAGAAAGCTGGAGACCTGGGTTGGATGCCGTGGTATTGGTGGGCAGCGGTGCTGCCGGAGCGGGAGTCGCACGACTCGAAGAGGACACAGGTGGAACAGGCAGTGTGTTCAGGCAGGAGTTGACACTCCACAGGAAGTTAAGGATGGTTTCTTGTTGGGATCTCTGACGAGAAACCTCCTGGTACAGGTCAGAGAGCGCGGGAGCTTGGGGGTCACTGGGTTCCATGGCCCGAGCAAACTGTTACGGATCCGGGTGGCGGAACCTCTGTGCTGCGGTGCAAGGAGGGTCCCAGAGGGGCGTAACTAAGTATCAACTCGGACCGACCCAGGTCGTATGGCGGCTAACGACTCCGTGACCATTTAGGGACCGAGCAGAGGGACCAGGTGCTACTCTGGGGATGACCTTATAAGGGAGCAGGTGACTCCCACGGGTCACATGACTGAGACTGACCGATACTGCAGATGGGCACAGCAGGCAGGCTGATGAGAGGTCCGGGTAGATGAACTGGCAGAGACAGCAGGCGACAGGCGGAAGCCTCTAGGTAGGCTGTCAGGTGGTCACGGCAAGTGACGGGCAGGAGCCTCTAGGTAGGCTGTCAGGTGGTCATGGCAAGTGACGGGCAGGAGCCTCCAGGTAGGCAGACAGGTGGTCACGGCAAGTGACAGGCAGGAGCCTCTAGGTAGGCAGTCAGGTGGTCACGTCAAGTGACGGGCAGGAGCCTCCAGGTAGGCTGACAGGTAACAGGTAGGTGCTTCCAGGTAAGCAGGCGGGTGAGGCCCATAGACAGACTGGCGGACTGAAAGGAAGACAGACTGTCGGGCAGGAGAGTAGTCAGGTTGGCAGACAGGACTGATAGTCAGGCTGGCGGGCAGGACTAGTAGTCAGGCTAGTAGCGGGACCTGAGGGCTGAAGCGGAGGTTAGAACACTGTGCAACAACTATTGCTCGGGCACCTCCATTTTGGAGGAGGTGCCTTATAAATGGGACGACCTCCGGCAATTGGCCGGGGACTCCTTAGGGCGGCGCGCGCAGCCCCTTTAAGAGGGAGGGAGCACGCGCGCGCCCTAAGCACAGTGCCCAGGAAGCTGCGCGCGCCGGCAGCAGAAGCAGGAAGAGGAGCTCTGGAGGACGCCGGGCAGGGAGCGCGGCGGTGAGAAGGACGGCGTCTCTGCCGGGCAGGGGGCAGAGACGCCGATGCTACAGAAGTCAGGCCTCTGTATGGTTCCGTCAAGTTTTTCCACACAAAAGGCAAGTAGCAATGCCTTTACGGACTTTGCATTGAACACTTGTACAGTCATGCTGCAACAGAAAAGGGCCTTCCCCCAAACTGCTCTCACAAAGTTGGAAACATACATTTGTCCAAAATGTTTTGATATGCTGAAGCATTAAGATTTCTCTTCACTGGAACAAAGTGGCCTAGGTTAACCGCTATAAAACAACCCAATAGCATTATCCCTACTCTATCAAACTTTACAATTGGCAAAATACAGTCAAGCCGGTATCGTTCACCAAGACTTGTCCATCAGACTTCCAAATAGTGAAATGTTATTCATCACTGCACAGTACATGTTTCCACTGCTTCAGTGGTGGCATGCTTTAAACATCTCCATCTGAAGCTTGCCTTTGTGCTTGATGATGTAAGGCTTGCATGCACTTGGTCAACCTTGGAAATCCAAACTATGAAGGTTTTGTCTTAGTTATTGAGTCAGCAGAGTGTTAGCAACTTGTATTCGCTATGCGCCTCAGCACTTGGCATCCCTGTTCTGTAAATTGGTCTGCCACTCTGAAATATTTAGGAGAGAATATATTTCAGCAATTGATTGTTACAATCTTACTATCCGATTATAATACCGTGCTCAAATTCAGTGAGCTCTGTAGATCGAGTCCATCATGAACAAATGTTTGTAAAAACAGACTGCATGTCTGGGTGCTGGATTTTATATACCTGGGGCAATGGGACATGAACTAATGCAGGGGCCATTATACATCGTGGAAGCTAATGCGGGGTCCATTATACTAATGCGGGGGCCATTATACAGTGTGGGAGCTAATGCAGAGGCCATTATACAGTGTGGGAACTAACATAGGGGCCCTTATACAGCTTGGGAGCTAATGCAGGGACCATTATACAGCATTGGAGCTAATGCAGGGGCCATTATACAGTTTGGGGCCTACCTTGGTAGCCATCGTATGATGTGGGGACTACTGTGGGGGCCATTATACAGTGTGGGAGATAATGCGGAGGCCATTATAAAGTTTGCAGGCTACTGTGGAGGCCATCATACTGTGTGGGAGCCTACAGTGTACACCGCCCCCTAAACTGAACCCTTAGCTACGCCTCTTCCTCGTTGTTACTTGAAACATTATGAACTTGTACTGTACTATTGATTAGGTATCTGATATGATATTGTTGGAAGTAGGGACATGTAGACACAGGTTGACCATGTACGTACATAAATGGAAGTTGTATTCTCACTTTATATTATTCATGGTGCAGATTATTGCTATACCTACAGCATGTCTTACTTGTTGGCCTTCAGGGCTTATATACATCTGGTTTGTAAAACAAATGTTTTGTACTTTTTTTTCATGTAGCGCCAACTATATCCGTCGATGCAGCCAGATTACCAATTTTGATACTCATTTATTTTTAAACTCATATATGGCATATGAATAAAGAAAAATAAAATTGCATACATTTTAATAGTCTGGTGTTGAAAATTTGTTTATTTTTTTCCCTGATTCCAGCAATGTGTCACTTAAAGGGCTGCTTGCTGCAGTTTATAAAATCCCTGTTTTCTCTGCTCTAGATGTAGCAGTAGTCAGAATGCTGAGCTATGTACAAACCCACCCACAGCCCTGATTGACACCTTCCTGTCTACATTGTATATTGTCAGCAAACTGACAATCAGTGGCAAGATTTGGGTTAAACAAATTAGCCTGAATAACTGGCGTGCATGTGACACCTACTCATTTAATGATAATCTCTTGCTGATAAAGCATTGATTGTATTGTAACTACAGCACCCAGCCGAAAATGTGATAAGTGACACATTGCTGTAGTCAGGCTCTCTATCGCTACATTATGCTTCTCTCAGATTAAATAGTAAAAACATGCTGACAGATTCCCTTTAATCACAGCATGGGAGTAAAAAATGACTAAGGTGGACCACTGGTAGGATCATAATGATCACAGTTGCAGAGAGTGTGATCGTGACCTGGCCCGTGCGGGAGGGGGAGCCCGCCATCGCAGTAGCTATTTCTGCTGGATGTGCATCCGTGGACTCACATTCAGCTGAAATGTACTGTGGCGCAGAGACCCTCTGGGTTCCTGCACTGTAATACATGCTGCCGGCCAATCAGAGGCCGGCAGCTGACGTCAGCGTGCAAGTCACTTGGCGGCGCATGGCAGTGATGTCATGTGCTACCCGTCACTTCCACGCTTAAATCAGCTGCCAGCTTCTGCACCTGCTATGGAAGAGGACGCTGCATTTCATTGGTGAGGGGGAAAGTGAGTAGAATAGTTTATTTTTTATATTTGCTGGAGAAGAGCAGCAGAACAAGGACATTATTACAAGAAGAAGCTCAGGATGGGCACATTAAACCAGGATGGGGGACATACTGTATATTACTGGAAGGAGCCCAGGATGGGGTACATTATACCAGGATGGGGGACATATATTACTGGGAAGGGTCCAGAATGGGGGTATTATACCAGGATGGTCAGAGAAAAAAAAATTCTAGAGAAATATAAGTCCTGTAATCTTGAAGATAAAACTTTACATTTATTTGGATTGTTAAAAGAGTATATACACAGGGCAGGCCACAGATATGAACAGAACCATCATGTTTCAGCTCTCAAGCCTTAATCATGGCCTAATCATGGTGAGACCATGATAAGGATATAGCAGCGTTTTGGAAGCAGCGTATTTTCATTGAACAGTGTGGATTTACCATATCCAATTCATTCACCTGGGGAAATTTCTGTTTTGGACACTAGCATCTTTGCAACAGAAATTGACATGCTGCAGCTCGTAAACACACGCCGCGGGTGAATCTACGCAGCGTCAAATAGAAGCACAGTGGGCATGCGATTTCTATAAATCCCATCCACTGTGCTTTTAATGTAGAATGCAGCGTTTTGGATGCAGTGCAGGCCTAGGAAAGGGCCAGGATGGGGGATATTATTACAGGAAAGGGGCACAGGATAGGGGACATTATTATTGGAGGCAGAAAAAATAGAAAACAATTCACCAGCGTTGATGTATAAGAATAAAACTTCACATTTATTGTATATCCATTAAAAATACATGCTAGGCATACCAGCAAGAAATACCCCGAGGATAAGAAACTGACGCGTTTCGACTATACAGTCTTACTCATGGTCTCAGACCTGTATTTTTAATGGATATCTTGTCCTCTGGGTATTTCTTGCTGGTATGCCTAGCATGTATTTTTAATGGATATACAATAAATGTGAAGTTTTATTCTTAGCAAAAAATTCTCCAGAGTTGATATATAAGAATAAAACTTCACATTTATTGTATATCCATTAAAAATACATGCTAGGCATACCAGCAAGAAATACCCCGAGGATAAGAAACAGACGCATTTCGACTATACAGTCTTACTTATGGTCTCAGATCTGTATTTTTAATGGATATCTTGTCCTCGGCGTATTTCTTGCTGGTATGCCTAGCATGTATTTTTAATGGATATACAATAAATGTGAAGTTTTATTCTTATATATCAACGCTGGAGAATTTTTTTCTATTTTTTCTGCTTTTGGGAAGCGCCTAGGACCAGGGGAACTCCGTGTGGTGTTAATTCATAGTTTTCAGTGCCTTGGAAAACAGTGAGCTGACCTACCACACCCTCCTCCCTACCGTCTTGTATTATTACTGGAAGGGACCAGGATCGAAAACAGTATTACAATATGGGGTACATTGTCAGATGAGAGGGTGAACACTGGATCTGGAATGCTACAAGGACCTATACATCTGATGAACATGCAGGTGGAGGCCCAGGTAAAAATTACATGGAACCCAATTTTAAAGTCACCTTAACTTTTTTGCCTCGAGGTATTTTCTAATTTTTTAGTGCTGAATTCATCAAAACAGTGCACGAATTTTGCGCAAAATAAAAAAAATGCTCTTTAGTTTTACTTTAACCTATTTTGCGACTTTTTAGAGCTAGAATGTCACACAAAAATTCTGTCAAAATTTCAGGAGAACCTAAATGCACTGAAGAGGGGACTGGAGTTCATTTGCATCAAAGGTAGTAGCTCATCAAGGAGTCGCGAATGATGAATCAGGCAAATACATATGGAAACCCTAAACTGCACCCACAGTCAGTGGCAAACTAAAAAAACAACAACAGACAAACATATAAAAAGTGACTTTAAAAAGGCGCAAATGGAAAGTTGAATGCGGCTCAACCAAAAAAGACGCAAAACAGTAAAAACTTGACATAAAATGCTTAAATGTAATAATGAATAGGACCCATAGTGTTTAAAAGTGGACATTGACTTTTTTGACTTGTTGACATGTTACAGGCAGGAAAGCAATATTTGACATATGCTGCAGGTAAGTATTATCACATGTTGCATTTCTTTGGTGTTTCGGTGGTAGTTTTGCCTCATTTAATTTAATGGTGATAAATGCAGAAAAGGCCTCTAATCCTTTTCCTTTTAGTTTCCCTAACACCTGGCATTTGATGATGTACAGTACAGACCAAAAGTTTGGACACACCTTCTCTTTTAAAGATTTTTCTGTATTTTCATGACTATGAAAATTGGACATTCACACTGAAGGCATCAAAACTATGAATTAACACATGTGGAATTATATACTTAACAAAAAATGTGAAACAACTGAAAATATGTCTTATATTCTTGGTTCTTCAAAGTAGCCACCTTTTGCTTTGATGACTGCTTTGCACACTCTTGGCATTCTCTTGATGAGCTTCAAAAGTTAGTCACCGGAAATGGTTTTCACTTCACAGGTGTGCCCTGTCAGGTTTAATAAGTGGGATTTCTTGCCTTATAAATGGGGTTGGGACCATCAGTTGTGTTGTGCAGAAGTCAGGTGGATACACAGCTGATAGTCCTACTGAATAGACTGTTTGAATTTGTATTATGGGAAGAAAAAAGTGGCAGCTAAGTAAAGAAATTACTTTAAGAAATGAAGGTCAGTCAGTCCGAAAAATTGGGAAAACTTTGAAAGTGTCCCCAAGTGCAGTTGCAAAAACCATCAAGCGTACAAAGAAACTGGCTCACATGAGGACCGCCCCAGGAAAGGAAGACCAAGAGTCACCTCTGCTTCTGAGGATAAGTTTATCCGAGTCACCAGCCTCAGAAATCGCAGGTTAACAGCTGCTCAGATTAGAGCCCAGGTCAATGCCACACAGAGTTCTTGCAGCAGACACATCTCTTCAACAACTGTTAAGAGGAGACTTTGTGCAGCAGGCCTTCATGGTAAAATAGCTGCTAGGAAACCACTGCTAAGGACAGGCAACAAGCAGAAGAGACTTGCTTGGGCTAAAGAACACAAGGAATGGACATTAGACCTGTGGAAATCTGTGCTTTGGTCTGATGAGTCCAAATTTGAGATATTTGGTTCCAACCACCGTGTCTTTGTGCGACGCAGAAAAGGTGAACGGATGGACTCTACATGCCTGGTTCCCAATGTGAAGCATGGAGGAGGAGGTGTGATGGTGTGGGGGTGCTTTGCTGGTGACACTGTTGGGGATTTATTCAAAATTAAAGGCATACTGAACCAGCATGGCTACCACAGCATCTTGCAGCGGCATGCTATTCCATCCGGTTTGTGTTTAGTTGGACTATCATTTATTTTTCAACAGGACAATGACCCCAAACACACCTTCAGTCTGTGTAAGGGCTATTTGACCAAGAAGGAGAGTGATGGGGTGCTACGCCAGATGACCTGGCCTCTACAGTCACCAGACCTGAACCCAATCGAGATGGTTTGGGGTGAGCTGGACCGCAGAGTGAAGGCAAAAGGGCCAACAAGTGCTAAGCATCTCTGGGAACTCCTTCAAGATTGTTGGAAGACCATTTCCGGTGATTACCTCTTGAAGCTCATCAAGAGAATGCCAAGAATGTGCAAAGCAGTCATCAAAGTAAAAGGTGGCTACTTTGAAGAACCTAGAATATAAGACATATTTTCAGTTGTTTCACACTTTTTTGTTAAGTATATCATTCCACATCTGTTAATTCATAGTTTTGATGCCTTCAGTGTGAATGTACAATTTTCATAGTCAAGAAAATACAGAAAAATCTTTAAATGAGAAGGCGTGTCCAAACTTTTGATCTGTACTGTATGTATAAAGTTTGTTTCATGTGGGGCATACAGGAAAAGTGTAAATTCTGTTGAGGACACAGATTTCCCTTTTTAAAGTCTGCTACACGTGTTCAATTAGTGCTGCTTGTATAAAACTCACAGCTGGGAAATTCTTCTAGGTTGTCACGCTACAAAAGTTGTGCCACATTACAACATTTATGATTATAAAGATGAAGACAGAAACTGCGAGTACAATATAACCAATACCCTCACGTAATCTTGTCACTTCAGATCCCATCCTTCAGTTTTTTTATCCACTTAGTTGGGAATACATACCATATATTCAACCTGTACAGTTTTACAGTGGTCCACTAAGGGGGTTCAATGACATGTCAACCCCTCCCAACCATGACCATTTTTAAAAAAAATTTCCACTTATGTTTTTGTGTCCTCTTTTTCCAAGAGCCAAAACCTTTTTATTTTTCCATCAACATAGCTTGACATTTCTTGATTTTTGCAGGACAAGTCGTAAGTCTGAATGACACCATTAACCCCTTCACCTCCAACCTGTTTTCACCTTCCTGACCAGGCAAAATTTTACAATTCTGACCAGTGTCACTTTATGAGGTAATAGCTCTGGAACGCTTCAATGGATCCCAATAATTCTGAGATTGTTTTTTCCATGACACATTGTACTTTATGTTAGTGGTAAATTTAGGTTGATATTTTTTGCATTTATTTGTGAAAATACTGAAATGTTAGTGAAAAATTAGAAAATGGTGTAGTTTTCGAACTTTTAATTTTTATGTCCTTAACCCCTTTACCCCCCGAGGGTGGTTTGCACGTTAATGACCAGGCCAATTTTTACAATTCTGATCACTGTCACTTTATGAGGTAATTACTCTGGAACGCTTCAATGGATCCCCCTGATTCTGAGATTGTTTTTTCGTGACATATTGTACTTCATGATTGTGGTAAAATTTCTTCGATATCACTTGCGTTTATTTGTGAAAAAAATGGAAATTTGGCGAAAATGTTGAAAATTTTGCAATTTTCAAAATTTGAATTTTTATGCCCTTAAATCAGAGAGATATGTCACACAAAATAGTTACTAAATAACATTTCCCACATGTCTACTTTACATCAGCACAATTTTGGAACAAAATTTTTTTTTGTTAGGGAGCTATAAGGGTTAAAAGTTGACCAGCGATTTCTCATTTTTCCAACAAAATTTACAAAACCATTTTTTTAGGGACCACATCACATTTGAAGTCACTTTGAGAGGTCTTTATGACAGAAAATACCCAAAAGTGACACCATTCTAAAAACTGCACCCCTCAAGGTGCCCAAAACCACATTCAAGAACTTTATTAACCCTTCAGGTGCTTCACAGGAATTTTTGGAATGTAGAAGAAAAAAATGAACATTTAACTTTTTTCACAAAAATGTTACTTTAGACCCAATTTTTTTTATTTTCGCAGGGGTAACAAGAAAAAATGTACCCCAAAATTTGTTGTGCAATTTCCCCTGGGCACGCAGATACCCCATATGTGGGGAAAAACCACTGTTTGGGCGCGCGGCAGGGCTCGGAAGGGAAGGAGCGCCATTTGACTTTTTGATTGTAAAATTTGCTTGAATAATTAGCGGATGCCATGTTGCGTTTGGAGAGCCCCTGTGTGCCTAAACAGTGGAAACCCCCCACAAGTGACCCCATTTTTTTTTACTTTTGAAAAAAAAAACAACCCCAACCCTAGCATTAGCACAACCCCAACCCCAGCCCTAGCGTTTATTTTTTACGCCGTTCCTCGTGCGGCATAAGTGATGAGATTACTTTATTCTTTGGGTCGGTGCGACTACAGCGATACCAGAATCATATCGGGTTTTTATGATTGACAGCTGTCACACACTAAAGGACAAATATTTTGTAAAATCTAGTTTTTGCATCGCCATATTTTGGCCTACAGAGTCATGTGATGGCTTGTTTTTTGCGGGACGAGATGCCGTTTTCAGCGGTATCATTTTTATTTATATTTGTCTTTTTGATCGCGTGTTATTCCATTTTTTGTTTGGCGGTATGATGATAAAGCATTGTTTTTTGCTTCGTTTTTTTTTTTTTTTTTTTACCGTGTTCACTGAAGGGGTTAACTAGTGAAACAGTTTTATAGGTCAGGTCGTTACGGACGCGGCGATACCAAATATGTGTACTTTTATTGTTTTTTTGCATAATAATATTTATTGATGGGTACATTATATTTTTATTTTTAGTGGATTATTTTTTTTATTTATATTTTTACAATTTTTTTTTTATTTTTTTTTTCACTTTCTGGGAGTTTTTATACTTTTTTACTTTGTCCCACTATGGGACTTTCACTTTTTTTTCTCTGATCGCCTGCATGGCACAGGAATGGAGCACCATCCCTGTGCCATGCAGGCTGTCAGCGCTGGACAGGGAGAAGATAGTTTGGAGATGCACTGCGCATGTCAAAAAAATCTTCCTGCTGTCTGGTGACCTGAATGTTGTCATGACGACATCGGGTTGTCATGGCAACATCCTGGAAGACACGGCAGACAGCGCTGGAGGCCGGAAGAGGAGGTGAGTATACCGATCACCTCCTCTTAGCCACTGCAATGCTGCGATCGACTCCCTGCACATAGTACCGGGTGTCAGCTGTGACAATCAGCCGACACCCGGCGGCGATCGCGCCCGCATAGCCTGTGTACGCGCGCGATGATGTACTAATACGGGTCAGGCTCTTAAAGCCCAGGGCACAGACGCATATTAGTACGTCATGGGCTTTAACCCCTTAAGCCCCGGAGCATTTTCCGTTTTTGCATTTTCGTTTTTGCTCCCCTTGTTCCCAGAGCCATAGCGTTTTTATTCTTTGGTCAATATGGCCATGTGAGGGCTTATTTTTTGCGGGACGAGTTGTACTTTTCAACGCCATTACTAGTTTTACCATATCCTGTATGGGAAAACGGGAAAAAAATTCCAAGTGCGGTAAAATTGCAAAAAAAGTGCAATACCACAGTTGTTTTTTATTTATTTTTTTTACCACGTTCACTGAATGCTAAAACTGATCTGCCCTTCTTATTCTACAGGTCATTACGAGTTCATAGACACCAAACATGTATAGGTTCTTTTATATTTAAGTGGTGAAAAAAAATTCCAAAATTTGGTAAAAAAAAAAATAAAAAAATAGCGCCATTTTCTAAGACCCGTAGCGTCTCCATTTTTCGTGATCTGGGGCTGGTTGATGGCTTATTTTTTGCGCACCGGGTTGACATTTTTATTGATAACATTTGGGGTAGATCCGATGTTTTGAACGCCCGTTATTGCATTTTATTGCAATTTTGCGGCGACCAAAAAACGTAATTCTGGCGTTTAGAATTTTTTTCTCGTTACGCCGTTTACCGATAGGATTAATTCTTTTTTTATATTGATAGATCGGGCGATTCTGAACGCGGCGATACCAAATATGTGTATGTGGGGTTTATTTTTTATTATTTTATTTTGAATGGGGCAAAAGGGGGGTGATTTAAACTTTTATATATTTTTTTTTTTTTATATTTTTAAAAACTTTTTTTTTTTACTTTTTGCATGCTTCTATAGTCTCCATAGGAGACTAGAAGCAGCAACTATCCGATCGCCTCTGCTACATACAGGGGACGAGCAGGTCCCCTGCATGCAGCAGAAATGGTCCTGTGCTATGAGCACCGACCACTAGGTGGCGCTCATAGCGACAAGATCATGACAACCACAGGCGTCTGCTGCAGACCCTGGGTTGTCATGCCCACCCATCGGCGACCCGCGATCACGTGACGGGGTCGCCGGTGGGCGGGGCTTATGACGCGCTACCCGGAAGCGCGCGTTAAATGCTGCTGTCAGAGATTGACAGCGGCATTTAACATGTTAACAGCCGCGGGTGGATCGCGATTCCACCCGCGGCTGTTGCGGGCACATGTCAGCTGTAAGAATCAGCTGACATGTGCTCGGTTCAGTGAGGGCTTAGCGCAGCAGCCCTCACTGAACGGGCAGTACGCAAATATGCGTACTAATAGGGGTTAAACCTAATAGTTATATCACACAAATTAGTTAATAGATAACATTTACCACATGTCTACTTTACATCAGCATCATTTTTGAAACTTTTTTTTGTTGTGCTCAAAACCACATTCAATAAGTTTATTAACTCTTCAGGTGCTTCACAGGAATTAAAGTAATTTGGAAGGAAAAAACTAAAATTTTCCTTTTTCCCACAAAAATGTTGCTTTAGCTCTAAATTTAGTATTTTCACAAGGGTAACAGGAAAAAATGAATTGTGCAATTTCTCCTGAGTACGCTGATACCCTATACGTGGTAGAGAACTACTGTTTGGGCACACGGCAGGGCTCGGAAAGTAAGAATTCAAATTTTGGAGCATAAAATTGTCTGCAATAGATAGTCAAGGTCATGTTCCGTTTACAGAGCCCCTGATGTGCCCAAACAGTGGAAACCCCCCACAAGTGACCCCATTTTGGAAACTACACCCCTCAAGGAATTTATTTAGAGGTTTGGTGAGCACCTTGAACCCAGAGGTGCTTGACAGAATTTTATAACTTTGAGCCGTGAAAATGAAACAAAACATTTTTCACAGAAGGGTTATTAGGAGAAAACGAATGTTACAATTTGCTACCCAATTTCTGCTGAGTACGACAATACCCCATATGTGGTCGAAAACTGCTTTTGAGGCACAGTGCAAAGCTCAGAAGGGAAGGAGAGCCATATTAGAGTGCAGATTTTGCTGGAAAGGTTTCAGGGTTCCATGTCACATTGGCAGAGCCCCTGACATGCCGTAAAAGCAGTCTCCCACATAAGTGACCCCACTTTACAAACTACACCCCTCAATTAATTCATATAGTATATTGACACCATATGTACTTTACAGAATTTTATACAATTGGTGATGAAGAAAGAATAATTACATTTATTACATTTTTATAAGGGCTAAAAGGAAAAAATGAACCTCACAGTTTGTTGTGCAATTTCTCCTGAGTGCGCCAATACCCTTCATGTAATCGGGAAATATTTTTCAGGCACAGTGGAAAGCTGTTATGGTTTGAGGGTGCCATGTCACATTGGCAGAGCCCCTGAGGTGCCAAGAACAACAGAACACCCCATAAGTGACCCAATTTTAAAAACTATACCTCTCAATGAATTCATCAAAGGGCATAGTGCTCATGTTGACACCATGGGTGTTTCTTAGAATTTTATACCATTGGGCGGGGGAGAAAAAATAATTTCATGTTAACCACAAAAATTAAATTTTAACCTCAAATTTTACATTTTCATATGATTGGCTTGATGTAAATTTACATGATAGGTCGAGAACCCCTTCCCGACCGTCGCGTAAACTTACTTCAAAGGTCGTGAAGGGTTTAAAGGGTAACTGAGCTTTCAAGTAACTTTTCAGAATAAGCTGTCCTGTGTGTATGTGAGGAATAATACAGTTTCTGGCCATTATGTGTACTGAATAAAAATATATAAACGCAAGACGAGTGGGCCAACATTCCACAGGCCACAATCAACAACCTGATCAACTCTATGCGAAGGGGATGTGTTGCACTGTGTGAGGCAAATGGTGGTCACACCAGATGCTGACTGGTTTTCTGACCCTCCAGATGCCTAATACTGTAAAACTGCACATTTTAGAGTGGCCTTTTATTTTGGCCACCCTAAGGCACACCTGCTCAATAATCATGCTGTCTAATCAGCATCTGGAATGCTACACCTGTGAGGTGGATGGATTATCTTGGCAAAGGAGAAATGCTCACTAACACAGATTTAGACAAATTTGTGAACAATATTTGAGAGAAAAAGGCCTTTTGTGTACATAGAAAAAGTCTTAGATCTTTGAGTTCAGCTCATGAAAACTTGGAGCAAAATCAAAAGTGTTGCGTTTATATTTTTGTTCAGTATATATCCTGCATTCTCAGCAGTTTTCCCCTTTGCATGCTATATCTGTAATCTGCATGCCACTGAGAGCTGAGGCAGGAGACAAGCTGCAGTGAGTTTTTCCATAGACAGCATTGCACAGAAATAGAGTTCCTGATCTTCATTCACTTGTTAGCTCACAGAGATGAGCTGCAGCTACATGAAGGACATTATACAGCAGAGCTCTGCTGTGTTGATCTGAATAAAGCTTTGATGTTAGGTAGTGATGATCGAGCACTAAAATGCTCGGGTGCTCGATGCTCGGGTCGAGCACATTGGAATACTCGGGTGCTCGACCCGAGCAACGATCCCAATGTAAGTCTATGGGAAACTCAAGCATTTTTCAGGCGGCTCCCCCTGGCGGTCTGCTGAGGGCCTAAAAATTGCCCAAATTGATGGGAACAGTGCTCAAATGACATGGGAACAGCATGGGGAAGACCCCTGGAAGCATTTCTGACTCCCAGGTCACTTATGTCAACAACGTTGTCAGAGTATTACGCCACTTTTACGGACTCACAATAAAACATACCAAAACGAACCAAAATGGATTTTCCTGGGAAATATGTTAAGGAACATCTTTTCCAGGGTAATGTCTTGTATATAAAGCAAAATAAATAACCAAAAACAAAAATGCTCCTCCACACCTTGGGCTATGTTCACACGTAGCGTTTTTGATGCGTTTTTTTCACTGTTCCATTGCTTTCAACCGTGACAAATGCATTCACCAGGAAATGTCATTTTAACATTTTACAACCTTATCTGGCCATGTGGTGTGTGAGATATCATCAGACACATCGTGTTTCATTTATGAAGGAGGGACTCTGAAAGTCACAAAGCCTATTTTTATAGGGCCATAAGGTGGCCTTTACTATTCTTAAAGGACCAGCAGTCGGCCCTCACTATTCTTAGAGAGCCATCAGCCGGCTATGTTTTATTGTTTCCATTACTAAACAGTGGGTCTCCTATACTGTTATTGTGTATGCAGTGAGTGCCAGGGTTGCCCAAAATTTGGACGCACCTCAATACCACTTTGAAAATTTGGATGCACCCCAATACCCCTTAGAAGAGACTTAGAGGAGGGCCTCCTCAAAACAATGTTCCCATTATTAGGAAGTAGGTCTCCCATTGTGTTTGCCTATGCAGTGAATGCAAGAGTTGCCAAAAATTTGGAGGCACTTCAATGTCCCTTGGAAGAGACATGGAGGTCAGAGGGCCTCCTCCAAACAATGTTCCCATTATTAGGAAGTGGGTCTTCCATAGTGTTGGCCTATGCAGTGAATGCAAGGGTTGCCAAAAATTTGAAGGCACTTCAATGCCCCTTGGAAGAGACATGGAGGTCAGAGGGCCTCCTCAAAACAATGTTCCCATTATTAGGAAGCGCGTCTCCCATAGTGCTGGCCTATGCAGTGAATGCATGGGTTGCCAAAAATTTGGAGGCACTTTAATGCCCCTTGGAAGAGACATGGAGGTCAGAGGGCCTCCTCAAAACAATGTTCCCAATATTAGGAAGTGGGTCTCCCATAGTGATGGCCTATGCAGTGAATGCAAGGGTTGCCAAAAATTTGGAGGCACTTCAATGCCCCTTGGAAGAGACATGGAGGTCAGAGGGCCTCCTCAAAACAATGTTCCCATTATTAGGAAGTGGGTCTCCCATAGTGTTGGCCTACGCAGTGAATGCAAGGGTTGCCAAAAATTTGGAGGCACTCCAATGCCCCTTGGAAAAGACGTGGAGGAGGGCCTCATGAAAAAATGTTCCAATTAGAAAGGAGCGGGCCTCCTATACTTGCAATGCCCATGCACTAAGTGTATGGGCTGACAAACATTTACCCCGGGGGGGTATACATGAACATACTGTATAAAAAAATTTTTTTACGGGGATCATAAACACCCTTTAAAAAAATTATGTGTGTGTTGCATCACGGACCACGGTCACCCTGGTGATATGGTGGTGGTGGATGAGGAGAAGGAGGAGGGCAAGAGCAAATAGCCAAAATCAGGAAGCGTATACCCATGTCTGGGTGTGAAAAGGTACATGGGAATACACCTCCCAAGAAAAGTCACTGGATTTGAGTTTATGTTACGCTGCTATCATTCGGTGGTGTTGAGAAGTCTGGCCCAATCCAGCCCTTGTTCATTTTTATAAGAGTCAGCCTGTCAGCATTTTCAGTTGACAGGCGGATGTGCTTATCAGTTATAATTCCACCAGCGGCACTAAAAACCCGCTCTGATAAAACGCTGGCGGCAGAGCAGGCCAGGACCTCCAAGGCATAGAGAGCCAGTTAATTTCACGTATCCAGCTTGGATGCCCAATAATTATAAGGCACAGAGGAATCACGGAGGACGTTGGTACGGTCAGAAAGGTACTTCCTCAGCATCTTCCCAAACTTTGCACTCCTTGTGAAAGTACCCCACGCTTCAGGGCCTGTGCGATGGAAGGGGCTGAGAAAACTCTCCCAAAACTTTGACAGTGCTCCCCTGCCTCTGCTGGATTGAAGTTGTGTCTCTCTCCCCTGTACTCCTTGGTTGTCCAACGAAATGTGCCCTCTGCTGCCAGCGTTTTCAGATGGGAACTTTTTTAATAGTTCCGCCACAAGGGCCTTCTGGTACAGCCCCATTTTTGTAGACCTATCCGCCTCAGGAATAAGAGATATAAAGTTCTCCTTGTAACGTGGGTCTAGAAGTGTCACCAACCAGTAATGACTGTCACCGTTGGCTGCATATTTGCGCTTGCGTTCCAAGGACTGGGGTATGGACAATTGAACGCTGCGCTGGGACAAGGACATGGATGTGCTTCCTGATGCTGCTACTTGAGAGTGTGCAACGACAGGTGCAAGGCAGGAGGCATCTTCGCATGCACCATGGACAGGGGATTGGCTTGCATGCACAACAGCGGTAGAAGCAATGGTGCCACCCGCAGACACTGTTCCTGGACCCTGGGGTTCGGCCCATAAAGTCGGGTGCTTTGCTGCCATGTGTCTGATCATGCTGGTGGTGGTCAGGCTGGTCGTTTTGCCACCCCTGCTGATGCTGGCCTGGCAGGTGGTGCAAATGGCCTTTTTGGGGTTATCGGCAGAGTCTTTAAAAAACAACCAGACTCGGGAAGACCTAACAGTTGTACTGGCAACTTCCTTTGTGTTGGTCTTACAGGGAACGGTCGCCTGCCTTCTGTCTGCGGCCACCACACTGCTTCTTCCTGCCTGTTGGGGTGCTCTGCCTCCCTCCCCCTGTGTGCTGCTGTTCTTGCTCTGCATGTCCTCCTGCCAGGTTGGGTCAGTTACTATGTCATCCACCACCTCGTCTTCCACTTCCGCATCCTGGTCCTCCTCCTGACTTTTTGGCAATTGTGGCTCATCAGGGTCCACCTCTTGTGACACTTTCCCACCGTCGCCTTCGTGTGACCGTGGCTGCTCAAATATTTGGGCATCACTGCATGCGATCTCCTCTTGCCCCGCTTCAAGTGGACCGGGCGAGGGGCCCGAATCTATAAATGGAAAAGTGAACAGCTCTTCAGAGTGTCCAAGTGTGGGATCAGTTGTCTCCGGGCACTCGGCATGGTGGGAGGAAGGAGGATCAGGGTGAGGAATATGCGGTCCAGACTCACAGCTACTGAGACTTGACCGTGTGGAAGACAGGGTGGTGGTGGTGGTGGTGGTTAAGTGACTGGAAGCATTGTCCGTTATCCAACCAACAACCTTTTGACACTGCTCTGGGTTCAATAGTGGTGTGCTGCAGTCCCCTAGGAATTGGGACAGGAAGGTCGGGCGAGAAGATGTGGGTGTTTGTTGTGGCACAATTTCAGCTCCCCCACGGCATTGTCCTCGGCCTCTGCATGCACCATCACGTCCAGTTCCCCATCCCTTGCCATGTGCCTTGCCCATTTTAAATGGAGGACAGTATCTTCCACGCTCACTACAAATGACTGAGTTTGGAGCGAACTTATATGTGATCCGTGTGATGGAGAAAACAGAGTTTTAAATACCTGGCCTGAAGGTAACTAGTTTGAAGGGCAAACCGGTGCCAAAAACTTTGCTGACACAGTGAAAAAAAATTGGAATGGAGGCCAGAAATGTCAGTATTTTCTGACAACGTATATGTGATCCGTGTGACGGAGAAAACAGAGTTTTAAATACCTGGCCTGTAGGTAACTAGTTTGAACAGCAAACTGGTGTGAATTGCTTCACTGACACACTGAAATAAATTTTTAATGGAGGCCAGAAATGGCAGTATTTTCTGACAACGTATATGTGATCCGTGTGACGGAGAAAACAGAGTTTTAAATACCTGGCCTGTATGTAACTAGTTTGAACAGCAAACCGGTATCAAAAACTTGGCTGACACAGTGAAAAAAAAATGGAATGGAGGCCAGAAATGGCAGTATTTTCTGACAACATATATGTGATTCGTGTGACAGAGAAAACACAGTTTTAAATAGCTGGATTTCTAGCACTGTACTATGGAAAGGACGTGGCTGTATTCTGCAGTGCCAACAAGCAAATGGCGCAGAAAATCGGTGTTCTCTGGATTGCTTTTTAAGAAAATAATGAGGATTAAGATCCAAAAAAAAAGTATTCCTGGCCCCTGAGACCTGCCTGCCTATATACCCTGCCTGCCTGATATCTCTGCAGATGGATTAGTTAGTCCTCAAAAGGACTGTTTGTTAAGATGGATATGTGTAATGTACGTTTTTTCTCCCTACACTACCTAATACACAAGCAAATCTCTCCCTGATGCAGCAGCACCTCTCCCTACTCTGCCTGATTCCGGAGTGACTGTGACGAGCACAGCGGCGCCAGGTCTGATATAGACCTGATGACGCTGAGCGGCCAGCCAATCACTGTAATGCCACAACCACCATGGCTGTGGCATTACAATGTGTGGCAGGCAATCCCTGCATGTTCATTGGCGCTCTAAAGAGCGCCAAACATGCAGGGAGGGGACCCGAGTATCGAGTACCGAGTACTTGCAAGTACCGAGTACTTGCGAGTATGCTCGCTCATCACTAATGTTAGGTAAAACAGTTGTTACAGAGCTCTGCACAGTGTTTTCTGTCTACTTCTGTGATGCAGCCCATTATCCTCTATGGAGAAGGGGGAGGAGTGAGGAGCAGGGAGAGAACAGTTCTTCCCTGCTCCTCCCTCCTACTTCCCCCTCATCTGTCCACAGGGGATAATGGGCTGTGCTATATAACACCTGCAGTCCATCTCCTCTGAGCAAGACGGACTTGAGCTGTTTTTTCACAAGGGTTGACAAGTTCAGGAGGCTGAAACATATTTCTATGATAAGATACATTCCAAAGTTTCTTATAATCGCCTGTACTATACCTTTATCCAAAGTTTGTTAAAAGTACAGTTCACTTTTAACTTTACCATGTAATGTTTAGAAAAACTTGAAAAGATTTTATGTGAGTTGAAATAGTGAAAAAAAAAATTTCAACACTGTTGCCCAAGTGTCATTTTTACAGCATTCACCAGTTGTTAAAGTGACATGGTATACAGTCGGTACAGAAAGTATTCAGACCCCTTTAAATTTTTCACTCTTTGTTTCATTGCAGCCATTTGGTAAATTCTAAAAAGTTCATTTTTTTTCTCATTAAAGTACACTCTGCACCCCATCTTGACTGAAAAACCCCCCAGAAATGTAGAAATGTTTGCAAATTTATTAAAAAAGAAAAACTGAAATAACACATGGTCATAAGTATTCAGAACCTTTGATCAGACACTTATCCTTACTGTCCATATAGTATATAAATCATGCTAATCCATATCAGTCAAATTAGTGCCTTAGCGGAAGAACAAATGTTCTAAGGATGAGTGATAAGTACTTACATTTCAAATAAACTAGTGTAGCATGTGGTCCTGGTGTAAGGTGCCCGAGCGAGGTAGTCGTAGGCGAGCTTCTGTAGCTTCTGCATACTCTGGCTCCCTACAGGAAAATCGGGTCCCATCCCCAGTGTGCTGTTAGACGTGGTGTGCATCACACTCACTTGTTGGCCATAGGCCTCCACTGACTCCAGACTTCCTTCTTCTGGAACTGCCGCTTTCACGAGTGTGTCAGAAGTGACAGACAGTCGCCCTGCAGTTGGTTGCAGGAGATCTCTACGTTTAGCATTACAGACACCTTCCTAGAGGCTGTCTCTAGGACCCAGCGGCTACTTTCCTCTGGCTAATTAACACCCTGGCCTGGGTGTTGTAGGCATTTGTGTGACGCTCACAGCCCTACCCTGGGAGATGGGGGTACTCGGAGCCGGGTCAGATGTTGGGGGTTGCTGTCGTGGCCTGTACCCGTTCCGTGCCCAGGGCCATCACATAAAGGTTTAATGGGCATTCAAGGTTTGGTGTTAATCGAGTGGATGTAATGACTACGCCACCCGTGGTTTCTGGTGATCCTCCACCAGCGCTGCGTTCCGTCCTCTGAGGCGGGATGTAGTGGCAGCAGAAGATGGTACTACTCCCCACAGGCTTAGCAGGGCCTCAGGGCAGAGAAGACGGATCAAGGGAGTAGTAGTAGGAGATGTGGTGTGGTGTAGTGCGGTGCCGTGTTGCAATAAGTAACCGGAGGCAATAGATGCAGTCTTCCAAGCTTTACTCACGATGTTAGGTGTCAGCTGCAAGGCTTCTCCTCGCTCCTCACGGCGCGCTGCGGCCACTAGGAAGGGGTTCAGCACACTCCGGGTAGTTCGGGTGCATGAATCAGGACCCCCGCACCAGAGTGTTCCTAGACTTTCCCACTAGGTCCTCTCCTGTCCGTGTGTGGTACGTGTACTAAGGCCGGGTCTCCCTCTGGACTATGCACAGAACAAGGGTACGGGTGGCGACTTCGCTCCGTCCGTTACCCGGTGGGATCCACTGAGCCTCCGGGCTCCTCTGACTAAGACTTGAAGTAACAGAGTCAGATATCGGGGGCCGGTACCCCTTTTGCAGCAGGAGTCCCTCTGGCAAGGCCAGAATAGTGAGGACAGGTGGCGTATACCGCTCCGTCTGCATCCCCCTGGGATCCTGTTGCCTGTGGAGCTTGCCTCCTCTACTCCCCTCCAGGCCTTCTTGGGTAGGGACCTTGACCGGGTAGAGACAGCCATTAACTCTAGCCCGCTCCTCGCCTCAAGGCCAGAGCACGAGCACCGTGTATCCTCAATCAGCTGCAGGTTCACACAGAAAGCCACGTTCAGTGATGAAGATCACAATCAAAGACCATAAGCCCAAGATGGCCGTTTATTAAATATGAATTTTGTGGTGTAACCTAAATTGCGTCCTTCACCCTCACCCACTACATGGTTCCCCCTATCTTTTGGTTCCCCCCATTTCCTCTTATCCCGGCTGGGGCAGCACCCTGGTGCATATAAGCCCCCCTCAGGTGGGAGAGGTGTAGTGTTGAGTGATGTGGTGGGGTCCTGAGAGGTGCTCCTTCCTTACCTCGGAGAGGAGATTCCACACCTCGGTCTGAGGTGCAGTACCCCTGTGGCGACTGAACCCTCAGGGGCGCCACATTCCCCCCTGGTGAAACACAGCATGTCCGCGGGCTGGAATAGAGCAAAACATGGTACAGACTTTTATATGCTTTTGTAACAACACAACAATCTTCCCATTATGGGAGGCACTTTTTCTTGAACGTTGCAAACTTTAAATAGTACAAAGGTATAAAACATCACAGAGACATTATGCATATAGACAGATTATAGAAAAGTAGAAAAGGAGTCAGTTCAGTAGCATGAGGGACCTGTCCCAAACCCTCAACATGGGCCCTGGGGTGGCTGCAGGGCATGAAGATCCCGAGTTGGACCTCCAGGAAAGCCACTCCAGACAGGTTTTGCTTCTGAGGTCTGAGGTAGTGGTATTGCGGTTTTGTATAAAACCAATAGGGAGCACCTAAATAGATGCATAAACTATATACAATAGAAGTCTGTCTACTGCCAGTGTCCACAGGGACAAATGTCTCTTTAAACCGGGAGGAGAAATAACATAATAACATAAAACGGCAATTAAACAACAGGGATGTGCAACCTCCGGGGCCGCTTACTCCAGATATCCCCACCAGGGAAAAGGCTCGTTTCTCCCTACGGAGCCCGACCGGTCCTCTACTGGCAGGCGCGTGGGGGCTTCACCGCTGAACACCTTGTGGACATCCAGGGCGTACCAGCCACGCACTCCATGATGGCGAGTGTACGATACTAAATCGCCTGGGTAGAGGTTCCGACCAGGATGTCCCTCTTTTAGTTGTGGCTCAAGGTCCCGCCGGCTGACGAAGACGTCCTGCTCAAACTGGGGACTCCGTATGAAGCCCCATCCCGCCTCCTGGTGAAAGCGGACTATCAGTCCTACCTCCCGAGGGCTGGATGGGCGGCCTTTGCCTGGCGGGCCTTGGACTTCGCAGCTTTGGAGCGCACCTCCAGGCGCTCGCAGCAGATCTTCCTCTCCCGTCGCTCCTTGTTGTATTGGAGGAGCTGCTTCTTACAGAACTCCTTCCTCCGCGCATCAGTCCGGGTCTCCTGGGGGAAGCCCAACAGGTCCCCCCGCTGGTAGTCCCAGGCCATCTCCTCCGCTGCCGGGCAGGCAACCGGGGGCGCAGGAAGCGGCGTCATCATAGGTTGCTGCAGGTCCTCTGTAAGTACGGACCAGTCCTGGTTGGGGCAGGTGGATTCTCCGTGGAACTCAGGACTCCCTGGGACAGGAGTCGGGAGGCACAGCAGATTTCCGGTGACGGCGGTGGCTTGGGCCTCAGCCTCCAGAGCCGATAGCTGCTCCCATATGATGACGGCCGGGGACGGAGGTGCTGGCAGGACACTTATGAAGGATTCAGTGCGTCCCGTGCGCGGGCTGGGGATTTCCGTCTTACCCGCTCCTGGGTCACGCACGGCCTCCTGGGTTTCCTCCGCCTGGGCTGCGGCCTCCACGGACCGACATGTGGAGCTTTGGCGGCGGGCCTGGATCCTTTGAAGCACCGACTCCCTCCACTCCGCGGCGACCAATCTCTGGGCCTCCTCGACCCTCCGGGTCAAGTCCGGGGTCTCTCCTCGGAAGAACTCGACCTCCTCCGGGGTTAGGCATATCCCCTTCACTCTGAAGAAGGTGGCAGCTCGTGGAACTGCTCCGGAGGACTCAGCGGAACTCTCCTCGGCGGCGTCCATCGCTGCTGCAGGGTGCGGAGTGTCTAGGATTTTTGCGGCCACACCTTGTTGTTGCTTTCGTCTCCTCCTCTTTTCGGGGCGGCTCCAGGGCGGCTGGCTGACGGGCACTCCCAGGGACGTCCCATCTATTTTGACGGACATCCCTGCTTGGACTGTCTCTGCTGGAGGGGGCAGTCTGCACTTTTGGCGCCATTGGGGAGCCAGGCCCACGATGGGAGGTTCTGCGTTGCTGTCCTTTTTGCACATTATGGCGTCTGTTCTTCTTAGGCGGGCGCCACATGGGATACAAAACGACAGTCCGTTGTAAAGGCGCGCAGTACTCTGGGATCACTTCTTCCGTTGCTGCGGGCACGCAATCCTGCCGACTATGCCAAGTTGTGACGCTCACAGCCCTACCCTGGGAGATGGGGGTACTCGGAGCCGGGTCAGATGTTGGGGGTTGCAGTCGTGGCCTGGACCCTTTCCGTGCCGTCACATAAAAGGTTTAATGGACTTTCAAGGTTTGGTGTTAATCGAGTGGATGTAATGACTACGCCACCTGTGGTTTCTGGTGATCCTCCACCAGCGCTGCGTTCAGTCCTCTGAGGCGGGATGTAGTGGCAGCAGAAGATGGTACTACTCCCCACAGGCGGAGCAGGGCCTCAGGGCAGAGAAGACGGATCAAGGGAGTAGTAGTAGGAGATGTGGTGCGGTGTAGTGCGGTGCCGCGTTGCAATAAGGAACCGGAGGTAATAGATGCAGTCTTCCAAGCTTTACTCACGATGTTAGGTGTCAGCTGCAAGGCTTCTCCTCGCTCCTCACGGCGTGCTGTGGACACCAGGAAGGGGTTCAGCACTAGTGTTGAGCCACCCCCGTAGTGTTCGAGTTCGGTTCGGTTCGTCGAACACCCGTGTGTTCGCCGAACTGTTCGTCGAACTGTTCGTCGAACACCTTCGAACACCGTTAAAACCAATGGCAGGCAAACAAAAACACATAGAAACACATAGAAAACACCTTCAAAGGTGTCCAAAAGCTGACAAACTGCTCAGAAGACATAACTAACACATGGAAAAGTGACAAGTACATATAGTCATGCGAAAATAAAAGAGGTGGAGGAGTAAAAGGAGGGGGAGACACAGATATAGGCATGTCATGCCCTTCTAAAATCCAAAAAGTGAGAAGCCGACACGGCCAGTCCGCTCCTGCCCGTGCCACCTCCGTGTCGCCGGGTTTGTGCCAGAGCCGCGGTGAACCCTGACGGCCAGCCCCCCTCTCCCAATACTGGTGCCTGTCCGCTGGTGGGTCGAGCGAGCCCCCCTGTGGTGGAGGCAGCTCTAAGCTTTTTAATTTAAATTGTCTCTCTAATTTGAATGAATACACTTTAAATCCATTTACAAGGATCTATTGGAGGGCAAGTCTCATGCCAGCAGCCGCGGTAATTCCAGCTCCAGTAGCGTCCACTAAAGCTGCTGCAGTTAAAAAGCTTTTATAAGGATCGAGCTCGGCTGTCCACCGCAAGGCATCCTACTGCCAGTCCCAGCCCCTATGCCTTGGGGTGCCTCCTGATGCTCTTCACTAAGTATCCCATGGTCCCGAAGCATTTCCTTTGAAAAAATTAAGTGTCTAAACTACAGGTGGTGCAGCTTGCTTAACAGCCGGGATAATCCGCTCACTAGCAGACACTGCTACTAGGCACAAAGTATTTCCTGGGCTAGATGCAGTTAAAAATTTGTAATTAGATACTCTCGTTGGATGCTGAGAAAGCATTCCATAGAGTCTCCTGGCACGCCATATATGATTCTCTTAAAAAGCTTGGGGTAGGGGTCTAGGGGACCCTTTTATAGCCAAAATCACGGCCCTGTATCACAATACGTCACCTAGGCTGAAGATAAATGGAACTGTAGCACCCTGAGGGCTCGGTTGCTACAGACGTATTGCACCTCACCCAGAGGTGTGATATCTCACTCTCAGGTAAGGATGGAGTGTGGATCAGGACCCGACACCTGCATGCATTACACCACATTGCCGTGGGGCAGGGCGACCAATATGCCCCTGAGATGGGCACGACAGTCCCTGTCCCTGGCTGGAGTGGGGGGAGGGAACACTGAGAAAGGGGAACCCTGTAGTGCAGGAGCAGGGAGGAAGCAGTTCCTGGGTGCATTGAGAAGGGAGTATAAAAGGTGGGCACCATCTTAGTTCAGTGCAGAGAAGTCTGAGCAGAAGTGTCAGGGAGCAGGGGCTCTGCATGAGCTCTGCTCCGGAGGCGGGCCTAGTAACAGAGGCCCAGGCCTGGAAGAGGGAGAAGGAAGGAAGAGGAGCGGAGAAGGCTCCAGGAACGAGGAATGAAGGGATCCCAGGGGTGCGGACGGGCGAGTCGCCACCGCACGCCCGAATCCACCTGCGTGGAGGGGTCAGGCCAAAGGGGGAGACCGGTCCCCGAACTAGTGGAGGCAGGAAACGACCCTCAGCTAGAAACCGGAGGCTCTGACATTTTATGTGGCGCAGCCCCTCGCTACACCCGCTAGGAAGGCACCACATAGGGTCAGGGAAACTGGCGCCAAGTTTACCAAGAGGAGGACCGAGGCAGCCGGACAGAAGTGTTGGTAAGAAAGGCCAGACAAAGGACACACAAAGGGGGTCCTGTGAAGTGCTCCAAAGTTATCTGGGAGTTGTCTGAGCCCCTCACCTGGTGAGCACAGTACGACGTGGGCAGCCGTTACCTGCAGACGTGGTCTGGATAATAAGAACTGTGAGTAAAGGCCCTGAACTGCATCACTGACTCCGTGTCGTTACTGCTCCTGCCCTGCACCATCACCCCCATCCTCCGCATACACTGCCCTGAGGCTATACTCCTCCCGTGGGGAGTTATGCTACGCTCTGCTGCACCCACAACACCAGCCTCAGTGGTCTGCCCTGTAGCGGCGGTTCACTCTGACCGCAATCCACGGGTGGCGTAGTCGGACATTTAAACATGAAAACCACATAAATAGTTCCGCCACTGGTTTGACCGCCCTGAGCCACGGAACCGGGTCGCCGCCACGAAGACTACAACCACCAGCATCCACCAAAAAGGGTCCGGCTCCGGGTGTCCCAAGGCCCAGGGGGTGCGTCAGAACATTTTCATCACCTTTCACAATCACCAATGGGACAAGGCAGTGATATCCTCTGTCCCCTCTCTTATACATCCTAGTGACGGAGCACCTGCTCTCATCAATTCGCCATAACCCCAATATTAGGTGGATTGAGGTGGGAGGCACCGAGTACAAGTGCTCTCTATTTGCTGATGATGTCC
Source organism: Phyllobates terribilis (assembly GCF_046119375.1). NCBI lineage: Eukaryota > Metazoa > Chordata > Amphibia > Anura > Dendrobatidae > Phyllobates > Phyllobates terribilis. The sequence continues at coordinate 464,863,101 of NW_027362762.1, read as the reverse complement.
TAGTATATATCACTCAATCACATATATCCATCCATGCTGTTATGGCTGAAATAGATCACTTTGTTACATGGTAAAATTTTAAAATCAATACAGCGAAGTCTGAGGCCCTCGATGTCTCCCTCCCCAAATCCATATAGGATTCCATCCAGTCCAACTTTCCCTTTGCCTGGCCCTCACAGGGTATCAAATACTTAGGAATTCCTATTCATAGAGACCTCTCCCATCTATGTTATCTTAATTTTTGGCCCTTTATTGAACAACTCCATACAGACCACGGTTGGCAAGTTAGAACTGTAAGATTCACTACGTGAACCACTGGTGTTTTGTGGAAAAGCACATGTACACTGCGTTCCAAATTATTATACAAAAAGTGTTTAGGAGTGATAAGGGAAGAATTTGTTTGTTTGTCAGTTAAACTCATTGATGGTGATGTGTGTCAGGGCTCTTCATATCACTGTAAGCAATTGCAGACACCTGTGCTAATTAGTTTGGCAGGTGTGTCCAATGAAAGGCAAGACTACTTAAGAAGGCTCTCTCACATTATTAAGCAGCCTACATTTTCTGCCAAAATGGGAAAGAAAAAGGATGTGTCGGCTGCTGAGAAGCAACAAATTGTGGAGTGTTTAGGTCAAGGCATGACTACAATCAACATTGTGCGATGATCAGGATGAAGTGTCTTGGCAATCAAGAAGTATGTAGCTGATTCACAGTACACACGTGTGCGTGCTGATAAGGGCAAATTGAGGACTCTTTCCTACAGGCAATTACGTCAGGTTGAAAGAGCAGCGGCAAAAAAGCCTTGTCATAGCAGCAGACAAGTTTTTGAAGCTGCTTGTGCCTCCAACGTCCCCCGAACAACAAGATGCAGGGTCCTTCAGAGGTTTGCAGCTGTGCATGCGCCATCCTGTCGACCTCCTCTATCCACTTCACACAAGCAGAAACGGCTCCAGTGGGCCAAACATTACATGAAGACTGATTTCAAAACTGTTTTGTTCACGGATGAGTGCCGTGCAGCGCTCAATGGTCCAGATGGATGGAGTGGAGGATGGCTGGTTGATGGACACCCCACGCAAACACGGCTACAGCGCCAACAAGGAGGAGGTGGAGTAATGTTTTGGGCTGGAATCATGGGGAGAGAGATTGTCGGCCCCTTTAGGATCCCTGAAGGCGCTAAAGATGAACTCCATAATGTATGTGGATTTTCTCAAACAGCACTTCCTGCCATGGTTCAAGAAGAAGAACCGTGTATTTCACAGCAAGATCATTTTTCTGCATGATAATGCACCATCTCATGCTGCACATAAAATATCTGCATCTCTGGCTGATATGGGCATAAAAGGGGACAAACTTATGGTGTGACCCCCATGCTCCCCTGACCTCTACCCCATTCAGAACCTTTGGAGCATCATTAAAAGGAGTGTCTATGATGGCGGGAGGCAGTTCACATCTAAGCAACAGCTCTGGGAGGGTATTCTGTCCTCATGCAAAACAATTGAAGCAGAAACCATCCAAAACCTGACAAATTCAATGGACGAGAGAGTTCAGAAGCTCCTTTCGAACAAGGGGTCCTATGTGAAAATGTAACATCACCTAGAATAAAGTTTTGAGTTGAAAACTGTTTGATTTCAGTTTCTAACAACCTGCTAATGCTTATAATTTCAAAAATGACCATTTTTTTGGTCTTTATTAAAATGAAAAGGTTGATCGAAAAGTTTGGGGGATCTAAGAGTGTGGCAACCCAGTAGTCATGATTACTTCGAATTCTGACAATATGAGGGTCATGCTGCAGGTAGTGCAGCAAGAAGGCACTTATGTGCCTTGCGCATCTCGGAGCCCCAAAATTATTTTCCGGGCTAGATGCAGCTAAAAATTATTTTTAATTTTAAATCTGGTGAAGCTTTAGTATAGATGGCCTAATAGGATCAGTGCTGCACACTGCTACAAAGCCCAAATTATTTTCCAGTCAAGATACAGATAAACATGATTAGTAATTTGAAAGCTTAAAACGGTTGGTAGGGTGATTTTAACCAATCATCAAGCTTTTACTCTCCCCAGGATGACACAGGGGTAGAAAAGTCGTTTCGGATCCATGATTTGTTCATCTTTATGAACGTGAGTCTGTCTACATTATCAGTGGAGAGCCGCGTGCGCTTATCTGTCAGCACACCACCAGCAGCGCTGAACACACGTTCAGACAGAACGCTGGCTGCGGGGCATGACAAGATCTCCAAGGCGTAAGTGGCTAGCTCCGGCCATTTATCCAGATTGGAAGCCCAAAAAGAGCAAGGGTCCAGTGACACAGTCGTGGCTTCAATGTTTACTTGGAGATACTCCTGTACCATCGTCTCTAGGCGTTGACTATGTGTCAGACTTCTTGTCTCCTGTGGCCTTGCAAAGGATGGGCTAAAAAAGTGGTGAAATGATTCCGCAAAATTGATGTTACCAGCAGATACTGTGGTTCTGTTACGGTTTGAGTGCTGAACACTTGACGGTCCCACGGTTGGCAAGTTGGAACTGTGAGATTCACTACGTGCACCACTGGTATTTTGTGGAAAAGCACATGTAAGATTCTGCAACAGTCTCTGCTGATACTCCTGCATGCGTGCATCCCTTTCTATGGCAGGAATAATTTCTGCAAATTTACTTTTGTACCGGGGATCTAACAGTGTGGCAACCCAGTAGTCAGGATTATTTCTAATTCTCACAATTCGAGGGTCATGTTGCAGGTAGTGCAGCAAGAAGGCACTCATGTGTGTTGCGCATCCAGGAGCACCAAGTCCCTGTTGTGTTGGTGGCGAGGTAACAATCATGCTTCCTTCCTCTGTCCTCTCCCCCCAACCTCGCACAACAGAAATGTGATCAAGGTCTCCCTCATCTGATGAGTCTTCCATCAGTTCGTCCTCCACTTCTTCCTGGGCTCCTGCACCTTCCTCACTAGTTTGGCTGCTACCATGCGCCCTGGTAAAACCATCTCCCCCACCCTCACATGCCTGCCGCCTTGGTGCTGCCGACCGTCTGGACCTTGCAGATGTTAGCCCTTCCGCATACAACTCCTCCTCCTCTACTTCCTCCACCTCCTCTTGTGCCACCACCTGACTCCGAATTCTGTTTAACATGTGCTCCAGCATGTAAATCACCGGAATAGTCATGCTGATAATGTCATCGTCAGCACTAAACATCTTCGTCGCCATTTCAAAACTGTGCAGAAGGGTGCATAGGTCCCTGATCTGAGACCACTCCTCCAGCGTGATTTGCCCCACCTCTGAATCTCGTTGGCCCAGGCTATACGTCAGAACGTATTGCACCAGGGCTTGTCGGTGCTGCCACAGTCGCTGCAACATGTGCAGAGTTGAATTCCACCGGGTAGGCACATCGCATTTTAGCCGGTGAAGTGGCAGGCCCAACGACTTCTGTAGAGATGTAAGTCGCTGAGCTGCGGGATGCGAACGGCGGAAGTGAGCACACAGCGACCGTGCCCTCTGCAGAAGGCCATCTAGTCTGGGATAGTGGGCTAAAAATTGCTGGACAACCAGGTTCAACACGTGAGCCATACAAGGCACGTGTGTGACATTGCCCCGGCGAAGGGCCGCACCCAGGTTTGCAGCATTGTCGCACACGGCCTTCCCTGGTTTCAGGTCCAGTGGAGACAACCATTCATGAAATTGGTTCTCCAGAGCTGACCACAACTCCTCAGCTGTGTGACTCACATTTCCCAGACATTTCAATGTAAAAACCGCCTGATGACGTTGAGCCCTACTGCCAGCATAGTAAGGAGGTGTGCAGGATCCCTTCTGCGCAGTTAGAAAGCTTGTGGCATGACCAGACAGGCTTTGGGTGCAGGTGGAAGACCGAGAGGAGGTTGAGGAGGCAGAAGCAGTGGAGGAACTTTGACATAAAGAGGATTGACGCACAACTCGTGGGGACGGCAAGACTTGGACAGCAGCCCCTTGTCCTGCTGTCACCATAGTTACCCAGTGCCCAGTCAGCGACATGTAACGCCCCTGTCCATGCCTACTCGTCCAAGTGTCTGTGGTGAAATGCACCCTGTCACACACAGAGTTTCTCAAAGAAGCGGTGATGTTGTGTGCGACATGCTGGTGGAGCGCAGGCACACCTTTCTTTGAGAAGTAGTGCCGACTGGGCATCTGGTACTGGGGCACTGCGACGGACATAAGGTCTCGAAAATCCTCTGTGTCCACCAGGCGGAAAGGCAGCATTTCTGTAGCCAAGAGCTTGCAGATGGTGAAATTCAACCTCTTAGCTTTCTCATGGCTAGGAGGAAATGGTCTTTTACTTGTCCACATCTGAGGGACCGAGGGCTGGCTATTGTGCTTAGACGGGGTTGATAAAGGTGTCCCCGGCAAACTGCCGGTCTGTGAGGAAGATGCAGGCGGACATGTTAGTTTGCCTTGATCCAAAGGTGGTGCTATCGATGTCGGACAGCGCTCAACACCAGCTGGTGTTACCACCTCCAAAGAAAATGATGACCTGCCAATCACGCTGGCTGTTGCGGGTAAAGAGGTGGCAGGTCTGCGCCCCAAAACAGGTGTGACTGCTGTCCCCCCAGTCACAGAGGATGAAGAGGCCGCGGATGCACAAGATATGGCAGACGGTGATTGGCCCGGCCGGCTAGGCCGCATTGTAGCACACTGAGCTTCCCACTGCAACTTATGCTTCATGTCCATGTGCCGGTTCATGCATGAAGTACTCAAACTATGTATTTTTTGGCCTCTACTTAGCTTTTGCTGACAAATGTTACAGATAACACGAGTTGGGTCATCTTTATCGATCTGAAAAAATGCCCAGGCTATGCAAGGCTTAGCACCGATGCGACCTGAAGAGCCACCACGACTTGTGGTGAGAGGCAGAGTTGTGTTTGAGGATGCAGTTGTTGACGTGCTTCCAGTACTACGTCTCTGTCCAGGAAGGCGCAACCTGACCTCGTCGTCACTAGCATCTTCCTCCACCTCCTCTGCTGACCTCATCTCTTGGCTGACTGTGGGTTGACAGTAAGTGGGATTTCCGACCTCATCATCATCACCCTGTGCGTTATCACACCCGTCGTCCTCAGAGCCAACCTGTTCCTGCCCTGACAAAAAACTAAAGTTGTCGCTCCAATCAGGTATTTGAGTCTTATCATCGTCTTCCTCATTGTCTCCACCAACAGGAGTTACAGTTTGGGAATGAGGGTCTACATTATGGTCAGAACCTTCTGCGTCTGGTCCTGGATCCGACTCATAAAGATTCTGGGCATCAGTGCAGATCATTTCCTCGTCTGGATTCACAGAAGCGCTGGAGTCGACCTCTGATTCCCAGGCTATAGTATGAGTAAACAGCTCTGCAGACTCAACCATCTGTTCTACCTCATACTCAGACGGGCAGCTGGAGATTTGGGAGCTGTGAGGAAGCAAGTGCGATTTGGGTGACACCTTTGAGGACTGGAGTATTTGTGATGTTGAAGTTGATGTGGAGGAGAGCCCACTTAAAGGAGCACTTGATATCCGTTGAAGCACCTGCTGTTTTTGTGCCTCATCTGGAATTTGTAGCGATTGGCGTGGCCGTAAGAAAGGGATCTTATCACATTGTCCGCTAAAAGAAGTAGACATTTTAGTTTGGCTGGAAGATGGTCTTTCTTCTGCAGATGTTACTGTTGCTTTAACACCTACCCCACGGACACAACCTTTTTTCCCCTTCCCAACACGCCTATTCCCCTTTCCACCAGCAGCAGGCCTTTTTCCACTCATTTTGGTGGTTAACTAATTCACAACTCTGGAGTTGTTTGCACAAAAAAACAATGGATGGTAACCGAGCAGAGCTGAGTGGCCAAACTGTGGTATTAGGCCAAAACTATTGGCTGGGTTAGATGCAGAAAAAAATTATTTTGAATTTGCAACCTGATGGAGGTCAGTATAGATGGACTAATAGAGAAAGTCCGACACACTACTAGAAGGCCAAATATTTTTTCAGAGGTAGATGCAGAAAAAAATATATTCAGTTTGCAACCTGATGGAGGTCAGTATAGATGGACTAATACAAATAGTCCCACACACAGCTAGAAGCCCAAATATTTTTTCAGAGGTACTGTAGATGCAGATAAAAATTATTTTTAATTTGCAACCTGATGGAGGTCAGTATAGATGGACTAATAGACCAAGTCCCACACACTGCTAGAAGCCCAAATATTTTTTCAGAGCTAGATGCAGAAAAAAATTATTTTTAATTTGCAACCTGATGGAGGTCAGTATAGATGGACTAATAGACCAAGTCCCACACACCGCTAGAAGCCCAACTATTTTTTCAGAGCTAGATGCAGAAAAAAATTATATTCAATTTGCAACCTGCTGGAGGTCAGTATAGAAGGACTAATAGAACAAGTCCCACACACTGCTAGAAGCCCAAATATTTTTTCAGAGCTAAATGAAGAAAAAAATTATTTTTAATTTGCAACCTGATGGAGGTCAGTATAGATGGACTAATAGACCAAGTCCCACACACTGCTAGAAGCCCAAATATTTTTTCAGAGCTAGATGCAGAAAAAAATTATTTTTAATTTGCAACCTGATGGAGGTCAGTATAGATGGACTAATAGACCAAGTCCCACACACCGCTAGAAGCCCAAATATTTTTTCAGAGCTAGATGTAGAAAAAAATTATTTTTAATTTGCAACCTGATGGAGGTCAGTATAGATGGACTAATAGACCAAGTCCCACACACCGCTAGAAGCCCAAATATTTTTTCAGAGCTAGATGCAGAAAAAAATTATTTTTAATTTGCAACCTGATGGAGGTCAGTATAGATGGACTAATAGACCAAGTCCCACACACCGCTAGAAGCCCAAATATTTTTTCAGAGCTAGATGCAGAAAAAAATTATTTTTAATTTGCAACCTGATGGAGGTCAGTATAGATGGACTAATAGACCAAGTCCCACACACCGCTAGAAGCCCAAATATTTTTTCAGAGCTAGATGCAGAAAAAAATTATTTTTAATTTGCAACCTGATGGAGGTCAGTATAGATGGACTAATAGACCAAGTCCCACACACCGCTAGAAGCCCAAATATTTTTTCAGAGCTAGATGCAGAAAAAGATTATTTTTAATTTGCAACCTGATGGAGGTCAGTATAGATGGACTAATAGACCAAGTCCCACACACTGCTAGAAGCCCAAATATTTTTTCAGAGCTAGATGCAGAAAAAAATTATTTTTAATTTGCAACCTGATGGAGGTCAGTATAGATGGACTAATAGACCAAGTCCCACACACCGCTAGAAGCCCAACTATTTTTTCAGAGCTAGATGCAGAAAAAAAATTATATTCAATTTGCAACCTGCTGGAGGTCAGTATAGAAGGACTAATAGAACAAGTCCCACACACTGCTAGAAGCCCAAATATTTTTTCAGAGCTAAATGAAGAAAAAAATTATTTTTAATTTGCAACCTGATGGAGGTCAGTATAGATGGACTAATAGACCAAGTCCCACACACTGCTAGAAGCCCAAATATTTTTTCAGAGCTAGATGCAGAAAAAAATTATTTTTAATTTGCAACCTGATGGAGGTCAGTATAGATAGACTAATAGACCAAGTCCCACACACTGCTAGAAGCCCAAATATTTTTTCAGAGCTAGATGCAGAAAAAAAATATTTTTAATTTGCAACCTGATGGAGGTCAGTATAGATGGACTAATAGACCAAGTCCCACACACTGCTAGAAGCCCAAATATTTTTTCAGAGCTAGATGCAGAAAAAAATTATTTTTAATTTGCAACCTGATGGAGGTCAGTATAGATGGACTAATAGACCAAGTCCCACACACCGCTAGAAGCCCAACTATTTTTTCAGAGCTAGATGCAGAAAAAAATTATATTCAATTTGCAACCTGCTGGAGGTCAGTATAGAAGGACTAATGGAACAAGTCCCACACACTGCTAGAAGCCCAAATATTTTTTCAGAGCTAAATGAAGAAAAAAATTATTTTTAATTTGCAACCTGATGGAGGTCAGTATAGATGGACTAATAGACCAAGTCCCACACACTGCTAGAAGCCCAAATATTTTTTCAGAGCTAGATGCAGAAAAAAATTATATTCAGTTTGCAACCTGATGGAGGTCAGTATAGATGGACTAATAGAATGATGCTATGCCCAAAAGATTTTACTTCACTAGGTGCAGTAAAAAAATTGGTATTCTATACACAGGTGTTATATCTTGCAACACAGATAGGCTACTCCACTGACTAACACACTCTGCAATAGGCCAAAAAGGATTAGCTTTGCTAGATTCAGCCAAATGCTGTGAAAAAAACTTGCACAGCACTGGCACAGACCTGCCTGGCAAAAACTGATAGGAACTCATGTAACCTAGTCCTGAAAAGGACTCCAATTACAATTAGTCTTTACTCCCACAACCTATCTATTTAAGAGCACAGACCTCCCTGATAAAAGTCGTAGGAAATGCTGTAACCTAGTCCTTAAAAGGACTGCAATCACAACTATTCCCTACTCCCAAGCTATCTGTATATTTGTGCGAAAATTGGCTTGAAATTAACAAGGTATAGCGCACACAGCAACAGCGGTGCCGTCTAGCACGCAGCTGCAGCAGTGAGAAAATGGTGGCGACGGGGAAAATGGCTTGGTCTTATAGGGCAAGGACATGTGACATACACTGCCAATGACACATGCCCTTGCTTGTGTGAAAAAAAGCACTTCGCTCCGTGTGTGCGCTGCTGATAGGCTGACAGATTGCACCTCTCCACTGCAAATGCGGGAAAGAGAAAAAAAAATGGAGATCTTCATTGTTCCTGCAGAGATCCATCCCCAGCCCCTCCCCCCACCCCGCTGTACACTCAAACTGCGTATTAACATTAATTTTCATCATTACTGAGAAAAAATCCAGTTATGATTTTGGTGCATGAACAGTTATCGAACATAACCTCGAACAGCCGAATTTTTCTCAAATTGTTCGTGTTCGCCGAACGGCTCGAACACCGCCCAAAACAGCTCGAATTTGAGATTGGCGAACAGTTCGAGTAGAACAACGCTCATCTCTATTCAGCACACTCCGGGTAGTTCGGGTGCATGAATCAGGACCCCCGCACCAGAGTGTTCCTAGACTTTCCCACTAGGTCCTCTCCTGTCCGTGTGTGGTACGTGTACTAAGGCCGGGTCTCCCTCTGGACTATGCACAGAACAAGGGTACGGGTGGCGACTCCGCTCCGTCCGTTACCCGGTGGGATCCACTGAGCCTTCGGGCTCCTCTGACTAAGACTTGAAGTGACAGAGTCAGATATCGGGGGCCGGTACCCCTTTTGCAGCAGGAGTCCCTCTGGCAAGGCCAGAATAGTGAGGACAGGTGGCGTATACCGCTCCTTCTGCATCCCCATGGGATCCTGTTGCCTGTGGAGCTTGCCTCCTCTACTCCCCTCCAGGCCTTCTTGGGTAGGGACCTTGACCGGGTAGAGACAGCCGTTAACTCTAGCCCGCTCCTCGCCTCAAGGCCAGAGCACGAGGACCGTGTATCCTCAATCAGCTGCAGGTTCACACAGAAAGCCACGTTCAGTGATGAAGATCACAATCAAAGACCATAAGCCCAAGATGGCCGTTTATTAAATATGAATTTTGTGGTGTAACCTAAAGTGCGTTCTCCACCCTCACCCACTACATGGTTCCCCCTATCTTTTGGTTCCCCCCATCTCCTCCTATCCCAGCTGGGGCAGCACCCTGGTGCATATAAGCCCCCCTAAGGTGGAAGAGGTGTAGTGTTGGGTGATGTGGTGGGGTCCTGAGAGGTGCTCCTTCCTTACCTCGGAGAGGAGATACCACACCTCGGTCTGAGGTGCAGTACCCCTGTGGCGACTGAAACCTCAGGGGTGCCACATTTGTACTTACTGAGCCACGTTGGAGGTAGGCAAGGGTTCAAACAGTGATGCATTCCACGGGTTCAAACAAACTGGTGGTTTATTTAGTGTCCATACACCAGTTAAGAAACAAAAGTAACAGCCTTTTCTTGGCACAAAAAGGTATAACAGAACAAAGCTCAAAATAACAAGTCCATGCAGCACGGCTTCAACCGGTTAAACAAGGTGCTTTTCTCTGCCTCCTGCAGAGTCTAAGAAGCACATGCAAGGTCCGCTCACCTTGATCAACAAACACAGACAGACAGAGACAGGCGCAGCTGTCTTAAATCAGCCTTCCAAGACCTGGACTGGAGGTAAGTGAGCAGCTGTTCCCCCCCAGCTGCTCGTAAAACCCGGCCCTGTAATCCGGGCCCATTAAATTCCTCTTAGCACTATGTGTGCTGGAGCCTGCTTCTCCGGGTCCTACATCACCGAAGCTTGGCACTTCGGGGACACATATCTCCCTTCCACGACCTGTCCGGCAGCCACCTTACAGTGTATAAATACCTGCTGTGTGCCAGAGTGAGGTGCCGGCGATATTCATTTCTCCTTGTGAAGGCTTGAGCTAGAGCAGTACTTTCTCCTCTCTGGTGCTAGAGGACATGTGCACATTTGTCTGGAGTCGTCTAAAGCTAAGCAATTTCCCCTGTTTGTCCTCCCTTGTTGTCATTAGTGTTTAGTGGGGATCGACTAGTGCTCATCCCCTTCCTTGCCTAGCCAGGGCCAAATTCCAGGGAAAGACAGGACGAGGTACACGTGCAGCGATTGGTGAAGAAACAATATAGGGACATTAGGGAAACAGGGTGATATTCTATCAGCCAGGAGGTCTCCACTTCCCCCTTTCCCTAGAATCTGGGCTTCCTTTCCCTCTTCCCTTTGTGTTGCACTAAGACTTTCCCACACCTTGACAGCCACACACAATCCAAGGGACACCAAGTGCTTTTCAACAGTCAAACTTTTACTAAACAGTTCACAGTCATTACAGTGGAGTATGTGGGATAGTGCACGACAGGTTACAGTCTTTCCCTCAGGTTCCGGACATAACTTCAGCCCTATCACTCATTCCCAATAAAGCATTCCTTCTCCGGCTGTCTTCACTACCTCTAGGGATCCGTCTGATCTGTGGGCTTGTACCTAACATTAACTACTCCTTATCTATCTATGCAATCTATTACTAATAATCCATGTTCCCTTTTATCTATAAAACACTTATCTTTATACACTATCATGGGGTTTCCACATTTGCTTTGTCAGGGGGGTGTGTGACCATTGCCAATTGTAGCTTTGCTCAAGTCTTGTGTGTGTTTGTTCTGTTCTCTGAGTTGTATTCTGATCTCTGTTGCTGACTTAGGACTTACCTTTGATCATCTGTTTGACTTACTCCTTAGTCATGATCCACTACCTTCCTGATAATCTGACCTTGGACTGTTAACTGACTACACTTTTGTATTTTCCCTTTGTATATTAAGAGCCTTCTTGGAATTGACCCTGGAACTCTTGACTATACTAAGTCTTTAATCTCTGATGAAAATAAAGAATCTTCTCCTTATTGATAGCAGAGAACATGTTATGTCCATATGCAACACAATCTTCTATACTAATCTGCTGAACAAAATGCATTATACCAAGAACAATATACCAATAACACCACATACAAGGTACAAATACCTCCACACCATAACCCGACTACATATTACCATTACATAGTGACCGAATAATACCACCATGCTGATAATTAACAAAACCACATTACTGATATGTGTCACGAAGGTTGCTATCTTCTGTGATGTGAAACCCAGAAGTTTCTCTCCAGCATGTTATGTGCTGAGGGGTTAATCCAGGGTCGGCTCCAGGTTTTTCTGGGCCCCGGGCGAAAGAGTCTCAGTGGGCCCCTTTAACACATACCACGATTCATGATGCAGAGATACGGCGGAGAAATATATATATATATATATATATATATATATATATATATATATATATAATATATATATAGTACAATGCAAAGATTTCACTTCTTACATAACATGAGTGATATCTATTGTAAATTCCACAATAGCTCAGAAACCGGTGAATCGCTCCACACAGAATACTGGCCCCCATATAAGGCTCCATACGGAATACTGGCCCCCATATAACGCTTCATACGGAATACTGGCCCCCATAAAATGCTCCATATAGGATACTGGCCCCCATATAAGGCTCCATACGGAATACTGGCCCCCATATAACGCTTCATACGGAATACTGGCCCCCATATAAGGCCCCATACGGAATACTGGCCCCCATATAAGGCCCCATAAGGAATACTGGCCCCCATATAAGGCCCCATAAGGAATACTGGCCCCCATATAAGGCTCCATGCGGAATACTTACCCCCATATAAGGCTCCATACGGAATACTGGCCCCCATATAAGGCTCCATACGGAATACTGGCCCCCATATAAGGCTCCATACGGAATACTGGCCCCCATATAAATCTCCATACGGAATACTGGCCCCCATATAAGGCTCCATACGGAATACTGGCCCCCATATAAGGCTCCATACGGAATACTGGCCCCCATATAAGGCTCCATACGGAATACTGGCCCCCATATAAGGCTCCATACGGAATACTGGCCCCCATATAAGGCCCCATACGGAATACTGGCCCCCATATAAGGCTCCATACGGAATACTGGCCCCCATATAAGGCTCCATACGGAATACTGGCCCCCATATAAGGCCCCATACGGAATACTGGCCCCCATATAAGGCCCCATACGGAATACTGGCCCCCATATAAGGCTCCATATGGAATACTGGCCCCCATATAAGGCTCCATACGGAATACTGGCCCCCATATAAGGCTCCATACGGAATACTGGCCCCCATATAAGGCTCCATACGGAATACTGGCCCCCATATAAGGCTCCATACGGAATACTGGCCCCCATATAAGGCTCCATACGGAATACTGGCCCCCATATAAGGCCCCATACGGAATACTGGCCCCCATATAAGGCCCCATAAGGAATACTGGGCCCCATATAAGGCCCCATAAGGAATACTGGCCCCCATATAAGGCCCCATACGGAATACTGGCCCCCATATAAGGCCCCATACAGAATACTGGCCCCCATATAAGGCTCCATACGGAATACTGGCCTCCATATAAGGCTCCATATGGAATACTGGCCCCCATATAAGGCTCCATACAGAATACTGGCCCCCATATAACGCTCCATACAGGATACTGGTCCCCTTATAAAGCTCCATACAGGATACTGGCCCCCATATAACGCTCCATACAGGATACTGGTCCCCTTATAAAACTCCATACAGGATACTGGCCCCCATATAACGCTCCATACAGGATACCGGTCCCCTTATAACGCTCCATACAGGATACTGGCCCCCATATAATGCTGCATGCAGGCTGTTACCCCACACATAATGCCCCATACAGGCTGTCCCCCCTTATAATGCTCCATGCAGGCTGTTACCCCCACATAATGCCCCATACAGGCCCCCCCCTTTTAATGCTCCATGCAGGCTGTCCCCCCCTCTCTTTATACTGACCCATGCCTCCATACATTAAAAAAAAAAATCAAATACTCACCTCCCTTCTCCTCACCTGCTACCTGCTGCCCGCTGCTCGGGTCCGAACTCCAGCGTTGTCGGCGTCTTCCCGCTCAGCGCTCCCTGTGACGGCTCAGGGGAGGGCACGATGTAAAGACGTCACCGCGCCCTCTGACCTGAGACGTCACAGGGAGCGCAGAGCAGGAAGACAGCTGATCTGCGGAGGCACGGGGAGAGGTAAGTATCCAGCTGCCGGGGCCCTGAGCAAGCGGCGGAGAAGGGCAGGCGCTGACACCGCTCTCCTCCGCCCATAGCCCAGCGGGGTGCGCGACCGCCAGTGGGCCCCTCTGCCTGCTCAGGACCCCGGCATTTGCCCGGGTGCGCCGGGTGCTGACGCCGGCCCTGGTTTAATCGGCCATGACAGGGTTGAGGATTTTTGTGAGTAGCTGTAAGAGATGGGCAGGGTGGCTACTCACCATATCTTCATCCCAAGGATGTGGTTCGGCAGGTAAATGTCCAGCAACTGAGTTGATTTAAAAAGGCTGTATATTTGGAAGCGGAGGAGTTTCCAGTCTGGAGCTCAAGTGTGAGCTGAAATTTATTGTTACCTACAAGGCTGGAGCCACAGTGGAAAGGACTTGCTATGTGATGTTTATTTTCAGTTATGCCAGAAAGGGCAGTTTTTTGTTACTATTTCGTTTTCGCTGGTGTATGAAGCAATAAGCCAGCCACGGATTTTAACCCCAAGTGTTCCTGTACCTACCTCAGTAGCAGCCAAGTTAATAGCAATACCACACTTTCTACAGTTGGAACATCCCAAATTGTGGACCCACAAATGAAAAATTAATAATGCACAAGACCACAGTTGGAAAGTCCCCTTTTGTGGGCCATACATTAATGTGGTCTTCCCTTGTGGCACCATACAGAAATAATGTACTCTAAATGGACCCATACAATGGTAAAGCCTCAAAATAGTAATCTCCCCCATTCTGACCCTAGTGTGCCCTTTATGGACCCAATATAGTAATAATGTTCCTCATTTTGGCCACAATACATTAATAATTTTCCGATGTTAGCCCCAATATAGTAAGAATCTCCCCCATAGAGTAAATATGTCCCTTATTCTGGCCCCCATATAGTAATAATGTTCCCCATTATTGGCGCAATAAAGTAATAATGACCCTCATTCTGGCCCCAATACAGTAATAATGTCCCCTATTCTGGGCCCAATATAATAATAATCAGGCCTTCTTCTAACATGAGATGGGCATCTTGCCTCAGGCAGAGATCTGAGGTGACTCTCAGGGGGACTCTCAGGGGGACAGCATTTTGCTGCCACCAGGAATGATACTCTGCCACATCCTTGATATTTGCTTTCAGATGCAAAAATAATTGAAGATACTGTATGTGCAGCACTTTAGTACTACAGGGGCAAACAACACTAATCAGCTCTCTGCCTGACGTGCAGTGGAGTGTTGAGGTCACCTCATATCACCACAGTGCCACAGAAGAGTTGAATACAGTGGGAAATGTAAGTGCTCTATGGCAGGGTTCCCCAACTCCAGTCCTCAAGGCCCACCAACAGGTCATGTTTTCAGGATTTCCTTAGTATTGCACAGGTGATAATTCCATCACCTGCACAGGCAATAATTACATCACCTGTGCAATACTAAGGAAATCCTGAAAACATGACCTGTTGGTGGGCCTTGAGGACTGGAGTTGGGGAACCCTGCTCTATGGAGTCGAAGATTCAACAGATGTTTATGTAAGGGGGAAGACAGGGGTGTAAGTGCTTTCAGAGCAAGGGATCTGGAACTGCCGGGGCCGTGCCTCTGGTTGAAGGGGGAAGACAGACTGCGAGCACGGGAGTCAGGTGACTGGGAAGCTGGGGGCGTGTCCAGAGTGAGAACTGGGAGGTCAGGTGACCGAGAGACTGGTGATGTGGGTAGAGAGAGGAACAGACGAGGACGTTTGCGCGGGAAAGCGGAGCTGGGTCCTGCTCAGCAGAGCAGCGTGAGAGGGTCCAGGGTCCTGGCTCCAGGACTGGGAGAAAGAGCCGAGTGCAGTGGACCGGAGGAGTTAAACTGACATAGAAGAGATGCAGGGTCAGTGGAGCCGGGCGCATGAGGTGCCGTGTTATGGACGAAGGACTCAGCGGGTAAAACCGGAGACCGCCCATTGCCGCCAGAAGACGGAGCATTTTTTGGGTGTGGAAGCCTGAAAAATCAACACCGGCATCAGCGTGCATCTGTCTTGTGAGGAGCAAGAGTCAGCTAAGTGTAAAAACTGTTGATTATAACCGGTTCGACTCTGCTACATCCAGTTAAACTGTGAACTGGCAGTGATAGACTTTTACCTGCTTTTCCCTTGTTTTTCCCCCATATTTTCCCGTGTTACTCCCTGTGTGGAGATTGACCCTGTTATCATAAACTCCCCCTGTTTATTAACCCTATATTAGCTGCTCTGTGTTTCTGTGTCACTGCATCTAAAGTACCCGTGTTACATTTGGCGTAGTCGTCAGGATGCAGTCGTTAGACACAGACACTGCAGAGCAGCCCATCCTGGGAGCTCCTAAATCTAGCTTGCCGCTTGGGGCCATGCTCAGCAATCTCCCAAAGTTCTCCGGGGACAATATGATGCTGTGGGACTGGATTGAGAGAGTTAGGAGTATGTTACGTATGCATCCGATGACCCCAGCTATGCAAGCCGAAATAGCCTTACTGGCCCTGGACGGCGAGGCTTGACAATCCTTGATGTACCGCCCTCCCTATGACCGGGATACTGTAGAAAAAGTGGTGTGGATACTGGAGGAGATGCATGGGGATCCCACCAATGTTGGAGAGCTGAGGATACGGCTGTTTCACCAAGTGCAGCAGGAGGGGGAGACTGTGACACAGTATGTTAATGCCTTACAGAGGGTGCATGCCTATATCACTAGAAAAGACGACATGGGGAATTTGGGAATGGGCCCCCCTGACGTGATCTTAAGGGACCAGTTTGTGGCAGGCCTCAGGGATGTGCAGCTGAAGCAGGCCTTGCAGGAGCGCCTGCGCACCAACCCACGTATGACTTTTCTAGAAGTGGGGGCAGAGGCACGTGTGAGAGAGCAGGAGATGGGGGTGACGGCCCTGGCAGGGATGATCCGGAGTAATGAGGTACCCACCCCGCCTGCAGCTGAACCGGAATGGGCTCGAGAGATGCGGAAGGAGATACAGGAGATGCGGGATGAATGGTCCAGTCTCAAGAAGAGCCCTGCCCCGACACCAGAGATACCCAGATCGATTGCCCCAGTTATGGAAAAAATTTAATTCAGACCCCCCCTGCAGGAGAGTTCCGTAGAGAAGTGAGGCAGCCCTACACAGACAGAGACACGACCTGCTGGAAGTGTGGAGGCGCAGGACATTACGCCAGGGGCTGTGCTAGCCGAGGTCGGCCCCTGTCGTGGCAGCCGTTAAACTAGCGGGCTCCGTGTTCGGGGGACACAGCACGGAGCCTGAGGAAGGGGAAAGAGAAAGAGGAAGTCCCAAGGACCTAGTTTCCAGCAGCCCGACTGTCTGGGCCGAAATAAGCGGTCGGGCTGTTCATTGCCTGATTGACATGGGATCCCAGGTGACTACGATGACAGAAGCCTACTTTCAACAGCGATATCCAGAGATAGCGCGGCCTGAATGGGGACCAGTAATTAGACTCACGGTAGCTAATCAATTACCCATCCCGGTCGCAGGGGTGGTGTGGATGAAGATCCGAGTGTGTGGAAAAGATGTGGGGAAAAAAGGAGTCATCCTGGTCGCAGGGGGGGGAACCGGAAGTGGACCCCCGGTGACCCTCGGAATGAATGTGCTGAAAGAGATCGGGCAAATCCTGCTTAGTGAGCCGAAGGAGATTCCTCTAGACCAGTGGGACCCGCAAACGCCCCAAAGGAGGGTCTTTCAACAACTAATCCGAGCTGCCGAGGCTCAGGAGACGTTGAGTGAAGGGAAGATCCTGGGGAAAATAATAGTGCCAGCAGCTGCGGCGCTCACCTTACCGCCCGTACAAACTGTACTCATGTTATCCGCACGGGCCTGCACACCTCTTGAGGGGGGTCGAAATTCAGATAGAACCAACATCGATGGACAAAGTACCCCCCGGACTCTTAGTGGCTCGAACACTGGCCACCGTCCAGGGTGGCAATGTTATAGTGCGGTGTGTTAATCTGGGCGAAGATGATCTCACACTCCCTCCCAGGGCGGAAATAGCCCAGATTCTGGGAATGCCAGAGAAATTGGTGCCACCTGATGTGGTACAGCTGTCCGCTGTACGAGGAGACCCCTGGACTCTGGCGGTCACCGTGCCGCCGGAATCCCACCGGGCTAGTGCGAAGGGGGGATGAAGAATCCTAGAACGAATGCGGGCTGAATTGACGGGACTTACACCTCGACAGGTGCAGCATATTGAGAAGGTGCTGGAGCGGTACCAGGAAGTCTTTGCTCGCCATGAGGATGATTTTGGTTGCACCGAAGCCATTACCCACGAGATTTCCACGGGAAGTGCTGCCCCAGTGCGGGAGAGATACCGGCAGATACCTCCCCAGATGTATAAAGAGGTTAAGGAGATGCTAGCCCATATGTTGTAGAATGGTGTGATACGGGAGAGTCAGAGTCCGTGGGCAGTCCCGATTGTCCTGGTCCGGAAGAAAGATGGGACCCTGCGGTTCTGTGTGGACTATAGACGACTGAATGCCTGTACAGTACGGCACTCTTACCCACTACCCTGAATCAAAGAGTCCCTGTCGGCCTTAGGGAAGGCAAGATACTTCTCCTCTTTGGATCTGGCCAGTGGGTACTGGCAGGTGCCCGTGGCCGAACATGACCGTGCGAAGACGGTGTTCATATTACCCATGGGACTGTTTGAGTTTAATCGGATGCCCTTCGGCCTGACTAACACCCCCGGGACGTTCCAGCGTCTGATGGAGAGGTGCCTGTGTGATTTAAACTTCGAGGCGACACTGATTTAGCTTGACGACATAATTGTCTATGCCGCCACCTTCGAGGAGCACCTCCAGCGACTGGAGCAAGTACTGAGTCGCCTACAGAGTCATGGCCTAAAGGGGAAGCCCCAGAAGTGCCACCAGATCGAATATCTCGGTCATACTGTGTCCGGTGAAGGAGTCAGGCCCACCCAGGAAAAGGTGGCCGCCATACAGGAGTGCCCTACCCCGAAGACAGTGAAACTCGTTCGGGCCTTCCTGGGACTTGCTGGGTACTACCGAAGATTCGTGAAGAACTTCACCCGCATAGCCAACCGATTGCTGGAGCTACTTAAGGGAGTGCCGGCGGGCAACAAAAATCAGGCGATTTGGTGGGGAAGCAGCCAGGAAGAGGCCTTCCGTGCCCTAAAAATGGCCCTGACCGAGGCCCCAATACTTGCCTATGCAGATTTCTCCCAACCCTTCATACTCCACACTGATGGGAGCCTACATGGTCTGGGAGCCATGTTATCCCAAGTACAGGAGGGGAAAGAGCGCGTGACTGCGTACGCCAGCCGCTCCCTTCACGACTCCCAGAGGAGCCCAGATAATTATAGCTCTTTCAAATTAGAGTTGCTGGCTCTGGTTTGGGCAATGACCGAGAAGTTTGCAGAGTATTTGTCCAGGTCTGAAGTACTGGTGAGAACAGATAACAACCCGCTGGCCCACCTGGAGAATGCGAAATTGGGGGCCCTGGAGCAGCAGTGGGTGGCCCGCATGGCCAGGTACCGGTATAAGATCGCCTACTGGCCTAAGGCAGAGAATACTCATGCCGATGCCCTCTCCAGAGTGACATATGAAAGGCCTGATCATGACTGCGATGAAGATTTGTAGGCGGATGAGACCCCTAGCTTCCAAAGTTTTGTGGGACCGCTGGCCGCGGCGCAGGGACAGATCAGAGAGATGTCAGAAGAATAAGTGCTAGGGCGGCCAAGAGATCCAACTGGATCCAACTTCAACAGACTGACAGAGAAGTTGCTCAATTACGTCAATGGGTGGCTTTGAAGCAAGCCCCCAGTCGAGAAGAGAGAAGTACCCTGTCCCCGGGAGCACTGAAGATGCTGGGACAATGGGAGAGACTGCGTTTGCGAGACAGGCTGCTGTACCGATGGGTGCAGCTACTGCGAGAGTTCAGGACCACCTGACAAGTGGTGATCCCAGAGAAGTTGGTCGGAGTAATGGCTAAGGAGGCTCATGAACGAGGGACTCACTTCGGACCAGAGAAGACGTTTCAGTGGTTGCAGAGGCTGGTGTATCATCCCCGACTGCGAGCAACAATAGAAGACACTTGTCGAAGATGTCAGAGCTGTGAGCTGGTTAAGCCCCTGGAGCAGCGGGTCCCCATACAAACTATTGTGACTTCTGCCCCCTTGGAGGTGCTGATTAGAGATGAGCGGTGTTCGAATCAAACTGTTCGCCAATCTCAAATTCGAGCTGTTTTGGGTTGTGTTTGAGCCGTTCGACGAACCCGAACGATTTGAAGAAAATCCGGCTGTTCGAGGTTATGTTCGATAACTGTTTGTGCACCGAAATCGTAACTGGATGCGGGGGGGGGGGGGGCATGGGATGGATCTCTACAGAAATAATGAAGATCTCCATTTTTTGTTCTCTTTCCCGCATTTACAGTGGGGAGGTGCAGTCTGTCAGCCTATCAGCAGCGCACACACGGAGCGAAGTGCTTTTTTTCACACAAGCAAGGGCATGTGTCATTGGCTGTGTATGTCACATGTCCTTGCCCTAAAAGACCCAGCCATTTTCCCCGTCGCCACCATTTTCTTACTGCTGCAGCTGAGTGTTAGACGGCACTGCTGCTGCTGTTAGCGCTATATTGTGTAACTGAATTGCAAGCGAATTTTCTCTTAAATAGACAGAAAGGTTTAGGGAGTAGGGACTAGTTTGTAATTGCAGCCCTTTCGAGGGCTAGGTTACAGCAGCTCCTAGCAGTTTTAGCAGGCAGGTCTGTGCTCTTAAATCGACAGATAGGTTGGGAGTAGTGACTAGTTGTAATTCCAGCCCTTTTGAGGGCTAGGTTACATCAGTTCCTATCACTTTTTGCCAGGCAGGTCTGTTTTAGTGCTGTGCAAGTGTTTTTCACAGCATTTGGCTAAATCTAGCTAAGCAAATCCTTTTGGGCCTCTTGCAGTGTGTGTTAGTCAGTGGAGTAGCCTATCTGTGTTGCAAGCTATACCACCTGTGTATGTAATACAAATTTTTTACTGCACCTAGCCAAGTAAAACCTTTTGGGCATGTAGCAGTGTGTGGTACTCAATCTATTAGGCCATCTATACCAAGCTCCACCAGCTTTGAAATTAATAATAATTTTTAGCTGCATCTAGCCCGGAAAATAATTTTGGGCTTAGTAGCAGTGTGTGGTACTCATTGTATTAGGCCATCTATACCAAGCTCCACCAGCTTTGAAATTAATAATAATTTTTAGCTGCATCTTGCCTGTAAAATAATTTTGGGCATATTAGCAGTGTGTGGTACTCATTCTATTAGGCTATCTATACTAAGCTCCACCAGCTTTGAAATTACTAATAATTTTTAGCTGCATCTTGCCTGGAAAATAATTTTGGGCATAGTAGCAGTGTGTGGTGCTCATTGTATTAGGCCATCTATACCAAGCTCCACCAGCTTTGAAATTAATAATAATTTTTAGCTGCATCTTTCCTGTAAAATAATTTTGGGCATATTAGCAGTGTGTGGTACTCATTCTATTAGACCATCTATACTAAGCTCCACCAGCTTTGAAATTACTAATAATTTTTAGCTGCATCTTGCCTGGAAAATAATTTTGGGCATAGTAGCAGTGTGTTGTACTCATTGTATTAGGCCATCTATACCAAGCTCCACCAGCTTTGAAATTAATAATAATTTTTAGCTGCATCTTGCCTGTAAAATAATTTTGGGCATATTAGCAGTGTGTGGTACTCATTCTATTAGGCCATCTATACTAAGCTCCACCAGCTTTCAAATTACTAATAATTTTTAGCTGCATCTTGCCTGGAAAATAATTTTGGGCATAGTAGTAGTGTGTGGTACTCATTGTATTAGGCCATCTATACCAAGCTCCACCAGCTTTGAAATTAATAATAATATTTAGCTGCATCTAGCCCGGAAAATAGTTTTGTGCTTAGTAGCAGTGTGTGGTACTCATTGTATTAGGCCATCTATACCAAGCTCCACCAGCTTTGAAATTAATAATAATTTTTAGCTGCATCTTGCCTGTAAAATAATTTTGGGCATATTAGCAATGTGTGGTACTCATTCTATTAGGCCATCTATACTAAGCTCCACCAGCTTTGAAATTACTAATAATTTTTAGCTGCATCTTGCCTGGAAAATAATTTTGGGCATAGTAGCAGTGTGTTGTACTCATTGTATTATGCCATCTATACCAAGCTCCACCAGCTTTGAAGTTAATAATAATTTTTAGCTGCATCTAGCCCGGAAAATAATTTTTCTTCCCAATAGTGGTAGCAATAGAAATAATGGGCGCGCGCCTGGCTAACAAAAATATACGCTTCATAACAAAAAACACCAGCCTAGCGCACTGCATTAATAAGATGGCATCATTGTCTCTCACAGTGCTAGGCCTACTACGCCGGCTAGCATTCCTGTGCCTAAAACACAATGCATGGGTCCGCGCTAGCCACGATGCTGAGGGGTCTAAAGCTGCTGCTAACGCTTTATCACAATTCAATTGGCAGATTTTCACAGAGCTCCTCCCCAATGCCCACCCATCGAGCAACAGTTGCCCACCCTCCCTATGGGATCTAGTGGTGAATAGTTGATGCCATTAATCAGAGCGTCAGTTGCCCCATCGACGTGGCAAGCATACGGTAAGGCATGGGAAGAGTGGACACTACTAGTAGCAGGCAGACGGGTTGACCAATGTGAACAAGCCAGATTACAAGTCACCATAGAATTTCTCCACCAGCTAATGATGAGGGCCATATCAGGGGAGTCAGCGCAGCGGTGTCTGACCGGAGTAGCATTTCACTTCCAACTACTGAATTGGGGAGATGTGACAAAGAGATTCATCATCAGACAATCCATAAAAGGGTGGAAAAGGGGTCAGCCAAGTCAGGAGTGTAGACGTCCCGTCCCGTGTCACTAAAACTGATTTCTCACATCATATCCCTAACACCATTAACATGACACTCACAATTTGAAGCAACACTACTGTCTACTGCATTTGCGATCGCCTTCTTCGGGGCGCTATGCATAAGCGAATTAGTCCCTCAATCCAAAATTACCACCAGTGGAGGCTTATTACACCAGGACGTAGTCATAGCCAATAATGCATACGCCAATCGAAAACGGTTCCAGCGGGCAGGGGCACTTGGGTACTTCTACAACCCACAAACGGTACACTGAGTCGGGTAACAATAGTAAAAACATATATAACCATCTGATCACAAAGTAATTTCTTCCTATCACACATTGATGGAACGCTATTATCAAGATACCAGTTCCAAGCTATATTTAATAAATGCAAAACATCGGCAGGGAACCACCCCAAAGATTACGGGACACACTCATTCCGCATAGGCGCAGCCACGGAAGCAGCAAGAGCAGGACTGTCAGAAACGGAAGTTCAGAGGATAGGGAGATGGTGATCCACGTGTTTGGCGAGATACATAAGACCGGACTTGTTATTCTAACATGGTTTGTTTCTTTTACAGGTGATGCTAAGCCAACAGTGTGGGTGATAGGCCACTCGTATATATATTGGGCAGAAAAAAGGGTGAAAGTCCGCCCAGGCGGGAGGAAATTAGAGTTTCATAACACATATTTCAACTGGAGAGGTATTATAGGCCTGCTATGGCCACAGGTACTAATGGAGGTAATCAAGGTAGGGAGAGAGGCAAGAGGTCCGGTCATCTTAGTTATACAGGCCGGGGGAAATGACCTAGGTCATCACAAGAGCGCATAACTAATGGCAATAATGAAACTAGACTCTGAGCGCTTCAGAGAATTTTTCACAAAACT
This sequence comes from Phyllobates terribilis, assembly GCF_046119375.1. NCBI lineage: Eukaryota > Metazoa > Chordata > Amphibia > Anura > Dendrobatidae > Phyllobates > Phyllobates terribilis. Next base: position 464,839,639 of record NW_027362762.1, on the reverse strand, counting down.
AACTATAGTATGGTCAGAGATTGTGCCGATAGCGGTATGGCAAGGTACGCGAGACATCACTGCCATCGAACGGACAAGGCGGGTAACAAATATTCGGATGGCAAAATTTAGAAGAGACAGAGGCGGTGTAGTGATACAACACCGACAACTGGAAGGAGATAAAGCAGGCCTCATACGGCCCGACGGTGTTCACTTAATGGATATTGGACAGGACATATTCCTGTCAGGACTCCAGGACGGAGTGGAACAAGCGCTAAGAGTGATGGATGGGGGTCAGAGTCCTGCATACCAGTACGCAGGATCCTCCGTGGCCTGGAAATAGAAAGGACATGTTGGAGAGTTACACTTGTTGGCCAACTTGCCGGTGTGGGGACACAGGGCAAGCTGCAACAAGCTGAATTATTTTAGAAATAAAATGCCTTTCTAATGGAATGAGTATAAAGAGTTAATAAAGCTGTGACCGATCCTCACCCATCCAGTTGTAAGAGTTACGTTATTGTATTGTCAAGGAAAGGGGGGCTGTAGGGGGGCTGAGCGTCAGGGTTTGGTTGGGGGTCCCCACAGTCTGCCTAGGCTAGATGCATTTAAAAATTCTTATTAGATACACAGGCGGTGCAGCTTGCTTCGCAGCTGGGCTACTACGCCCAAAGTATTGCCTAGGCTAGATGCAGTTAAAAATTCTACGCTGACTAGCAGACACTGAAGCTTTGGAGCAGACCTCTGAGTAAACAGCTCTTCAGACTCAACCATTTGTGTTACCCAAGCCATAGTGTATGTAGTTTCTTACAGTTAAAAGGGGGGGGGGGGCGACCCAACCCACCTGGAATTGACGATGCCAACGTCACGTAAAACACAGTAAGGAGACTCCAAAAAGAGTCTCCATTTTTTCCAAAAATTGTGGCACAGACACCACTTAAATGGCATCAATTGCCCCAGAGTTGCTTAAAACGGTTGGTGAGGTGATTTTACCAAATCCTCAACCTTTTAGTCTCCCCAGGATGACACAGGGGTAGAAAAGTCCTTGCGGAACCATGATTTGTGCATCTTTATGAACGTGAGTCTGTCTACATTCTCAGTGGACAGCCGCGTGCGCTTATCTGTCAGCACACCACCAGCAGCGCTGAACACACGTTCAGAGAGAACGCTGGCTGCAGGGCATGACAAGATCTCCAAGGCATGAGTGGAGAGCTCCGGACATTTTTCCAGATTGGAATCCCAAAATGAGCAAGGGTCCAGTGACACAGTCATGGCTTCGATGTTCACTTGGAGATACTCCTGTACCATCCTCTCTAGGTGTTGACTATGTGTCAGACTTCTTGTCTCCTGTGGCCTTGCAAAGGATGGTCTAAAAAAGTGTTACTGTTACGGTTTGAGTGATGAAGACTCGACAGTCCCAGGGTTGGCAAGTTAGAAGTGTGAGATTCACTACGTGCACCACTGGTGTTTTGTGGAAAAGCACATGTAAGATTCTGCAACAGCCTCTGCTGATACTCCTGCATGCGTGAATCCCTTTCTATGGCAGGAATTATTTCGGCAAATTTACTTTTGTACCGGGGATCTAAGAGTGTGGCAACCCAGTAGTCGGGATTACTTTGTCATGTTGCAGGTAGTGCAGCAAGAAGGCACTCATGTGTCTTGCGCATCCAGGAGGACCAAGTCCTTGTTGTGTTGGTAGCGAGGTAAAAATCATGCTTCCTTCCTCTGCCCTCTCCCCCCAACCTCGCACAACAGAAATGTGATCAAGGTCTCCCTCATCTGATGAGTCTTACATGCCCATCGCCAGTTCGTCCTCCACTTCTTCCTCGGCTCCTGCACCTTCCTCAACAGTTTGGCTGCTACCATGCGCCCTGGTTAATTCCTCTCCCCCACCCTCCCATGCCTGCTGCCTTAGTGCTGCCGACCCTCTGGACCTTGGAGATGTTATCCCTTCCGCATACGACTCCTCCTCTACTTCCTCCACCTCCTCTTGTCCCACCACCTGACTCTGAATTCTGTTTAACTTGTGCTCCAGCATATAAATCACCGGAATAGTCATGCTGATAATGGCATCGTCGTCAGCACTAAACATCTTCGTCGCCATTTCAAAACTGTGCAGAAGGGTGTGTGGCGCCCCTGAGGGTTCAGTCGCCACAGAGGTACTGCATCTCACCCAGAGGTGTGGTATCTCACCCTCAGGTAAGGAAGGAGCACAGTATAGTCAAAGGGCAGTATGGAGAGAGGGAACAATATAGACAAAGGGTAGTATAGAGAGGAGTCACAGTATACAGAGGAAGTACAGTATAGATAAGTGGCAAGGTGGCAATATAAAGAGAAAGCAAAGTATAGATAGGGGGCAGTATAGAGAAGAGGCACAGTATAGACAGGGGACAGTATAGAGAGAAGGCACGAAAAGGGGGTAGCATAGAGAGGATAGTGTAAAGTTGGGATAGTATAGAGAGGGTAAACAGTATAGAGAGGCAAAGTTTAGGTAAGGTGCAGTGTGAGGAGAACACTGAATATGGGGACTGACTCGAGCGGACAGCGTGAGGAGCAGTGTGGAGATAGGAACAGTGTGGGGGGAAACATTTGAGAAAGAACAGCATTAAGTGGGGACAGTGTGGTGAATATAGTTCATAAGGGGGATGGAGTGGAGGTTATAGTTCACAGGCGCAGAAAGTGTGGTAGTTATAGTTCATAACTACTGATAATATGGAGGTAACAGTTCATAAGGGTGGACAGTGTGGCCGTTATAGACTGTCACGCACACATTTCCCAGTATGTGACCTGGCTGTGTCTGCAAGGTTAATTTTATCTCCTCTCCTATTGTGTCACCCATCTTTTATATGCCTGGTACTGGGCTCGTATTTCCAGGACGACCTGGATTGGACAATTTAAAAATTGCGATTTGTGACTGTACGGTGGGCTAATTTAGGGACCAGGACCTTGCATTTCAAATATTCTGTGTCTCTAGCTACCTCCTCCATACAGTACATCAGAAATATTCAGCTTGGTTATAATCACCATCTACCCACACTTTGAAGCTTGGCTCACTAGACCAAGGTGTCATGAACTGACACATCTCAGTATTCTTCCAGGAGACCCCCTATGGTTCTGAGTTCCTGCAATACTGGTAAATCTAATTTGTCCTGTTGTCAACTAAATATAACTCTACTGCTATTATATATTCCCCTCACAATTATATTTTTCCTTCACACCTTCCCCCTTTTGAACGTGCATGAGAGAATGATTCACTTGTCAGCACCCTTGCACGTCTCCAGTTTTGGCTCACCTTGGCAAGATAAGCCAAATGCGTTAAACAATTTTAATTTCCTGTAGTCTATGCAAACTCAGGTGGTACAGTCCTTTTTCGGGACAAGAACCATAGATGAGGCCCAGGCACATGGGGATTTTCGTATTACACCAAGGCCCGGCATCTCCTCTATCTGTCCCTTCATGGTTACTTTCACCTCTTCTGATATCTGGTATGCAGGTTGCCTCGCAGGGTGAAGAGAACCATGGTGGCTTGCTAAATGAGTCTGTGGCACCCCTGAGGGTTCAGTCGCCTCAGAGGTACTGCGCCTCACCCAGAGGTGTGGTGTCTCCTTCTCTCAGGTAAGGAGGGAGTGCTGCCCGGAATCCCAACACCTGCATCCAACACTACACTGCTCCAGGCCAGCTGGAAGGGCAAGACGCAATGTATGTTTCTGCTGAGCCCTGACCCTGGCTGGAGTGGGAGGAACCCAGAGGTAGGGGGAACCAGTAGTGGGTGTGGGTGGAGGAAGTAGTTAGGGGGAGCACTTTGGTAGGAGTATAAAATAGGGAAGCCATCTTAGGGTGGCAGATTAGTAAGGTGAAGAAGAGAGGAGAGCAGTTCAGAAGAACAGCTCAGGACAGTTCAGAAGAACAGTCCGGGAGCAAAGTCTCAGTAGGAGCTCTGCTCCACAAGTAGGGCCTAGTGTCAGAGGCCCAGGAGGGGAGCAGGGAGTAGGCTCCTTTCTAAGAAGGGATCCTAGGGGGTATGGCGAGTGCAGGACGGCACCCGTACGCCCCACATCTGTCAGAAGACAGAGGGATCATAAGCCACATTCTAATCCCCGTGAGGGTCAAGCAGGTCTGTGAACTCCGACGGACAGGAGGGACTTCAGAGCACCCGAGCGGGATTGAGAGTGGGCAGCGCAGGGCAGGAGGGAGAAAGACCCAGTGTGAAGACGGTCTAGATAGGAACACGTGAAAGTGGGGTTCTGCCAGGTACCCCTGATCTGCCTGAGAGGCACTGAACCCCTGCCTGGTGAACGCAGTGCGACGCGCGAGTCTGTAAGCTGACAGTGCACCCTGAGGAACTAAAGAACTGTGAGTAAAGACTCGAATGTCCATTATTTTGTCCGCGACATCATTCCCTCCCTGCACTACAACGCCCAGCGCAACCACCGTTTACCTACATTGCCCTGGAGCTAGCTCTACCTGTGGAGAGCCACTCCATTCCTGCTGCTGTAACACCAGCTCCAGAGGACTGCTCCCCAGCGGCGGCTCCCTCTAGCCGCAATCCACAGGTGACGTCACGAACACTTTCCCAAATCCCCTATAAAAATATTCCCCTTTTGCACTGACCGCCCTGGGTCACGGACGGATCGGGCCAGCCACCATGATATCCCCCGGCAATCGGAGGCCCGGCTGCCGAGTACCCCACGGCCCTGGGGACGTGTCATGTCTTGGCGTCACGAACAGGATGCGTGACCAGCCCGTTATCGGCGGGTGAAGTGTGCCTAAAGAACTGTGTAATGTTACTGAATGTGGCGCCCGCCCTAGAAGAACGGGCGCCATTATGTGCGTGATCAAAGACAACAGTATGGAACCTCCCATCATGGGCCGGGTCCCAGAATGGTGCCAAAAGCCAACCCTGCCCCTTGCAACAGTGACTGTCCACATAGATGTGTCCGTCAAGGCAGGGAGGCCGTCACAGGGAGTGACCGACAGCAGATTGCCATGGGACCGCCCCCGAAAGAAGAGAGGAATAAAGGAATGGAGACAGGGTGTGGTCTTAACCAGTCTATTGTAGACAGACCGCACCCGGCAGCCAGCATGGACGGACGCGAAGACGAAGCCTCTGCCTCTGGCCTGCTGCAGTGTCAAGCGAGTCCCCTCACCCAGGAGGGAGAAATTGGAAAATTGTCCCAGGAGGACACTAGTGTTGAACCACCCCCGTAGTGTTCGAGTTCGGTTCGGTTTGTCGAACACCCGTGTGTTCGCCGAACTGTTCGTCGAACTGTTCGTCGAACACCTTCAAACACCGTTAAAACCAATGGCAGGCAAACAAAAACACATAGAAACACATAGAAAACACCTTCAAAGGTGTCCAAAAGCTGACAAACTGCTCAGAAGACACAACTAACACATGGAAAAGTGACAAGTACATATAGTCATGAGAAAAGAAAAGAGGTGGAGGAGTAAAAGGAGGGGGAGACACAGATATAGGCATGTCATGCCCTTCTAAAATCCAAAAAGTGAGAAGCCGACACGTTCAGTCCGCTCCTGCCCGTGCCACCTCCGTGTCGCCGGGTTTGTGCCAGAGCCGCGGTGAACCCTGACGGCCAGCCCCCCTCTCCCAATACTGGTGCCTGTCCGCTGGTGGGTCGAGCGAGCCCCCCTGTGGTGGAGGCAGCTCTAAGCTTTTTAATTTAAATTGTCTCTCTAATTTGAATGAATACAATTTAAATCCATTTACAAGGATCTATTGGAGGGCCAGTCTCATGCCAGCAGCCGCGTAATTCCAGCTCCAGTAGCGTCCACTAAAGCTGCTGCAGTTAAAAAGCTTTTATAAGGATCGAGCTCGGCTGTCCACCGCAAGGCATCCTACTGCCAGTCCCAGCCCCTATGCCTTGGGGTGCCTCCTGATGCTCTTCACTGAGTATCCCGTGGTCCCGAAGCATTTCCTTTGAAAAAATTAAGTGTCCAAACTACAGGTGGTGTAGCTTGCTTAACAGCTGGGATAATCCGCTGACTAGCAGACACTGCTACTAGGCACAAAGTATTTCCTGGGCTAGATGCAGTTAAAAATTTGTAATTAGATACTCTCGTTGGATGCTGAGAAAGCATTCCATAGAGTCTCCTGGCACGCCATATATGATTCTCTTAAAAAGCTTGGGGTAGGGGTCTAGGGGACCCTTTTATAGCCAAAATCACGGCCCTGTATCGCAATACGTCACCTAGGCTGAAGATAAATGGAACTGTAGCACCCTGAGGGCTCGGTTGCTACAGAGGTATTGCACCTCACCCAGAGGTGTGATATCTCACTCTCAGGTAAGGATGGAGTGTGGATCAGGACCCGACACCTGCATGCATTACACCACATTGCCGTGGGGCAGGGCGACCAATATGCCCCTGAGATGGGCACGACAGTCCCTGTCCCTGGCTGGAGTGGGGGGAGGGAACACTGAGGAAGGGGAACCCTGTAGTGCAGGAGCAGGGAGGAAGCAGTTCCTGGATGCATTGAGAAGGGAGTATAAAAGGTGGGCACCATCTTAGTTCAGTGCAGAGAAGTCTGAGCAGAAGTGTCAGGGAGCAGGGGCTCTGCATGAGCTCTGCTCCGGAGGCGGGCCTAGTAACAGAGGCCCAGGCCTGGAAGAGGGAGAAGGAAGGAAGAGGAGCGGAGAAGGCTCCAGGAACGAGGAACGAAGGGATCCCAGGGGTGCGGACGGGCGAGTCGCCACCGCACGCCCGAATCCACCTGCATGGAGGGGTCAGGCCAAAGGGGGAGACCGGTCCCCGAAACTAGTGGAGGCAGGAAACGACCCTCAGCTAGAAACCGGAGGCTGTGACATTTTATGTGGCGCAGCCCCTCGCTACACCCGCTAGGAGGGCAGCACATAGGGTCAGGGAAACTGGCGCCAAGTTTACCAAGAGGAGGCCGAGGCAGCCGGACAGAAGGGTTGGTAAGAAAGGCCAGACAAAGGACACACAAAGGGGGTCCTGTGAAGCGCTCCAAAGTTATCTGGGAGTTGTCTGAGCCCCTCACCTGGTGAGCACAGTACGACGTGGGCAGCCGTTACCTGCAGACGTGGTCTGGATAATAAGAACTGTGAGTAAAGGCCCTGAACTGCATCACTGACTCCGTGTCGTTACTGCTGCTGCCCTGCACCATCACCCCCATCCTCCGCATACACTGCCCTGAGGCTATACTCCTCCCGTGGGGAGTTATGCTACGCTCTGCTGCACCCACAACACCAGCCTTAGCGGTCTGCCCTGTAGCGGCGGTTCACTCTGACCGCAATCCACGGGTGGCGTAGTCGGACATTTAAACATCAAAACCACATAAATAGTTCCGCCACTGGTTTGACCGCCCTGAGCCACGGAACCGGATCGCCGCCACGAAGACTACAACCACCAGCATCCACCAAAAAGGGTCCGGCTCCGGGTGTCCCAAGGCCCAGGGGGTGCGTCAGAACATTTTCATCACCTTTCACAATCACCAATGGGACAAGGCAGGGATGTCCTCTGTCCCCTCTCTTATACATCCTAGTGACGGAGCACCTGCTCTCATCAATTCGCCATAACCCCAATATTAGGTGGATTGAGGTGGGAGGCACCGAGTACAAGTGCTCTCTATTTGCTGATGATGTCCTAGTATATATCACTCAATCACATATATCCATCCATGCTGTTATGGCTGAAATAGATCACTTTGTTACATGGTAAAATTTTAAAATCAATGCAGCGAAGTCTGAGGCCCTCGATGTCTCCCTCCCCAAATCCATATAGGATTCCATCCAGTCCAACTTTCCCTTTGCCTGGCCCTCACAGGGTATCAAATACTTAGGAATTCCTATTCATAGAGACCTCTCCCATCTATGTTATCTTAATTTTGGGCCTTTTATTGAACAACTCCATACAGACCACGGTTGGCAAGTTAGAACTGTAAGATTCACTACGTGAACCACTGGTGTTTTGTGGAAAAGCACATGTACACTGTGTTCCAAATTATTATGCAAAAAGTGTTTAGGAGTGATAAGGGAAGAATTTGTTTGTTTGTCAGTTAAACTCATTGATGGTGATGTGTGTCAGGGCTCTTTATATCACTGTAAGCAATTGCAGACACCTGTGCTAATTAGTTTGGCAGGTGTGCCCAATGAAAGGCAAGACTACTTAAGAAGGCTGTCTCATATTATTAAGCAGCCTACATTTTCTGCCAAAATGGGAAAGAAAAAGGATGTGTCGGCTGCTGAGAAGCAACAAATTGTGGAGTGTTTAGGTCAAGGCATGACTACAATCAACATTGTGCGATGATCAGGATGAAGTGTCTTGGCAATCAAGAAGTATGTAGCTGATTCACAGTACACACGTGTGCGTGCTGATAAGGGCAAATTGAGGACTCTTTCCTACAGGCAATTACGTCAGGTTAAAAGAGCAGCGGCAAAAAAGCCTTGTCATAGCAGCAGACAAGTTTTTGAAGCTGCTGGTGCCTCCAACGTCCCCCGAACAACAAGATGCATGGTCCTTCAGAGGTTTGCAGCTGTGCATATGCCATCCTGTCGACCTCCTCTATCCACTTCACACAAGCAGAAACGGCTCCAGTGGGCCAAACATTACATGAAGACTGATTTCAAAACTGTTTTGTTCACGGATGAGTGCCGTGCAGCGCTCGATGGTCCAGATGGATGGAGTGGAGGATGGCTGGTTGATGGACACCCCACGCAAACACGGCTACAGCGCCAACAAGGAGGAGGTGGAGTAATGTTTTGGGCTGGAATCATGGGGAGAGAGATTGTCGGCCCCTTTAGGATCCCTGAAGGCGCTAAAGATGAACTCCATAATGTATGTGGATTTTCTCAAACAGCACTTCCTGCCATGGTTCAAGAAGAAGAACCATGTATTTCACAGCAAGATCATTTTTTTGCATGATAATGCACCATCTCATGCTGCACATAAAACATCTGCATCTCTGGCTGATATGGGCATAAAAGGGGACAAACTTATGGTGTGACTCCCATGCTCCCCTGACCTCTACCCCATTCAGAACCTCTGGAGCATCATCAAAAGGAGTGTCTATGATGGCGGGAGGCAGTTCACATCTAAGCAACAGCTCTGGGAGGGTATTCTGTCCTCATGCAAAACAATTGAAGCAGAAACCATCCAAAACCTGACAAATTCAATGGACGAGAGAGTTCAGAAGCTCCTTTCGAACAAGGGGTCCTATGTGAAAATGTAACATCACCTAGAATAAAGTTTTGAGTTGAAAACTGTTTGATTTCAGTTTCTAATAACCTGATAATGCTTATAATTTCAAAAATGACCATTTTTTTGGTCTTTATTAAAATGAAAAGGTTGATCGAAAAGTTTGGGGGATCTAAGAGTGTGGCAACCCAGTAGTCATGATTACTGGGTAGAAAAGTCGTTTCGGATCCATGATTTGTTCATCTTTATGAACGTGAGTCTGTCTACATTATCAGTGGAGAGCCGCGTGCGCTTATCTGTCAGCACACCACCAGCAGCGCTGAACACACGTTCAGACAGAACGCTGGCTGCGGGGCATGACAAGATCACCAAGGTGTAAGTGGCTAGCTCCGGCCATTTATCCAGATTGGAAGCCCAAAAAGAGCAAGGGTCCAGTGACACAGTCATGGCTTCAATGTTTACTTGGAGATACTCCTGTACCATCGTCTCTAGGCGTTGACTATGTGTCAGACTTCTTGTCTCCTGTGGCCTTGCAAAGGATGGGCTAAAATAGTGGTGAAATGATTCCGCAAAATTGATGTTACCAGCAGATACTGTGGTTCTGTTACGGTTTGAGTGCTGAACACTTGACGGTCCCACGGTTGGCAAGTTGGAACTGTGAGATTCACTACGTGCACCACTGGTGTTTTGTGGAAAAGCACATGTAAGATTCTGCAACAGTCTCTGCTGATACTCCTGCATGCGTGCATCCCTTTCTATGGCAGGAATAATTTCTGCAAATTTACTTTTGTACCGGGGATCTAACAGTGTGGCAGCCCAGTAGTCAGGATTATTTCTAATTCTCACAATTCGAGGGTCATGTTGCAGGTAGTGCAGCAAGAAGGCACTCATGTGTGTTGCGCATCCAGGAGCACCAAGTCCCTGTTGTGTTGGTGGCAAGGTAACAATCATGCTTCCTTCCTCTGTCCTCTCCCCCCAACCTCGCACAACAGAAATGTGATCAAGGTCTCCCTCATCTGATGAGTCTTCCATCAGTTCGTCCTCCACTTCTTCCTGGGCTCCTGCACCTTCCTCACTAGGTTGGCTGCTACCATGCGCCCTGGTAAAACCATCTCCCCCACCCTCACATGCCTGCCGCCTTGGTGCTGCTGACCGTCTGGACCTTGCAGATGTTAGCCCTTCCGCATACAACTCCTCCTCCTCTACTTCCTCCACCTCCTCTTGTGCCACCACCTGACTCCGAATTCTGTTTAACATGTGCTCCAGCATGTAAATCACCGGAATAGTCATGCTGATAATGGCATCGTCAGCACTAAACATCTTTGTCACCATTTCAAAACTGTGCAGAAGGGTGCATAGGTCCCTGATCTGAGACCACTCCTCCAGCGTGATTTGCCCCACCTCCGGATCTCGTTGGCCCAGGCTATACGTCAGAACGTATTGCACCAGGGCTTGTCGGTGCTGCCACAGTCGCTGCAACATGTGCAGAGTTGAATTCCACCGGGTAGGCACATCGCATTTTAGCCGGTGAAGTGGCAGGCCCAACGACTTCTGTAGAGATGTAAGTCGCTGAGCTGCGGGATGCGAACGACGGAAGTGAGCACACAGCGACCGTGCCCTCTGCAGAAGGCCATCTAGTCTGGGATAGTGGGCTAAAAATTGCTGGACAACCAGGTTCAACACGTGAGCCATACAAGGCACGTGTGTGACATTGCCCCGGCGAAGGGCCGCACCCAGGTTTGCAGCATTGTCGCACACGGCCTTCCCTGGTTTCAGGTCCAGTGGAGACAACCATCCATGAAATTGGTTCTCCAGAGCTGACCACAACTCCTCAGCTGTGTGACTCACATTTCCCAGACATTTCAAAGTAAAAACCGCCTGATGACGTTGAGCCCTACTGCCAGCATAGTAAGGAGGTGTGCAGGATCCCTTCTGCACAGTTAGAAAGCTTGTGGCATGACCAGACAGGCTTTGGGTGCAGGTGGAAGACCGAGAGGAGGTTGAGGAGGCAGAAGCAGTGGAGGAACTTTGACATAAAGAGGATTGACGCACAACTCGTGGGGACGGCAAGACTTGGACAGCAGCCCCTTGTCCTGCTGTCACCATAGTTACCCAGTGCCCAGTCAGCGACATGTAACGCCCCTGTCCATGCCTACTCGTCCAAGTGTCTATGGTGAAATGCACCCTGTCACACACAGAGTTTCTCAAAGAAGCGGTGATGTTGTGTGCGACATGCTGGTGGAGCGCAGGCACACCTTTCTTTGAGAAGTAGTGCCGACTGGGCATCTGGTACTGGGGCACTGCGACGGACATAAGGTCTCGAAAATCCTCTGTGTCCACCAGGCGGAAAGGCAGCATTTCTGTAGCCAAGAGCTTGCAGATGGTGAAATTCAACCTCTTAGCTTTCTCATGGCTAGGAGGAAAAGGTCTTTTACTTGTCCACATCTGAGGGACCGAGGGCTGGCTATTGTGCTTAGACGGGGTTGATAAGGGTGTCCCCGGCAAACTGCCGGTCTGTGAGGAAGATGCAGGCGGACATGTTAGGTTGCCTTGATCCAAAGGTGGTGCTATCGATGTCGGACAGCGCTCAACACCAGCTGGTGTTACCACCTCCAAAGAAAATGATGACCTGCCAATCACGCTGGCTGTTGCGGGTAAAGAGGTGGCAGGTCTGCGCCCCAAAACAGGTGTGACTGCTGTCCCCCCAGTCACAGAGGATGAAGAGGCCGCGGATGCACAAGATATGGCAGACGGTGGTTGGCCCGGCCGGCTAGGCCGCATTGTAGCACACTGAGCTTCCCACTGCAACTTATGCTTCATGTCCATGTGCCGGTTCATGCATGAAGTACTCAAACTATGTATTTTTTGGCCTCTACTTAGCTTTTGCTGACAAATGTTACAGATAACACGAGTTGGGTCATCTTTATCGATCTGAAAAAATGCCCAGGCTATGCAAGGCTTAGCACCCATGCGACCTGAAGAGCCACCACGACTTGTGGTGAGAGGCAGAGTTGTGTTTGAGGATGCAGTTGTTGACGTGCTTCCAGTACTACGTCTCTGTCCAGGAAGGCGCAACCTGACCTCGTCGTCACTAGCATCTTCCTCCACCTCCTCTGCTGACCTCATCTCTTGGCTGACTGTGGGTTGACAGTAAGTGGGATCTCCAACCTCATCATCATCACCCTGTGCGTTATCACACCCGTCGTCCTCAGAGCCAACCTGTTCCTGCCCTGACAAAAAACTAAAGTTGTCGCTCCAATCAGGTATTTGAGTCTCATCATCGTCTTCCTCATTGTCTCCACCAACAGGAGTTACAGTTTGGGAATGAGGGTCTACATTATGGTCAGAACCTTCTGCGTCTGGTCCTGGATCCGATTCATAAAGATTCTGGGCATCAGTGCAGATCATTTCCTCGTCTGGATTCACAGAAGCGCTGGAGTCGACCTCTGATTCCCAGGCTATAGTATGAGTAAACAGCTCTGCAGACTCAACCATCTGTTCTACCTCATACTCAGACGGGCAGCTGGAGATTTGGGAGCTGTGAGGAAGCAAGTGCGATTGGGGTGACACCTTTGAGGACTGGAGTATTTGTGATGTTGAAGTTGATGTGGAGGAGAGCCCACTTAAAGGAGCACTTGATATCCGTTGAAGCACCTGCTGTTTTTGTGCCTCATTTGGAATTTGTAGCGATTGGCGTGGCCGTAAGAAAGGGATCTTATCACATTGTCCGCTAAAAGAAGTAGACATTTTAGTTTGGCTGGAAGATGGTCTTTCTTCTGCAGATGTTACTGTTGCTTTAACACCTACCCCACGACACAACCTTTTTTCCCCTTCCCAACACGCCTATTCCCCTTTCCACCAGCAGCAGGCCTTTTTCCACTCATTTTGGTGGTTAACTAATTCACAACTCTGGAGTTGTTTGCACAAAAAAACAATGGATGGGAACCGAGCAGAGCTGAGTGGCCAAACTGTGGTATTAGGCCAAAACTATTGCCTGGGTTAGATGCAGAAAAAAATTATATTCAATTTGCAACCTGATGGAGGTCAGTATAGATGGACTAATAGAGAAAGTCCCACACACAGCTAGAAGCCCAAATATTTTTTCAGAGGTAGATGCAGAAAAAAAATATATTCAGTTTGCAACCTGATGGAGGTCAGTATAGATGGACTAATAGAGAAAGTCCCACACACTGCTAGAAGGCCAAATATTTTTTCAGAGGTAGATGCAGAAAAAAATTATATTCAGTTTGCAACCTGATGGAGGTCAGTATAGATGGACTAATAGAGAAAGTCCCACACACTGCTAGAAGGCCAAATATTTTTTCAGAGCTAGATGCAGACAAAAAATTATTTTCAGTTTGCAACCTGATGGAGGTCAGTATAGATTGACTAATAGAACAAGTCCCACACACAGCTAGAAGCCCAAATATTTTTTCAGAGGTAGATGCAGAAAAAAATTATATTCAGTTTGCAACCTGATGGAGGTCTGTATAGATGGATTAATAGAACAAGTCCCACACACAGCTAGAAGCCCAATATTTTTTCAGAGGTAGATGCAGAAAAAAAATATATTCAGTTTGCAACCTGATGGAGGTCACTATAGATGGACTAATAGAGAAAGTCCCACACACTGCTAGAAGGCCAAATATTTTTTCAGAGGTAGATGCAGAAAAAAAATATATTCAGTTTGCAACCTGATGGAGTTCAGTATAGATGGACTAATAGAGAAAGTCCCACACACTGCTAGAAGCCCAAATATTTTTTCAGAGCTAGATGCAGACAAAAAATTATTTTCAGTTTGCAACCTGATGGAGGTCAGTATAGATGGACTAATAGAACAAGTCCAACACACAGCTAGAAGCCCAAATATTTTTTCAGAGGTAGATGCAGAAAAAAATTATATTCAGTTTGCAACCTGATGGAGGTCAGTATAGATGGACTAATAGAGAAAGTCCCACACACTGCTAGAAGGCCAAATATTTTTTCAGAGCTAGATGCAGACAAAAAATTATTTTCAGTTTGCAACCTGATGGAGGTCAGTATAGATTGACTAATAGAACAAGTCCCACACACAGCTAGAAGCCCAAATATTTTTTCAGAGGTAGATGCAGAAAAAAATTATATTCAGTTTGCAACCTGATGGAGGTCTGTATAGATGGATTAATAGAACAAGTCCCACACACAGCTAGAAGCCCAATATTTTTTCAGAGGTAGATGCAGAAAAAAAATATATTCAGTTTGCAACCTGATGGAGGTCACTATAGATGGACTAATAGAGAAAGTCCCACACACTGCTAGAAGGCCAAATATTTTTTCAGAGGTAGATGCAGAAAAAAAATATATTCAGTTTGCAACCTGATGGAGGTCAGTATAGATGGACTAATAGAGAAAGTCCCACACACTGCTAGAAGGCCAAATATTTTTTCAGAGGTAGATGCAGATAAAAATTATTTTTAATTTGCAACCTGATGGAGGTCAGTATAGATGGACTAATAGAGAAAGTCCCACACACTGCTAGAAGCCCAAATATTTTTTCAGAGCTAGATGCAGACAAAAAATTATTTTCAGTTTGCAACCTGATGGAGGTCAGTATAGATGGACTAATAGAACAAGTCCCACACACAGCTAGAAGCCCAAATATTTTTTCAGAGGTAGATGCAGAAAAAAATTATATTCAGTTTGCAACCTGATGGAGGTCAGTATAGATGGACTAATAGAACAAGTCCCACACACAGCTAGAAGCCCAAATATTTTTTCAGAGGTAGATGCAGATAAAAATTATTTTTAATTTGCAACCTGATGGAGGTCAGTATAGATGGACTAATAGAGAAAGTTCCACACACTGCTAGAAGGCCAAATATTTTTTCAGAGCTAGATGCAGACAAAAAAATATTTTCAGTTTGCAACCTGATGGAGGTCAGTATAGATGGACTAATAGAACAAGTCCCACACACAGCTAGAAGCCCAAATATTTTTTCAGAGGTAGATGCAGAAAAAAATTATATTCAGTTTGCAACCTGATGGAGGTCTGTATAGATGGATTAATAGAACAAGTCCCACACACAGCTAGAAGCCCAATATTTTTTCAGAGGTAGATGCAGAAAAAAAATATATTCAGTTTGCAACCTGATGGAGGTCAGTATAGATGGACTAATAGAGAAAGTCCCACACACTGCTAGAAGGCCAAATATTTTTTCAGAGCTAGATGCAGAAAAAAATTATATTCAGTTTGCAACCTGATGGAGGTCAGTATAGATGGACTACTAGAACAAGTCCCACACACTGCTAGAAGCCCAAATATTTTTTCAGAGCTAGATGCAGAAAAAAATTATATTCAATTTGCAACCTGATGGAGGTCAGTATAGATGGACTAATAGAATGATGCTATGCCCAAAAGATTTTACTTCACTAGGTGCAGTAAAAAAATTGGTATTCTATACACAGGTGGTATATCTTGCAACACAGATAGGCTCCTCCACTGACTAACACACTCTGCAATAGGCCAAAAAGGATTAACTTTGCTAGATTCAGCCAAATGCTGTGAAAAAAACTTGCACAGCACTGGCACAGACCTGCCTGGCAAAAACTGATAGGAACTGATGTAACCTAGTCCTGAAAAGGACTGCAATTACAATTAGTCTTTACTCCCACAATCTATCTATTTAAGAGCACAGACCTGCCTGATAAAAGTCGTAGGAAATGCTGTAACCTAGTCCTTAAAAGGACTGCAATCACAACTATTCCCTACTCCCAAGCTATCTGTAGATTTGTGCGAAAATTGGCTTGAAATTAACAAGGTATAGTGCACACAGCAACAGCGGTGCCGTCTAACACGCAGCTGCAGCAGTGAGAAAATGGTGGCGACGGGGAAAATGGCTTGGATTTATAGGGCAAGGACATGTGACATACACTGCCAATGACACATGCCCTTGCTTGTGTGAAAAAAGCACTTCGCTCCTTGTGTGCGCTGCTGATAGGCTGACAGATTGCACCTCCCCACTGTAAATGCGGGAAAGAGAAAAAAAAATGGAGATCTTCATTATTCCTGCAGAGATCCATCCCCTGCCCCTCCCCCCACCCCGCTGTACACTCAAACTGCATATTAACATTAATTTTCATCATTACTGAGAAAAAAATCCAGTTATGATTTTGGTGCACGAACAGTTATCGAACATAACCTCGAACAGCCGAATTTTTCTCAAATCGTTCGTGTTCGCCGAACGGCTCGAACACCGCCCAAAACAGCTCGAATTTGAGATTGGCGAACAGTTCGAGTAGAACAACGCTCATCTCTAGAGGACACGGAGTTCCTCCAAAGTGAAGTCCTGAAGCTGAGCCAGCAAGTGGAACAGGCTCAGCAGGCAGTGGTCACCAGATGGAGGAGCGAGCTGTTAGAAAAGATGGCAGCATGGCGGAAAGCAGCACCGGAAGCCAGAAGCGGCACCCCAGCCCCGGTGGAGCCCGCTGAGTACCAGGAGGCCGGATGCAGCACAGGAGTAGGTAGGAAAGAGTCCCCTGTCCCGGGTGCTGCAAGCACCGACCTGCTCCTGGGCCTCTTTTCCCAGCACTCCCCGTATGCCGCCATGCCCTCCCTGGAGCAGCTGCTCAGCCCGGAACCTCCACCCCCTGGCGCTGACCCTGAGGAGCCTCCACCTAGTGCCCTCCCGGAACCTTCACTCCCGGGCACGGAAACAGGGAGCCTGCTACTTGGTTCCTTCCCGGCGCCTCCACCTTCGGCACCCGAGTGGATGTACGGCGTGCCGGTCTTCGACTGGTCCGCCTGCATCGAGGACCAGCAGCCGAGCATGTTACTCCCGATACCAGCAACCCTGGTTGCCTATTCCGACGCTGAGGAGTTTTGCTGGGACAACCAGGGGGGGGGGACCTGATGGGGTTCCCGCGGGAGACCCAGGCCGAAGCCCTGCAGAGGAAGGAGTTCTGCAGGTGGGAGCTCCGGCAGCTAGAAAAGGAGCGGTGCGCTCGGCCGGCGTGCTGTGAACGCCTGGAGGCCCGGGACAAGGCCGCCAAGGCCCAAGTCCACCAGGCGGAGTCAGCCCACCCCAGCCCCCCGCGACGAGGGAGTCGTGGTAAAGTTTGATCTGAAGGCTGAGTGGGGCTTCATTAGAGATCCTAATTTTGCACGGGACATCTTTGTTAACCGGCGGGATGTTGAGCCCAAGCTGAAAGAGGGCTATCCCGACCGGAATCTATACCCTGGTGATAAAGTCACTTATACACGTCACCACGGAGAGTACGGGTGGTACGCCCTGCAAGTGTACCGCGTCATCGAGGACACCCCCCCCGCAGGACATACCGTACGACTCGGCTGGTTCAGGTAAAAATCAGCCATGCCCCAGGCGGGGACCCCACTACTAGGCCAGTAGTTGGGACTAACTGTAAATAGTCGTCCGGAAGGGTGCAGTAGCTAAGGTTTGAAATAATGTTTTCTTAGAGTGTGTATTTCTATGGCTTGCAGTGTGTGTTTATAGGATTACCCGTCAGGGTATATAGAGTCCAGGCTGGAGACTGTGAACAGCCAGAGACTGACTTTGTAAATAGTTCTGCACTTCTTAAAGTGCACCCTATTGGTTTTATATTAGTAACCATGACCACCGAACAAAAACCCGTTTGGCGTGGCGGAAGCCGTGGTCCAACTCCAGGATCACCTGTGCCCTGCAGCCACACCCAGGGCCTACGTTGAGGGTTTGCAGACAGGTCCCTCATGCTGCTACTTGTTGCCACTGTTTAAAGTAAAATGGACACCCGGTTACAGCATGAACTGTAACCTATTACAAGAGACATTTATGAAAAATGTTTTATAATGTTTGAAAATGTACCTGCAACGTTAAAGTGATGTGCCTCCCATAAAGGGAAGAAAGTTTTATGATCTTATATGCTAATGCATTCTTAAAATTTGCATGTCAATAATATACCGTGTTTTTACTCTGTTCCAGCCAGCGGACGTGCTATGTTTTACCAGGGGGGAGTGTGGCGCCCCTGAGGGTTCAGTCGCCACAGAGGTACTGCACCTCACCCAGAGGTGTGGTGTCTCCTTCTCTCAGGTAAGGAGGGAGTGCTGCCCAGAATCCCAACACCTGCATCCAACACTACACTGCTCCAGGCCAGCTGGAAGGGCAAGAAGCAATGTATGTTTCTGCTGAGCCCTGACCCTGGCTGGAGTAGGGGGAACCCAGAGATAGGGGGAACCAGTAGTGGGTGTGGGTGGAGGAAGTAGTTAGGGGGAGCACTTTGGTAGGAGTATAAAATAGGGAAGCCATCTTAGGGTGGCAGATTAGTAAGGTGAAGAAGAGAGGAGAGCAGTTCAGAAGAACAGCTCAGGACAGTTCAGAAGAACAGTCCAGGAGCAAAGTCTCAGTAGGAGCTCTGCTCCACAAGTAGGACCTAGTGTCAGAGGCCCAGGAGGTGAGCAGGGAGTAGGCTCCGTTCTAAGAAGGGATCCTAGGGGGCACGGCGAGTGCAGGACGGCACCCGTACGCCCCGCATCTGTCAGAAGACAGAGGGACCGTAAGCCGCATTCTAATCCCCGTGAGGGTCAAGCAGGTCTGTGAACTCTGACGGACAGGAGGGACTTCAGAGCACCCGAGCGGGATTGAGAGTGGGCAGCGCAGGGCCGGAGGGAGAAAGACCCAGTGTGAAGACGGTCTAGATAGGAACACGTGAAAGTGGGGTTCTGCCAGGTACCCCTGATCTGCCTGAGGAAGCACTGAACCCCTGCCTGGTGAATGCAGCGTGACGCGGGAGGCTGTAAGCTGACAGTGCACCCTGAGGAACTAAAGAACTGTGAGTAAAGAGTCGGATGACTGTGACTCGCCCCCTGGGCCGTGGGGCACTCGGATCCGGGCAATTAGGGAAATGATGGGAGTAGTAGTGGCAACCCGGTTCCGTGGCTCAGGGTGGTCAGGCCAGTGGTAGTCCGTTATGTGTTGTTGATTATGTCCGACTACGCCACCCGTGGATTTGCGGTTATTAGGAACCGCCGCTGCATGCAGACCGCTGGGGCTGATGAGATGTGCAGCTATGGTAGTGTGACTCCCCACGGGAAGAGTGCGGCCCCAGGGCAGTATAGTAGATGGTGGGAGTGATGGTAGTGAGAGTCCCAGTGATGATATTGCTGGAGGAGCAAGGAGCACACAGACAACAGGTTGCTGTCCAGGGTCTTTACTAGAACAGGTAAACTGACCCACAAACAGTCCCAGCTAGGAGGGGACCTGGATGTCTGAGAGCAACGGGGAAATTGGCCCTGGTCAGGGTGAGGGTGTAGGCCTACCGTGCTTTCTGCGCTCCTTCTGGCTATCTCCTCCTGATAGGGTAACAGCCCACGTTTCCGAGCTTTCCGTGCTTTCTCGCCTGTATGGCCTGCGACGTGGGTTCCTTTCTGCTCCCAGCCTTGTACGGCTTCACTGGTCCCTTCGGTTGTGGCAGGGCCTCCAGACTTCTTAGGCCAAGGAATGTATAGTCCCTTGCGGACTGGTTCTCTGCTGGGGGATGTGGAATCCTTCCAGCCTCAGACACCAAAGTCTGGTAAAATTAAGTCTTTCTCTGCCAAGACAGGCTCTCTTCGCCTCTTGTCTCTGGCTTGTGGCTCTCTCCTACTGCCACACTTCCTCTTAGGTGCAATCAACTTTCTGTCCCTGCTCCACTCTGGGACATGTCTCAAAGCTGAGACAGGCAATCCAGTTCTCTCTAACCCTGTCCCCAGTACCAGCTTTTATAGGGGCAGCCAGCTCCCCCTACTGGCCTGAGACAGGAGGCATTGCATGCTAATGTTCCCCTGACCAGAGAACCTCCCCCTTGCTCTCAGACACAGCTTTATTACACTTGTGGCATCCAGGTAGGGTGACACATTCCCCCCTAGTGAAATTTAGTACTCCGGGACTAAACAATAAACAAAGACAATATGCATAACAATAAAACATTAATAGACAGACGACGCACAAATTGAGTTCTTTAGGTCACAGTGTGGTCTGTGACCGGGTGTCCATATCACCAAAACAACGGGGAGCCTTAACCAGGTGGGGGTCTGTCCTACCCCAAGTCCTTCACAGTCTTAGTTCATTCCTGGGTTAGGCTCAGAATGCAGTCCATACAAGGTCCTGGTTATAAAAGTCCATAACCTTTGAATCCTTACGGTAGCTGCAAGAAACTGAAACAGAGTATTACCAAACATGCATGTAACTTTGCAAACGATTCAACATTTGGCAACAGGGTTATTTACAATTTTTGCGCGCTCTATATTCTCCAGCGAGCGGGTATCTGTCCCTTTGTGCTCCTGGTTGACCTACGTAGCCCACTGTCTGGTGGTGGACCAACCTGTCTTTCCCCACTAGCGTTAGAGGCACAGCTACCAGCTGGGTGTACAGGTAGGGCAGGCAGCTGTCTGCGGGTTCTTTGGCTTACCGCAGGCATGGCAGGCTCACTGTCAGCAGAGGGTTGACTCTCCTGGGCTGCTGGTACAGGCTCTTCTGCCTCTGGAACCGCTTGCTCCTCTTCACCTTCCAGCTCTGGTGTTGGTTGTTGCTGTGCCGGTTGCAGGAAATGCAGGACAGGTACCACTATGGCATCATTTATGCGAGTCCAGGACTGAGGGAACTCTCCGAGAACGGTGCTGATCATTTCTTCCTTGTCCTCTGCGGGTTCAAGGTCACTCTGATCCTCTTCTGCACTACGGAGTTGCTCGGGGCATCTTTTGAGGTGGTCTCTGGAGACGACACTAGTGGTTTCTCCTCCGTCCTTGGTGATTACGTACACCTTTGGGTTGTCGTGGTCAGACTGCAGTACGGTGTAGGGTTCCCTTTCCCACTGGTCGTCCAACTTATGTAGCCTTCTTTTTCGCTTTAGGACTTGCTCACCAGGTTCTAGGGGACTAGCAGGGGCGTGTTGATTGAAGAGTCTTTCTTGCTTCTCTCTCACCTGGGCCAGGCTCTTCTCCACACTCTCCTGTACCTTCTTGTACTGCAGTTGCCTTTCCGTATCCCAGTCCGCATCCAGGGAGGTGTCCTCAGGTATTAGGACTCCCATCTCCAGGTCTACGGGCAGCTTACCCGGTCTGGCTCGCATCAGGTAAGCCGGGGTGCAGTTTGTAGCGTTCACCGGGATATTGTTGTACATGTCTACCAGGTCCGGCAGTTTTTCTGGCCACAGGCTGCGTTCCTCCAGGGGCAACGTCTTCAGGAGATCAATGACTATATTGTTCATCTTCTCACACATCCCGTTGGTTTGGGGGTGGTAAGGCGTTGTACGAATCTTCTTACAGCCATAGAGGTTGCAGAACTCCTGGAAGATTTCAGCCTCGAACGCTGGACCCTGGTCTGTCAGGACCTGTTCCGGATACCCGTGTGGACGGCAGAAATATTGCTGGAAGGCTCTGGCCGCTGTTTGGGCTGTCAAGTCCTTTACCGGGACCATCACTAGAAAACGGGAATAGTGGTCCACGATTGTCAGGGCATAGATGTACCCTGACCGGCTTGGAGCCAATTTGACATGGTCCAGAGCTACCAGCTCAAGAGGCTGCGTGGTGACGATGGGCCTCAAGGGTGTCTTCTGGCTGGTGCGGTCCTTCCTCCTCAGGTGACAAGGGCCACAGTCTCTGCACCACTTTTCTACAGCTCCTCTCATGCCGATCCAAAAGAATCTTCCTCTTAGCAGGAACTCCAGTTTCTTCCAACCGAAGTGCCCCGCTCTGTCATGGTAAGCCCCCAGGACCATAGCTGCATCTCGCCTTGGGACCACGACTTGCCAGGTCAGCTCGTGCGTCCGGTGGTTGACAATCCTTCTGCACAACTTGCCTTCGTAGAGGAACAGCTTGCTCTTCTCCTTCCATAGCTGCTTGGCTTCCTCTGGGGCATCTGGATCTAGGCGGGCGTCTTCCTGGGTCAGCAGATCTTTCACCAGGCGGACTGCAGGGTCACTATCTTGGGTCTCGGCCCAGCTGTGGTGAGGTAGGGGATTCATCATCACAGTTGTTAGATCCTCCTCCTTCACGCGGTGAGAGTGTTGAGCGGCTCCATACCGGTGAAACGCAGGGAGTTCTACCTCCTCCAGCTCTTCTGGGTCTTCGTCACCTTCAGGTAAGTGAGGCATCCTTGAAAGGGCGTCCGCGTTGGCGTTGGTTTTGCCTGCCCGGTGCTTGATCACGAAGTCATAGTTGGAGAGACGGGCCATCCACCGCTGTTCCAGGGCACCCAGTCTTGCATTGTCCAGGTGTGTCAACGGGTTGTTGTCCGTGTACACGGTGAACTTCGCGGAGGCCAGGTAATGCTTGAAGCGTTCCGTCACGGCCCACACCACCGCCAAGAATTCTAGCTTGAAGGAGCTGTAATTCTCCGGGTTCCTCTCGATGGGCCTCAGCTTCCGACTGGCGTATGCGATCACCCGTTCTCTGCCCTGTTGGTTTTGGGACAGTACGGCTCCCAGTCCCACATTACTGGCATCTGTGTGGAGAATGAAAGGCTGACCGTAATCAGGGTAGGCCAGGATCTCATCCCCCGTGAGGGCCATCTTTAGCTGGCGGAAGGACTCCTCTTCCGGTTTATCCCACTTGAAGGGTGGCTTTTGACTTCGGGACTTAGACTGTCCGATCAGGAGGTCCTGCATAGGAGCGGCCATCTTAGTGAACCCGGGGATGAACCTTCGGTAGTAGCCTACCAACCCGAGAAACTGTCTCACCTCTTTGATGTTCGAGGGGCTTGGCCAGCTCTTGATTGCCGTGACCTTGTCAGGGTCGGGGGCCACTCCTTCCGCGCTTACCACGTGCCCTAGGTACTGGACCTTTGGTTTCAGCAGGTGGCACTTCGATGGTTTCACCTTCAGGCCATAGCCTGCCAGGGCTTCGAACACCTCGGCCAGGTGCTTTAGGTGGTCCTCGTAGGTCTTCGAATAGACGATCACGTCGTCCAGGTAAAGGAGGACCGTCTCGAAGTTTCGGTGCCCTAGAAAGCATTCCATCAGCCGCTGGAAGGTCCCTGGTGCGTTGCAGAGCCCGAAAGGCATACAGTTGAATTCGCTCAGTCCCATCGGGGTGGTGAAGGCGGTCTTCTCCTTGTCAGCCTCTGCCACAGGAACCTGCCAGTACCCGCTAGTAAGGTCCAAAGTAGAAAAGAAGTTAGCAGATTTTAGTGCGGCTAAAGACTCTTCTATTCTAGGCAGCGGATATGCGTCTTTGTGGGTGATACGGTTGATTTGTCTATAGTCTACGCACATTCTCATGGTGCCGTCTTTCTTTTTCACCAGAACCAAGGGGGCTGCCCAGGGGCTACAGCTATCTCTAATGACCCCAGCTTCTTTCATTTCCCGCAGCATACCCTTGGCGTTCTGATAATGTGCAGGGGGTACAGGTCTGTGCCTCTCTTTTATTGGTGGGTGGCTCCCTGTGGGGATGTGGTGTTCTATCCCTTTTACTCTGCCGAAGTCTAGCGGGTGCTTACTAAAGACTCTCTCGTACTCCTGTACCACCCGGTAGACTCCTTGTTTTTGGTGCAGGGGAGTGGAGTCAGCACCCACATGGAGTTTCTGGCACCAGTCCTCCTTTTGTTTCTGGGAGCCATTACCCTCCGCCTGAGGAGATGGAGGCAAGGGTTCCACGGCCCTGATAGCTTGGTGTTCGACAACAAACAGTTTGGCTAGTGTAGCGTACCTGGGTAAGTGTACTTCCCTCTCCCCAATGTTGAGGATGCGGACGGGCACCCTCCCATGACGGACATCAACCACCCCCCGGGCTGTCAAAATGGTGGGCCTGCTGTCTGAGTACACGGGTTCTACCATGGCTTGGTAGTCTCTACCTCTCAACCCGATTGCAGTCCGACACCAGATCATCATTTCACTTTTGGGAGGCATGGAAATGGGGAATGGGTCACTCAGTCTTACACTACCGATCTCACCACCAGACAGTTCTACCTGCTGCCGTCTCATCAGGGCTTTTATCTCCTTGTTGAGGACTCTCTGTTGGCTGGAACTAGCATTCACCGCCACCTGTTGTAAGATTACAATTACCTCTGAAAGACAATTTTCAATTATGTTAGTACCCACAGTTATTTTAGGGTGACTTTCATGACGGTCAATGTCCACAATAATCACTCCCTGTGCCGGCAGTTCAACTTTACCAATTTTAATGGTCATCTCCTTGAACCCCATCTGCGGCACGGGTAAGCCATTACTGGCGATGATGCTCAAGTTACTGTCTGGATACCGTGTGATATCAGCATCAGTCCAATACTGCTTAAAAAGTACATAAGGGATTGTGGTTACTTGCGACCCAGTATCCAGCAAGGCGCTCATGGGGATACCGTCCAGCACCACGGGTAAAACCGGGCGCCCCCCAACGTACTTATCACGCCAATTATAAGGGCCTGGTGATCTTATGCCTGGGGGTCGGCCCTCTGCCCCAGGTTGGACCCGTTTAAATTACAGTACCTGGAAATGTGTCCGGGCTGGTTGCATCGACGGCAAATTTGCTGTCCATCCTCTGCGTAGCGGTCTGTGGGCCTCCCTCGGAACGACGGGATCCTCCTCTGTCGACGCCACGGGACATCCTCCGGACTTGAAGCCAGCTTGATGGGTCTTGACGGGTCCACTTGCAACGCCTGGACGGTCCTGGTCAACGCCGCGACGCTCCTGGTTAGCTCCTGGACTTGGTGGTGCAGGCCTTTCGACGGGGCTTGGTTCAGGGCCTGTGCATCAGCCTCCACGGAGTCCATAGAGGAGGGCGCCGCCTCCTGGTGGTAGGTGATAGCAGGGCGCCGGGGGTTTATAGCGCCACTGGTTGCAGATTCACGGAGCACCCTTATGGCCCTGTCCTTAAATTGGGCAAAGGTCAGGTCGGGGTTCTGGAAGAACATGAGGCGCAGCTGGGCCCTGTGGGCGCTGGACAGCAGACCCTCTATGAATTGTTCTGTTAGCAGCTTATCGGTTTCCTGCACACTGCCAGGGTCAGTTTGTTGAATAGCCCTCAAGGCTTCCTGCAGATTTAGGGCATAGTCTCTGATGCTGTCCTGTGCCCGCTGCTTACATCCATAGAACCTCATTTTAATTTCAGCGGAGGTACGTGTATCAAAGGTACCCCGCAGCCGGGCCAGAATACCCTTCACAGTCCCTTTCTCCTCAATGGGCCATGATTTTACCTCCCTTTGGGCTGCGCCAGTTAACTGCCCTGTCAATATGCTGACCTTCTGTTCCTCTGTCAGGGGGTAAACTTGGAACAAACTATACAGTCTTTCCTTGAAGTCAGTTAGGGCATGGGGCTCCCCTGAGTATTTGGGCAGCTAGGCCGCTCCAGGGATGTAGGGCAAGGAAAAGGGCATCACCGCTGCTGCAGCTGCGTTGGTGGTAGTGGGCGCCTCTGTGTCCGACATCTTCCTCCCCCCCTAGTGAAGTGTGGCCTACCTTCCGACGATCCTCTTCTGTAGGCCGCGGCTCCGCTGCTGCTCTGGACGAGGACCTGGCGTCGCACTCCGATGACGTCAGCGTCGCTCTCTCTCCCTTCCAGGACCTTGCGCAGCGTCGGTGCGTGGGGCGGAGCTTCGGATCTCGCGCGGTTTTGACGTCCACGCCCCTCTTCTTCCCACGCGGCGTCCTGAAGACGGTGGGAAACGGTCCAAGATGGCGTCTGATGGCGGGAACCGGCTCCGGATGGCGGGAAACTTCGCCACAGGTAAGTTACAAAAGTCTTTTTCAGGCACGCAGTACCCGGTGGTTGCGGGCACGAAATCCTGCCGACTACGCCAAAGCTGACTCGCCCCCTGGGCCGTGGGGCACTCGGATCCGGGCAATTAGGGAAATGATGGGAGTAGTAGTGGCAACCCGGTTCCGTGGCTCAGGGTGGTCAGGCCAGTGGTAGTCCGTTATGTGTTGTTGATTATGTCCGACTACGCCACCCATGGATTTGCGGTTATTAGGAACCGCCGCTGCATGCAGACCGCTGGGGCTGATGAGATGTGCAGCTATGGTAGTGTGACTCCCCACAGGAAGAGTGCGGCCCCAGGGCAGTATAGTAGATGGTGGGAGTGATGGTAGTGAGAGTCCCAGTGATAATATTGCTGGAGGAGCAAGGAGCACACAGACAACAGGTTGCAGTCCAGGGTCTTTACTAGAACAGGTAAACTGACCCACAAAGGAGTCCCAGCTAGGAGGGGACCTGGATGTCTGAGAGCAACGAGGAAATTGGCCCTGGTCAGGGTGAGGGTGTAGGCCTACCATGCTTTCTGCGCTCCTTCTGGCTATCTCCTCCTGATAGGGTAACAGCCCACGTTTCCGAGCTTTCCGTGCTTTCTTGCCTGTATGGCCTGCGACGTGGGTTCCTTTCTGCTTTCTGCTCCCAGCCTTGTACGGCTTCACTGGTCCCTTCGGTTGTGGCAGGGCCTCCAGACTTCTTAGGCCAAGGAATGTATAGTCCCTTGCGGACTGGTTCTCTGCTGGGGGATGTGGAATCCTTCCAGCCTCAGACACCAAAGTCTGGTAAAATTAAGTCTTTCTCTGCCAAGACAGGCTCTCTTCGCCTCTTGTCTCTGGCTTGTGGCTCTCTCCTACTGCCACACTTCCTCTTAGGTGCAATCAACTTTCTGTCCCTGCTCCACTCTGGGACACATCTCAAAGCTGAGACAGGCAATCCAGTTCTCTCTAACCCTGTCCCCAGTACCAGCTTTTATAGGGGCAGCCAGCTCCCCCTACTGGCCTGAGACAGGAGGCATTGCATGCTAATGTTCCCCTGACCAGAGAACCTCCCCCTTGCTCTCAGACACAGCTTTATTACACTTGTGGCATCCAGGTAGGGTGACACAACTGCACCTCACCGCCTCTGTCCATTATTTCGTCCGCGCCTCCCTGCACTACAACGCCCAGCGCAACCGCCGTTTACCTACATTGCCCTGGAGCTAGCTCTACCTGTGGAGAGCCACTCCATCTCTGCTGCCGTAACACCAGCTCCAGAGGACTGCTCCGCAGCGGCGACTCCCTCTAGCCGCAATCCACATGTGGCGTCACAAACACTTTCCCAAATCCCCTATAAAAATATTCCCCTTTTGCACTGACCACCCTGGATCACGGACCGGGCCAGCCACCGTGATATCCCCCGGCAACCTGAGGCCCGGGTGCCGAGTACCCCACGGCCCTGCGGGCGCGTCAAGTCCTCCCAGGCTTCCCGGTAAAGACTTTTATGAATTCCCTGAGCACCCCAAAAGCCTCTGACTTCTGACTGTGCGATAGCTCAGGGTTAAACTTTGCTGACTGTAGGGACTCGGGACGCCAACAAGTCCAACAACAGGTCATCCTCCCCTTCCTCAGGCATACTGCAGACAGGCAAGACACAGGCCTCCCTGTCTTGATGAGCTTTTAACATATTCACATGAAAAAATTTCTGACGTTGTGTATTATGATCAATGGTCACAACATAGTTAATATTGTTCAAACACTTATATACAGTGTATGGTCACTCACATGTGGCCTGTAACTTAGCCTGCAACGTAGGGATCAACATCCAAACCTTCTGCCCTACTTCATAGACTCTCAATCTGGTATTATTATCATACCAGAGCTTCTGATTGGTTTGGGCCTGGGTCACATTCACATGAGCCAGGTCACTAAGTTTCTGCTTTCTCTACTAGAGTCTCAGTACATATCCCACCACAGAGACTCCTGGAGTTTCGGGTTTACCCTCCCAACAGTCCTTATTCAGATCAAGAGGCCCCCTGACTCTTCTCCCATAAATAAGTTCAAAGAGGGAGAATCCTGTAGAGGCCTGAGGTATCTCTCGGTATGCATGCAAAAGATGAAGAAGGTAACGTTGCCAGTCTCTTCCTTCAGTCTCCACCAACATCTTGAGCATTTGCTTAAGAGTTCCATTAAAACGTTCACATAGCCCGTTGGTCTGAGGATGATAGGGGCTGGCTACAAGATGCTGCACTTGTGTTTTCTTGCAGAGACTTTCCATCAGATTTGACATGAATTGGGTCCCCTGATCAGTCAACACCCACCTGGGGAACCCCACACGAAAAAATACAGTCAGCAGTGCATCTGCAACTTTATCGGTCATATGGAAGACAATGCCACAGCTTCTGGATATTGCATAGCATAGTCAACAACTGTGAGAATAAAGCGTTTGACAGGGCTGCTAGGTATTGCAAGAGGCCCTATGATATTTACAGCCACTCGTTGGAATGCTCATCAATCACTGGCAGTGGTATCAATGGGGCTTTATTGATATTCTGAGTCTTTCCAACTATTTGACAAATTGTGCAAGAACTGCAATAATTGGCTATGTCAGTTCCCATATTGGGAAGGATTCCAATAAGAGAAAACATCACCTATAAGGTACCTGTATGTAAAATGTTTATTCGTGATCCTGCCTGCATCTAATCAGCACTGTAATTCCTGTATGGTTTGCAGTCTGATGATGGCTGTTGACAACTTTCAGTGTCTTTTTACCATTGTTATTGACATACTAGAATTTGAATGTTCATGTGATACAAATATATATTGCGGGGGAGGACCTGACATTGTAATTGTACCAAGTTTGATGCTGTATTCATGTACTGATGTTGGTGCTGGTGCTTTATTCTTTTACTTATAGTGGTTCTGTGTTCATGTGCTGATGGAGGTTCTGGTGCTGTTGTCTTGTACTTATGGTGGGTCTGGTGTTCTATTCACGTGCTGATGGGGGTTTTGGTGATGTATTCATCTAATGATGTTGGTACTGGTGCTGTATTCTCTTACTGATGGTGGTTCTGGGTTCATGTACTGATGGTGGATCTCCTGCAGTTTTCATGTTCTGATGGTGGGTCTGGTGATGCATTCATGTGTGCGAGTTTTGGTGGTGTATTCATGTTCTGACGTTTGTGCTGGTGATGTACTCCTATATTGATGGTGGTTTTGGTGATGTGTTCCTGTCTCCATCATAGGAGACAGCAATTTGTTCTATACACTGGCAATCTGTGGTCATGGTGTGGTGGTACTTGTAAAGTGGTTTTATTGGTAATACTGGTCTTGGTATAGTGAGCATTGCTCAGTAACAGTACAGTATACTGACAAAATTTGTTATTTACCAATTGTATGTGTATGACTGCATTATTTAGATGTGTTGCTTAGAAAATTATCTTATTGCTACAATTTATGTGTGATTTTTTAATAAATTTGTAATTATATCTTTTATGTTGTCTGAAAAATATACATTTGAATTTATGGAAATGAAAATTAGACTTAAGCAACATTACTGGGGCCCATCTGAATTTTTTTTATTTTTGCTTAATTTATGGTCTAGATCACAAATGCACAACCTGCAACCCAGGGATACATTGAAGCCATTGCTTGCGACCCTCAACCATCTAGCCGTGGACATGTATTTTTCATCTCAGAGGGGAGTAAGTTCTAGTGGTGTGGCCATCTATGAAACTGCAATACATTGAAACATAATGGGGTCTTCTGACCCCTATTTGTCACCCTAGAAAGGAATAGATGAGTTGGCCATGAACTATCTTCATTATAGTTTAATACTAGTAGGGAAAAACTAATTTTATTTTGCAACTGATTTACTACAATGGAAAAAAAGAAAGCCATGCAGAGACTCTTTCTGAAGTGTGGACAGGGGAGAAAGGGACTGATAACATCTTTTTTATGAAAGATTTATTAGACTGCATTAGGCTGGAATATTTTGGGACCACCAATTGAATCAACTCTGAAGGGTGACCTTCTAAATGCAAAGACCTTCTAAATACAAAGAATATGTTCATGAAGAAATACACCCTTGTGATTGATTCTAAGGTTGTGGCAGAATGCTTCATATTAGATTGTTTTCTGTTAAACCTCTGGGAGCCATTATTACATTGAGGATCCTCTGATAATTTGGTGGCCAACTGTATCCCTATTGCACAGTGAAAACCCTCTTCTTTTTGCCTCCAATTAAAAATTCTTCCACTGTATAAATATATCCATATTGCTGGTATCCGACCCAAAAAGGTGTCCAATTGATTTACTATTTAGAGTAGTATACATATTGTCCTTCCCTTTGTATAAAAACTAGATGTCATTGTTCACTATGCTGATGTGTACAACCATAGCAGCCTATGTCACAGTTTCCACAGTCTTCATTTCCACTGTAATGTTCCCCAAACTATCCAAACATTTCTGCATGGTGTGACAATCCTGACCTCTGCTACCCCTTTTGGGAGCCTACTGTACTGTGCTGTAGACTCTCCTCTCATCACATAGATATTCTTCCTCTTACATGTATGAGTTAACCAACAATCCTTATTTTCACTTATCTGATTTTTTTTTAACCACTCAGACATCCCTGAATACGTAACGCCACAATTTCCCATGATCATGTTTCAACAGATAAAAAAAACATTATACTCAGGTTTGACATTCTATGAAAAGTGAAAGGAGTGGCTTGGCTATAAAATAAGACTGAAAACAGGAATACGTGCTTAACAGAGCACTATTTCTTCACTTCACCCCTCTTCTAGTCTCCTGTTCTGCCTGTGACTCAAATACACATCTCCTCCTCCATTATGGGCTCCTGACTGTTTACATCTCAGCGTAAGATGTTGGCAGGAGCTGAAGCTCTTTTGGACAGCTCAGATATTCACCCCTCCCTGTGTCTGCTTCTGGGCCCCCTCTGAGTCTAGATCCAGATGTGTTTTACGCATTCGATTATTCTCCATAAACTCCTAGCTCTGATGTCAAGGGTTTGTGTACTAAAGCTGGTTCAATTAAAGTATCCCAGCGTGGCACTAGTTTACTGCTCCATTTTTGACTCTTTGTGAAAACAAGAACAACTAAAATCTTAGATATGTGAAGATACACAGTGGGTACGGAGAGTATTCAGACCCCTTTTTCTTTTTTAATAAATTTGCAAAAATTTCTACATTTCTGTTTTTTTTTCAGTCAAGATGGGGTGCAGAGTGTACATTAATGAAAAAAAATGAACTTTTTAGAGTTTACCAAATGGCTGCAATGAAACAAGTGAAAAATTTAAAGGGGTCTTAAAAATTCCGTACCCACTGTATATACGTTGTAAAAACTGCACATAAAATACAATACAAACAGTGATTGTAAATGTGTTGGGTAACTACTGCACTTGTCCAAATTCTACCTCCTCTGTCTTTCGTAAAATAGCTCAATCTGAATATGTGATACATATTCTGCTTTTCTTGACTCTCTATGTTTCTAAATCTGAGAAGTCAAATACATCTCTTTACATCGT
Source organism: Phyllobates terribilis (assembly GCF_046119375.1). NCBI lineage: Eukaryota > Metazoa > Chordata > Amphibia > Anura > Dendrobatidae > Phyllobates > Phyllobates terribilis. The sequence goes on along the minus strand of NW_027362762.1, from coordinate 464,808,282 downwards.
GAAAATATATCAATTTCCCTGTGTACAACAGCATAATTTGTAAGACTACTTAGGGCAATATAATACCCCATCTACAGTATATGAATATTACTTTGTTGGTATATAAAGTAGTAAGAATATTAGGTAAAATATCATAAATAATAATTTTGCATATACAGGTACATCTCACAAAATTAGAATATCATCAAAAAGTTAATTTATTTCAGTTCTTCAATACAAAAAGTGAAACTGGTATATTATATAGAGTCATTACAAACAGAGTGATCTATTTCAAGTGTTTATTTCTGTTAATGTTGAGGATTATGGTTTACATCCACGAAAACACAAAAGTCATTATCTCAGTAAATTAAAATAATTAACAAAAAACACTTGCAAAGGCTTCCTAAGCATTTAAAAAGGTCCCTTAGTCTGTTTCAGTAGGCTCCACAATCACGGGGAAGACTGCTGACTTGACAGATGTCCAGAAGGCAGTCATTGATACACTCCACAAGGTCCCAGAGTTCCAATTTTCATTTGGAAATCAAGGTGCCAGAATCTGGAGGAAGAGTGGAGAGACACACAATTCAAGCTGCTTGAGGTCTAGTGGGAAGTTTCCACAATCACTGATGGTTTGGGGAGCCATGTCATCTGCTGGTGTAGGTCCACTGTGTTTTATCAAGACCAAAGTCAGCTCAGCCGTCTACCAGGAAATATTAGAGCATTTCATGCTTCTCTCTGCCGACAAGCTTTTTGGAGATGGAAATGTCATTCTCCAGCAGGACTTGGCACCTGTCCACACTGCCAAAAGTACCAATACCTGGTTTAAAAACTCGCCTGACCTTAACCCCATAGAGAATCTATGGGGTATTGTCAAGAGGAAGATGAGAGACACCAGACCCAACAATGCAGACGAGCTGAAGGCTGCTATCAAAGCAACCTAGGCTTCCATAACACCTCAGCAGTGCCACAGGCTGATCGCCTCCATGCCACGCCGCATTGATGCAGTAATTGATGCAAAAGGAGCCCCGACCAAGTATTGAGTGCATTTACTGAATATACATTTCAGTAGGCCAGCATTTCAGATGAAAAAAAACATTTTTCAAGCTGGTGTTATATAGTAATATAGTATTCTAATTTAATGAGATAATGACTTTTGTGTTTTCATAGGCTGTAAGCCATCATTATCAACATTAACAGAAATAAACACTTGAAATAGATCACTCTGTTTGCATTGACTCTATATAATATATGAGTTTCACTTTTTTTTATTGAAGAACTGAAATAAATTAACTTTTTGATGATATTCTAATTTAGTGAGATGTACCTGTGCATACATATACATACAGGTATGTAGAAACAAGTCAGTGGTTTCCAATACTGTGGTTTCAAGGATGCAATAATGTGTCCAGCAGAGTATAAGCAATATTTTCATACAGTTCCATGATCATTTACCAATGAAAGACTATGTTTAATACTATGATCCTTAATTATTTGACTTGCTTATATAGCTCCATCATATTCTGCAGTGCTTACCTACATTATCATCACTGTCACCATTGGGACTCACAATTTAAATTCTCTATCAGTATGTTGTTGGAGTGTGGTACAAAACCCATGCAAACACAGGGAGAAGATATAAACTCCTTGCTGATGTTGTTGTGCTTGGTGGGATTTGAACCCAGGACCCCAGCGCTGTAAGGCTATAGTGCTGACCCCTGAGCCACGGCGCTGCCTGAAAGTGAATTATGTTATTTCAGATATGGTACAGTGCCTTACAAGGACAATGCAGGATAATAGCTGAAGAGATTCATATTTGCTTTTGTCCTCTTTCTACTTGTAGGATGGAAACTATACTGGTGAATATTGTGAATACTAATATTCATTACACAAAGTGCAGAAGTAGTAAGTCTTTATAATACCTAAGTTTCTTGACTCAATACAGAGGTTCCTGATCTATTTCACTACTATCTTCTTTTCCCAAATATGAAATCTGACAAATGAGTTATACATATTCCTGAGTTTAAGGCTTCCTGTCAATGCGCATACATGATGTGCTCAATTGTTGGTGGCATATATTTACATTTTTGGATCAAGGCCTTGTTACTCTCGACCAGTCTACCAGATATATTATTAGATGTTTTTTTTTCTGTTTGAGTTTTTTCCAGTTTTGTTGCATTACAACCTAAAATTAAAATGGATTTAACATTTTAGTTTAGGTAACGAACCTGACAAAATAGTTCCAGTTGTTAAAGAGGAATGAAAAAAAATACCTTGTTCAAAAAATAAACCAATCGCTAAAAACTGAAAATTTGTAAGTGCATACTATATGTACTCACCACTTTACTATAAAATCCTCAAATTTGGCCTAGTGGAACCAATTAACTTCAGTAGTTACGTAATTAATTGAAAAGGTGCCCCTCTGTGTAGTAAAAGTGCCCCATGATGTGTCCGATGATGTAAGTAGCTGTTCTGATGTCAGATTCTGCAACACCACTGAAGAAGCAACATGAAGACGAAGGAGCTCGACAGACAGGTTAGAGACAATGTCATGGAGAAGTATAAATCAGGGTTGGGTTATAAAAAATGTACGAAACTTTGAATATGCTTTGGTGTATTATTAAATCCTTGACATGACAAGATGGAAAGAAAATGTCTGATTACCAAAACTAAGACCAGGCAATGAGGGCATTAATCAAAACCTCGTGTTTGTGATGGTTTCCTCCCACACTCCAAGACATACTGGTAGAGAAATTAGATTGTGAGCCCCAACGAAGATAGTGATGATAACATCTGTAAAGCGCTGTGGAATTAATGGCGCTATATAAATGAGTTAAATAAATAAAAGGCTGTGAATACATGTCAATTTCTGTGTAATCCTGTTTCAGTCTGCCTGAGACTTGAGATTGGTTCCAGCAGACCAGTCGCCATAAATATACTGCTAAAGCAACACTGGAATGGTTTAAGTAAGGGAAACTTAAGGCATTAAAATGTCTTGGAATGGCATAGTCAAATCCAATTGAAATATCCATAGTCAATCCAATTGCAAATCTGTGGCATGACTTGAATACTGCTGTACACTAATGCAACCCATCTAACATGAAGGAGTTAGAATAGTTTTGCCTAATAGCATGAACAAAAGTCCTGTTTCTAGATGTCTTAAATTAATAGCGGAATACCAAAAGAAACTTGCATCTGTAATTGCAGCAAAAGGTGGCTCCAAAAAGTATCTACTTTCAAGGGGTGAAGATTTGTACAGAATAAAGCATGGCTGGCCTTAGCTACAGTGGATATAAAACATCTACCCATGCCTGTTAAAATGACAGGTTATTGTCAGGTAAAAAAATATTACCATGAAGAATCATTTCAGAACTCTGTAGCAGTTTGGTCAGAAACTCAGGAGATTCTTGCAGGCAGCAAAGTGAGCATTTTTCAAGGACAAAATTGACTGACAGTGCACCAATAGAGGTAATAAATGCCAAATAAGCACAATGCACGTTTGCCATTTACTGCCCATTTCTGTGCAATGCTCCTTTCTGCACTGTATCCATTCAATGGACCTTTAGTGCCTAATGGACACTAGTAGTTAAAGGGAAACCATATATTGTGCTACCAGGAGAATGCATACATTTTTTATAGGGACAATGCTGCTGTACGTTTCTAATATGGAACTAGGAGAGAAGGAATCGGACCAGAAAGTCCATAACACGTATTGCTAAAAAAATGTACTTTATTTATGTTCAATCTAATGGTGGTGGTGGGTTTACAAAAGAAAAGAGGACGCACACCCAATAATAGGAAAAGAATCAAAGGGTAATATAAAATCAGGGGAGAAAAACAATGGTATCCCTGCAGATAATACAAAAGTAGAATAGGCATAGAACATGTAAAAACATATATAAATATGCTGTAGGTAGTCACAATAAATGAGGAGGTAACCTCAATGATAATTGGATGCCATGATCCCAAAGAGGCTGCATCTTCATCTATATGTGAATTGGACAATTTATTGTCATCCCTAATAGAGGCAAGATATATCAAACATGTAATTACTGGGACAATGACTAAAAAGCTGCAGGATACATACACTTGGTGTGAAAGAGCTCCCCAAGAAAATGTCATCCACTCTATAGAGAAAAAAATACACCAAAGCCACACTCTTCATCAGCAACTTTGTGGGCCGAACGTTTCATGAAATCACACCCACTTTGCTTGGACAGTTAGGCCACGTTCACATTTATCTTAAATGCTGCACTTTTTCTGCTATTTTTTTGCACAGAAACTCTGTTGCGGTCCAAGCAATTGAATGTGATTTCATGAAAACTCCTGAGGGCTGTGGGCCTAAAGATGCAGAGGAACTGTGTAGTTTTGGTACATTTTTTTCTATAGACTTCTATGGTGTACCCATACACATTAAACCGTTGGCCAAACCCATTGATATTGGTGAGTTTAGACGACATTACTCTTATGTGTACGGAGGGTTCTAAGCACTTAATGGCTGTTTACAGAGATCAATAGACAGCAAATTAATATGGTGGTTTTAGATTTACTGCAGTTTCTCCTTAGAAAAGAAAAGAAAAGGACAGGAAGGTTTTGTCTTTTCCTGAAATAGTCCACGTGGAATCCTTCCCAAGTTGCTGAGCTTGTTACTGCAGAAGAAGTTAATGAGCACCAGATGCCCCACCACGTCACTCAAGGCCAACACATGAGAATTAACCAGCTCCTCTCATTAAGCATGGATAGGCAGTGTGTCAAATATGGTCCTTAGCGTCACTGTAAAGCCATAATGTATATAGTATATCACCCAATTGATCGCTGTGTTATTTACAATCTACATTACCTTTTGCTGTTTCTACAAACTGGTAAGCAATTTTCAGAAATGACTCTCGTTTGTAAATCACTACAGCATTGAGATATATCGTACGTCTTCTTGTCATATTGCTATGGTAGCAGGTGAGGAGACATATGGTAAAAAAAAGTACTATTACTGTAAATTGCCCACTAAGGAAGAAAAGAAACATCATGAATGAAACATGCAGTAATTCAGGAGGATTCTTATGAGATAAAAAAAGAAAGGAGCTGCCGGGTATCACCTAGGGAATCGTCTGGCTTCGAACAGGACTTTGAAAAGAAATTTTGGCCAGATAGGAAGTTTTGTCCTTCTCGATCAAAGTGATTCATTGGCAGCTTCTATGGAGTCTCCCCGAGGCAAACAGCTGGGGTTGAAATACAGTGATCCTAGCTGATAACGTCTGTATGTACAACCCCGGTTACACAGCATAGTACTGAATCATGGCTTTACCTTACACACTACATTTAATTTTTATATCCAAATACATTAAAACCCTTTAAGACTGAATTAATGGTACCATTTACGGAACTTATATCATCAATCAATGCAAGGTCTGTGGAAATGACTATGAGTTTCTATGTATATTTAGTGATTAGCTTGCATCCACAGTGGAATTTTCATTGACAGTATGGACGGTGCCTGAAGCATGTTCTACTAAGCCTTTTGGGAATAACCAGATATGACAATAGAATACTTGGAGATTTCCTATCAAAACTGTACCTTTTTGAGTTATATTTCAACATAGCCATGCTGAGCTTCACAAAGTAGCAGAGCTGAGTAAAGTTAATGCAAGTAACCAAGACCCATAGTAAATGTTGGAATAGGACATCCTTATGGACTTCCTTCACACCACTCCATTATCTCCATACTTCCTTGCGGCAACTCCCCAAATGGTAGGTGATAAATCCACAAACAACTGTGTTCAAGGCATCACAGCGATCCTGTGATGAATTCTTTATTGGTCAAAATACAGTCAGGCTAAGAACGCAAAGTTTTGGCCACAATATGGCCTTTGTGAAGCCAAAGTATAAGGGTCCATTTACATAGACCAACCATCAGCACCAATTGCTAAAATCAGTGGTTTAAATGCAATCTGTCAGTAGGATCAACTACTCTTCTAAGCCGTCTATATGGGCATATAGGTCATAGGAAGATGAATAAAGTGATACTTTGATATCTGCAATCCGATTTTTCATTCCAGAGAAATCCACATTTTTCTTATATGTAAATGAGCTGTTCAGATTGACAGCCTGTTTATACAGCAAGGCGTCAGTGAAAATTGAATGCAGATTACGGAAAGACCAATTGCACCGAACCTCTGAGTGGGTATGGGTCCCTTAAAGAGCTTGGCACCATAGCAGTTGATTAGCTTACTTACTTGGGAGTTATACTGTATAGCTTAAATGATAATAGGAAAAATTGGGTTATATTCTGTGCTCCCTGGACAGAGATGCCGTTGATGGATGGGGTCGGAGACCTGGGTGAAAAATATGCGGTTTATTTGTCAACGCGTTTCGAAGTTACATACTTCTCCTCCCGGACAAACCACCAGGTGGTTCACCACTTCCTCTTCCAGTCTGCTCTTCTGACAGGGCGTAACAGCTGGCGTCATGCTTATTGCTTCCCCAGTTAGGCAGCGGGGATCCGGCTGTCAATCAGCATGACGTCGGCAGTCCTGCCCTGTCAACAAAGCAGAGCGGAAAAGAAACTGCCGCTCTGTCATCGCAACGTTAGCAGAGGACGGTGAATCGCCCACAGGAGCCGTTAATGACCAGTCTGTGCCGGTGGGGAACGGTGCCAGGCACAACAGGCATGTAGGTCGCAACCACCTGAATGTTAGTGCTTAGGCACATTTTTATTTTTTGCAAAGTTCCGGATATCCCCTTTAAAGGACTTGTATTACTGTATAAAAACAAGGTTCTAAATCAGAATCACCATATACATGGATTGTGTCTGGAATTACTGTCCTATTCAAGTGGGTGACATTAGGCAACTAATGAAGCTATCAGACCAAACAACTCCAAAGTTGAACAGAACAAAGATGATGCAAATGCTGTTGACGTGGATTACAGCTGGAACCGCTTTTGGCACAATGCCACAATGTTATTGTAACAATCAAGGATTGCACGACTCTAGTAAATAATTATTGTTTTTTTTTTATATAACTTTGGTTGCATGAACATATGCTTAAAATAATTGATGAGATGAAAAGAAAAAGAAGAGCAAAAGGCTAAGAATAAAAATAGATTTGTTTTACCAAATTACACAGTGAGCTCATCCAGTAAATGAAAACCTAATTTTATAACTATTTTTTCTGTCATTTTTATCAGATTTCCACTAGTACTATGAATTATGTTTTATAGAACTATGCAAAAAGTCTGGAAAAGTGGATGTGTTTATTCATGTACCTGTGCTTGAAGGTGAATAGACATCTGAACCTTAAATAACAATATGCTTATTAAATTCAATCCAATCCAAAATCTTAAAGGGGTATCTCGGACTTAAACTACAAGTTTGCAGTCACTGTGTGACTGCAGACTTGTGAATCCTCACATCAGGCGCACTGCACGCTGTGAGGATTCTCCAATGCTGACGCTGGGAGTGGGTGGTCATGTGACTGCAAGTATGCCATTTGCATATGTAGTGTCCCGAGGGTTCGGTTGCTACAGGGGCATTGTACCTCAACCAGAGGTGTGATATTCCACTCCCAGGTAAGGATGGAGTGTGGACCAGGGCTCAGTTAGCTGCACACACACACCCCATTTCCGGGGGACAGCTCGACGGTGCTCCCAGCTGCGGGCACAACTGACCATGTCCCTGGCTGGAGTGGGGAGGAGGGAAGAGAGCCCAGTGTTGTGGGAGCAGATAGGGGGCGGTTTCTGGAGCATAGCAAGGAGCTCATTGGGTTCAGGTCACCTGAGCTCAGACACACAGACGCAGATAAAAGGTGGGGGCCATCTTAGGAGGGAGTTCAGTCAGTCAGAGCAGAAGGGAGAGAGAGCCGACAGGGAGCCGAGGCTCAGCCTGAGCTGAGCTCCACGAGGCAGGCCTAGAGAGAAGGCTGGGGCCAGAGAAGGAGGAAGAGAAGGAGGAAGAGAAGGAAGGAAAGAGGAGAGACAGAGGAGTAGAAAGGCTCCAGAAACAAGAAGGCAGAAGGGACCCTAAGAGAGCAGAACGGACAGCAACCGTTGCAAACTCGCGTTATATCGGGTGAAGGGTCAGGCTGTGGAAGGGTACCGGATTCCCAAGTTGGTGGAGGTAAATCATCCCTCAGCCAAGAACCGGAGGTCGTGATCATTTATTGGTGCGACCCCACGTCAAACCTGCTAGGAAGGCGCCATATAGGATAGCGGGAAGCGGAGGCCAATGCTTACCCGACACGGTCCGCCGTAGCCGGACAGAAGTTTGGTCACTGGTGGGGCACGAGAGGCCAGAGAAAGGACAGAAGGGGGTCCGGTAACATACTCCGGAATTGCCTGGGGGTTGACCAAGCCCCTCACCTGGTGGACTCAGCACGGCTTGGGCAGTCATTGCTGACAGAAGTGACTTGGATAACAACTGTGAGTAAAAACCCTGGACTGCACCATTGGACTCTGTGTGATTTCTGCTGCGCCTGCACCATCACCCCCAGCATCCACTTACACTGCCCTGAGGCTACACTCTTCCCGTGGGGAGTTATCCTATCCCTGTGCTGCACACCAACACCAGCCTAAGCGGTCTGCCTTTCAGCGGCGGTTATCTCTGACCGCAATCCACGGGTGGCGTAGTCGACATTCACAAATCTATAAATAGACTGTCACAGGTTTGGTCTGACCACCCTGAGCCACGGGACCGGGTAGCCACTACTACCCCCATCAGCACCGTACACCAGAAGGCCCGGTTCCGGGTACCCCACGGCCCAGGGGGCGAGTCAGCTTTGGTGTAGTCGGCAGGATCGTGACCAACCCGCCACCAGCGGGTATTGCGTGCCTAGAGACTGTTTTTACTGTACTAAATATGGCGCCCGCCCCAGCAGAACGGACGCCAGTATGAGCGCGAAAAAAGACAGCAAGAAGTCACCTCCCATCGTGGGCCGGGTCCCAGAATGGGGCCAAGAGCAGAGCCCGCCCCAAGCAGCAATCACGTATGTGGATGTGTCCATCAACGTGGGGGGCTGCCCCTGAGAGTGAACGGCAGCAGGCTGCCACGGGACCGCCCCCAACAACGGAGGGGAGGAAAGAAAACTGGAGGGGAGGGTGTGGCGTGTGTGAGTTCTGGCAGACCGCACCCGGCAGGCAAGATGGAGGACGTCAGCCCTAGAGCCCCAGCCAGCGGCCTGCTGCAGCCGGCAGCACCTTACACCGTGGAGGAGCTCGTGGCAAAGCTGCCCCAGGAGGATTTGGAATTCCTCTGCTCCTTGATGGAAGACCTGGGCCGGAGGATGGAGAAGGCCCTACGTGATGCCATCGCCGGATGGAAACGGGAAATGCAGAAGAGGCTGGCGGACCGGCAGAAGACTAAGCTGGCCAGCATCGGCAGTGCCCCAGCCGTCGCAGATCCCGACCAGCGCCAGGAGAAGACATGTGACGCAGGAGCGGTTGCGGGAGCAGGTAAGAGGAGTCTCCCTGTCCCGGACGCTGCCGGCGTCAGCCAGCTCCTGGGCCCCCTGGTGGAGCCGCCGATCCCGGGCGCTGCAGACACCAACCTGCTCCAGACCCCGCAACAAGCCCTGCAGCCGAGCCCTCCAGCCCTGAGCGCTGCCACCACCAGCCAGCGCCCAGGCCCAAAGCCGCGCCCTCTGACCCCGGGCGTCATCAACAGCGGCCCTCTCCAGGCCCCACAGCAAGGCCTACTGCACTGCAACGTAAGGGGCTGGTATGCCCTAAGCATCTACCGAGTGGGAGCAGAGAGTCACACTCTACCCTGCTGTGCTGAAGACCTGTACAGGTCTGAAGAGGACTGCTACCCTGAGCAGGAGCCGCCTGGAGGGCACCGCCATTAAGCCCAACCAGCGAATGAAAGAACTGTACATAGCTACCCGTAAGGGTATGAAAAGTTGAAAGTTTTAGCCCCGTTGCGACTTCCACAAGTTTTGAAAGAGTTTACCCCGATTTGGGACTGTTACCCGTGGTGTTGGAGTTGCCCTTAAGTTACCTGGCTGAGAACTGAGAGCAGCCACCCCCCCCCCTCTTTTATCTGGCTGAGGACTGAGAGCAGCCAATCCCCCAAGTATTGAATTTGAAAGTTTGCACCGTGCAGGATGACTTGGATAACAACTGTGAGTAAAAACCCTGGACTGCACCATTGGACTCTGTGTGATTTCTGCTGCGCCTGCACCATCACCCCCAGCATCCACTTATACTGCCCTGAGGCTACACTCTTCCCGTGGGGAGTTATCCTATCCCTGTGCTGCACACCAACACCAGCCTCAGCGGTCTGCCTTGCAGCGGCGGTTATCTCTGACTGCAATCCACGGGTGGCGTAGTCGGACATTCACAAATCTATATATAGACTGTCACAGCATTTGGTCTGACCACCCTGAGCCACGGGACCGGGTTGCCACTACTACCCCCATCAGCACCGTACACCAGAAGGCCCGGTTCCGGGTACCCCACGGCCCAGGGGGCGAGTCACATACTTCCAGCCACATTACAACTAGACTGTGTCTGGCCTTGCTCTATACACATGCAATGAGCGAGACCGCACCAATCTAGTCGGCATGTGACCTCAGTCACGCGCCTGCTGCTGTTGGCACTGAAAACACTTCAAAGCGTGCAGTGGGCGATGTGAGTATTCTCAAGTCTACAGTCGCATAGTTTCTTGTAGCCTAAGACTGGACAACCCCTTTAAAGTTATATCCTCATGGGAGGGAATTATTAGGGATTTTACCTGCTGATGGCAAAATCCACAGTAATTTATTGTGCCTGATGAGTGGATGAGATTTTAAAGATGTCACACGCTGCAAACTTTTTTTCTGTGTCGAAATTGAAATGCAGAGCGAATTTCCAATTCTGAAACATGTTGGTTACTGTTGCAGATCATCATTGCAGATTTCACCACTGTAGGGTGAAACCTGCAGCAAATCCCCATCACAATCCACAGAACAATCCACATATAACATTCGCCCCACTTACAGTAAGTATCAAATGAATATGAAATAAGGGGTTAATAGGCACCAGTCTCCATAGTATTATGGTTGGCTGGTTGGCTCAGCTGTAACAGGAATTGGACCCGTAGAAGCACCACACAGGTGCGAAACGGCCATCGTCCTCTTCCCCTCTCCCCGCACTGCTCACTCTTACCTTGCAATGAACCGCTTGCTGGATTAGCAGTTTTTCCGGATTAAAGGACTTTTAATTGCAACAGGATCGGTGAGTTGCTGTCTTTCTATTTTCTTCTCATTTGCTTGAACAACTGTAAGTATCCCTACTAGCCTTTATATTTATGGTGGAACGTGACTAGTGTGCTCTTATGTGTATTTTTTTATCTGTTCAGACCCTATTGTTTTTGCTAGAGACTCTTTGTGCTGCTGTCACACCATTTACATATTCAGTCCATTCAGTCCATATTGAGTTCATTCATTAATACGATTAAGCACGTGTTTTGGAGCTATATTATAGCCTTTCCTGATACTCATATCTTGAGCACGTCCTCTTCCTCACAATGTGTGTTCCATATTTCTTTTTACCCGCTTTGATCCACTCTTTTCCTCTCTCTTTTGTCTTCTGTTTCTATTTTGGGGTTATAATTAAAAGCTGCATATCGCCTTGATAAACGCTTTGCAGTGCAGACTTTTAATACTCCCCCTTCTCTTTTATCCCCCTCCCGTTGACTAGAATTTGGGTTGGCTGTCCCTCAACACTTTCCCTTATGAAGCCACATTTCCAGCTTTCATCTAATTAGACGTATGCAGAATCGAGAGATCGAGCTCCACTCAAACCAGATGGGGTTACAGTATTGTATCACAAAAGGGCTGAAACATAAAAATTAAAGATTTGGATGTTTTGTCCTACATTTGTGAACCAGTGTAAGTAAAAGAGAAAGCAATATAAGACAAGCGGCACATTTTCTCTAAATCCCATGGAGAATTCCATCTCATCATATTATCTCATGGAGGCTATTGAAATGAATTATACGCAGTTTTTGTAGCAGCTCAATGCATCATTGTCATTGTTATTAAATGCTGCTACTTAAAACACGGGTCTCCAGAGGATCCGTAATATGGAATATGTTATAAATCAAAGTGAGAGAAATTTATAGCAAAAAACTTGCAACCCATAAAGAGTTAAAATGAAAACAAAAGAGATGGATTTAATAAAGCTGTCATGGGGTTTTAGCTTTAATGTATATGTTATGTCCTTTCCCTGCCATTTAAAGATCAGTCTAACATCTGTGGAAACAGAAGAGTTACTGAAGTGTCTCTTCTACCAAAATCCTATAATTCAGGATAAAAAACCAATATATAAGGAATAAATCTCGCCTTCACCTCACTGATACCAGCACCTCTCCGTTTCGGTGCCCAGAAGTCGTATCTTTTTTCACTGGCTTTCATCAGGATGTTCTTGATTTGTTTGTGCACATCTTTCATTAGTGATGGCTTCAAGTGGCATGTTACAGGACACCGTGCCATGACTGACCCCACACCAGAGGGTGGAGGGTTTCATGCCACAGGGAATTACAATTTGCATTCTTCCTTTAAAATACTGTTAGATTCTGCAAGGTAATTTTGATCCAAAAGTAACCTCAAGAATGAGAACAAATGCTTTCTAACATCTATTACATTCCTTTACCAACGTTTTGCTAGTGCTTAGGATATTAACATCTCCATCATGCATTATGTGTTGTAGAATGAGACGGCAGCTAGTAAAATTCACAGCACAAACCCTCTCCAGAATAACATTGCCTTTTTTTCTAGCGTTATTAAACATGGCCTTGGGTGATTGGCTCTGGCCATTTTACTTTTATCTAAAAATGACCTCTGCTAAATCACTAGAATATTTTAATGACCATTTTCCTAAAAAAAAAATAGAAACTCCACTTGTCCTTTACCATTGTCAAGAAACTGTCAGGAGTTGAATGATTTAGAGTTTATCTATGGGGTATGCTAACAGGGTTCATATGAGTATATTTCTCCTTTATTTATTAGCTACTGTCATATACTGTATGTACATCTATAATAAATTGAGGTCTTAAATTAACAGCAATATACACAGAGCTTTATCAAAACTTATTAATAATAAATCTGTCTTTTTCCCATAAAAAACAATCAGAACTCAGGATTAATTTTTTTAAAGGGAATCTGTCAGGTCCACTGCCTTTAAACATCTCCTATAACATTTCTGACATTTATTCATTCCAGTAATATGGTTATCGTTTTAAGAAACTGCACATATTGTAGCAAAATTCACTAATGTACACAGTGTCAGACTGAAGAACATTGGGCCCACCAAAGTATTTGATTCTGAGGGTCCACCTTTCTCCCCCACTCAAGCGCCCCAAAGCAGCTGCAAGGTTTGCACTACGAACTCTCCTGACGGAGAAGCCAAGGCCCAGTGGAGGATTCTCCGGTTCTCTGGTGGGCCAGTCCAACCTTGAATGTACAGCACAACTAAGGAACCAAGAGGACTTTACTCACTGAGACTAGTCCTGGCTCCATAGTGTCAGTTACACCTCCCTGGATGTGATTGGCAGTCCTTGCACCAATGTTCACAGATGATGCTTCTACCACCATCCCTCTTCTCATGTCACAGCTCTGTTAATAGCTTGCCGATCCAAAAGCAGATGCTGCAGCAAGCTACTGCAAAGCAGAGCTGTGACAAACTGTGAAGACTTGGACTGTTAATCGCAACCTGGGGCCATAATCGCAGCTACTGAACCCAAACTATTCTGAATGGGGTTGTACAGTTCAAAATGACAAGTCTGCAGTCACTCTATGTGACTGCAGACTTGTGAATCCTCACATAGTGCACACTGTGAGGATTCTTAGGTGTCAGCACCGGTAACAGCGGTAACGTGACCAAAAGTATGCGATTTGCATACTCCAGCCAGAACCCGACTAGACTGTTTCCAGCGTGCTCATTGCAAGTATATTGCACGAGTCTGGAAACAATCTAGTTGGGTTTTGGCTGGGGGTATGCATATTGCGTCTTTGCGGTCACATGAACGCCATTCCTACCACTGACATCCGAGAATCCTCACAGCGCGTAGCTCCAAATCAGTCAGATTGTGAGGGCATTATCTGTTTACAGCTCTCTTCAGGTCACCCACAAATTTTCAATTGGATTCAGGTCCAGGCTCTGGCTGGTGGACTCCAAAATTTCGATCTTCTTCTGGCGAAGCCATTATTTTGTTGATTTGGAAGTATGATTAGTCATTGTCATGTTGAAAGGTGAAATTCTTCTTCATCTTCAACTTTTTAGCAGAGGCATAAAGATTTTTTTTGCATAGTTGACTGATATTTGGAAGTGCTCATAATTCCCTACCATAGACTAAAGCCCCAGTTACAGCCTTAAAGTATAATGCTACCTCCACCATGCGTCATTATGGGTATGGTGTTCTTTTGGTGAGGTGTACTGTTGGCTTTCCTCCAAACAAATCTTTTGGAATTATGATCAAAAAGTTCCATCTTGATCTCATCAGGCCATAACATGTTTTCCCATATGCTTTTGGCAGACTTGATGTAGCTTTTGGCAAAACATAAATGGGCTTGGATGTTTTTCTTTGTAATAAATGGCTTTTGTCTTGCCATACTACCCCAAAAGCCAGACATTTTTTTCATACCCTTCTACTGACTGATAATGTTGAACTATGAGATCCCTTTAAAAGCATAAAATGGGAAGGCACCCTCCAGTTAAAAAAATCTTCAAGCTTTATTTCAGATCAAAAAAGAGAATAAAATTTCCACATGTTGGCAGTAAAAACACTCTAAGGCTGTGTGCCCACGTAGCGTTTTTCAAGCGTATATGCTGCGGAATTTCCGCAGCGTAAACGCTTGAAAAACGCATGTATATCCGCACCCCATGGTCCCCAATGTCATTCCGCAATGTCAATGCCCATGCTGCGGATTTTTCCGCAGCGTATATGCTGCAGTCAAAAATCCGCAGCATGTTCATTAATTTTGCGGAAGCGCAGCGGAGTCAATGTGCGGATGGTACCCAAGTCTGGAGGAGAGGAGACTCTCATCCAGACATGGGTACCAAAGAACCTGAAAAAAAAAAGAATAAAATAAAGTTTATACTTATCTTCTGATGTTTTCCCTCCGTCGCGCTGTTGTCTGAAGGACCTGCCACGTCATTGAGTCATGTGACCCACCACATGACTCAATGACGTCACCGAAGGTCCTGCACACAACAGCGTGAGCCGCTCAAGCCTCCGGACGGGGCAGAGAATGCATCAGAAGGTGAGTATAAAGTTTATTTTTTTATTTTTTACCATTCTGAACAAGTTGTCAAGCACTTTTCCAAGTGATGCTTGGAGAAGTGCTTGATAACCCGCATGCGGAAATGCATGCAAAGACGCCTCACAAACGCTTCTACCTGGCGGGAAAACCGCATGTAATATCCGCATGCGATTTTCCCGCCAGGGAGAAGCGTAAAAAATATGCTTCAGGTCCGCAACGTGGGCACATAGCCTAAGAAAATATCAGCAAAATCCTACCAGAACAGCTAAATGTTATTTAGCTAATCAGAATCACTTTAAATGATGGCAGCTGTGTACTGACTACTATTTAATGTAGCGCCGGCGTCCCTGCCCTCTGCTAGGCAGGGACGCTGTTCCCCTCACCTCTCTGCTCCGTGCCCGGCGTCCTCCTCCCGCTCTGCTGGCAGCGCGCGCTCCTTCCCGGCCACTGTGCTTAGGGCGCGCGCGCGCGCTCTCCCTCCCTCTTAAAGGGGCCGCGCGCGCCGTCCTAAGGAGTCCCCGGCCAATGGCCGGAGGACTTCACCATATATAAGGCACCTCCTCCAAAATGGAGGTGCCCGAGCAATGTTGTTGCACTGTTCACTACTCTGCTTCAGCCCTCAGGTCCCGTTGCCAGTTACCTGCCAGATACCTGCCAGATTCCTGCCAGCTTGCTGTCTTATTCCTGCCTGATATTCTGCTACCTGCCTGCTAGCCTGAGGTCCGACGGTCTGCCTTACAACTCCTGTCAGTCTGTCTAAGGACCAGCTTGCCCGCTCACCTGGGAGCGCACATCAGCTACCTGCCTGCTTGCCTGAGGTCCGACGGTCTGCCTTCCAACTTCTGTCAGTCTGTCTATGGACCAGCTTGCCCGCTCACCTGGGAGCGCACATCTGCTACCTGCCTGCTAGCCTACCTGGAGGCTCCGCCGTCACGTGCTGTGACCACCTGCCTGTCCAGTGACTCCTGCCCGCTCACCTGGGAGCGCTCATCTGCTGCCTGTCTGCTAGCCTACCTGGAGGCTCTGCCGTCACGTGCTGTGACCACCCGCCTGTCCAGAGACTTCTGCCCGCTCACCTGGGAGCGCTCATCTGCCGCCTGTCTGTTGGTCTTCCTGGAGGCTCCGCCGTCACATGCTGTGACCACCCGTTTATCCAGAGACTCTCGCCTGCTCACCTGGGAGCTCACGTCTACCATCAGCCGCCACAGGTCGTACCAACCCTTTACCCAGAGACTGCCCCGGTCACTTGCCGTGACCATCTGCCCATTCATCCAGAGACTGCCCCGGTCACTTGCCGTGACCTCCTGCCCGTTCTTCCAGAGACTGTCCCGGTCACCTGCTGTGACTGCCTGCCTGGTCGCCACCCGCTCCCTTACAAGGACCGCCTCCTTGTATAGTAGCTCAGAGGTTCCGCCTCCCAGACCCGTTACAGTTTGCTCGGACCATGGAACCCGGTGGCACCCAAGCTCCCTCGCTCTCGGACCTGTGTCATGAACTGTCCCGTCAGAGGTCCCAACAGGAGTCCATCCTGGGTCACCTGCGGAATGTCAATTCTCGCCTGGACACTCTGACTGCTCCGCCAGCAACCTCCGCCAGTGCCATGACTCGCAATCCGGCAGCTCCGCTGCCCACTAATACCATGGTATCCTACCCCGGACCCCGGCTTTCTGCACCTCCTCGCTTCGGAGGCGACTCCGCCCAGGCTCGGGGCTTCATAAATCAGTGCACCCTGCACTTTGAACTCTTGTCCCACCAGTTTAACTCCGACCGGGCCAAAATTGCCTTCATCATGTCCCATCTCACCGGGGAGGCCCTGGCCTGGCTAAATCCTCTATGGGAGAGAGGAGACCCCCTGGTGTCCGACTTGCCTGCCTTTCTCACGGCTTTCCGGAAAGTCTTCGATGAACCCGGACGGAAGACCTCATCCGCATCATCACTGCTACGCCTCCGTCAGGGAAGTCTCACCGTGGGCCAATATGCCATACGGTTCCGTACCCTTGCCTCCGAGCTGGCCTGGGATAATGACGCTCTGGTATCCGTCTTCTGGGAGGGTCTGTCCGGCCGTATTAAAGATGAACTTGCCGGTCGGGACATTCCTACCACTCTCGATGACCTAATAACTCTTGCCACCCGGATTGACCTACGGTTCCAGGAGCGTGCCAAAGAGGTCACCCGTGAGAGGAGGTTTCCACGTCTAGCTCCTACTTTTCAGAAACCCGTCACTCCCTCCGTCTCTCCCCAGGTACACTCTCCTGAGCCTATGCAGGTCGACCAGACCAAGATGGTCAAAACCCGTCAGGACTTACGCCGTGCCGAGGGAAGCTGCTTCTACTGTGGCAGTAAGGAGCACCGGATCCGTGCCTGCCCGGAGAGGTCGGGAAACGCCTGTGTCTAGGTTAGCTCAGAGAGGTCGACCTAGACAAGAATAAATCCTCTCCATCTCTGCTGCTGTCAGTCTCAATCGTCTGCGGGGAGAACCGTTATTTCAAACTAGCCCAACTTGACTCTGGAGCAGCCGGGAATCTTATTTCACAGTCCCTGGTAGAGAAATACCGCATCCCCACCAAACCTCTGGCTGTACCCTTGTCTGTTGCTGCCGTGGATGGGGGTCTCTTACCACGCCCCATCCAACTCATCACCGAATCCATTACTCTGCAGGTGGGAATGCTGCATTCTGAGAGTATCTCCTTTCATGTTCTGCCTGGACTCTCTCACGCCCTCTTGCTAGGTCTACCTTGGCTCCAGAGACATGCACCCGTGCTTGACTGGCAGACCGGAGAAGTCCTTCGCTGGGGACAGGACTGCCATAAGACCTGTCTGGTTCCCGTCCATCCCGTCCGTCCTTCTCCTACCCCAGCTAATCTACCTGGACTTCCGATTCCTTATTGGTCTTATGCTGATGTCTTTAATAAAAAGGAGGCAGAGACACTACCCCCTCATAGACCATACGACTGCCCTATCGACCTGTTACCCGGTACTACTCCTCCCCGTGGGCGTATTTATCCATTATCCGCTGCTGAGACCCGGTCGATGTCCGAATATATTGAGGAGAATCTGGCCCGGGGATTCATCCAGAAATCTACCTCCCCGGCGGGAGCAGGCTTCTTTTTCGTAAAAAAGAAGGACGGCTCTCTCCGTCCCTGTATAGACTATAGAGGCCTTAACCAGATCACGGTGAAGAATAAGTACCCCCTTCCGCTCATTCCGGAGTTATTTGATCGTCTGAGGGGGGCTAGAATGTTCACCAAACTGGACCTCCGTGGGGCGTACAACCTGGTTCGTATCCGTCAGGGGGATGAATGGAAGACGGCATTCAACACCCGGGACGGCCACTATGAATATCTGGTAATGCCCTTTGGTCTCTGTAACGCTCCTGCCGTCTTTCAAGGGTTGGTCAATGACATCTTCCGGGACCTTCTCTACTCCTGCGTAGTGGTGTACCTGGACGACATCTTGGTCTTCTCTCCGGATCTCCAGACTCACCGGAGGGACGTTCGTCAGGTCCTGCTCAGGCTCAGGTAGAATCACCTCTTCGCTAAATACGAGAAATGCCTCTTTGAGCAGACCTCGCTTCCGTTTTTGGGCTACATTATTTCTCAGACCGGCCTACGAATGGATCCAGAGAAACTGTCTGCCATCGAGAAATGGCCTCGACCGGAGGGGTTGAAGGCCATTCAGCGGTTCCTGGGCTTCGCCAACTACTACCGCCTCTTCATACCACACTTCTCTTCCCGGACTGCCCCAATTTCCGCGCTCACCCGTAAGGGTACTAATCCCAAAGAGTGGCCGCCCGAAGCAGAGGAGGCCTTTCTTTCCTTAAAACAGGCCTTCTCTTCCGCCCCGGTGCTGCATCGCCCGGACGGCAACAAGCAGTTCTTCCTGGAAGTTGACGCCTCCTCCTCTGGAGCCGGAGCGGTACTTACTCAAAAATCATCTTCCGGGAGGATGGTAACTTGCGGCTTCTTCTCTAAACTCTTCTCCTCCTCAGAGCGCAATTATTCCATAGGAGACCGAGAGTTATTGGCCATCAAACTGGCATTGGAGGAGTGGCGTTACCTGCTCGAGGGGGCTCTTCACCCGGTAATAATTTACACTGACCACAAGAACTTGGCTTACCTCCAGCATGCCCAGAGACTTAACCCGCGCCAAGCCCGGTGGTCCTTGTTTTTTGCTCGCTTTGATTTTGTTCTTCATTTTCGCCCGGCTGACAAAAACGTCAAGGCGGACGCCTTGTCTCGATCCTTTCTGGTGTCTGATCTCGAGGAAGATCCGAAACACATCATCGATCCCGCCAGAGTAATGCAGGTGGCTCCCGTGAGTCTAAATCGTCTCCCTCCCGGAAAGACGTTTGTATCAGTACCTGATCGGGAGAAGATCCTTCACTGGGGTCACTCGTCTAAACTGGCTGGCCACGCCGGTCAGAAAAAGACCCTCCAGCTTATTACCCGGCACTACTGGTGGCCTACCCTGCACAAGGACGTAATAGACTTTGTTTCTGCCTGTGTGTCCTGCGCCCGCAACAAGGTTCAAAGACATCTGCCAGCCGGTCGCCTCCTTCCGCTTTCTGTACCTGCTGCCCCCTGGCAGCATATAGCAATGGACTTTATAACTGACCTCCCAGTCTCTGCCGGTTGTACGGTCATTTGGGTGGTCGCTGACCGCTTCTCCAAGATGGCTCATTTCGTTCCCCTGCCAGGCCTCCCGTCTGCACCCGAGCTAGCTAAAGACTTTATTCGTCACATCTTTCGTCTTCATGGCCTGCCCCTCCACATCGTGTCGGATCGTGGGGTACAGTTCACCTCACGCTTCTGGAGAGCCACTTGTAAACTGCTAGACGTCACCCTGGACTTCTCTTCCGCTTACCACCCACAGTCCAATGGTCAAGTGGAGCGGATCAATCAGAACCTGACCAGTTACCTCCGGCACTTCGTTAATGCCCATCATTCAGACTGGGTGGATCTCCTACCATGGGCCGAGTTCTCTTATAACAATCACGAGAGCGAATCCTCCTCCAAATCCCCGTTTTTTGTAGTCTTCGGTCAGCATCCTCGGATTCCTTTTCCTGTCTCCACCTCTGTGGACAACCTGGCTGCGGAATCTCTCGTTAGCAAATTTTCCTCCATTTGGGAGAGTACCCGATCCGCACTCCTTCAGTCGTCCGAACGGATGAAAAGACACGCTGACAAAAAACGCTTGGATCCTCCACAATTTCGTCCTGGAGATAAAGTCTGGCTCTCATCTAAATATGTCCGACTCAAGATACCTTCTTACAAGTTAGGGCCTCGGTTCATCGGTCCTCTGGAGGTCATCAGTCAGATCAACCCGGTGGCCTATAAATTGAAACTCCCGGCCAACTTACGGATCCCTAACTCCTTCCATGTATCTCTCCTCAAACCTGTGGTACTTAACTCTTTTTCCAAGTCTACAGGTACGCCTCCTGCTCCGGTTTCTGCTGAGGACGAGTTTGAGGTAGAGAACATTCTTGCCACCAAAAGGGTAAGAGGAAAGACCTTTTTTCTAGTAGATTGGAAGGGGTTTGGTCCTGAGGAGAGAACGTGGGAGCCCCGGGAGAACATCCATGCCCCTCTTATCCTTGCTAAATTTCTGTCTGGCCTAAAAAAGGGGGGGCCTAAAGGGGGGGGTACTGTAGCGCCGGCGTCCCTGCCCTCTGCTAGGCAGGGACGCTGTTCCCCTCACCTCTCTGCTCCGTGCCCGGCGTCCTCCTCCCGCTCTGCTGGCAGCGCGCGCTCCTTCCCGGCCACTGTGCTTAGGGCGCGCGCGCGCTCTGCCTCCCTCTTAAAGGGGCCGCGCGCGCCGTCCTAAGGAGTCCCCGGCCAATGGCCGGAGGACTTCACCATATATAAGGCACCTCCTCCAAAATGGAGGTGCCCGAGCAATGTTGTTGCACTGTTCACTACTCTGCTTCAGCCCTCAGGTCCCGTTGCCAGTTACCTGCCAGATACCTGCCAGATTCCTGCCAGCTTGCTGTCTTATTCCTGCCTGATATTCTGCTACCTGCCTGCTAGCCTGAGGTCCGACGGTCTGCCTTACAACTCCTGTCAGTCTGTCTAAGGACCAGCTTGCCCGCTCACCTGGGAGCGCACATCAGCTACCTGCCTGCTTGCCTGAGGTCCGACGGTCTGCCTTCCAACTCCTGTCAGTCTGTCTATGGACCAGCTTGCCCGCTCACCTGGGAGCGCACATCTGCTACCTGCCTGCTAGCCTACCTGGAGGCTCCGCCGTCACGTGCTGTGACCACCTGCCTGTCCAGTGACTCCTGCCCGCTCACCTGGGAGCGCTCATCTGCTGCCTGTCTGCTAGCCTACCTGGAGGCTCTGCCGTCACGTGCTGTGACCACCCGCCTGTCCAGAGACTTCTGCCTGCTCACCTGGGAGCGCTCATCTGCCGCCTGTCTGTTGGTCTTCCTGGAGGCTCCGCCGTCACATGCTGTGACCACCCGTTTATCCAGAGACTCTCGCCTGCTCACCTGGGAGCTCACGTCTACCATCAGCCGCCACAGGTCGTACCAATTCTTTACCCAGAGACTGCCCCGGTCACTTGCCGTGACCATCTGCCCGTTCATCCAGAGACTGCCCCGGTCACTTGCCGTGACCTCCTGCCCGTTCTTCCAGAGACTGTCCCGGTCACCTGCTGTGACTGCCTGCCTGGTCGCCACCCGCTCCCTTACAAGGACCGCCCCCTTGTATAGTAGCTCAGAGGTTCCGCCTCCCAGACCCGTTACATTTAACATGTGCTTAAACGTCATTGGATAATTGTGAACACAACCACATCCGTTATTATGAGTGGGTGTTCACACCTATGCAACCACTTTATTTTAGGTTTGTTATTTTTATTTTTCCCCTTAAAAAGATTTTAGTTTGTTTCTGAATGGATTTGTACAGATTATAGGTGCCCTTAAAGGTGGAAAAAGTTCTGAAATTATTCTTGTTGTTATGATTTTTTTTTACATGACAAAATCCTACCATTTTAATAGGGGTGTGTAGGCTTTATATCCACTGTACACCTTGAATGAGTGTTGTATGCCTGTGGCATTGCCACTTTTTAAAAAAGGCAAAATTGCTACCATTCTTATTCTGCAGACAGTCACATGCTATTGCCTTGAGTAAAGAGACATAGCAACAGTTATAGTCAATATTTTAATAATATACAGTACGGTTGGTATGCTTTGCTGTCCACGCTAATGCCAGAACAGAGGAAATAGCAATGTCTATAAAACCAGGTGTAATTCTCTTTTTGATAAAAAGTACAGCAGTCGGATAGGTATAGATACTACATGGACAATCTTCATTTGATAAAATCACAAGTTTAAAGTGGCTATTATTGCCCCTGGGTGCTGCATACATTTTAGAAAATCTATACTTAGTTCCTAAGCCTGATCTGCTCCTGGCCACTCTGCTTTCTGTTACAGGATTCATGACATAATGATATGTGACCACTGCAACCAGTCAGCAGCTCCTCATCAGCCCCAACTGTAACATGACAATGTTAATGTCACTAAATCAGTGTGGGCACAGGACTCAGAGCGGAGGTGTCGTGCCAGTCCTGTAGGTAAGTATACATTTTTTTTTTTCAAATATGCAGCAGACTAGGGCAATTAAGGGATTTTCCAGTAATGGACAACCCCTTTAAGGCTAGAGTCACACTAGTGTATAAAAAATCGGTCCGAGGTTGATCCAGAAAATAGGACGAGTGTCATGCAATTAGAATGCGATTTTTCTCAGCTAGCATCTGTATGACATCCATAAGAGATGCGTATTTAACATCATCTATTACATACTGCAATTCTCTATGTAATTTAAAGCTAGTTCTCCAACTAATAAAGTAATCTTATATACAGATGTGCTGTAGATATATAATAGATAGGTAGATGTCTGTAAGATACATAATTAGTGCCGTGCATGTGTAGTTTATTGTACATGTATTTAGCTAATAAATAAAAAAATAGATGTGGGATCCCCCCTATTTTTAATAACCAGCCAAAGGAAAGCCGACAGCTGGGGGCTGGTCTTATTATACTGGTAAAGGGCCAATATCCATGGACTTTCCCAGCCTTTTAATATCAGCACACAGCAGTCTGCGTTGCCTTTGCTGCTTATCAAAAATGGGGGACCCCATGTAATTTTTTTAGGGTCCCCCCCATTTTTGATAACCAGCAAAGGCAACGCAGACAGCTGTGGGCTGATATTAATAGGCTGGGAAGGTCCATGGTTATCTTGCCCTTCCCATTTGATAATATAAGCCTGCAGCTGTCTGCTTTCCCTTAGCTGGTTATGAAAAATACGGAGGAAACCACATCATTATTTTTAATTATTTATTTAATAGGTTAAATAAAGCTAAGCACCCTTTATTGCCACTTGAAATGCACTAAAAGTTATTAGTTTATTATTTGAAGGGTGCTTGTGACATTAAATTTTAACATTACATCTATCTATTCTATCTATATATCTATTCAATCTCTCTATTCTAACAGTTCGGGCTGTGAATTTACTGTACCTGGCTGATGAAATGTCGGCTTTCCTTTGAGATGTGTGTGTAAAAATCGGACGCAACACGCATGGTCTGTGTGCCATGCAATTTTTTTCTCGCACCCATTGACTTGCATTGGTGAGTGCGATCTGATTCTTGGAGACAATTGCAACATGCTACGATTTTTTTCTCAGTCCAATCCTAGCTGAGAAAAAACTTGTAGATGAGCACTGACTCATTTAGTAACATTGGTCAGAGTGCAATGCAATGTTTTCTCACATTGCACTCCTACGCATTATAAGCCAGTGTGAGTGAGCTCTAACTCACAAGAATAGTAAATACTCTCTCCATGGAGCTGCCATATCTGGGATTTATCAATAATGAATACAAAAAGCAGAATAGTTTATTCATTAGAAAAGTAGTTTGGGTAGTCTGCTGATGTTGCAATATGGACCTATGAAGAAGCAACAGATAGAGATTGAGAAACTTTCTATAAACACATGGCTCCCCTCGTTCTCGGAATGCGCTGTCCCTTTACCACCCCCTCTTCCCAGTTCAAAATGCATCACGTTCTGCGACACGAAGCTAAGAGATTCCAGATGTTGGATCCATAGTGTGATAAACAGAAGGGAAAACACTCAAGAGTGGCAAGACTGCAAAAGCCAAAAACAGCAGCTGGATACAGGGTGTAGAGCAAAGAGGATGAAAAGCAGAACCTGGGCGAGGAAGACACACAGAAGTGTTAGTTAGTATTAACCCCTTTAAAGCCCATAACGTATTAATACGCGTCTGTGCCCTGGGCTTTAAGAGCCTGACCCGTATTAATACGTCATGGCGATCGCGCGCGCACACAGGCTGTGCGGGCGCGATCGCCGCCGGGTGTCAGCTGATTGTCACAGCTGACACCCAGTACTATGCTCAGAGAGCGGTCCCGCACCGCTCCCGGCACATTAACCCCCGCAATGCTGCGATCGAAGTAAATCGCAGCATTGCGGTGGCTAAGGGGAGGTGATCGCAATACTCACCTCATCTTCAGGCCTCCAGCGCTGTCTGCCGCGGCTTCCCGGATGTTGCCATGACGACCCGATGTCGTCATGACAACATCCGGGTCACCAGACAGCAGGAAGACTTTTTGGTCGTGCGCAGTGCATGACCAAACTATCTTCTCACTGTGCAGCGCTGACAGCCTGCATAGCACAGGAATGGTGCTCCATATAATGTATCGATCAATAAATATTATTATGAAAAAAAAAACAACAAAAAATAAAAGTACACATATTTGGTATCGCCGCGTCTGGAACGACCTGACCTATAAAATTGTCCCACTAGTTAACCCCTTCAGTGAACACGGTAAAAAATAAAAATAAAAAACAAAGCAAAAAACAATGCTTTATCATCATGCTGCCAAACAAAAAATTTAATAACACACGATCAAAAAGACGAATATAAATAAAAATGGTACCGCTGAAAACGTCATCTTGTCCCGCAATAAACAAGCCGCGATACAGCTCCATCATCCGAAAAATCAAAAAGTTATAGCTCTCAGAATAAAGCGATGCAAAAAAATTATTTTTTCTATAAAATAGCTTTTATTGTGTAAAAGCGCCAAAACATAGAAAAACAATATAAATGTGGTACCGCTGTAAACGTACTGACCCGAAGAATAAAGCTACCTTATCAATTTTACCACACGCGGAGCAGAATAAAAAAAATGTAAAAAAACACAATTCCTGAATTGTTGGTTTTTGTTTATTCTGCCTCCCAAAAATCGGAATAGAAAGTGATCATAAAATGTCATGTGCCTGAAAATGGCACCAATAAAAACGTCAACTCATCCCGCAAAAAACAAGCTGTGACATGACTCTGTTGGCCAAAATATGGAAAAATTATAGCTCTCAAAATATGGCGATGCAAAAACTAGATTTTATAAAAAAATACATCTTTTAGTGTGTGACAGCTGTCAATCATAAAAACCCGATATGATTCTGGTATCTCTGTAGTCGCACCGACCCGAAGAATAAAGTCGTCTAATCATTTATACCACACGAGGAACGGCGTAAAAAATAAACGCTAGGGCTGGGGTTGGGGTTAGGGTTGTGCTAGGGTTAGGGTTGGAGTTAAGGTTGTGCTAGGGTTAGGGGTGTTTTTTTTTTCAAAAGTAAAAAAAAAAAAAAAATGATGACGATATGGTGACTAGTGTTGAGCGCAAGTGCTGGCTACTTGAGTTTGCATTGGGTGCTTGGGTATGCACTGAGTATCGCGGGTGCTCGAGTGACATGCTCGAGTCTCCGCCCCATATGCTTCGCGGCCAAAAAAACCTTGCGGGATTGTCTGCCATGCACGAGCGATCCCAGCGTGTTTTTTTTTGGGTGTCTAATAACCATGAAACATGCGGGCGGGGACTCGAGCATGTCACTCGAGCACCCTTGATATATGGTGCATACCTGAGTACCCGATGCAAACTCAAGTAGCGAGCACTTGCGCTCAAGACAAATGACAACTTATTCAATATGATGACCTAATGTTATCAAATTCTGCGTCATACCTCTGGGTTCAAAATATTCACTATACCCCTTGATAAAATCCTTGAGGGGTGTAGTTTCCAAAATGGGGTCAATTGTGGGGGGTTTCCACTGTTTAGGCACATCAGGGGCTCTCCAAACGCGACATGGTGTCCGCTCTCGATTCCAGCCGATTTTGCATTCAAAAAGTCACACAGTGCTCCTTCCCTTCTGAACTCTGCCGTGCGCCCAAACACTGTATTTTCCCCACACATGGGGTATTGGCGTACTCAGGAGAAATTGCACAAAAGTTTTTGGGGTCCATTTTCTCCTCTTACCCTTGTGAAAATAATAAAATTGGGGCTCAAACATCATTTTTGTGGAAAAAGTTAGATTTTTTTATTTTCACGGCTCCATGTTATAAACTTATGTGAAGCACCTGGGGGTTCAAGGTGCTCACCACACATCTAGATAAGTTCCCTGAGGGGTCTAGTTTCCAAAATGGTGTCACTTGTGGGGGGTTTCCACTGTTTAGGCACCTCAGGGGCTCCCCAAATACAACATGGCGTCCGCTAATTATTCTAGCAAATTTTACATTCAAAAAGTCAAATGCCGCTCCTTCCCTTCCGAACCCTGCCGTGCGCCCAAACAGTGGTTTTTCCCCACATATGGGGTATCTGCGTGCCCAGCGGAAATTGCAGAACTAATTTTGGGGTCCATTTTTTCCTGTTATCCCTGCGAAAATAGAAAAAATTGGTAAAGTAACATTTTTGTGAAAAAAGTTAAATGTTAATTTCTTTCTTCCACATTCCAAAAATTCCTGTGAAGCACCTGAAGGGTTAATAAAGTTCTTGAATGTGGTTTTGAGCACCTTGAGGGGTGCAGTTTTTAGAATGGTGTCACTTTTGGGTATTTTCTGTCATAAAGACCCCTCAAAGTGACTTCAAATATGATGTGGTCCCTAAAAAAATGTTTTTGTAAATTTTGTTGGAAAAATGAGAAATCGCTGGTCAACTTTTAACCCTTATAGCTCCCCAATAAAAAAAAAATTGTGCTGATGTAAAGTAGACATGTGGGAAATGTTATTTATTAACTATTTTGTGTGACATATCTCTGATTTAAGGGCATAAAAATTCAAATTTTGAAAATTGGAAAATTTTCAACATTTTCGCCAAATTTCTGTTTTTTTCACAAATAAACGCAAGTCATATCGAAGAAATTTTACAACAATCATGAAGTACAATATGTCGCGAAAAAACAATCTCAGAATCAGGGGGATCCGTTGAAGCGTTCCAGAGTAATTACCTCATAAAGTGACAGTGGTCAGAATTGTAAAAATTGGCCTGGTCATTAACGTGCAAACCACCTTGGGTTGTAAAGGGTTTAAAGGAGGTGATTCACTCACTACTTTACCCAGAAAAAATTCTGGAATGATCTATCGTACTGAAATTTGGACTGTACATATCTTGGTTCTTGAGAAACTGATGTCTCAAAGCAGGTGTTGAAAATGTCCACCGTTCACATCTAAGCATGCCTCCATGCTCCTTTAAATATTGTTAAATGTAATCCGCAGGATGTCTGGGCTCATAGCCTGAATTTTTTTCTGTGTGTTCTCTCAGAGTGCCTGTAATGTTCGTGGCTTTTTACTGTAAACCCGACCTTTCAAGTGGCCCCAAAAGGAAAAAATCCAGCAGTGTAAAATTATGTGATCTTGGTGGCCACAGTCCCTTTGAGATTACTCTGTCATCAAAGAAGGCTTCAATCTTCATCATGCTGACAACCGACATGTGCCACTTTGCACCATCCTGTTGGGAGTAGCCCATTCTAATTTCCTCATTGTAGAGTTGATTGACAAGAGTTTGGAATATTTCCATGTACACCGCTGTTATCACTATTGCTTAAAAAAATATGGGGCCAATTATGTGCCGCCTGGAAATGGCACACCACATACCAACTTTTTCTGGATGAAACGGCATCTCATGAAGTGTGTGCGGGTTGTCAGCTGCCCAAATGTGGGTGTTTTGTGAATTGACGTAGTCACATAGATGAAACCAAGCTTCGACAGTGTACCACGTATAGTCCAATATGTTTTATTTTCCATCAATGAAGGTCTGGAACCACTGACAATAACAATTTTTTTTCTCTTGATCGGGCCCTTTCAATTCCTGAATGACAGTAACTCTGCATGGGCGAACACGACCTTTCTTGGGCACTAGTACATGTACAATACGACATGCCTGTCTCCTGGGAAAGTCTGTGTAACAATTTACGTGGAGATGCTAGAAGTCGCTGTTTCACATCTTGAATTGTTTCTTCCGACATTTTCGGATGTCCTCCATCATAGCTATCCAGTAATGTTCCTGCATGTTCCAGCTTATTCACCAATGACCAGATACATGGTTTGGACGAGCTTACACTTTACAGAAGAGAGAGAACCCTGCTGACCATAACAGCTTACGCTTTACAGGAGAGAGAGGATCCTGCTGAGCATAAGAGCTTAACCTGTACAGGAGAGAGAGCACCCCACTAACTATAAGAGCTTACAGTCTACAGGAGAGAAAGAGAAAGGACCTTGCGGACCATAAGAGCTTATTCTCTATAGGAGAGCGAGGACCTTGCTGACCATAAGAGCTTACACTATACAGGAGAGAAAGAGAAAGGACTTTGCTGACCATAAGAGTTTACACTCTTCAGGAGAAAAAGAGAGGACTCTGCAGACCAGGGTCCTAAAAGATCATGGGCTCAAGCCCCAAAGTACATTTCTCCCCATACGACCTCCCCACAACTTAAGAGGCTCTATACATACTATTTATACATAAAATTACAATATACCACTGTTGCTAACCGTAAAACACACTATACAAAGAACAATATTACCAAAATTACTACTATACAAGGACAAAATAATAATGGCACACAATATCTTCTACCATCACCACTACACATTGAGTACATCATATTATAATATAACAATTAAATCTGTACAACAACACACTATGCAAAGACCAATACACCATACACCTACCACTATATAATGACTGAAATGCATTTACTGTTACCAGATAAAAAAAAACGAAAAAAAAACACTACGTTATTAAAAAGATTGATATTACCACCTTACGGTAACCAAATAGTGTTATATATACCAGTCCTGCCAACCATATTACAGTGATTACAGTACAGATATATACAGTATAGGAACTTACAGCTGACGTTCTTTCTAATGGAGTCGTTCACTTTTCTTGTCTTTTTCATCTGGCCCAGACCGACATAATGACTTCTCCAGCCAGGACTTGGCTGCAAAGTATACAACAAAGACACATTTGACTTCTCACATTTCCTGAACCGTTCCTATCTATTCCCAACCTGCACAAACTCCTCATCCTGTCTGATCTTCCTGCGTGGGACAGTAACACTTCAAAAATTATGTAATTACTATAACTACCCCTCCACCCATTAGTGCTACAAAGATAGATGGAACCTCTAAAAATAAGTGTCCCATAGAAAGCGGTAATGACCCCATTGTGCTACATTGCAAGTAATAATGCCCGATATGCTCCTTTGAAGGTTATAATATCCCAAGTGGTCCCTTCAAGCAACAAATACCCTTAGAGAATTCCCTTTAAATAACAATGTCCCCCCCCCCCCGAAAAAAAAAAAGTAATAATGCCTATGGAGGTCCCAATCAAAACTAATAATGCATCCATTTAAAACAAATGATGTACTGAGTGCACCCACCAGTCTCCTATATACTGTATGATAGTCCTACAGCTCGCTATGTAAACTGTATGATGGTCCCAACAGCTCCCTATATACTGTATGATGGTCCCCACAGCTCGCTATATAAACTGTATGATGGCCCCCACAGCTCGCTATAAAAACTGTATGATGGTCCCAACAGCTCTATATACACTGTATGATGGTCCCTACAGCTCCTTATACATTGTATGATGGCCCCCACAGCTCTCTATCTACTGTGTGATGGCCACCACAGCTCACTATAGCTTGTATGATAACCCCCACAGCTCCCTATAACATGTAATATGGCACCCACAGTCTCCTATATACTTTATTATGGCCTCATAGCTCCTTATACATGGTATTATGGCCCCCACAGCCCCTTATATATAGTATGATGACCCCCACAACCTCTTATATATTTTATTATGGCCCCCACTTCTCCTTATGTATAGTATGGTGGGTCCCACAACCGGATAATATAAAAATCAATAAAGCTTATACTTACATAATACTGATTCCCGGTACCACAGCCTTCTTCTCCTCTTCTGACTTCTATAGTGAGACTGCAGAGGTGGTGAAATGCAATGACGTCATCGCGTGCATGCATAGGTGGATTATAATAAGGGCAATCTGGGCTACCGCCCGGGGCCCGGACCTCCAGGGGGCCCATGGCCAGCTTGCCCTCATCATAATTTTTTCTTCAGAGGGGGACCGCACTGTGCCTTAGACGCCAGCAGACACGCCCCCTGCACGCTGTGTGCTGCGTCTCCAGAGCTGACGTCACACAGCGGCGCCTGGAGATCATCAGCCTGCCGGAGAGGAGCAACAGCCTGCCGGAGAGGAACTCGTGCAGCAGACCTCAGTGTATGGCGGTAAATATGAGGATTGAGGAGGGGGCTGGAGGACGCTGCTCTCCTCCTGATGAGTTCACACAGATCCCTTAGTGTCAGGTCTGCAGATGCTCTGCTGGGGCTCTGTGTGACTTATTGCTGGAGTCTGACCTTTGCTGCAGATCAGGTCACTCTGAGTCATTGACTCAAGTGTCACCAGATCTGCAAGAAAATTCAGAGTCCTGCTATAAATCACACTGAGCCCCAGCAGAGCGTCCACAGACATCCATACAGGATCCTGCACTGACTGATCAACCCTGAACCTACAGGACATCACATACTATACTGCTCCATATATAATATGTGAGGTCCTGTGTGCAGGTCCAGGTGTGATCAGTACAGTGTATATCCCTGTACAAAAAATGTCATCCAGTATACAGATTAGTGTATGGTAAACTGTGGTACAGACATCAGATGGGATATAAAAATGTGTATAGTATATAACATCTGATGTCTGTATCACAGTATATCATACTAGCTATTGAACCCGTTCTACGCCCGGGTGGCAAGCTTTTTTATTGGTATATGCTCCTCCATCCTGGTCCCCATCCTGGTATATACTCCCCCATCCTGGTATATACTCCCCCATCCTGGTATATACTACCCCATCCTGGTCCATGCCCCCTCCCCATCCTGGTATATACTCCTCCATCCTGGTATATACTACCCCATCCTGGTCCATGGCCCCCCCTTATCCTGGTCCCCCATCCTGGTATATGCTCCCCAAGCCTGCTCCCCCATACTGGTATATACTCCTCCATTCTAGTATATGCTTCCCCATCCTGGTATATGCTCCCCAATTCTGGTCCATGCTCCCCCCCCCATCCTGGTATATGCTCCCCCATCCTAGTCACCCATCCTGATATGTACTCCCCCATCCATAAATGAATAAAAAAAAAAAAGACTCCTACTTGCTTTTCCACCTCTCCACTGCAGCGCATCGCCTGTGTTATTTCATTAACAATTGCGCCGGAATCGGCGCCCACGCATAGCGCGATATCCCTTTTCATTTTAATGAATACAATTGTGCAGAGTGTATTCAACAAAATGCTGCCAGAATAAGCGCATGCGCATGCCACGCTATCTATTTTGTTGAAGACACTGTGCATATTTGTCTTCACTAAAATGCCGCCAAAAATCGCGCTATGCGCAGGCTCCGATTTTGGCGCCACACTCTTCCCCCGGCCTCTCCAGAGATGACCGGACCGAACAAGTATGTGTTTATGGTGCTGGAGATCGCAGTATGCGCTCAGTGCTTATGCATACCGCGATCTCCAGCTCCACACTCCTCATCCCTGTCTGGGATGTGGATGTGTCTTTCTGTCTGCGGCCAGACTGTGCAGGTATTGCGCTTGCGCAGTCTATAGAGGCTTCTGACAGAAGGACACTTCCCTGATTGTACTATAGATACCAGTCATGTATTGTCATATAGACTGCACAGGGCCATACCTAGGGGAATCAGGGGGGGGGCATGTGACCTGGGTACATTCGTCAGGGGGGCGCCTTCGAGCCACCTCATGCGGTGGTCAGAGGTGTCTCCCAGGCAGCTGCATTTTGCATTCGACCATTCTCTGAGCTGGCTGTGGAACCGACAGTTGATCAGAGAAGGGAGCTATGTACGGGCTCATACTGTATATAGGGAGCTATGTGGGGGCTCATACTGTATAAAGGGAGCTATGTGCGGGCACTTATTGTATATAGGGAGCTATGTGCGGGCACTTATTGTATATAGGGAGCTATGTGCAGGCTCTTATTGTATATAGGGAGCTATGTGCGGGCTTGGGAGCTATGTGTGGGCTCTTACTGTATATAGGGAGCTATGTGGGGGCTCATACTGTATAAAGGGAGCTATGTGCGGGCACTTACTGTATATAGGGAGCTATGTGCGGGCTCTTACTGTATATAGGGAGCTATGTACGGGCTCTTACTGTATATAGGGAGCTATGTGGGAGCTCATACTGTATAAAGGGAGCTATGTGCAGGCACTTATTGTATATAGGGAGCTATGTGTGAGCTCTTATTGTATATAGGGAACTATGTGTGGGCTCCTATTGTATATAGGGAACTATGTGCGGGCTCCTATTGTATATAGGGAGCTATGTGCGGGCTCTTACTGTATATAGGGAGCTATGTGGGAGCTCATACTGTAAAAAGGGAGCTATGTGCGGGCTCCTATTGTATATAGGGAGCTATGTGCGGGCTCTTACTGTATATAGGGGGCTATGTGGGGGCTCATACTGTATCTAGGAGGCTATGTG
Source organism: Phyllobates terribilis (assembly GCF_046119375.1). NCBI lineage: Eukaryota > Metazoa > Chordata > Amphibia > Anura > Dendrobatidae > Phyllobates > Phyllobates terribilis. The sequence goes on along the minus strand of NW_027362762.1, from coordinate 464,775,199 downwards.
GGGGCTCATACTGTATGTAGGTGGCAGTGTGTGGGCTCATACTGTGTGTATGGGGCTGTGTAGGGGCTCATACTGTATCTAGGGAGCTATACGGGGGCTCATACAGTATATAGGGGGATGTCAGCATACTTAAAACTGCTCAATATTATGTCATACAATTAATATTATTTTTTATTATTTTATTAATATTATTAATATGGAGCAGAATTAATTTCATTGGGTCGGCTTCCACAATAGTCACGGTCTCTCATGTGGCCCCATGGGAAAAATAATCTCCCACCGCTGCTCTATTATGTATAGCGCTACAGATGTGATCAAATCATCTGTGTGTTACTCACATGACCTATCACATGATCTATCAAAGGGGATCATGTGACATGTCACGTGATACATCAGGTGCCCGGGGGGGGCCATGCCTTCTAAACTGCCCGGGGCCCTGACTACTCTTAATCCACCCCTGCGTGCATGACTACGCTGACGTCTCGTAAACCGTTTTGCAGATGGACAGTGATAGGGCAGGGAGCTTGTGGCTGGCTTCTCAATCACCGAATTGAACTGTATCGGCATCATGTTGATGCTGACACATTTCATTGTGATGAACGTAGGAGATCCGGGGCTCCAAACAAGAAATTCGGGGCTAGGGTCCTGGATCTTTGATGCTAACGATGCCTCTTCTGCTGTCGATAAGACCTTACACTCTATAGATGAGATTGGGGACCCTGCAAACCATAAGAGCTTACACTCTACAGAATAGAGAGACTTACCTAATGACTCTTGAGATGGAAAACAACCCTGCCATATAGACTGTTTCACTGGGAACTGCTGATCTGTGTTGGCCCAGGTACTGACCACCACTGTACAAGGTATGATAATCAATAAAATGTCATCGCTGCGGGGCATTATGGGGAAGCACACATGGCCAAGCAAAATAACATTAGCCCACTCTCTGATGCTTCAGCAGTGTGTCAAATGGTGATGGTGATTGTGCAAACCGCAAATCAAATCTCAAAATGTTCGAATTCGTGTGAAAACGCGAATATCAGGAGATTTGACTCAAACTCAATCCTCCGCGAATCAATTCGCTCATCTCTAGTCATGCGAATAATGAGCACTAAGATTCTCTACATTTAATACTTAGAGCAGAGTTTACATAGATATTATAGAAAGCTGTTTACCACTCACAGTTCAGAAGGAAAGTACTAGGTGATCACTTGCACTTGGCGTGAAGACCTGCTCAATGTATTCAATATGCTTGGCTCGGAGTTCCGTAATCAGAATTATCTGGTAAAGAAGGATTACTAGCACAATGACTCATAATATTTAAAGTGTGCTTCTTACTGTAATTACTTTGTTTTATTGAGCTTTTACTAAATGAATTTTTATTACATTTTCCTTAAAATTTGTAAACTCCTAATCTCCTGTTAACTCTTTAATGTGCATGTAAAAAATCTAGTATTGTTGGATTCTGTTGAATTTAATGTGGCTCTATCACTGAATTTCAAAACACAAACTGCAGACAACATTGAATAGATTTCATAGACCGGATGAGACTGGTATACTTTCTTTGAAAATCTATCTGAAATCAGAATGCATTTATAATCATTTATGAAAGTTTTCAGTATAAATGTCTAGCTAAAGCTAAAGCTGTACTCGTATAAAAATAATTTTAATATCAGGCATGAAAACTTTTAAAAAGCATTGTACAGCCATTCTGACTTCAGGTTTTCAAAGTCCAGTATTATAAGAGATCGAATAAATAATGTATGCGATTTGTATTGTGAAATCTGGTGACAGATCTTCTGTAGATTGCACTCTGACCCATTAGGAAACACATTGCAAGAATGATTCTTGCATACTGTAGTGTGTATCTATTCTTTTTTTTTTATTAGCTAGGTTTTTATTAAACATTTTCAATAGTATACATTAACTCATTGCCCCCATCCTGGAAAGGAAACTTATACAAAGCAACATAGATTATTTGTATGCCATTAGGAATGTAAGAAGCATGGACATGACGGCGTACGGCCAACCCGGGTTCCATCGTTTAACACGCCCCTCCCATCTTCCAGCACTCACCTTTTCCCACCAAATAAAAACACTGCACCTGTATTTCTTTTGGATAAATTTGGCCACAGAGGCCATTTTATTAACAAACAACATTAACATATTAACAGTGTTATAAAATAAATAAGAAGGGAGGGTTCTTGGAGTTAAAAATAGATCTGGCATAAATTAAACCGAACTCGAACCACCATGTTACCCTCAGCCGTCCATCACCAGCTCAAGGGCACCAAAAGCTCCCAGGGTAAAACCCCGCCCAGAGCCCAAAACCAAATGCCAGATCACCCCGCTCAATTAACCAACTGCCTGTAATTTTACCAAATTCTACCCACCGACACTTCTGTGCCAACTCCAAGAAGCCCACCCCACGCCAAAAATGAACAGCCCTGACGCCCTCAGGCTCGTGAGTGCCCCAACACCGCCAAAGCCCTCTCAATTCCCTCCTGTATAGCCAATGCCCACAAATCGATACCAATATCATTCAAGTGCACGCCATCCTTTGCCCAAAAAGTTCCAATCCCCGCCTCGAGTTCAAAATGTCGAACGTTTACTCCACCATTCCTGGACACAAAAGCTGATATGGCTCTGTTCAACTTCACTCGCTCCCTATTAATCCCCTTCAATGATCTAGCCTCCCTCCATTTTTTCCTTGGCACAATGTCAGACCAAACCGTCAACACCTCAGGAAAGGATGTCCATAACCTTAAAAAATTAAATCGAATGTCCCTCATCAATTCCCTAACCGGGCGAGCCCCCAAATCATTCCCCCCCCATATGTACCACCAAAATATCCGGCGTACGGTCCAAACGGGCTGCCTTATGAAATTCAGGCAGCACCCTTCTCCATGCCATCCCTCTAAAGCCAAGCCACCGAACCACCACTTGCTCCCTACTAAAACCCAATTGCCTACCGTCTGGCCTCACGTCTGCCCGCGGCGCCCCCCAGTAGACGAAAGAGTGTCCCAGAATCCATGCTAACAACGGGATGCCACCTGCAACAAACAACCACAAGGTATTCAATGCTTAACAAGATAAAACAACCTAAGCCCCTATACCTAATGCCGTACATAAGACAAATAACGATCAGAATTCCACCTCCCGATGCGTTTTATCACGTCCTTGCCTAAACCCAAACCATCCGCTTCTGACGCCGCGCCATTTCTAAAAGAGTGTGAGCCGTACACCTCCGGGCGAAGGCCCAACTCCCGAACTCCTTTCTTAAATACTGCTATGAATTGAAAACGTGACAAAAAATCCCCATTTTCATGGCATAATAAGGGACCCACTCACCCAAACCAAACCTGCCAGTAAGCCATTAAATATTTCCTAGGGCACATGAAAGCTCCATTAACCTCACCCAATACTACCCGCTTGCCTCTGCCCAATTGATCTGTCTTCCCACGCCTGATCCAAAATTCAATGCCCCTATCCCAACAGCTAACATCCTCTGCAAACAAACCCCCAACCTTATTCCTGCTTGGTGCCACCAATTCACCTAATCTCAGTGCACCAAAAAACGCCAATGAAAAAGCCAACCTAAACAGTGTAGCTTCAAAAACTGAACAGCATATCTTATCCAACACTAAACCCAACGGTTCCAAGATGCTAAAAGACACCGGTCTTCTTTTATCTAACACCTTAATTCCTCTCCTAAAGCCCCTAAGTGCTTGCTTCACTAAAAGGACTTCGTAACATCTTTTTTCCCCTGCAATTTAAAACCAAACGCAAGTCCTGCAACGAATTTGCCCACTTTTGAAACAGACCACCCAACCTCCGCTGCCCTTCCCACAAGAAAAAACACCGCCATCTCTCTATCTACGTCACTCTTCACCAAGCCCCATTGCAGCATCCAACTTTGCCATACTCGCCACGATGCCTCGTATGATGACCAGGTCTGCCTTGTAATGGACTCCCGTATTAACCATCCCGCTCCTCCATAACCAGCTGCCACAGATGCGAAGGGCATTCCTGTCCCACGTCCTCTGCCTCTGGTGCTAGCACCCGGAAACGATCCCACTGGAAACGAGACAAGGCATCTGCAATGGAATTTTGTACACCTGGAACATGGACTGCTGTAATCCAAGCGTTTAAATTAAGACAACAAAGAACTAGTTCCCTCAACAGCCTAATCACAGGCAGAGATGAGGCCGACAAGCTGTTAATGACAGACATCACTCCCATATTATCGCAATGAAACCGTATTCTCCTGTTCGCAAAACACTCCCCCCAAATTGAAACCGCAACAACAATAGGAAACAATTCCAACAACGCCAGGTTCCTCGTAAAACCCCTCTCCTTCCACACACTTGGCCATACTCCAACACTCCAACGCCCCTTCCAATAGGCCCCATAACCAGCACCTCCCGCAGCATCTGTAAAAATCTCACAATCAAAACTGCTCAAAAACTCGTGCTGAATTAACGACCTACCGTTATACTTTTCCAAAAACAACTTCCAAACCTTCAAATCCTCCTTTGTTCCTTATTTAAACAAATGAAATGATGCGGCGCTCGCACTCCTGCTGTCGCACCTGACAACCTGCGACAAAATATTCGGCCCATTGGTATAATCCTGCATGCAAGATTCAAACGACCTAACAGTGATTGTAACTCCTTTAGCGTCACCTTATGCAACCTCCTGACTCTATCAACCTCCTGCTTGAGCAAACTCAATTTGTCATCAGGTAACCGACACTCCATCCTCTCTGAATCAATTAAAATGCCCAAAAAACTTAAAATGGTGCAAGGTCCTTCTGTTTTTTCCTCCGCCAATGGTACGCCAAAATGATCCGCTACCCACACCATGGTACCTAACAAATTCCTAAACAACAACGATTGTGGAGGACCTATAAACAAAAATCATCCAAATAATGAATGACCGAATGAACTTGACGCGCCCAGGGGATGGGGACGACTCGGTACCCGGGCCTTTGCCTGGTTTTGGGGATGTCGCGGTGGTCGGCTCCTGGGCCCGTACCCTGGGGTCACTCTTGTAAAAGGGGATTGGAACTTGGATAAAATAAATAAAACAGTTCGTGACGCCACCTGTGGTACCTGGTAATGATTACCAGCGCTGCTTCAGACCTCCGGGGGTGTTGGGATGGCAGCTGAGGTGTTTCTGCTCCCCACAGGTGGAGCGGACCCCCGGGGCAGTGTGGAGTTTGATAGTGGATGGTGATGCTGGGGCTTGTAGTGCAGGTGGGATGGTGCAGCAGGAGTAACTGACAGAGACAGGGGTTTCGCTTCAATACCTTTACTGGTGCGGATGTCAGGTACGGTCCAGGGTACTCAGTAGGATGGATGCACTTCAGGACTTCTCCCCAGTGAGCGGGTATAAGGCCTCCTGGTCCGTGTCTGCCTCTCTGCATGCTCCTGGCCAGCCTGCAACTGGGCCTAGCTTATGTGTCACGCTGTTCCTTCACCTGTCGCTCGGTAGTAGGACCATCTGCTGACAACCACTATCCCTGGGCACCGGGGCCTTTGTGGTTCCTGGTCCTGTAGTGGGTCTAGCTTCAGGTCGGCCAGGGACTTGTAGTCCTCCTGGAATGCAGGTGATCCCTACTGGGTATAAAGGGACCCTGCAGGCGTGGACCCGGTGTCCGGTTTGTATATCGGGGTGAGCCTATGATGCACCTCTGCCCCCTCAACTCCTCTCTCCTTTCTCCTCTTGCCTTCAGCCACACTCGGGGCCCTCAGAACTCAGCAGCAGACGTGCTGCGTCTTCGCTGCTCTCAGCGTCAGCACGCTTTCAGACTCTCTGGCTCTGTCTGACTAATCTCAACTGCCTGGCTTCACCCTCCATATATATATCCCTAACGGGCTCCCTCTGGTGGTGTGAGGTGGAAGGGTGGAGGTGTTTGTATGTAATGAGGGCCTCTTGTGGAGAAGTCCATCCATGCACCCTGGGTCCTGTGGTACCTGTGAACAGCAGGGTGCCACAAACTGATGCCAAGTCCCTCACCACCCATTTCAAAAAAGTACTAAACGTTTCAAACAGGGAACACAAAATTGCACAGCCCATTGGCAAACACCTATCCACGTAATATTTTCCTTTCCAAAAACAACCTAACAACGGGATGCTATCCGGGTGAACTGGCAGCAACCTAAAAGCCGACTCGATATCAGTCTTAGCTAGCAACGAACCTGGCCCATATCTCCGTACCCATTGCACCGCCGCATCGAATGATGTATACTCAACCGAACACAATTCTTGCGCAATGCCATCAATCACAGAAAGCCCCTTAGGGTACGACAAATGCTGAATCAAGCGAAACTTATTCAGCTCTTTCTTGGGCACAACCCCCAACGGCGAAATAATCACCTTGCTACTAGGTAATTCCTGAAACGGACCGGCCATCCTACCCAATTCAACCTCTTTTGCCAACTTCACACTAACCACTTCCGGATGAAGGGAAGCCGACATCAAATTTTTAACAGAAAAGGGGACCTCGTGATCAGGAGGAGGAATTCTAAAACCCTCCAAGAAACCATCTGAAATGACCTTAGCCTTCAACTGCTTCCGGATACCTACTTAGAAAGGGGGCCATCTCGTGAAGCCTCACCGGAGTCACCCCCTTGACCGGTGCCCATTGACAGCTTTCCCTTACCCTTTTTAAAGCATTTAGATGCTCTGTGTGAACTTCCGTTACAAGGGAGCACACATGTTTAAATTTGCAGAAGTTCCCGTACTTACATTGGCCATCATTAAATTGCCAGCAAGTTCCCGCTTCCTTCTTAGTGCTTTGTGCCCCCTGGCTACTTCCCCCGTGTCCTGCTGATTGGTTCCCACTACTGCTGCTCCTGTGAAAGGACTGCCAATACCTCACCAGAGCCATAACCTTCAGCCACAACCCTATGTCCTTTTGATCCCATCTAATCTCCGGGCGGACTGCCTTCCTCTGCCAAAATTGCTCGTCGTATCGTAACCATGTCTGGCCCCCATAAGTACAATGAGCCTCTCCTATAGCATCTAGGTAACAAAATAAACCCGAGCAATTATCCGGAAATTTTTCTCCAATGACGCTAGCCATTATTGCAAAAGCTTGCAACCAATTGACAAACGTCTGAGGAATCAACCTCCACCTACACTTCTCTTCCTCCTCTTTTTTACTGTCGTCCTTTTTTCCCTTGTCCAAATTAAACTTTTCCAGAGGAAGTAGGGAAAAAATGTCAACATATTCATCCCGCCATATTTTTTCTTTAACCTCTTTTTTCAAGTTTGGCCCCAACGGCCCCTCAAAGCACACATATACCTCCCCTTTTGCCCTATCATCCAGTTTTACGGCATCCGCTTTATCCTTTTCTTTCTGCACGGAAACCGATACACCCGAAGGTGCCCCCACTACACACACCGCCGACCTTGCAGATTCACTCCCCACCTGCGACACTACAGGTCGACTATGTAACCAAGAACCCACCAGAGATAACCCAGCCTCGCTGGCTCCACCAACGTCTATCCTAGCCATGAATTGTGACATGCTTGCCAAAATATCCCTGAGCCCCACGACATCCGACCCACGCATCCCCCTAACATTTTCCCCGCTGGGCCCTGCCAACTGCCTATCCTCCGCCCCATCCACTAACGACCCCGCGGGTGACAAACCATACATAGACGCATACTTACCGAGCTGCGCAGGTGCTGTGTCCCCGCCAGCCATACGTCCCGAGTCCTGTTGATTCCTTGAGTTGTCCTGATCCCCTCCGTATTCCGATCCTCCAGATTCTTGCTGCTGCTCAAGGCCTGCGCCCCTGGCCTCCTCGTCACCAGGGGGGACCTGAGCACGTGACGGTGCTTCCGCAGCTCATCCACCGCCTGTCTCTGCCGTCTGTGGCCTCGCACAACCTCTGGACCCGGACTCACTAGCCCGGTCCGTGCTGATCCGTGGGAGACTGCAGGCAACTCCCTGCCACTGCCCGCCGCTCTGCTATCCTGGATCCGGTGGCTAGGGACAGGCAGCAGGTCAGCAAACTGCTGCTGCCTGTAAAAACGCCGTGCTGTCCTCCACTGGTGATTGGTCTGGCAGGCACCCCGACTGGAACCTCGCCAGGTATGCCTGCCGTGCTGCTGCTCCTTCTTGACCCTTTGCTATAAGCCACCCGCCGCCGAGAACCTCTGCCGGCTCTAGTTGTGGGGGACAGCGTTGTCGGTGCACGCACCACTTCCTGCCCGGCCCGGTCACGTGCCGCAGGCACAGGAAGTGACACGGGCCGAACTTCCGGTGAAGCCACGCCCCATGACTGGTGACGTGGCTGAGATGCGGGCCTTACTTCCGGCGTGGCCCGGGCTCTGTTACTGCGGCGCACCGCCGGAGCAGGCCGCACTTCCGGTGGGGCCCTCGCTTCGGTCCCGGACTGCAACCCTCTGACATCAGCGCCAGCAGGCCGGCTGAGCAGATTCCTGCAGTGGCGGGCGTGGCGGCGGGGGATTCCGCCACCATGCTCACCTGACTCATGGTCCCCTGAGGGGCTCCGCAGCCTGCGTCTGCTGCGCTCGGACATCTCGGGTGAGAGCCTCTCGGGGGGTCGCGTTCTCCTTGCTCTCCTTCCCGACCCTGCCGGCGATTCTTCGGCTGTGACATTACCCAGCAACTCTGCAAGCTGTGACTCCAGCCACCCTCCTCGCCTGGATTGAGCTGCGTCCTGCTGTCTGTTAATCAAGGATTCCACCGTCTCCATTACGCCCGGTCAGTGTCCACAATTGATGGGTGAGTGGGTCATATTTTTTTTTTTTGTCTTTTACTATGAACTTTCTCTTACTACTCCCCTGCCGGACTGACTATTTCCTGCACTTTTTCCTTAATATAATTCCCCCCCCCCCCCAAATGCCCGCTCCCTCCACTCTTATACCCAATCCAGATCTCTTTGTTTCAAAAATTGTACCCTCCTGGCCAATCCCGGTCATGTGGGGCTTCCTTCTAGTTTCCTTTGCTTCCAGCCCCCTTCTAGACTTAAACCTCTCAGACAAATAGAAAATCATGTATCAGTAATATTTTTTAAACAGTACATAGAGTACAAGAATAGGAGCCAATGTTCCCCCATTTGTCTTCCAATCCAGTCTATTCATGAAATATTCTGTCCCTAATTAATATTAATGGAGCTAGACAACAAGTGCCTGGCCAAATATTTGTAACCTTCCCTTTTTGTACATACAAATGTTTCTAATCTAAAGAGAATGTTGGTTCTATCTACTGTACATTTTCTATCACAGTAAGGGCATTACATCTTCCCAGTGAAAAGTGATGAATTTTCTAGCTTGACATAGTTCATGAAGAATATCAAGTCCATAACTCTTCATCACAGCTATTTCAGACACATCCTAAAATATACCGCAGTTAAATCCTATTTAACTTCAACTTGGTAACAGGGATTGACTCGTGCAGACATTGTCATTTGTGATTCCCATATTAAAAACAAGTACAGGAGTCCTATAAACGATATGTAAAGGTTAAGGCTGAGTTCACACGATGCGTTTTTCATGCGTTGCCGCAGCGTTTTTGCAGTTGCGTAAACGCCGCGGAAACGCATGAAAAATGCATGGTAGAAGGGCAGCAATGTTCCCCAATTGAAATCCGCATGTGCTGTGCCCATGATGCGGATTTTTCCGCAGCGTAAACGCTGCGGTCAAAAATCCGCAGCATGTCAATTAATTTTGCGGAAACGCTGCTCTTTTGCTGCCATTGACTTGCATTAGACCGCATGGAATCCGCATCACTGTATATGTTGATGCGCTTTTCATGCGGTCTAATGTGCGGATGGTACCCGGGTGTGGATGAGAGGACTCTCATCCAGACCCAGGTACCATTAAAAAAAGAAGAATAAAATAAAAAATATATATATTCTCACCTTCTGACGGCCCGCGCAGCGCTCCTGCTTGGTTCCCCGCACTTCGCGGTTGAATGAAGAAGGACCTTCGCTGACGTCACGTGACGCTGACGTCGGAAGGTCCTAAAGTCTTCACTGCCGGCAGCCGGGACCGAGCGAAGCAGGACACCGGGGGCCATCAGAGGGTAAAGTATATATTTATTTTTTATTTTTTGACATTCACACACTATATAAATCCATGCCGGTTGCATGGATTTATATAGTGTGAAGTTGACAAGCACTTTCCAAGTGATGCTAAAATCGCTTGGGAAGCGCTTGTCAACCCGCATGCGGAAATGAAAGTGAAGACCGCTTCATTTCCGCATGTCCCTGGCAGGAAACCGCATGTACAATCCGCATGCGTTTTTTCCTGCCAGAGAGATGCAGAAACGCTCAGGAAAAAATCCTGAGCATTTCTGCATCGTGTGCACATACCCTAAAGCAAAGTTGAGATGTAGACTTAAAGGGGTTTTCCCATAAATGAAAGTTGATTTTAATCAATAGATCTTGGAATAATAATAAGTTCCACAATTGGATGTGTTTAAATAAAATGTTCCTGTGCTGAGATAATCTTATAAATGTGCCCCCGCTATGTACTGTGTAATGGCTGTGTCTGACTGTACAGGAACATGGTCTGATCATACCACATCTCCTGGGCAGGGGAGGAAGCAAAAGTGTATACAGACATTACAGCATGGGATCACAGCTGATTCTTTCTATGAGGCAAAACCATTTCCCTGCCTGTTTTTAAACAGTCAGTGATGTGACTGTTCTAGAGGACAGCACTCTCTACACTGACAGGAGTGTAATCACTCCTGTCAGTGTATAGTGCTGAGCTGCCGGGAGAGAGGTCATGCGAGTTTATCAGATCATGATCAGCTGATGAGCTCCAGTGACCTCACTTACTGCCCTGCTGCATGAGAATTTTCTGCGGCACAAGGATTCCCTAGCGTTTTTGGCCAATTTCCACGCAGAAAAAATACTGCAAAAATGCACCAAAAATGCACCGTGTGCACACAGCCTTATACTCCAAATGTAGCTTACCGGTAGTGGTGGAGCATGGTCACAGGAGGCAGGGTTGCTGCTGCAGGAGGCCGGCGGTGGCAGGAGTGGGGCGATGTTGCGGGCCCCGGGCTTGAAGGAGGGAGTGTCTAGGTGGTGCGAGGCTGAGGGCCCTGGGCTTTCATAAGTTCTCGAGATCACCTCCTCCTCCCAGCCCAAGACCCGCAGCATTGCCTCACTCCTGCTGCCGCTGGCCTGCCTCCTGCAGAGGCGACCCTGCCTCCTCTGACCCCACTCCACCACAGCCGCCCCCCCTCGGTATGCTACCATAAAATCGGACTATAAGACGCACCACCATTTTGTTTTAAAAAAAATGTTTTCCTATTTTCCGCCCATAATTTGGGGTGCGCCTTATGGTCCTATGTGTCTTATAGTCCGCAAAATATGGTACATGCACCATTTTTGAAGAATTTAACACACCAATGGGTGATGGTTCTGACGGTGTAACCTCAGCCAATGGGGGGGATATGCACCTATACCTTCCAAGACCTTCTTATACCATGTGATGAGTTACATGGTGTAGCATCAGCCAATGGGTGATGTTTCTAACGGCACCGCCCACTCATCCGAGCTACCGCCCCCCCACAGGCGCCACGTACCGTGCGCATGCGCGGGAGCCGGGAAGCGTCACAGGGCTCCCGGTCATGCGCACAGCCCTGTGTGACACCGCAAGGGACACAGCGCCGGACAAGAGGTGGGCGCATGCGCACCGCATCACAGATGCCACAGGTGGGCAAGGGCAACCACATAAATCCCACCCCTAAGAACAAATACAGCAAATACAGTAGATGTGCAAATACATATATATATATATATATATATATATATATATATATATATATTACAAACAATTTAGAGGGTCACACAAAGGATTCTTCTGGTGATTCGTCCCATTAACGTAGATACATTGTCTTAACACAAGGAGCAGCAGTTTTCCCTAAGGTGATGGCCCCAAAGCAACTCTGTATTGGCTTTCAAAAGGAAGATCACTGTCAGGTAAGAATAGAGAGATAAACAATGAATGACAAATGACACATAAAAAATAATAAAATATCATTATATAAATTAAAAAATAAGGAACAGAAAAAACCAACCAGGGGAGATAGGGATGCTTACAGGAAAGGCACAAAACTAACAGTCTCATTGAGACCATGTGGTACCATTGAACCCAGGACTGTGATCCATCGAGTCTCCTTTTGGGCCAATATCTTTTTCAGGTTGCCTCCTCTAATGCCACCATGCACAACATCAATGCCTTTCATGGCCAAGGTCTTTCCATTACAGTTGTGGAACTGTCTAAAATGTCGTGGCAGAGTTTTTAATATAGAGGGATCGGCCACTGTGCTGGCAGAAGCAATATCGCGAACATGTTCCCTAGTCCTCATCCTCAGCTCTCTGGACGCCAAGCCCACATATACCTTTGGGCAGCCACATGTGGCATAGTAAACCACATGGGTCGTGCTGCAGGAAATATATTGGTTAATGTTAAATTGGCGCATTCCATCAACAGAGCTGAAGGTGGTGGCACGGGATATATTAGCACATGCCGTACAGTGGCCACATGGAAAGCAGCCTTGTAGAGGGTGTCTAGCACCAAAAGGATTGGGGGTACGGGGCGCATAATGGCTCCGAGTTAAAATATCCTTGAGATTCTTAGAACGCCTTGGAGTCATCATTGGGGTAGCTCCAAGGCTTTCCGCCAAACAAAGTTCCATCATGAGGTTTGGCCAATGTTTTTTCATGGCTGCCCTCATGGTGTCCCATTCGTGGTTAAATGTGGAGATGAACCTGATCTTCTGATCAGATCCACATCCACCAACTCTGGGTCGGAGTAATTGGCCACGAGTAGTATTTTTGGCCCTATTATATCCGACCCTCACATTCCTATGGCTATATCCCCTTTGGAGGAACCTATCCCTAAGATCACCGGCCTGCTTCTCAAACCGCTCATCCGTGGAGCATATTCGTCTCATTCGAAGGTACTGACCAACCGGGACGGCCTTGATGGTAGCGCTGTGATGAGACGATGAGGCATGCAGAAGAGAGTTCACTGATGTTTCTTTTCTGAAGACATCAGTCTGGAGAAAGGATGATTCATCCACTTCCAGAAAATCAATCTGTTTAGTGCTGTATTTATAAGTAAGTTTAATATTTAGCGAATTCTCATTCAAGCTTCTCATAAAATTGTTGAGCTCCCCCACAGTACCCTGCCAAAAAAATAAAACAACACCAATATACCTCAGCCAGCCCTGCACATGGTCCACCGCCCCCGCTGCCGAAAATACCCCTCTCCCAATGGCCGAGGAATAGATTGGCGTACGAAGGCACACAGGCCGCGCCCATGGCGGTTCCACGTTGCTGAAGGTAAAAAGAGTCTTTAAAAACAAAAAAAATTGTGCATGAGTACAAATTGGAGGAGCTCAACTATCAGATCACACAGCGGGCCATACCGGTTGCTCCCCCCAAGAAAGAAGCAGACAGCTTCCAACCCATGTTTATGGTCAATACATGAATACAGAGACTCAATGTCTGCCGTTACGATGATCAAATCTGGATTCACGAAGATCCCGTCAACCCTATTCAGGACGTCCGTCGTGTCTTTAACATATGAAGGGAGAGTTTCCACCAATGGTTTTAGGTAATAATCTATGAACCTACATACAGGGTCACAGAGTCCATCAATCCCTGACACAATTGGACACCCCGGGGGGGTTGACGGGATCCTTGTGGATCTTAGGAAGCAGATAGAAGGTCGGGATCCTAAGGTAGGATACCGTTAGGCCCTCCCAAACCTTCTTAGTGATTATGCCCATATCAAAGGCCTTGAATAATATATCTTGTAATTGTCTGGAAAAGGAAGACAGGGGACTATGTGGTAATTTCATATATGTATTTCTGTCCCGTGACTGTCGGAAAGCCTCCTTTTCGTATAACGTATTAGGCCAAATCACTATGTTTCCCCTCTTGTCCGCTGCTTTAATTACTACGTCATCAAATTGTTGGAGTTCAGCAATAGCTGATCTCTGCTGTTGTGTGAGGTTATCAAAACGTCTCCTTACGGATATATTCCTAAATTCTTCCGTAACTAATTTAGTAAAGATCTCTACAGGTGCGCAGAGGGACAAGGGGGGAAACCTAGTAGACCTAGGCATAATAGCAGAAGGGAACAAACCTTCCTGTGAGGGTAGTTGTTCTCTCAAAAGATCTTCTAAAGCCTCCAGGGCTCTAATCTCAGCTGAAGTGTCTAACCCTTGTTCTGGCATCCTTTGAGTATTGTGCAATTTCCTGAGGATTAATTTCGGAGAGAAAATATGAAGATCCTTTAAGGCTGCAAAGAAATTCAAAGAGTTAGTTGGAGAAAAGGTGAGGCCTTTAGCCAATACCTCGACCTGTGATTTGGTCAGTATATGGTTTGATGGTTTGAGAGGTTAATTACCTGCAGAGTATTATTTCTATTGTTTTTTTTGCTAATCATTTTTGAATTTGTGGGGGGCGCCTGGCGTATAGGCTGTCTCCCTCTATTTATGGTTATGGCCATAGAGCTCTCCTCCTCTCTTTCCCTCCATTTCTGTATTGCTCCAGAATTCTGTTCATTTCCCGATGCCACCGATATACTGGAGGCTGACCTGGATCGTGATTTGGAGCTAGATCTAGAGGGAGCCCTTGATTGATTTTTCGGTGTCCTCCATCTATATACTCTGTTCAGTTGTTGATCGTTAATATCCCTTCGTAGTTTTTTGACTTTTTCACTTCTCTGACCTCCTTCTCCCATTTTTGATAATCCTGATAGATCCCATTGTTGAACTTCTTAAGAGCCTCAACAGAAAGTTCACTTTTAATTGTAGTTTGTAGTTCATCCATCTCTGACTCCATCTCAGTGAGAGTGGATGAATTTAATTCAGATAACAATCTTTGGAAGCCAGTGGAACAGGTGTTAGACAATCCTTCCCATTTATCTTTAAAAGTATCATTATCTTCAGGGAATGCTGGAAACACCGGGATCCTTAGACCCCATGGTATTACCCCCTCTGTATGTATTTTGAAGAAAGGCTCGGTTCTACCAAATCCGAGTTCTTTTTTTTACCATATCTTTGTATTTTGCCATTTTTTCCTGTAAGCATACACCACCAACCCCAAGGTCAGTGTCATCACCGTCTTTGAAAACATCATTTAATTGCAGGAGCCACGTCTCATTACGTGTCCTATAGTCCATGTCAACCCAGGGCAGAACTGTGGATAACACAGAAATAGCAAATATTATACAACAACCCATTTGGATCACAAACATCATGATTAGAGGTTCAAAAGTGGGAACAGTGCCCCTTTTGTCCACCAAAAACAACTCCATATACATGCCATAATTTATAACAAGGAGAAAAATGGAGCCTTCAATAGCTTAGAACGATTATTCAAATTTTATTACATATAAAGATTAAAATCAGTAACAAAAAACACCCATATAACATTTATGCACAAAAAGTGATCAACACAGACCTCAGGCTGTGAGTAACCAGTGGCGCCAATTACAATGTGGTATCATGAATAGTGACTATGCCACAAGGGCATTCCTATACATAGTACATACTGATAGTATCTAATGAGTCCATAAGTTAAACCCTGAGCCAAAGGGAAGGTATAGTACCTAGTACATCTTGGTAGTTATCAATAGGCTCAAGGGAGAATACATATTAAATAACTGGACTCATGAACATACCCAGCAGTTGGAGATGGACGCCAATGGGACCGTCAGCCTGGTGAGAAGATTCCCCACGTCCCCTACGCACGTTTCGCTTGTATAAATGACCGCTTCATCATGGGGGAATATGCACCTATACCTTCCAGGACCTTCTTACACCATGTGATGAGTCACATGGTGTAGTCTCAGCCAATGAGTGATGGTTCTGACGGTGTAGCCTCAGCCTATGGGGGAATATGCACCTATACCTTCCAGGACCTTCTTATACCATGTGATGAGTCACATGGTGTAGCCTCAGCCTATGAATGATGTTTCTAACGGCGCATGCGTGCCCACTCATCCGAGCTACCGCTCCCCCACAGGCGTCACGTACCGTGCGCATGCGCGGGAGCCGGGACGCGTCACAGGGCTCCCGGTCATGCGCACAGCCCAGTGCGACACCGCAAGGGACACAGCGCCGGATAAGAGGTGGACGCATGTGCACCGCATCACAGATGCCACAGGTGTGCAAGGGCAACCACATAAATCCCACCCCTAAGAACAAATACAGCAAATACAGTAGATGTGCAAATACATATATATACAGTGTGTTCCAAATTATTATGCAAATAATATTTTCTCAGATTTTCCCAAATTGCCTATATGAATTGCAGTCATTGTAATTTTCCAGTCAAATAACTATTAGAGTATAATTGAAAGGTTTTTGTACAAACTGCCTATGATAACAGTATATTTTTAAAAAAATTAAAAACTCAAACTGCACTCAAAATGCATGTTCCAAATTTTTATGCACATCAGAGTTTTCAACCTTTTCATTTGAATAAAGAACAAAAAAATGGTCATTTTTGAAATTATAAGCATTAGCAGGTTATTACAAACTGAAATCAAACAGTTTTCAACTCAAAGCTTTATTCTAGATGATGTTACATTTGCACTTAGGACCGCTTGTTCGAAAGCAGCTTCTGAACTCTCTCGTCCATTGAATTTGTCAGGTTTTGGATGGTTTCTGCTTTAATTGTTTTGCATGAGGACAGAATACCCTCCCAGAGCTGTTGCTTAGATGTGAACTGCCTCCCGCCATTATAGACACTCCTTTTAATGATGCTCCAGAGGTTCTCAATGGGGTTGAGGTCAGGGGAGCATGGGTGCCACACCATAAGTTTGTCCCCTTTTATGCCCATAGCAGCCAGAGATGCAGATGTGTTATGTGCAGCATGAGATGGGGCATTATCATGCATGAAATGATCTCGATGGTCCAGATGGATGGAGTGGAGGATGGCTGGTTGATGGACACCCCATGCAAACACGGCTACGGCGCTAACAAGGAGGAGGTGGAGTAATGTTTTGGTCTGGAATCATGGGGAGAGAGATTATCGGCCCCTTTAGGATCCCTGAAGGGGTAAAGATGAACTCCATAATGTATGTTGAGTTTCTCAAACAGCACTTCCTTTCTTGGTTCAAGAAGAAGAACCGTGCATTCCGCAGCAAGATCATTTTCATGAGGAGCATGATGATGATGATAGAAGTTAGCATCTGCTTTGTTTTCTTGGAATGCAAGCGCATGTATGTAGTAGCAGCTAGGCCTGAGGTGGTCAGTGTTTTGGCGCATATCCTACCTCCTCCGAGGATTGCTGGATGTCTTCCTGCTACTATCCCAGTTCTATGATTCCCGTTAAAACAAAGCTTCAGGTGATGAATGATGGATGAGGTGGTGGCAAAGGAGAAAGAGCAGGAGGAACAGGGACCATTCACATCAATATCAGGCCAGTCAACCACACATGTCTTGTAGGATATGTTTCTGTACAAAAAGGAGCGGTTCGGCTACACAGTTATAGGGCATGCAGTGAGTGCAATGCCTACCAAAAATTTCGAGGCACTCCAATGCCCCTTGGAAGTGACATGGAGGTCAGAGGGCCTTAACTAAACCATTTTTTCCATTTATAGCAACTGGGCCTCCTGTGCACTGTTGGCCTAAGCAGTGAATGGAAGGCTTTCCAAAAATTATGAGGAACTGCAATGCCCCTTGAAACAGACGTGGATTACAGCATACTAAAAACCTTCTACCCGTTATTGGGGAGTGGGTCTCCCTTAGTGTTCGCCTATGCATTGAAAAGGAAAAGCTGACTAAAATTAGGAGGAAACGCAATGCCCGTTGGAAGAATGGTGGAGTTCGCAGTGGAATAAAAAGACAATATCAATGCCCCTTGAAAAAGTGGGGGAGGTCGCAATAGCTTAACAAGACGGTTTTAATGCCCCTGGGAAAAGTGGTGGAGGTCTCAGTAGCTTAACAAGACGGTTTTAATGCCCCTTGGAAGAGATGTTGAGGTCGCAGTGGAATAAAAAGACAATATCAATGCCCCTGGGAAAAGTGGTGGAGGTCGCAGTAGCTTAACAAGACGATTTTAATGCCCCTTGGAAGAGACGTGGAGGTCGCAGTAGCTTAACAAGACGGTTTTAATGCCCCTTGGAAGAGACGTGGAGGTCGCAGTAGCTTAACAAGACGGTTTTAATGCCCCTGGGAAAAGTGGTGGAGGTCGCAGTAGCTTAACAAGACGGTTTTAATGCCCCTTGGAAGAGACGTGGAGGTCGCAGTGGAATAAAAAGACAATATCAATGCCCCTGGGAAAAGTAGTGGAGGTCGCAGTAGCTTAACAAGACGGTTTTAATGCCCCTTGGAAGAGACGTGGAGGTCGCAGTGGAATAAAAAGACAATATCAATGCCCCTGAGAAAAGTGGTGGAGGTCGCAGTAGCTTAAAAAGACGGTTTTAATGCCCGTAGGAGAAGTGGTGGAGGTCGCAGTAGCTTAACAAGACGGTTTTAATGCCCCTTGGAAGAGACGTGGAGGTCGCAGTGGAATAAAAAGACAATATCAATGCCCTTGCGAAAAGTGGTGGAGGTCGCAGTAGCTTAACAAGATGGTTTTAATGCCCCTGGGAAAAGTGGTGGAGGTCACAGTGGAATAAAAAGACAATATAAATGCCCCTGGGAAAAGTGGTGGAGGTCGCAGTAGCTTAATAAGACGGTTTTCATGCCCCTTGGAAGAATGGTGGAGGTTGCAGTGGAATAAAAAGACAATATCAATGCCCCTGGGAAAAGTGGTGGAGGTCGCAGTAGCTTAACAAGACGGTTTTCATGCCCCTTACAAGAGCCATGCAGTACAGCATATTAAAAACATTATTCCCATTATTGGGGAGTGGGTCTCCCATAGTCTTTGCCTATGCCTTCCAAGCAAAAGCTGCCAAAAATTAGGACGGAGGAACTTGCAATGCTGGCAACACGGACCACGGTCACCCTGGTGGTACAGCGGTGGTGGAGGCTGAGGATAAGGAGAAGAGCAAAACACAGCCAAAATGAGGAAGCGTATACCCATGTGTGGGTGTGAAGTGGTGCATGGGAATACACCCGAAATAACAGTGGATTTGACTTTATGTTACTCTGCTGTCATTTGGTGGTGATGAGAAGTCTGGCCCAATCCAGCCCTTGTTCATTTTGATACGGGTCAGCTTGTCAGCATTGTCAGTTGACAGGCGAGTGCGCTTATCATTTATAATTCCCCCAGTGGCACTAAAAACATGCTCCGATAACACGCTAGCGGCAGGGCAGGCCAGCACCTCCAAGGCGTACAGAGCGAGTTCATTCCAAGTGTCCAGCTTGGATACCCAATAATTAAAAGGCACAGAGGAATCACGGAGGATGCTGGTACGGTTGGCAAGGTACTCCCTCACCATCTTTTGAAACTTTCCACTCCTTGTGAGAGTACCCCGCACCTCAGGGCCTGTAAGCTGGGCGGGTCTCAGAAAACTGTCCCAGAATGTTGACAGTGTTCCCCTGCCTCTGCTGGATTGGAGTTGCGTCTCTCTCACCTGTACGCCTTGGTTGGTCAACGAACTGTGACCTCTGCCGCTAGCGTGTTCAGATGGGAATTTTTTTAACAGTTCTGCAGCAAGGACCTTCTGGTACTGCCCCATTTTTGTGGACCTCTCCACCTCAGGAATAAGAGAGTGAAAGTTCTCCTTGTAGCGGGGGTCTAAAAGTGTCACCAACCAGTAATGACTGTCACCCAACATTTTGACAACGCGAGGGTCACGGTTAAGGCAGCATAACATAAAGTCAGCCATGCGTGCCAGACTGGTAATGTGCAAGACTTCCGTGTTCTCACCAAGATGACGACTGACCATGCTCTCCTCCTCCTCCTCCCCCATGTCCTCAGGCCACCCACGCTGAACCGACTGTATGAGAGTTGTACAGGTACTACCGTCTACAGCGCATGATACTAGCTCCTGTTCTTCCTCCTCCTCCTCCTCCTCTCCCTCATTGTCCCCCAATGCACGTTGGGATGAGATGAGGCTGGGCTGTGTGTAATCGCCCGCTATGGCTTCTTGATCCATCTCAGCATAGTCTGGCTGCAATGCCTCCTCTTTAATTCACTGCAGAGAGCGTTGCAAAAGACAGACAAGTGGGATGCTGACGCTAATGATGGCGTCATCGCCACTCACCATCTTGGTGGACTCCTCAAAGTTTGTCAGGATGGTACATATGTCAGACATCCAGGTCCACTCCTGAGGTCTTATGTGTGGAGTCTGACCTGAATATCTACGGCCTTGTTACAGCTGGTACTCCAAAACTGCTCTCTTCTGCTCACAAATCCTTTGCAACATGTGGAGGGTAGAGTTCCAACATGTGGGGACATTACACACCAGTCGGTGTGCCGAAAGCTGCAAACGCTGCTGCAACACAGCAAGGGCGGCGGAAGCTGTAGCCGACTTGCGAAAATGAGCTGACAGGCGGCGTACTTTGACGAGCAGATCTGGCAACTCGGGATACAATTTAAGAAACTGCTGAACCACGAGGTTAAGCACATGAGCCAGGCATGGTACGTGTGTGATCTCGCCTCGCCTCAGAGCCGCCACCAGGTTACAGCCATTGTCACACACGACCATGCCTGGATGTAGGTTCAGCGGTCTCAGCCACAGATCTGCCTGCTCTTTCACAGCTGTCCACAACTCACAAGCAGTGTGAGGTTTATCACCTAAGCTTATGAGTTTCAGCACAGCCTGTTGCTGCTTGGCTGAGGCAGTACTGCAGTGCTTCCAGCTTGTAACTGATGTGGTGATATCTGAGATGGAGGCTGAACATGAGGAGGAGGAGGAGGATGATGCGCAGGAGCTGTACACTGTGGGGGCAACTCTGACTGCCATAGGGCCCGCAATCCTCGGTGTGGGGAGGATGTGTTCGGTCCCAAGGTCCGACTGCGTCCCAGCTTCCACTATCTTTACCCAGTGTGCCGTCAGGGAGATGTACCGTCCCTGGCCACAAGCACTTGTCCACGTGTCCGTTGTCAGGTGGACTCTCCCAGTAACTGCGTTGTTGAGGGCACGGCAGATGTTTTTGGACACGTGCTTGTGTAGTGCGGGGATGGCACACCGGGCAAAATAGTGTCGGCTGGGGACCGAGTACCGAGGGACGGCCACCGCCATAAGGTTGCGGAAGGATTCCGTCTCCACCAGCCTAAAAGGCAGCATTTCCAACGCAAGCAGTCATGAAATGTGCGAATTTAGGACTGTGGCCTGTGGGGCATTGGCTGCAAATTTGCGCTTTCGTTCAAAGCTCTGGGATATGGACAATTGAACGCTGCGGTGGGACGTGGACGTGGACGTTGATGCTGTTTCTTTAGAAACTGCCATAACAAGTGAAGACTGAGAGGAGGGGGCATCTTTGCATGCAGTATGGACAGGGGATTGCCTTGCATGCACAACAGGGGGTTCTATTACATGCACAACAGCGGAAGAAGCAGTGGTGACACCCGCTGACACTGGTTGTGGACCCTGGGGTTCGCCCCATAAAGTCGGGTGCTTTGCTGCCATGTGCCTGATCATGCTGGTGGTGGTCAGGCTGGTAGTTTTGTCACCCCTGCTGATGCTGGCATGGCAGGTGGTACAAATGGCCTTTTTGGGGTTATCAGCAGAGTCTTTAAAAAAATTCCAGACTCTGGAAGACCTACCGGTTGTACTGGCAACGTCCCTCGTGTTGGTGTTACGGGGAACTGTTGCCCGCCTTCTGTGTGCGGCCACCACACTGCTTCTTCCTGCCTGTTGGGGTGCTCTGCGTCCCTCACCCTGTGTGCTGCTGGCCTCGCTCTGCGTGTCCTCCTGCCACGTTGGGTCAGTTACTAGATCATCCACCACCTCCTCCTCTTCCACTTGCGCACCACGATCCTCCTCCTCACTTTGTGGCAATTGTGTCTCGTCATCGTCCACCTCTTGTGACAAATTGCCAGCGTCGACTTCCTGTGGCCGTGGCTGTTAAAATATTTGGGCATCGCTACATGGGATCTCCTCTTCCACCACTTCAATCGGAGCAAGCGAGGGGCACAAATATGGAAATGGACCAGTGAACAGCTCTTCAGAGTGTCCAAGTGTGGGATCAGTTGCTCTCTGACGACACTCGGCATGGTGGGAGGAAGGAGCATCAGGGTGAGGAGGAGTATGGGGGCGAGACTCACGGCTACTAAAACTTGACCGTGTGGAAGACAGACCGGAGGTGGTGGTGCCCAGGTAATTGGAAGTATTATCTGCTATCCAATTAATAACCTGTTCACACTGATCAGTTCACAATACTGGTGTTGTAGTGTGCTTCCCTAGTAATTCGGTCAAGAAGTGGGAGCGAGAACATGTGGCTGTTGGTTGTGGCACATTTTCACCTTGGCCACGGCCCCGTGCTCTACACGCACCATCACCAGAACGTCCAGTTCCACGTCCCTTGCCACGCACCTTGCCCATTATAAATGAAGTAAAATAGCTTACACTCGCACTATCAATGGAAAAAGGGTAATAAAAAGGAGATTAGAACCGTGGAAGAGGAAAACCACAGTTCTATTCCTCTGGCCTACACCAGACTCTTTTAAACAGATATATTGGTGTCTGACCAGTCAGGGAGACATTATTACAGTTTTTTTACGGCAAAACATGCCAAAAATAGGATAATACAGAGATTTGACCCGTGGAACTGCAAAACCACAGTTCTATTTCTCTGACCTACACCAGAATCTTTTAAACAAATAGATTGGTGTCTGACCCGTCAGGGAGACACTATTACAGTTATTTTTTATGGCAAAAAATGGCCAAAACAGGATAATACAGAGATTTGACCCGTGGAACTGCAAAACCACAGTTATAATTATGTGGCGTACACCAGAATCTTTTAAACAGATATATTGGTGTCTGACCAGTCAGGGAGACACTATTACAGTATTTTTTATGGCAAAAAAATGCCAATAGCAGGATAATACAGAGATTTGACCCGTGGAACTGCAAAACCACAGTTATAGTTATGTGGCGTACACCAGAATCTTTTAAATAGATAGATTGGTGTCTGACCAGCCAGGGAGACACTATTACAGTTTTTTTACGGCAAAAAATGCCAAAAACAGGATAATACAGAGATTTGACCCGTGGAACTGCAAAACCACAGTTCTATTTCTCTGGCATACACCAGACTCTCTTAAACAGATATATTGGTGTCTGACCAGTCAGGGAGACACTGTTACAGTTTTTTTTTACGGCAAAAAATGCCAAAAGCAGGATAATACAGAGATTTGACCCGTGGAACTGCAACACTACAGTTATAGTTATGTGGCATACACCAGAATCTTTTAAACAGATATATTAGTGCCTGACCAATCAGGGAGACACAATTACAGTTTTTTTTAAGGCAAAAAATGCCAAAAACAGGATAATACAGAGATTTGACCCGTGGAACTGCAAACCCACAGTTCTATTTCTCTGGCCTACACCAGACTCTTTTAAACAGATATATTGGTGTCTGACCAGTCAGGGAGACACTATTACAGTTTTTTTTACGGCAAAAAATGACCAAAACAGGATAATACAGAGATTTGACCCGTGGAACTGCAAAACCACAGTTATAATTATGTGACGTACACCAGAATCTTTTAAACAGATATATTGGTGTCTGACCAGTCAGGGAGACACTATTACAGTATTTTTTATGGCAAAAAAAATGCCAATAGCAGGATAATACAGAGATTTGACCCGTGGAACTGCAAAACCACAGTTATAGTTATGTGGCGTACACCAGAATCTTTTAAATAGATAGATTGGTGTCTGACCAGCCAGGGAGACACTATTACAGTTTTTTTTACGGCAAAAAATGCCAAAAACAGGATAATATAGAGATTTGACCCGTGGAACTGCAAAACCACAGTTCTATTTCTCTGGGATACACCAGACTCTCTTAAACAGATATATTGGTGTCTGACCAGTCAGGGAGACACTGTTACAGTTTTTTTTTACGGCAAAAAATGCCAAAAGCAGGATAATACAGAGATTTGACCCGTGGAACTGCAACACTACAGTTATAGTTATGTGGCATACACCAGAATCTTTTAAACAGATATATTAGTGCCTGACCAATCAGGGAGACACTATTACAGTTTTTTTTAAGGCAAAAAATGCCAAAAACAGGATAATACAGAGATTTGACCCGTGGAACTGCAAACCCACAGTTCTATTTCTCTGGCCTACACCAGACTCTTTTAAACAGATATATTGGTGTCTGACCAGTCAGGGAGACACTATTACAGTTTTTTTTACGGCAAAAAATGCCAAAAGCAGGATAATACAGAGATTTGACACCCATGGAACTGCAAAACCACAGCTATAGTTATGTGGCGTACACCAGAATCTTTTAAACAGATATATTGGTGTCTGACCAGTCAGGGAGGCACTATTACAGTTTTTTTACGTCAAAAAATGCCAAAAACAGGATAATACAGAGATTTGACCCGTGGAACTGCAAAACCACAGTTCTATTTCTCTGGCCTACACCAGACTCTTTTAAACAGATATATTGGTGTCTGACCAGTCAGGGAGACACTATTACAGTTTTTTTCCGGCAAAAAATGCCAAAAACAGGATAATACAGAGATTTGACCCGTGGATCTTAAAAACCACAGTTCTATTTCTCTGGCCTACACCAGACTCTTTTAAACAGATATATTGGTGTCTGACCAGTCAGGGAGACACTGTTACATTTTTTTCACGGCAAAAAAAGCCAAAAGCAGGATAATACAGAGATTTGACCTGTGGAACTGCAAAACCACAGTTATAGTTATGTGGCGTACACCAGAATCTTTTAAACAGATATATTGGTGTCTGACCAGGCAGGGAGGCACTATTACAGTTTTTTTTTACGGCAAAAAATGCCAAAAATAGGATAATACAGAGATTTGACCCGTGGAACTGCAAAACCACAGTTCTATTTCTCTGGCCTACACCAGACTCTTTTAAACAGATATATTGGTGTCTGACCAGTCAGGGAGACACTATTACAGGTTTTTTTTACGGCAAAAAATGCCAAAAGCAGGATAATACAGAGATTTGACCCGTGGAACTGCAAAACCACAGTTCTATTTTTCTGGCCTACACCAGACTCTTTTAAACAGATATATTGGTGTCTGAACAGTCACAGACACACTCAATTTTTTGGGTGGGGCGGGGAAATACCAAAAGGTTAATAAGACGCGTATTTGTACAGTCTGACTGAGGGAAAAAAAAAAATACAGGATTTAGATGAAAAAAATGATAATTTTTCCTGGCCCCTGAGACAGGGGTGATAAGTCTAGCAATATGACCAACAGGAGCACACAGGACTGTAATGCAGCGTTTGCTGGTATAACCACTGCGTCTCCTATACAGCCTGCCTGCCTGCCTGATATCTGGGATGGATATTAGTCCTGAGAAGAACTGTTTGTTTGATTTGGCAGGCTTTAGAGACCCTACACTACCTATTTCGCACTATATATCTCTCCCTAACTCAGCAGCACACTCTCTACACTGTCTGATCCGGAGCGACTGTGTCCAAGATGGCGGCGCCCGGTTTTAAATACTCGAGGTGACGCTGTGCGGCCAGCCAATCACTGTAATGCCCACAAACAACATGGCTGTGGCATTACAGTGACTGGCTGGCAATCCCTGCATGTTCATTGGCTCTGTAAAGAGCGCCAAACGTGCAGGGCGGAGACCCGAGCTCCCGCCCGAGTAACCCGGAAATGCTCGGTGCTCGCCGAACATCCCGAGTAGTGAGATGCTCGGGCGAGTAACGAGCAGTGTCGAGCATGCTCACTCAACACTAATCATTATATAAATTAAAAAACAAGGAACAGAAAAACCAACCAGGGAGATAGGGATGTGTAATGCACACACCCGGACTGACTGGCGTGTGCGTGTTTAGTGGTTCCACTGTGCCATGAACCGGAGAGTGCCTGGAGGGGCGTAACTAAGTATCTGCCCGATCCGACCAAGGTCGCACGACGGCATACGACGCCAGTGCACCAGGGAGGAACTGAGCAGAGGGACCAGGGTCTACTCCAGGTCAGACTCCGGACACGGCTGTTGACCCACATCGGAGAATACAGGAACAGGCA
Organism: Phyllobates terribilis; assembly: GCF_046119375.1. Lineage (NCBI taxonomy): Eukaryota > Metazoa > Chordata > Amphibia > Anura > Dendrobatidae > Phyllobates > Phyllobates terribilis. The sequence continues at coordinate 464,749,076 of NW_027362762.1, read as the reverse complement.
GACTAGAGCGCAGGCTGGGTAGGGTCCAGTACAGACTGGGAGACAAATTCGGAGCCGCAGATGCGGTAAACAAACAGAGTAAAGCGAAACCGCAGGTGCGGTAGTCAAGGCCGAGCAGAGCAGAACCGCAGACGTGGTAGACAAGGCAGAGCAGAGCAGAACCGCAGACGCGGTAGACAAGGCTGAGCAGAGCAAAACCGCAGACGCGGTAGACAAGGCTGAGCAGAGCAAAACCGCAGACGCGGTAGAGAAAGCTGAGCAAAGCGAAACAGCAGACGCGGTGGACAGGGCTGAGAAAAGCGAAACCGCAGACGCGGTGGACAGGGCTGAGCAAAGCGAAACTGCAGACGCGGTGGACAGGGCTGAGCAAAGCGAAACCGCAGACGCGGTGGACAGGGCTGAGCAAAGCGAAACTGCAGACGCGGTGGACAGGGCTGAGCAAAGCGAAACCGCAGACGCTGTGGACAGGGCTGAGCAAAGTGAAACCACAGATGCGGTGGACAGGGCTGAGCAAAGCGAAACCGCAGACGCGGTGGACAGGGCTGAGCAAAGCGAAACCGCAGACACGGTGGACAGGGCTGAGCAAAGCGAAACTGCAGACGCAGTGGACAGGGCTGAGCAAAGCGAAACCGCAGACGCAGTGGACAGGGCTGAGCAAAGCGAAACCGCAGACGCGGTGGACAGGGCTGAGCAAAGCGAAACCGCAGACGAGGTGGACAGGGCTGAGCGGGCATGAACCGCCGGAGCGGTAAGCAAGGCAGAGCAGAGGGGACAGGGCTCTGTTCACACGGAACAGACTGGAAGGGAAAGGCAGAACCAGGTACACACAGGATACTTGCAATGAAGTAGCGAGTGGACTCTAAACTCACAAACGGGAGTACAGAGACAACGAGTAGGAGATAGGTACGGGATCAAATTCTGCAGGAAAAGGGAAGGTACGGACAGAGAGAAAAACAGGAAACAGGCTAGAAGAGTATTCAGACAAGAACAGACACAACAGCAAGATACAGGAGCGGGTCTAGGAATGCGGCCCCTAGAAGGCGAAACGAACAGGCTAGGAGCGTGTACACACAGGCCACGAAATACAGCCTCCAGGAGAGGCAGAAGACAACAGGCTAGAAGATAATACAGAGAAGACACAGTTCAGACACGGGAACTGATACCGAAGGCAGGAAACATAAACGGGACCTGGCATATCAGTGACCAGAAGCCAACTGACAGAACACAATGCTCAGGCATGGATTAATTGGAGCAGCTGGTTTAAATACCAGGTGACAGACAGCAATAGGCTGAGGACGCACAAGGGGTGTGCCTGCAGCAGGTACAAAAAGCAGGAAGTGATCGGGCGCCACCCTTAAGCAGCAGAAACAGAGGCAAACAGACAGCATGGAGGAAAGCCAGAGAGACATTCTGGATTGGAGATCAAGTGCGCGCTCTTGCACAGTGGGAGATGGACCACTATGCAAGGGCGCCGCCAGGTATGTTACAGGATGCTTACAGGAAAGGCACAAAACTAACAGTCTCATTGAGGCCATGCAGTACAATTGAACCCAGGACTGTGATCCATCGAGTCTCCTTTTGGGCCAATATCTTTTTCAGGTTGCCTCCTCTAATGCCACCATGCACAACATCAATGCCTTTAATGGCCAAGGTCTTTGCATTACAGTTGTGGAACTGTCTAAAATGTCGTGGCAGAGTTTTTAATATAGAGGGATCGGCCCCTGTGCTGGCAGAAGCAATATCGCAAACATGTTCCCTAGTCCTCACCCTCAGCTCTCTGGACGTCAAGCCCACATATACCTTTGGGCAGCCACATGTGGCATAGTAAACCACGTGGGTCGTGCCGCAGGAAATATATTGGTTAATATTAAATTGGCGCATTCCATCAACAGAGCTGAAGGTGGTGGCACGGGATATATTAGCACATGCCGTACAGTGGCCACATGGAAAGCAGCCTTGTAGAGGGCGTCTAGCACCGAAAGGATTGGGGGTACGGGGCACATAATGGCTCCGAGTTAAAATATCCTTGAGATTCTTAGAACGCCTTGGAGTCATCATTGGGGTGGCTCCAAGGCTTTCCGCCAAACAAGGTTCCATCATGAGGATCGGCCAATGTTTTTTCATGGCTGCCCTCATGGTGTCCCATTCGTGGTTAAATGTGGAGATGAACCTGATCTTCTGATCAGATCCATGTCCACCAACTCTGGGTCGGAGTAATTGGCCACCCATTGGTTGAGGCTACACCATGTAACTCATCACATGGTATAAGAAGGTCCTGGAAGGTATAGGTGCATATCTCCCCATTGGCTGAGGTTACACCGTCAGAACCATCACCCATTGGCTGAGGCTACACCATGTGACTCATCACATGGTGTAAGAAGGTCCTGGAAGGTATAGGTGCATATTTCCCCTTTGGCTGAGGCTACACCATGTGACTAATCACATGGTATAAGAAGGTCCTGGAAGGTATAGGTGCATATTCCCCCATGATGAAGCTGTCATTTATGCAAGCGAAACATGCGTAGGGGACGTGGGGAATCTTCTCACCAGGTTGACGGTCCCATTGGCGTCCATCTCCAACTGCTGGGTATGTTCATGAGTCCAATTATTTAATATGTATTCTCCCTTGAGCCTATTGATAACTACAAAGATGTACTAGGTACTATACCTTCCCTTTGGCTCAGGGTTTAACTTATGGACTGATTAGATACTATCAGTATTTACTATGTATTGGAATGCCCTTGTGGCATAGTCACTATTCATGATACCACATTGTAATTGGCGCCACTGGTTACTCACAGCCTGAGGTCTGTGTTGATCACTTTTTTTGTGCATAAATGTTATATGGGTGTTTTTTGTTACTGATTTTAATCTTTATATGTAATAAAATTTGAATAATCGTTCTAAGCTATTGAAGGCTCCATTTTTCTCCTTGCTATAAATTATGGCATGTATATGGAGTTGTTTTTGGTGGACAAAAGGGGCACTGTTCCCACTTTTGAACCTCTAATCATGATGTTTGTGATCCAAATGGGTTGTTGTATAATATAAGCATGGTGTCAGAATACCCGGCGTGCAGAGACCAGTGACATCACTTGCGGGGGCGGCGCTGGTCTCTGCATGCCGGTATTCTACACCATGCTCTGTTGCTGGTTTGTTATTTTTATGGCATATTTGTAAAGTGCTCAGGGTGGTAGTCATAGTCGAGGGGCTGCATTCCCACACCCTGGCACCCCACAGATAAATTGTGTCCCAGTGTGCCATCTCGTTTAGGGTGCATTACACCCACTTGCAGGCCGTAGGCCTACGCTGTCTTCAGTTCTGTATACTCAGGAACAGCTGCACACATTTCAGGGGACACCCGGTTCGTTCAACATTTAACAGTTTACTTGACAGCTATAGTTTTTAATGACATTATTTGGGGGCACATGCACATTTTGATAGGTGGCGCCAGAGATAAAGTCTTCATCCTTCTGAAGAAGCTATTTCCATATTTAAATTTCCAGGTAAGTCTTCTTACCCCTGATTGCACTCTCCTCAAGGAAAAACGTTCCCCCCTTAGCCCCTAGTATACATTATAGTCTCATTTGAAGCTCAGCCAGTAGCTGAGCTTCACAGCAGGGTTGCCAGTCATCCAGAAATTCCAGGGCAGTCCGTAAAAATAGGGCACTTTTTGCCTTGTCTGTAAAAGAAATGTAAGAAGTCTGTGAATTTTTTGAAGCTGAAGAAACTTATACAGGTTATTATGACTGTAATTATTATCATTTAACAGTTTACAGTCAATTACAATTTACTTTTCATATAAGTATTATGGGCTGTAGACATGAATCACTAATAATCATAATGATTTGTTATGGTTTTCCAATGTGTCTGTAAAAAATATTGTCTGTCTGTGATTTTTTAATAAGTCGTGCAGAAAAAATAAAAAGTCAAGTTGGCAATCCTGCTTCACAGGAGAACCAAGATGACTGTGATGGAGGCCTTCAGCAGGTCCTTTGCCACCATGGTAACCTGGGTTGCATAGGGCGGCACCCGCTGGTGAACGTTTGCAATGCCAATCGCACTATTTAAATGACACTGTCATCTATTGAAAGAGGCTTTTAAATTGTTAAGCAGCAATCATGGCAGGGCTGAATACTGCTACTATGGGCAGATGCCATCCATGCATTACAGCTGGCATCTGACCTTTATGGAGCAGACACAGCTCCTGAGCCCACTCCTTACATGCATACCCTGTCTGTGATGCACATGTATGGCAGGATGTGTGAGGGGGTTAAAGTGGATAGAGTCTTGTTCTGTGTCAATAGGTGACTTGATCTCTAAAGTTGATAATCGATTTGGTTCTATTCAGGATTCCTGAAAAATAGACTCATTTTCAATCTAATGGAAATCAAAAAATAGTCCTCCATATAATGCCCACCATTAGAACATGCTATTTTGGCCCTTAGATATTCACCAATGGGCACATTTTTATTAAAACTTAGTTTATGGCAGCTATTTACATGTGAAAAGATATTCCCAGACAATGATTTCATGCATGATTTTGTGATTATTTTGTCATTGATAAGTGTCTCTGATAAGCAAGATGTTTAAAAAAAAAAAGCAATGTAATCGTTATTAAAGGGTTATTCCCATCTCCAATATCCTATTGCAATATGTAGTAGGTGTAGTAATAATAATAATAGCAAATACCTCCAATTAAAAATGTAGTATAGTTCTTCTGATTCGCTATGTCTTTCCTCATGTGCAGGCATTGCAGGACATTAGGTATCCATGGTTACAACCATTAGCAACTAGCTAACTAACTGTCACTATATCAGTGGTCATATCCTAAGGTCCTGCAATGCCTGCACATGGGGAAAGAGACATAGCAAATCAGGAAAACTATACTACATTTCTAATTGTAGGTATTTGCTAATATTATTATTATTATTATTATTATTATTATTATTATTACACCTACTACATATTATGATAGGATCTTGGAGATAGGAATACCCCTTTAAGTTCAGCTTAAGTTATCATTGTCTCAGTTTAAAATCAGACAAAAGTATCTAAAACAATCCTTAACACACTTTATTAAAATTCAAGTAAAGAAAAGTGTTTAGGTGGCTGGAAATCTTTGACAAATGATATAATTGCAAATCAGCTGATCAAGTAATTGCAGTGTTCTTAAGTATAGGAGATCTGTTCTGCTTATTCCAGAGAACCTGCAATGGTAATAAGGGCCACTGGGTCAAGAGAGGTTCTCACCACTCATTATACCATACTTAATAATAGAAAGTGGGTATATCTTGGCAAAAGACAGTAATCAGATCACAATCTAATCATATTAGCCCAATTAGTGCACAGCAGAATGATTGCGTGTGAATTGAAGGCTTAACTGAACAAGAATGAAAAACTGAAAATAATAAATTAGGTTTTTCGCCATAATCTGAGATCCATATTTTTTTAATTTTTATTGTTTTATTGTTCGTTAAGGAGCTAAATCATAAATGTATAATATTACAAGTACAAATCTTTTCTTATATATGTAAGGAGAGGGATATTTGATACTTGGGCCCAAGGTGCCAGATAGTCCATGTGGTTTTATTCTAAATATTCTGTTTCCAATGGATCTTGTGTTGCTGTCTTTTTACGAGAGTAGTTTGGGCTTTTTTTTAGCCCATATAAAATGCCAAATGGGGAGCTTGTCAATATAAAAATTTTATATTATTCTTTGCTCTTAATGCCTTGTTTATTGCTTACTATTTTCCCTTAGGTCTAATTGGGAGCAGTTGTGCTTAAAGATGACCTATCGCTTCTGAGAAAACATAACAAGAGATAGAAGATGAAATTATAAGACTTTTCTGAAAAGCATGTCATCAGTAACCGTGTCACTGGCTTTAATTTCATTTTACCAGAGTGAGATCAAAATCCAATGAGATTCTTTTCTCTTGGAGGTACCAACTGTGTGGAAGGCAGATTCTATACAGCATTTGAATAGTAAATGACGCTTTGTCCTCTGGTCAAGAATCAAAGTAAACAAATCAACTTGTCTGTTTCGCCATTTTGTCGAATTGCTGCCCAATAGAATATATTGTGCAAATCAAATTACCTATTTTTCTCATGAATTTGGCAAACGCAAAGTACAAACATAATAAATTAGTTCATCAATGTATTCTAATGTACTGATGTGTATTCAATCTATTTTTATATGGCTAGATAACGGTCATTTGTGGCTGAACTGTTTCAATTTTTACTATGTGCTATAACTAATACAGAAGTTTATTGAGGAAGACATTTGGTGCCTTGAATACTTTTACTTTTCATACAGAATATTATGTGTCATCCATCTAATAAGTGTAAAGAAGGATGATAAAGCTGCTTATAAAGGAATAATCTATCAGAGAGGGACATAGCTGCTTCTAAAAGGTTAAACTACTAGAGAAGTAAATAGATAAGCGTAATACAAGCAACTATTAGAGGAGAACATAGCTGATTCTAAAAAGTCTATCCAAGACTCTTACTACATGCACACACACATATACAAATTGAGCAACTATAACAAGTTTAACCCTTTACCTATTTCTGCAAGCCTCCTCCTCCTTCTCATCTTGCTGCTCTATAATACAAAAGAATCAAACTTACACTTAAGGTATTACTACTTACAGAATGAACTAACGAAGCAGTATAGATTTCCCGTCTCCAAGCTTCATACTGTCTCCCCTCAACACAATAGTATATCCCAGATCAGATGCAGGAAGTCTCTCACAGCTGTCCAGAGAGTGAGACAATGGAGAGCCCCAGTTCAGCTGACTTTAACTTCCCTCTGTTGAAAGGCCAGAACTTTTATTACTAAATTAGTTTTTCTAACTATATATTTGGGAAGGTTTATATTTTGACCTCCTTAAACTCATGAAGTATCCCAGGAGGTAATAGGTCTTTCTTTCAGCAGTAGGTTTGGTCTTCAGTGACAAATGCAACATGTGATGTTCCCTGGGTGCCATATTGCTGAAGTGAGACAGCATAGTGTCCCCTTCACAAGGCAAGCCCTGTAGCGATAAAAATGCCATTGTGCGTGCACTGTAGCACTAAATTTGGGGAGTTTGTAACCCCTTTGTAATCTAGACTGAAGCCAATGAAAGAATCTGAAGTAAAGCTAAAAGCATAGACAGCTAAAATGTAGTAACCTGCAGTCACAAATTGTGTCACAATCACAATCAATGTGGACAATAGCAAATAGCTATACATAAGAGCAATGCCTAAATTGTATAAGTGCCAAGAGTCTGAACCTGACCGACCAGTTTTTGAACCTTTTAGTGAGTAAAGTTCAAGTTCTGCAATTGTAACCTGTGTCACCACCATTTTAGTTGCTGTGACATTCCTCCATCGGGAGTCACCACTTCATTTTCACCCATATTCCTTAGTCAGTCAAATGACATTTTCAGACTCCTGAAATGCAAATCTAGTAGTGCAAGCTACATGATTCAAATTGATACTTATTCTTATTTTGCCTTCTTCAAGTCATCCGTCCTACTGTACTTTATCAACTTAACCAAGCATACATGATTCCAAAAACATCAGCCTACAAATAGGGCGAAACCCAGTGAGCGAAGTAATGTTTGTTTCAACAGTAAATAATATCTTTCTATCTTCAGTAAAAATTGAGCAATGTTCTCAGTGGGTGCCTAATCATTTGTAAAAAAAAAAAAAAAGAAATGATCTCTTGCTGGAGAGTATCTTTCTTTTTGCAATTTCCAACAACCTAGATCTCCAGTGTTGTATAACTATTGAGGTGGAAATATAGATACTGTATGTATAGTGTATACTTGATGGTATCCTCTGATATAAAATCTTTCCCAAACTTCATTGCCATTAATGTCCGTTTATATTTAAAAGAACAACATTTAGTAAAAAAAATTGGAATGGCGAAGAAAAAATATAGACGATCAGCTCACCTATCCACAGGTGGAGGAGTGCATGGATCAAAATTCCAAAGGAAACAGTCCATGTAACAAAGGCAGTTGATCCAGCACTTCAAGTAAAACAGCTATTTTTATTTATAGAAAAATCCATCCATAAATGGTATATAATTCCATAAAAAAAATGCACAGAAATATATGGATAAGTATATCATCTAAGGAAATAGTCCCACGAGAGATGCATTCAGAGTATCGGTTGACGCGTTTCACAGTGATACTTCTTATTCATAACCTACTCTGGGAATGAAACTCAGACAGAATAAAAACGCTCTCTGATAGCCACACCTATACACACAATCAGTCTTTGCACCATGTGTGGCTATCAGAGAGAGTTTTTATTCTGTCTGAGTTTCATTCCCAGAGTAGGTTATGAATAAGAAGTATCACTGTGAAACGCGTCAACCGATACTCTGAATGCATCTCTCTTGGGACTATTTCCTCAGATGATATACTTATCCATATATTTATGTGTATTTTTTATGGAATTATATACCTTTTATGGATGGATTTTTCCCTATATAAAAATACATGTTTTACTTGAAGTGCTGGATCAACTGCCTTCATTACATGAAAAAAAATGGACAAACATTTAGTATAAATTGTTTTGTCAATTACTATGCAAAGTTGTGCCTATCTTTTCATGTCCAGGAACAACTGCAATACCACATGTTCGATATTCCGAGCATGAATTTCAATTTGTTTGTTTTTTTAGTTTGCGCACTGTCTAGAGATACATTTCATATACCCTAACCTTCAGGTAAACCCATTTGCACACCATTAGGTTTGGTGAAGATGAATGTCACAACCCATTGCTTTCTGTTCTTCCATGAATGCCACATACAATTGTCACAGAGCTGTGTGCAACATATGTAACAGAAAGAAACAATACCCATTGATCAGTCAGAATAGTATTACTGGATGATGTCACCAATGTAACTGTGTTCACATTTTCATTAAAGAATACTAGATCCAAAGTTTATTTGCTCATATCCATGCACCATACACTGATTTTTGGATCATGAACTGGTGACAGTTGGGGGCAGTGTGGTGAGTTCCACCAGGTTGTCATACCACTTCATTTTATGCACTTCTCTGCATACTTAGGCCTATCGGAGCATTGATCTACTATGTATCAGTTTATGTGTTAGAGCACTGAGCTATCATCCAGTTGGGCCCTGGTGCAAAATTTGGACCTGGCACCCCTCCTCTCTGCATGTTGGTCAGATGTGTGGGCTTTTGTAGCGTTCTAAATCCTATAAGGTCATACGTGTGGCTCCCTCCTATTATGTAATAACGTCTCCTATCCTGCACTTATGTATCCCTGATATATTTGTGTCCCCCATCCTGGGCCCCTTTGAGGTATATACAGCTCTGGCAAAAATTAAGAGTCCACTGAACTGCTTTCTATTGGAAAGCATGGAAAGACTGGTGGAAAGCATGCCAAGACGCATGAAAGCTGTGATTAAAAATCATGGTTAGTCCACCAAATATTGATTTCTGAACTGTTCCTGAGTTAAAACATGAGGTCTGAAAGCACTGTTTCTTTTTTAGTATTTTGACACTTTATCATTTGCTGGAAATAAATACAAAATTTTTAGCTTTGAATTTCGGAGACCTGTTGTCAGTAGTTTATAGACTAAAACAACAATGTACATTTTACTCAAAAATATACCTATAAAGAGAAAAATCAGAGAAACTGAAAATTTTGCAGTGGTCTCTTAATTTTTGCCAGAGCTGTATGTCCCCCTTCCTGGTAAATATGTCATCCTTCCTGGGCTCATCCTGGCATATATGTCTCCTATCCTGGTATATATATCTCCCATCCTGGGCCTCTTCCTGGTATATATGTGTGGCACCCCAGGGGTCTGGTTGCCACAGTAATAGAAATATTATGTCTGAGAGCAAGTGGGAGGTTTCTCTGGTCAGGAGCCCTAAGCATGCAACACTTCCCGCCCAGACCTGGGAGGGGAGGAATCTGCCCTTATAAACTGGGTCTGGGGCGGGATTAGGGGAGTCAGAGCTTGGAGAGGGAAAGATACAGCAGGAGCTCTGTAGGAGCAGGAGTGAGAGCCAGAGGCTGGAAGCTAGATAGCTCGCCTTGGCTGAAGACACTAAACCCGGACACGGAGTCCGAGGCTGTGGGGACATCCAGGTCCAGCAGCAGAATCCAACCGGCAGGGGATTCCAGGTCCTCTGGCCATAGAAGCCCGGAGGCTCAGTCACAAGAAAGGGACCAGCGCCGCCATCCAGGAGCGGAGGCTAACAGAAGGCCCCAAGTCACCAGCCATACGGGTGAGCACCACACGGTATACTCAGGGACGTGGGCTACTTGTAACCGCTTACAGCAAGGTAGCCAGGAAAGAGTGCAGATAGACGGGGAGGCCTACAACTCCGCCTGGCCAGGGGAGATCCTGCTTGCTCACAGACTGACCAGGCCTCTACCGCTAACCAGTACTCCCGGGAGGGTCTGCTTTATACCGTCAGTAAAGACCCTGAACTCCACCACACGTCTCTGTGTTTCATCGCCGCACCAGCACCATTAGTACTGGGACGCTCACACCATCACTCCCATCATCGATACTAGCTGCCCTGAGGCAATACTTCTCCCATACTTGGCTTCGCTTACAACATCAGCCTCAGCGGTCTGCAGCGCAGTGGCGTTCCCCACTGACCGCAATCCACAGGTGGCGTAGTCGGACATTTGTTATTACACTAAGACTGCCACTGGTTTGACCACCCTGAGCCATGGACCGGGTCGCCGCCACACGGAGACTACCACCCCCAGCATCCCACCAGAGGCCCGGTTCCGGGTTCCCCACGCGGCCCAGGGGGCGAGTCAACTTTGGCGTAGTCGGCAGGATTTCGTGCCCGCAACCACCGGGTACTGCGTGCCTGAAAAAGACTTTTGTACTTACCAGTGGCGAAGTTTCCCGCCGTCCGGAGTCGTTTCCCGCCATCGGACGCCATCTTGGGTCGTTTCCCGCCATCTTCTGCCGTCTTCCCGCCATCCGCAGCCGCTTCCCGCCATCGGACGCCATCTTCGGGACGCCGCACGGGAAGAAGAGGGGCGTGGACGCCGAATGCGCGCGAGATCCGAAGCTCCGCCCCACGCACTGACGCTGCGCAAGGTCCTGGAAGGGAGGAAGAGCGATGCTGACATCATCGGAGCGCGACGCCAGGTCCTCTACCCCGACGATTGACTGCGGAGCCGCGGCCCACGGAAGAAGAGCATCGCAAGGTAGGCCACGGTCCACTAGGGGGGTAGAAGGATGTCGGACACCGAGGGGAGCTCCACCGCCACACCGGCCACCAGCGCAACCGCTGCAGCGGTCATGCCATTCACCATGCCCTATATCCCGGGGGCAACCTGGCTACCCCAGTACTCAGGGGAGTCACATACCCTAAGTGACTTTAGGGAAAGATTGGATAGCCTCTTCCAGGTATACCCCCTCACGGAAGAGCAAACAGTAAGCATCCTGGTGGCCCAGTTAATCGGGGCAGCCCAAAGGGAGGTAAAGTCCTGGTCACCTGGGAAGAAGAGGACTGTCAGAGAAATACTAGCCCGGCTGAAAGACACATTTGATACCCGAACCTCAGCCGAAATAAAGCTCAGATTTTACGGGTGCAAACAGCGGGCACTTGAAAGTATAAGAGACTATGCTCTAAACCTACAAGAGGCCATGAGAGCCATTAAACAGGAAGACCCTGACAGCGTGGGGAATGAAGACAAGCTGTTGAGCGAACAATTTATTGAGGGTCTACTGTGCAATGCCCACCGAACCCAGTTGCGGGCAATGGCCTTACAGGACCCTGACCTGGACTTTGCACAGTTCAAGGACAAAGCCATCCGGGTGCTCCGTGAACCGGCACCAGGTGGCGCTGTGACCCACAGGCACCCTGCTATCACTTATCACCAGGACACGGCGTCCTTGTCTGCAGGGCCTGTGGGAGCTGATGTGCAGGCTTTGAACAATAACCCGGCTACAGACCTGCACCATCAGGTCCAAGAGCTGACTAAGAGCGTTGCCGCGCTAACCAGAACTGTGCAGTCTCTACAGGTCTCTTCTCCAGAAAAGATCCAGCTGGCATCCGGACCGGAGGACGTCCCGTGGCGCCGACTGAGGAGGACCCCACCGGCCAGAGGAAGACCCAGCGACCGATACAACGAGGATGGACAACCCATCTGCCGCCGCTGCAATCAACCCAGACATATGGCAAGGTACTGTCATTTAAACGGGCACAACCTGGGGTAGAGGGCCAACCCCCAGGCCTAAGATCATCAGGCCCATCGATCTGGCGTGATAAATACGTAGGGGGACGTCCGGTCTTGCCTGTGGTACTGGATGGCATTCCTATGAGTGCCCTACTAGACACTGGGTCACAGGTGACTACCATCCCGTACGTGCTCTTCAAGCGGTACTGGAATGACTCGGACATAACCCGCTACCCAGATGACAACCTGAGCATTATCGCCAGCAATGGTCAGCCCGTGCCACAGATAGGATTTAAAGAAGTGACCATCAAGGTCGGTAAAGTTGAACTGCCGGCACAAGGACTGATCATTGTGGACATTGACCGTCGCGAGAGTCACCCAAAAATAACCCTAGGTACTAACGTAATTGAAAACTGTCTTGCAGAGGTGATTCTTATTTTGCAGCAGGTTGCCAAGAACGCCAGTTCCAGCCAGCAGCGTGTGCTCCAAAAAGAGATCCGGGCACTGATGAAGCGGCAACAAGTGGAACTATCTGGTGGTGAGATAGGTAGCGTGAGAATGTGTGACCCGTTCCCTATTGCCATGCCCCCAAAAAGTGAGATGATGATTTGGTGCCGGGCAGCTATCGGTCCAAGAGGTAGAGACTACCAAGCAATGGTAGAACCCGTCTACTCAGACAGTAGGCCCACCATTTTGACATCACGGGGGGTGGTCGATGTACGTCATGGGAGGGTGCCCGTCCGCATCATAAATATCGGGGAGAGAGAAGTATACCTGCCCCGGTATGCCACGCTAGCCAAATTGTTCACCATAAACCAGAACTCTGTACAGGCCGTGGAACCCTTGCCTCCATCTCAACCAGAGGAAGGTAACGGCTCTAAGAAACCAATGGAGGACTGGTGTCAGCAACTGCATTTGGGTACTGACTCCACTCCCTCACACCAAAAACAGGGAGTCTACCGGGTGGTTCAGGAGTACGAGAGAGTGTTTAGCAAACACCCGCTAGACTTTGGGCGAGTAAAGGGGGTAGAACATCACATCCCAATGGGAGACCATCCTCCCATAAAGGAGAGATACCGACCCGTACCCCCTGCACACTATCAGCACGCCAAGGGGATGCTAAAAGACATGAAGGAGGCTGGGGTAATTAGGGACTGCTTTAGCCCCTGGGCAGCTCCACTAGTCTTAGTGAAAAAGAAAGACAACACCATGAGAATGTGTGTAGACTACAGGAAGGTCAACCGTATCACACACAAAGATGTGTACCCGTTACCAAGGATAGAAGAGTCCTTAGCTGCATTAAAATCTGCTAACTTCTTCTCTACTTTGGATCTCACTAGCGGGTACTGGCAGGTTCCTGTAGCAGAGGCGGACCGGGAGAAGACCGCATTCACCACCCTGATGGGACTCAGCGAATTTAACTGTATGCCGTTCGGGCTCTGCAATGCACCAGGAACCTTCCAACGGTTGATGGAATGCTGTCTGGGACACCGGAATTTCGAGACGGTCCTGTTATACCTGGACGATGTCATCGTTTATTCCAAGACTTACGAGGACCACCTGAAACACCTGGCAGAAGTATTTGACGCCCTGGCAAGCTAGGGCCTAAAGGTGAAGCCCTCCAAGTGTCACCTTCTGAAACCAAAGGTGCAATACCTGGGACACGTGGTGAGTGCTGACGGAGTGGCTCCCGACCCCGATAAGATCACCGTGATTAAAGACTGGCCAAGACCCTCCAGCATAAAGGAAGTGCGGCAGTTCCTCTGGTTGGTAGGCTACTACCGAAGATTCATTCCCGGTTTCACCAAAATGGCAGCCCCTATGCAGGACCTCCTGATAGGTCAATCTCGGAAAGCTAAAAACTAGAAGCCGCCCTTCAGGTGGGAAAAGTTGGAAGAGGAGTCCTTCTGCCAGCTGAAGATGGCCCTCATGGGGGATGAAATCCTGGCGTACCCTGATTACAGCCAGCCCTTTATCCTCCACACGGACGCAAGCAACATCGGGCTAGGAGCCGTACTGTCCCAGATCCAGCAGGGGAAAGAACGTGTAATCACTTACGCCAGCCGAAAGCTACGGCCCACGGAGAGGAACCCTGAGAATTATAGCTCATTCAAGCTGGAGTTCCTGGCAGTGGTGTGGGCAGTAACCGAACATTTCAAGCATTACCTTGCCTCTTCCCGGTTCACCGTGTACACGGATAATAACCCGTTGACACACCTGGACACTACAAGGCTCGGTACCCTGGAGCAGAGATGGATGGCCCGCCTGTCCAACTATGAATTCACCATCAAATACCGGGCGGTACGCTCAAATGCCAACGCGGATGCCCTGTCTAGAATGCCAAACTTACCGGACGTAGGGGAAGATCCAGAAGATCTGGAAGAAGTTGAGCTCCCTGCGTTCCACCGTCATGGGATTACCCTGTGTTCCCACCGTGTGAAGGACAGGCGCTCTGTGACGTTCAATCCCTTGCCCCACTACAGCTGGGCAGAAACGCAAGACAGTGATCCCGCAGTCTTTCTGGTGAAGGAAATGCTGACACAGGCCGATACCCGTCTTGACCCAGACGCTCCAGAGGAGACCAAGCAACTCTGGAAGGAGAAAAGTAAACTGTTCCTCTACAGGGAGAAGCTGTGCCGGAGAATGGTTAACTCTCGAACACATGAGTTGACCTGGCAGGTAGTGGTCCCAAGACGAGACGCGGCTATGGTTCTGGAGGCATACCACAACGGAGAAGGACATTTTGGATGGAAGAAGCTGGAGTACTTGTTGAGTGAACGGTTCTACTGGGTAGGCATGAGAGGAGCCATCGAGAGGTGGTGCAGAGACTGTGGCCCGTTCAACCTAAGAAGGAAGGACCGTGCCAGCCAGAAGACTCCCCTGCAGCCCATCATCACCAGACAGCCACTGGAACTGGTAGCCCTGGACCATGTGAAACTGGCTCCAAGCAGATCTGGGTATGTCTACGCCCTCACAATCGTAGATCACTACTCCCGGTTCCTGGTGGTGGTTCCCGTCAAGGACTTAACGGCTCAAACAGCAGCTAGAGCCTTCCAGCAGCACTTCTGCCATCCACACGGGTACCCGGAGCAAGTGTTGACAGACCAAGGACCAGCCTTCGAAGCAGAGGTCTTCCAGGAGTTCTGCAACCTGTATGGCTGCAAGAAGATAAGAACAACGCCCTATCACCCGCAGACCAACGGACTCTGTGAAAAGATGAACCAGGTGGTGATAGATCTGCTAAAAACATTGCCCCTGGAAGAACGCAGCCTGTGGCCTGAGAAACTGCCCGATCTGGTGGACCTGTACAACCACATCCCGGTAGGTTCCACCAACTGTACCCCGGCTTACCTAATGAGAGCAAGACCTGGTAAGCTGCCTATTGACCTGGATATGGGAGTCCTGACACCTGAGGACACCTCGCCAGAGGCAGACTGGGATACAGAACGGCAACAGCAGTACCGGAAAGTACAGGAGAGCGTCGAGCGAAGTCTCTGTCAATCAAGAGAAAGGCAGGAGAGGACTTATAACCAACATGCTCCCGCTGTTCCCCTGGTACCTGGAGAGCAGGTCTTGAAAAGAAAAAGGTGGCTCCATAAGTTGGACGACCAGTGGGAAAAGGACCTGTACACCGTACTGCCCTCAAGCCACAATAATCCAAAGGTGTACGTCATCAGCAAGGATGGAGGAGAGACCACAGCCACTGTCTCCAGAGACCACCTGAAAAAGTGCCCCGAGAAGTTGCAAAGCACGGATGAAGATCAGGAAGACCCTCAACACGTAGAGGAAAAGGAGGAAATGATCAGCACCGTACTCGGAGACTTTCCCCGGTCCTGGACACAAGTAACAGCGCTATCGTGGTGCCCGTCCTCACCTTTCTCCAGCCAGCCCCTCAAGTGCCTACAGAAGACCAGGTAGAGCTGGAAGAGCAGCCGGCCCAGGAGGCAGAAGAGTCCACACCAGCAGCGCAGGAGGATCAACCCTCTGCTAGTAGTGAGCCTGCCGTGCCCCTAGTGAGCCAAAGAGTACGCAGACAGCTGCCCAGCTTACCCATAACACCTCCTACACCCTGTAGTGCAGAACCAGTTAGTGAGCTCCGTAGGTCCACTAGAGTCACTAGAGGTCAGATGCCCGCTCGCTGGAAAATATAAAGTAATGCACTGTAAATTTACCTGTTTCTTGAAAATGTTTATGGTTTTTGTTGTTGCCTGTTATTAATTATGTTTCTCAGTTACCCTGCAGGGTTATTTGGACTAACAGGTTATGGACGCTGGATAACCGGAACAATCTTGTAGATAGTTGCACACTGTGCCTCTTGCGAAGTCGGCCGCAGAAGAGAAAACCTGTCTGGCGTGGCCTCCTTGCGGCCCAAAGTAGCTAGCTTCAGCCTTGCAGCCACGCCCAAGGCCAACGCAAGGGGTTTGCTTTGGACATGTCCCCTACTTCGCTTAAAGCTTCACCTTGGGTGTCATGGACACCCTCTTGTTTCACAAACTTCACCTTGGGTGATATGGACACCCGGTTGCGGACACGCCGTGACCTTTAAAGAACTAAAGCTTCTTGTAAATATGTTATTGTATTATCGTTTATACCCTTGTATTTATGTTTCTTCAAAAATGTGTTTAGTCCCGGAGTACTAAAATTTACTAGGGGGGAATGTGGAACCCCAGGGGTCTGGTTGCCACAGTAATAGAAATATTATGTCTGAGAGCAAGTGGGAGGTTTCTCTGGTCAGGAGCCCTAAGCATGCAACACTGCCCGCCCAGACCTGGGAGGGGAGGAATCTGCCCTTATAAACTGGGTCTGGGGCGGGATTAGGGGAGTCAGAGCTTGGAGAGGGAAAGATACAGCAGGAGCTCTGTAGGAGCAGGAGTGAGAGCCAGAGGCTGGAAGCTAGATAGCTCGCCTTGGCTGAAGACACTAAACCAGGAAACGGAGTCCGAGGCTGTGGGGACATCCAGGTCCAGCAGCAGAATCCAACCGGCAGGGGATTCCAGGTCCTCTGGCCATAGAAGCCCAGAGGCTCAGTCACAAGAAAGGGACCAGCGCCGCCATCCAGGAGCGGAGGCTAACAGAAGGCCCCAAGTCACCAGCCATACGGGTGAGCACCACACGGTATACTCAGGGACGTGGGCTACTTGTAACCGCTTACAGCAAGGTAGCCAGGAAAGAGTGCAGATAGACGGGAAGGCCTACAACTCCGCCTGGCCAGGGGAGATCCTGCTTGCTCACAGACTGACCAGGCCTCTACCGCTAACCAGTACTCCCGGGAGGGTCTGCTTTATACCGTCAGTAAAGACCCTGAACTGCACCACACGTCTCTGTGTTTCATCGCCGCACCAGCACCATTAGTACTGGGACGCTCACACCATCACTCCCATCATCCATACTAGTTCCCCTGAGGCAATACTTCTCCCGTGGGGAGTTATCCCATACTTGGCTGCGCTTACAACATCAGCCTCAGCGGTCTGCAGCGCAGCGGCGGTCCCCACTGACCGCAATCCACGGGTGGCGTAGTCGGACATTTGTTATTACACTAAGACTGCCACTGGTTTGACCACCCTGAGCCACGGACCGGGTCGCCGCCACACGGAGACTACCACCCCCAGCATCCCACCAGAGGCCCGGTTCCGGGTTCCCCACGCGGCCCAGGGGGCGAGTCATATGTCCCCCATTCCGCTGCTGTTCTTTAACGCGTAAAAAAAAAAAGATTCTACTTACTTTTTCCCGCTTCAACGACGTGCTGTGTCTTCTTCTGTTGCCCCGCAGCTGACTTCAGCGTGCAAACGACAGGCAGCGCAAGATGCCACTGCAATGCGCTGCCAGTGACTTGCACGCCAACGTCAGCTGCCGGTTACAGACGAAGACACAGTGCAGTCTCTGATCTGTGTATTGTGCTGCGCCGCAATGCATTTCAGTTGAATGTACAGGGTGGGCCATTTATATGGATACACCTAAATTAAATGGGAATGGTTGGTGATATCAACTTCCTGTTTGTGGCACATTAGTATATGGGAGGGGAAAAACTTTTCCAGATGGATGCTGACCATGGCGGCCATTTTGAAGTCAGCCATTTTGGATCTAACTTTATTTTTTTCAATGGGAAGAGGGTGATGTGACACATCAAACTTATTGAGAATTTCATAAGAAAAACAATGGTGTGCTTGGTTTTAACGTAACTTTATTCTTTCATGAGTTTTTTACAAGTTTATGACCACTTATAAAATATGTTCAAAGTGCTGCCCATTGTTTTGGATTGTCAATGCAACCCTCTTCTCCCACTCTTGACACACTGATAGCAACACCGCAGAAGAAATGCTAGCACAGGCTTCCAGTATCCGTTGTTTCAGATGTTAAGTGTAGCTTCATGCATCTTTTTAGAGTGAGTTTTTATTTGTTTTTCTTTTCTTTGTGGACATTTCAAGGCCGCCGTATCAATCCTTTGGGTGCTAACCTCCATGTTAAGGTAGTAACATGGGCATTTAATAGGAAAGACTAGGGACAGTTATATGATGGTATACCTACATAGATTCTCTTTTATTTATCTTGTTCTTTTGCTCTTCCCCTTATCCTATATCACTGTATGGTATGATCCCCCTTAAAATCTCCACCACATTTGTGTTTAAATCTGTATACTTCTTTTCTTTATATATATAATTTTTTAATAGATTATAGAGGTGAGAAATACATGAGTTGATCTGATTTACCCCCATTTATTAGGATGTGGACTTAGCCCTACACTTTTTGATATGGTGACCCCATTCTTCACCACCAACAAGAAATGTTGATATCCTGTTATGAACTTCTTATGCATGTCATTTCTGTGGAATATATAGTACATTTTAATGTTACAATGATAAGTGGGTTAGAAGAGTTTTTGTTAGTGTAGTCTATCTCCAGCAGTCTCATTGACAATGAATTAAGTAGAAGTGTGCATACTTGACTACCGATCTATTCAGATGCTGCTCTGTAGAGCCCAGTTCTTGGGAGTGGTAAGGGTGTACAGGGTACTGACCCTATCTAGTGGATGGGGATAACTTATATACTTGGAACAGCTCCTTTAAGGACTATGAAAACATGCCTATAACAAACCCATTATGGAGTGAATCATGATAACAATGGTGACTCCTTGTGATCATCCACACTGTGGTACTCTCATCACAGAGTTTAATCAGGTTCAGGTAAGGATACAATGACAGCTACAAAATACAAAAGACCAAAATAGGTTTAACACAGTAATTATTAATATTCAGATAAATTGCACTGGAAATTGGTAAGCATCTGCATAAAGCTAAAAGCTTTGTTTTCGAAGAGAAAATGAATTCCCACGTGAAACCAGTCATCATTTTTGACGTACATACTCAACATTCTGTTGGCATACTGTATCTTCCTGTTCTTGTTGTAGTGTCATTGTGCATGCCAATAAAAGATATTATTTAAATAAATCTAATTATTTTACATGAATATTCAACATTAGTAAATTAGCAGTCAGTAGCTGAAGATGGTTAGTACACCACAAGAGAAGTTGAACCCCAAGGACATAAATATATTCCAAAATGTTCCATTAACATTGGTAGATTGAAAAGCTTCTTCAACCTTTGCCAAGAATCACAAAGGTCATCAAGACTAGAAAAGGCAAACGCAAAAAGAGGGATGCTTCCTATTGCAATAAATCAAAAGACCAATAGAGCAAAGGATGTAGAAGAACTAACCTTTGGGAGTTCTACTAGAAACTAGGCCCAACTCTGTAAACAGCATGGCCAGGATAAGAATACCTCCCAGAAGATGTAGGCTGCTGCCGCTCGGTGTGTTCCTCTGAAGTCTGCTGCCATCCAGACAAGTGGTGTGATCGAATGAATGGCCAGGAATACACAGTCCAAAGATGGGTGCTGTTCAGAACAGGATCTAAAAACAGGTGCCAAAAAGTGTAGACTTTATTAAGAAAAAGTGTGCAACTCGCACCTTCCTCAGGTTCAATAAAGCACTACACCATTAGACACAAAAAGTGTCTATTAGACCATAATATAAAGACATTCAAATATATCTAAGTCCAATGAAAGTTCTTCTATTATGGTCGAATAGACATTTTTGTTCCATTCCCAGGAAAATGAATAAGTTTGTATATGCTTTATTGAACCTGAGGAAAGTGCGAGTCCTTCACCAAAACGTGCTGTTTTTAAGGTTTTCTCTGACTAAAATTACCCTTTTCATCACCTGTTTTCTCATCTTCTGAGCAGCGCCTAGCTTTGGGCTGTGTATTCCTAGCCATTCATTAGGTCATCAAGACTAAAAATGTTTCAGAGGAGAAGCAAAATGCCAATATTTTGCAAGTGAATCGATATGTACTCACAGGCATGGCATGAACAAAAAGCATATTCAACATATAATCATTATTCATTTTTTGTTGTAATTCATCAGGTTCTAAATAGGTATGGCTGCCCAGTTATGCCTTTCATATGCACTGGCATCATCTACTACCTGAACCTCATCTCATTCATTCCCATCAGCCCCATCCGCAGCAATATAATACTCTTCCAAAGTCGCTGCTCCTCACCAATAGAGCTTAGCGTTATGATTAGCTTCATTAGAGAAGTGACTCTTTCACTCCATTGTCATTTAATGGGGCTAATCCTTGTCTTTTCAATGCAGAATTCAGCTGCTTATTTCCATGGTGCATTATTTCTTACAGTGACATTACAGATTTACATGGAAATTGTGGAAGTCCCATTGAGATGTATGAGATGCTGAATCCTGCTGACTTTGACATGGATTGTGCTAGTAATTATGGATGATAGGCTTGAATTTATCAATATGACTATAATAACAAACCTCAAATGGGATATCCAAACTGGTTTGGCATGTGGTTCTTTCCTCTGGATGGCCAGGGGGGAAACCTGATCCATGAAAGCATTATGAACAATGGGACAAATTTACTAGCCAGTAAATTTAATCTAGACAGTCTTCAAATGTGCCAAATGTATTACAGCATCGATTTTGATTGGTTGTTTTAGTTTTTGTCAATATTTTGCTGCAATATTTTGGTGCGAGCTGCTGCACTTTAAGGTATACCGCTTAATCGCCAAACCAAAGGCACAAAAACGCATAAGATACATAATAACTGTAATGCCAAATATTGTATGCTCTTTTTAGGAGCAAATGGAGCCAGACTTATATTAGTAAATCTCTTCAATAATCAACACATCACAAAATGCTATTTTCATCATTCATCAGAAGCAGATTTTCTAGGTCTCCAGGTGGTTACATATGACGCATCAACCTTTTTTGGCTGCAACTACTCTTAAGTCTACTCCTGACCTACTCTTGAATCCAGAATTTTAGAATACTTTTGTTATAATGATGGGTCGTCATCCAAAAGGTTTATATAGGATGCTATAAAAGCATATATATGGGGAATATGCATAGGGGAGATCAATAGGATAAAATTCAAAACAAAGGAGCAAACCCAAAAATTGCAACAGAATGCTTGTTATAAGGAAGCAATCTACGTAGCAGATATGTCCACGATAAGCAGAATAGAATGGGAGAATGCACAGAAAATATTGTCTGAACATTTACAGTCATTAGCTTTTCAGAAACAACTGTTTGCTAAGCAAAAGGTACTTTATACATGGTGAGAGTGCAGGCTACCTACTGGCAACTATAGTTAAAGCACAGATGGGAATAGCCTATATAAACAGACTTGTCACAATGGATGGGAGACTGATTACGGACATGGTTATTAAACTTCTACATTCTTATAATACTAATGTGTACACATCTAAGACTAATGCTTTGGAGGGGAAAATCTCCTCTTACCTGGATGGTATTGCCCTTCCTAGGCTGTCTGAAGCTACAAAGGAGGCTCTGTATCAGCCCCTGTCTTTGGAGGAACTGAGATAAAGCATTCCGAACATAGCAAGATGCGAAAGCAACTGGTGCCGATGGTCTCCCGGGGAAATTTTATAAACTGAATGGGGAGGTACTGCTACCAAGACTCTTAGATGTCTTTAAGGAGGCACTAGAAAGGGGCTCCTTACCAGATTCTATGAATGAAGGCATAACTGTTTTAATACCAAAGCCCGGGAAATATACTTGCAAACCTGACTCATATAGGCCAATCTCAATATTCGCAGCAGATATTAAATTACTAGCTAAGGTTTTAGCCTATAGATTGATCCTCATGTACTACTTCTCTAATAGCTTTTATCAATCTTGGTATATGCCAAATGCATCTACCTCTATAAATCTGAGACGTCTATTCCTCAACCACGAAATGAGCTCAAAGGGAGATGGCTCAAGGGTGGTTATGTCCTTGGATGCTGCCAAATCATTTGACAGTGTAGAATGGAATTACCTGTGGGCGGTTTTGAAAAAGATGGGCTTTGGTCCTTACTAGATTGATTTAGCCCGGCTGTTATATCATTCCCCATTTGCAAACTTCGAGTAAATGGCCAACTCTCTGAGACTTTCAAATTACAGAGAGGTACTAGACAGGGCTGCCAGTTCTCGCGCTTCTTCTTTGTCCTGGCAATTGAACCCTTGGCGTGTCACTAAAGACACTCAGGATTTTACTGGGTTTGGATGTGGTGAAATAGAGGAGTGAGTCTCTATGCAAATGATATGCTGCTTTTTATAGATAACGTAACATCTTCAATCAGTCCAATAATGTCAATTATAACAGACTTCAGAAGGTTGTCAGGTTTATCAATTAACTGGAATAAATCAGTCCTGATGCCAGTAGCACCTCTGCCCTATTCTCCAATACTGGAACAATCTCAATTACAAATTGTAGACAAGTTTAAATAGGGGAAGTCTGGACCATACATTCACCTTATCAGTTATAGGTAGAAATCTTATCAAATTGATCCTTATGCCACAATGGTTATATGTGCTACATAACGCTCCTTGTTGACCCCCCCCCCATATTTCATAAAGTACAAACCATGTTCAGAGAATGAATATGGCATAAACCGCATGCTCGAATAAAACTACAAACTCTTCAACGTAATAAGGATGAGGTTTGACTGGATATTCTTGATCCATGGATATATTTTATTGCATCCCAACTACAGCAGTTCCATGGATGGGGAAGGTGAGATGACATGGGCAAGTCGGGTGCTCTTCTTTTACGGAATGTGAAATGGGCCTCACTCCCACATTTGCATTAGTATATAAAGTGTGGGGCAGGGGAAAGAAACTTATGGGTATTAAGGGATTTACTAAATACACACTGTTATAGTATAAACCCACACTGGGTGACGTGTCAAAGCTAAAGGGCTTCTCTGATTGGGAGCAAAAAAGGATCTGGGTGATAGAACAGCTATTTAGAAACTCTGTTCTTAAAAGCTTTCAACAGCTCAAGAGGAATTGAATTTTTCACGTAACACATTTTACCAACATCTACAAATCCGACATGCTCTATCAGGTCTGATAGACCTTAGCGTACAACATCATCCCCTAATATAGCTATTATTTCTACAGGCCATACAAATGGTTTAATTTCTACCATATACAACCCCTGGCAAAAATTATGGAATCACCGGGCTCGGAGGATGTTCATTCAGTTGTTTAATGTGTTGAAAAAAAGCAGATCACAGACATGGAACAAAACTAAAGTCATTTCAAATGGCAACTTTAGGGCTTTAAGAAACACTAAAAGAAATCAAGATCAAGAAATCAAGATTAAAAATGTGGTACTCAGTAAGGGTAATTTTTTTCAGACCAAGCAGAGGGAAAAAATTATGGAATCACTCAATTCTGAGGAAAAAATTATGGAATAACCCTGTAAATTTTCATTTCCAAAACTAACACCTGCATCAAATTAGATCTGCTTGTTAGTCTGCATCTAAAAAGGAGTGATCACACCTTGGAGAGCTGTTGCACCAAGTGGACTGACATGAATTATGGCTCCAACATGAGAGATGTCAATTGAAACAAAGGAGAGGATTATCAAACTCTTAAAAGAAGGTAAATCATCACGCAAAGTTGCAAACGATGTTGGTTGTTCACGGTCAGCTGTGTCTAAAACACGGGAAGGTTGTTAAAGGCAAACATACTGGTAGACCAAGGAAGACATCAAAGGGTCAAGACCGGAAACTTAAAGCAATATGTCTCCAAAACAGGAAATGCACAACAAAACAAATGAGGAACGAATGGGAGGAAACTGGAGTCAATATCTATGACCGAACTGTAAGAAACCGCCTAAAGGAAATGGGATTTACATACAGAAAAGCTAAACATAAGCCATCATTAACACCTAAACAGAAAAAAACAAGGTTACAATGGGCTAAGAAAAAGCATTCGTGGACTGTGGATGACTGGATGAAAGTCATATTCAGTGATGAATCGCGAATCTGCATTGGGCAAGGTGATGATGCTGGAACTTTTGTTTGGTACCATTCCAATGAGATTTATAAAGATGACTGCAGAAAGAGAACATGCAAATTTCCACAGTCATTGATAATATGGGGCTGCATGTCAGGTAAAGGCACTGGGGAGATGGCTGTCATTGCATCTTCAATAAATGCCCAAGTTTACATTGATATTTTGGACAGTTTTCTTATCCCATCAATTGAAAGGATGTTTGGGGATGATGACATAATTTTTCAAGATGATAATGCATCCTGCTATAGAGCAAAAACTGTGAAAACATTCCTTGAAAGACGATACATAAGGTCAATGTCATGGCCTGCAAATAGTCCGGATCTCAATCCAATTGAAAATCTTTGGTGGAAGTTGAAGAAAATGGTCCATGACAAGGCTCCAACCTGCAAAACTGATCTGGCAACAGCAATCAGAGAAAGTTGGAGCCAGATTGATGAAAAGTACTGTTTGTCACTCATTAAGTCCATGCCTCAGAGACGGCAAGCTGTTATTAAAGCCAGAGGTGGTGCAAAAAAATACTAATGATGTATTGGAGTGTTCTTTTGTGTGTTTGTTTTTTTCATGATTCCATAATTTTTTCCTCAGGATTGAGTGATTCCATAATTTTTTTCCCTCTGCTTGGTCTGAAAAAAATTACCCTTGCTGAGTACCACATTTTTTATCTTGACTTCTTTTAGTGTTTCTTAAAGCCCTAAAGTTGACATTTGACATGACTTTAGTTTTGTTCCATGTCTGTGATCTGCTTTTTTTTCAACAACATTAAACAACTGAATGAACATCCTCCGAGCCCGGTGATTCCATAATTTTTGCCAGGGGTTGTATATGTACAGTACAGACCAAAAGTTTGGACACACCTTCTCATTTAAAGATTTTTCTGTATTTTCATGACTATGAAAATTGTACATTCACACTGAAGGCATCAAAACTATGAATTAACACATGTGGAATGATATACTTAACAAAAAAGTGTGAAACAACTGAAAATATGTCTTATATTCTAGGTTCTTCAAAGTAGCCACCTTTTGCTTTGATGACTGCATTGCACACTTGGCATTCTCTTGATGAGCTTCAAGAGGTAGTCATCGGAAATGGTCTTCTAACAATCTTGAAGGAGTTCCCAGAAATGCTTAGCACTTGTTGGCCCTTTTGCCTTCACTCTGCGGTCCAGCTCACCCCAAACCATCTCGATTGGGTTCAGGTCTGGGGACTGTGGAAGCCAGGTCATCTGGCGTAGCACCCCATCACTCTCCTCCTTGGTCAAATAGCCCTTACACAGTCTGGAGGTGTGTTTGGGGTCATTGTCGTGTTGAAAAATAAATGATGGTCCAACTAAAAGCAAACCGGATGGAATAGCATGCCGCTGCAAGATGCTGTGGTGGCCATGCTGGTTCAGTATGCCTTCAATTTTGAATAAATCCCCAATAGTGTCACCAGCAAAGCACCCCCACACCATCACACCTCCTCCTCCATGCTTCACGGTGGGAACCAGGCATGTAGAGTCCATCCGTTCACCTTTTCTGCGTCGCACAAAGACACGGTGCTTGGAACCAAAGATCTCAAATTTGGACTCATCAGACCAAAGCACAGATTCCCACTGGTCTAATGTCCATTCCTTGTGTTCTTTAGCCCAAACTAGTCTCTTCTGCTTGTTGCCTGTCCTTAGCAGTGGTTTCCTAGCAGCTATTTTACCATGAAGGCCTGCTGCCCAAAGTCTCCTCTTAACAGTTGTTGAACAGATGTGTCTGCTGCTAGAACTCTGTGTGGCATTGACCTGGTCTCTAATTCAAGCTGCTGTTAACCTGCGATTTCTGAGGCTGGTGACTCGGATAAACTTATCCTCAGAAGCAGAGGTGACTCTTGGTCTTCCTTTCCTGGGGCGGTCCTCATGTGAGCCAGTTTCTTTGTAGCGCTTGATGGTTTTTGCAACTGCACTTGTGGACACTTTCAAAGTTTTCCCAATTTTTCACACTGACTGACCTTCATTTCTTAAAGTAATGATGGTCACTCGTTTTTCTTTATTTAGCTGCTTTTTTCTTGCCATAATACAAATTCTAACAGTCTATTCAGTAGGACTATCAGCTGTGTATCCACCAGACTTCTGCACAACACAACTGATGGTCCCAACCCCATTTATAAGGCAAGAAATCCCACTTATTAAACCTGACAGGGCACACCTGTGAAGTGAAAACCATTTCCGGTGACTACCTCTTGAAGCTCATCAAGAGAATGCCAAGAGTGTGCAAAGCAGTCATCAAAGCAAAAGGTGGCTACTTTGAAGAACCTAGAATATAAGACATATTTTCAGTTGTTTCACACTTTTTTGTTAAGTATATAATTCCACATGTGTTAATTCATAGTTTTGATGCCTTCAGTGTGAATGTACAATTTTCATAGTCATGAAAATACAGAAAAATCTTTAAATGAGAAGGTGTGTCCAAACTTTTGGTCTGTACTGTAAGTATCTATTGCCATCCCATCTGGTTAATCTCCCCCTGACAGCTCAAGCTAAATGGCAGGCAGATGTAGGCCCTATATCGGAGGACCAATGGAGAGAGATTCTGTTCCTAAACTATCGCCTTGTGAGGCCCAAAGGCTCTCTCAATTATATTTAATTTATAGAGAGTACAAAACTCCTAGCTTTCTACACAAGATAGAGTATCGCCATTATGCAAAAGGTCCTAGATTTGGGATTGATGAGGCACATCTATTATTATGTTGGAATGTAGACAGATAGGCCGATTTTGGAACAAAGTCATCTCCTTGATAGAAATGGTGCATGGAGTGAAACTATTAACAGATCCCCGTTTATTGGGATTATTTGAAGAGGGAGTGGATCCTGACTCGCCCCTATTCATTGGTATCTCTCATATCTTATTTCAAGCACGTACCTTCTTACATTTCACTGGTTAGACACACAACCCACAACTATTGGAGCGCTAAAGCGAAAGATAAATAATATAATATGGTTGGAAAGAGGAGTCTATCTTAAATGCAACTTGATTCGCAAATTCGAAAAGTTATGGAGTCCTTGGTTTGATATGCCAAGGCTACCTACAAATCTGCTAGAGATAAAATATATATGTGACTCTCTAATTGTTAGCCCCTTTTCCCCCCTCCCTCTTCTCCCCCAGACTAATTTTATATTCCTTTATTCTAGAGCTGCCGTGTGAATGAAAATGGTCCTCTCTGGAATGTTGGGATTTGGGTTAAGAAAGGGCTAAGGAATTGATATTTGTGATGTTTTGTCTGTTTTTTATGATATGGAATTATTATGTTATACATGATAATTGAAAATGAAAAAAATTGTCTTTGGAGTATTTTCAATAACAATGATGTGATTAAAAAAAGAAAAATATTTTCTATAGCTTAGTGTCATTAAACTCCTGGTATTGTTTTTTTTATATCTGACAGGTGGTTCTCTTTGTTTTTTTTCTATATTCTTTCATCCATGTTGACTGATCACATATCGTAGCAGGATGTTCTTCTTTCCCTAGCTTTGCTATGAATTAAAAAAAAAAATCCTGTACTATAATTTAACATTTAATAATAGCATCCTCCTGACACTTCTACACTGAGGATGCTAGTACGTTTTTTTTTTTTTATTATACTGTCATTATTTTTGGTTTTGGGACAACAGTCTATCTTCCTCTCTTGGTTGACTTGCAATCAGTTGCACAGCACCTTTATGAAATCATAGAAGTGAAAATAGAGTTTAAAAAGATTGATTCCTAACAAGAGCGTTCTTTTACAGATATAAAACCCTTCACTAGAATTATTCTATTTTCACTGCTATACACAAACTACATATAGTTTATTGATTTTATGAAATGTTCTACGAGGTGGAAACACACGTAAAATGTTCTTGGTTTCAAATAGTTCTTGAATGCTTGGCAGTGTTAAATGCCTGGATGTTCCATGTATATGTATTTATCATCTTCAGTATTAGAAAAGTATAGGTTCTTGTTTTATACAATACTGAGAAATACAGAGAACAGAGTAAACAAGATTTTTGCAATATTTTATTTTTACTTACTGTTGCTGACTTGCTTTGCCCCCAGCAATCCGCTGTAATCCGTAGGAAAACTGGGCAGTAAGTGTTCCCAATCCTTGAAGCGCTACCACAGGGGAAATTAAGCTTTAAACAGTGACCATTCATATCAATGGGTTGTTGTGTAATGCAGGACAGGTCCTCCAGAGCAAGAGACGCTCTTTGTAACCACATGTACAATATGCAGTGTCAGTCCTACATCTCCCCTTGACTGTATCATTGTGGAAGACACCACCGCGCGCAGATAATGCGGAGGAATTGTAACTACAAACCATCATAACATTTTCTCTCAAAGTGTGCGGTAAATATATTCAATGTCATAGGAAAGGTGAACCACTTATTTAAAGGGAATCTGTCACCAGGTTTCTTCTACCTAATCTGAGAGAAGCATAATATAGAGACAGAGACCCTGATTCCAGCAATGTATGACTTACTATAGTGGGTGCTGCAGTTTTTATATAATCAACATTTTATTTGCTGTAGATCTAGCAGTTCTCTGAATACTGAGCGCTGTATAACCCCGCTCACACCACTGATCGGCTGCTTTCTGTGTACACTGTGCATAGTCTGCCAGTCAGAGATGGGGGCATGGATGGACTACCTGGCTGCAGGCCAAGTAGTCCTCTAGTGAATCTCTTACTGATAAAACAATGACATTTTAAAAACTACATTAAGCAGCCCAGTAAGTGACACATTGCTGGAATCAGAGTCTCTACTCTACATCATGCTCCTCTCTGATGGTGTAGCAAAAAACTGGCGACAGATTGCCTTTAAATAAATTTGTGCAACATGTTGAGATCCACTTACAGCCAGTAGGGTGTAGATCCTATATAAAATTGGGAAGAAGATTCATTTTAGGCCAAGAAAACTATACAATTATCTCCAAGAACAGACCTATGTTGAGCCTGGCTGTGGGAAATATTCCTGAGGGTGCAGTATCAATGGCTATATCATTATCATTGGAATATGAATATGAAATTATCAGATGTTGGTAAAAAAAGCATCTCCAACTAAGCTTTCATTTGATGGTAAACTTGAAGTTGGGTTGTAGTTGTCTGCTCAAATTATGAGAATACAGAGCTGGTAATCAGAGGGAGAGCTGAGGGATTTGTGGCTCTCTCCTGCTCAGATAAGCAGCACATGTAGCCACAGAAGCATGCTGAATAGCCCTAAGCCCCACAATATTAAAGGAAACCTGTTATGTAAAATAACACTATTAGCCTGCAGATGTGGGTTTAATCTGTAAGTTAATAGCATTCTGACACTGTGTTGTACCGGCACTGAGAGCCCCGCCGCCGGAAGGAAATTAACTTTATTCTTCCCGGCATCCTCGCTCTTACAGTCATAGGGGCAGCGTCGGCACGACTTCAGTCATCGCTGAATACATAATGTGTGGCAGCTGTAACAATGCATCCGGCACTGACTGATAGCTGACACTAATGCTGAGCTGGCTGTCAGTCAGTGGTTGGGGGCGCCGTTACAGCTCTCTATACACAGAGCAGTGACCAAAGTCATACTGGCACCACCCCCATGACTGAATACCGAAAGCCAGTAGCTGACAAGAGCGGTGATGCACGCTGTTGATGTGACATCACCCCTCTAGTCACAACACTGGGACCGCAGCAGTGGCGGATATAGGCGTGTATTAATATAGCACAGTATCAGTCTGAGGGTCGGGTTTCTCCACATCCAAGAAAAATTGTCCGATTATTCTGATCAGAGTGGCATCAGTTTTTCTCAGACGTGTGGAGAAAAGAAAAAAAGTTTCTCCACCTTCTCCGAGTGCTGTCTGATTTTTTTCATGGAACCATAGACTTGCATTGCCAATTTTCATTCAACACTCAGATCAAAATTGGAGATGTCTCTGATTTTTTACACGGACCACTCAATCTGAGGAAATAAAAAATCGAACATGTGCACAAGCCCATAGAGTATCACAACAAGTACTCAAACAAGATAATTGGTCGTGTGCACAAGCCCTGAGGCAGAATTCGGACATGTCACTGTTAGAGCACAAACTGCAACGCACAGACTGGCCACCTTTCCGGGTCAAGCGGGACTGTCCTGAATTTGGGGAGCTGTCCCACTGTCTTGCTGGAGGTTAAGGGTATGTCCCAACTATAGCTGTACCTGCCTTCTCAGGACACAGATACTGCTGAATATAATGGTGGAGCAGGGAACCATCACATCCTCCTTCATCAGTTAGTTTATGCAGAGACTGGAGATCCAGCCAGGACCCTTTGGTGCTTGAAATCAGGGTTGCCAACCATCCAGAAATTCCAGGACAGTCCCTAAAAACAGGACACTTTTTTGCCTTGCCTGTAAAAAAATTGAAGACGTCCGTGCTTTTTTTTTATAGCTGAAGAAATTTACACAGATTATTTTCACTGTAAATATCATAATTTTAGAGTTTATAGTGAATGAAGCTGATGTCTTCATATCAATATTATGGGATGTAGATGTGGCACCCCAGGGGTCTGGTCACCACAGTAATATCAATATTACGTCTGAGAGCAGGTGGGAGGTCTCCTGGTCAGGAACCCTAAGCATGCAACACTTCCTGCCCAGTCCTGGGAGGGGAAGAACTTCCCCTATATAAACTGGGGCTGAGGCGGGGTTAGAGGAGAAGAAGAGGAGTCCCAGACAGAGACACAGTCTGGTCTGGAGTGGAGCAGATACAGGGAGAGCAAGATCAGGAGCTCTGTGGGAGCAGTGATAAAAGGGGTCAGAGACTGGAAGCTGTAGAGCTCGTCCTGACTGAAGAGATCTCGCTGGACACGGAGTCCGAGGCAGTGGGGACTGATCCATACCCAGCAGCAGAAACCGACCGGCAGGGGATTTCAGGTCCTCTGGCCAAGAAACCCGAAGGCACGGTCACACGCAAGGGACCAGCACCGCCGTTGTGGAGCGGAGGCTACCAGAAGGCCCCGAGTCACCGGCCATACGGGTGAGCACCACACGGTACACTCAGGGACGTGGGCTACTTTTACCCGCTTCTAGCAAGGTAGCCAGGGAGAGTACAATAAGTCGGGGAGGCCTACAACTCCGCCTGGCCAGGGGAGATCCTATCTGCTCACAGACTGACCAGGCCCCGATCGCTAGCCAGTACTCCCGGGAGGGTCTACCTTTGCCACCAGTAAAGACCCTGAACTACACCGTACCGTCTCTGAGTGGTTCCTGGTGCCTGCGTGCAATTCTGCTATCCCCTTCATCCACGTTCGCTGCCCTGAGGCCATACCCCTCCCGTTGGGGGTTATACTATCCACGCTGCACAACTGTACCACCGGCCTCAGCGGTCTGCCCTGCAGCGGCGGCTTCATAACCGCATTCAATGGGTGGCGTAGTCGAACAATATAACATCTTATTCTAAGTTCTGCCACTTGGTTTGACACCCTGGGCACGGACCGGGTCACCGCCACGAGGACTACTACCCCTATCAGATCCGGCTCCGGGTATTCCCCCTGCACAGCAGCAGCAGCACAGGCCCAGGGGGCGCGTCAACTTTGGCGTAGTCGGCAGGATCCCGTGCCCGCAACCACCGGGTACTGCGTGCCTGAAAAAGAGACTTTTAAACTTACCTGTGGTGAGGATTCCCGCCATCCGACGCCATCTTCTGCCTTCTTCCCGCCATCCGTGGAGTTTTCCCGCCATCCGACGCCATCTTCTGCCTTCTTCCCACCATCCGTGGAGTTTTCCCACCATTGGACGCCATCTTGAGGACGCCGCGCGGGAAGAAGAGGGGCGTGGACTCCGAAAGCGCGCGAGAACTGAAGCTCCGCCTCACGTCCGGACGTTGCGTAAGGTCCTGGAAGGAGCCCAGCAGACGCCGACGTCACAGGAGCGCGACGGAAGGTCCTCAACCCTGACGATCCACTGCGGAGCCGCGGCCTACGGAAGAGGATCATCGCAAGGTAGGCCACGGTCCACTAGGGGGGAGGAGGATGTCGGATACAGAGGAGAGCTTCACTGCCACAGCCACCGCCAGCGCCACCGCTGCTGCGGTCATGCCTTTCACTATGCCCTATATCCCGGGGGCAGCCTGGCTACCCCAGTACTCAGGGGAGTCACATACCCTAAATGACTTCAGAGAAAGGCTGGATAGCCTCTTCCAGGTGTACCCCCTCACAGAGGAGCAAAAAGTGAGCATCCTGGTGGCTCAATTAAAAGGGGCAGCCCAAAGGGAGGTAAAGTCCTGGCCACTCGGGAGGAGGAGGACTGTTGCAGAGATACTAGCCCGGCTGAAGGACACCTTTGATACCCGTACCTCAGCCGAGATCAAGCTTAGATTCTACGGGTGCAAGCAGCGAGCACATGAGAATATAAGGGACTATGCACTAAACCTACAAGAGGCCCTGAGAGCCATTAAGCAGGCCGACCCTGACGGCGTGGGAAACGAAGACAAGCTGTTGACTGAACAATTTATAGAGGGTCTACATTGCAATGCCCACCGAACCCAGTTGCGGGCAATGGCCTTACAGGACCCTCATCTGGACTTTGCACAGTTCAAGGACAGAGCCATCCGGGTGCTCCGAGAACCGGCACCAGGTGGCGCTGTGACCCACAGACGCCCTACTACCACTTACCACCAGGAGACGGCGCCCTTGTCGGCAGGGCCTGTGGGAGCTGATGCGCAGGCTTTAAACAATGACCCGGCTACAGACCTGCACCATCAGGTCCAAGAGCTAACTAAAAGCGTTGCTGCGCTAACCCGAACTGTGCAGTCTTTACAGGTTTCTACTCCAGGGAAGATCCAGCTGGCATCCGGACCAGAGGACATCCCGTGGCGCCGACCAAGGAGGACCCCACCGGCCAGAGGAAAACCCAGCGACCGATACAACGAGGACGGACAACCCATCTGCAGCCGCTGCAATCAACCCGGACATATGGCAAGGTACTGTCCTTTAAACTGGCACAACCTGGGGTAGAGGGCCAACCCCTAGGAATAAGATCACCAGGCCCATCGAACTGGCGTGACAAATACGTGGGAGGACGTCCAGTCTTGCCTGTGGTACTGGATGGCATTCCTATGAGTGCCCTACTGGACACCGGGTCACAGGTCACCACCATCCCGTACGTGCTCTTCAAGCAGTACTGGAATGACTCGGATATAACCCGCTACCCTGACGACGACTTGAGTATCATCGCCAGCAATGGTCAGCCCGTGCCACAGATCGGATTTAAAGAGGTGACCATTAAAATCGGTAAAGTCGAACTGGCAGCACAGGGACTGATCATTGTGGACATTGACAAGCGCTAGAGTCACCCAAAGATAACTCTAGGAACTAATGTGATTGAAAATTGTCTTGCAGAGGTGATTCTCATTTTACAACAGGTTGCCAAGAACGCCAGTTCCGGCCAGCAGCAAGTGCTCCAAAAAGAGATCCGGGCACTGATGCGACGGCAACAGGTGGAACTCTCCGGTGGTGAGATTGGTAGCGTGAGAATGTGTGACCCTTTCCCTATTGCCATGCCTCCGAAAAGTGAAATGATGATTTGGTGCCGGGCAGCTATTGGTCTGAGAGGTAGAGATTACCAGGCAATGGTGGAACCAGTCTACTCAGACAGTAGGCCCACCATTTTGACAGCACAGGGGGTGGTCGATGTACGCCATGGGAGGGTGACCGTTCGCATCATAAATATCGTGGAGAGAGAAGTACACCTGCCCCGGTATGCCACGCTAGCCAAATTGTTCACCATAAACCAGAATTCTGTACAGGCCGTGGAACCCTTGCCTCCATCTCAACCAGAGGAAGGTAACGGCTCTAAGCAACAAATGGAGGACTGGTGTCAGCAACTACATTTGGGTACTGACTCCACTCCCTCACACCAGAAACAGGGAGTCTATCGGGTGGTTCAAGAGTACGAGAGAGTGTTTAGTAAACACCCGTTAGACTTTGGGCGAGTAAAGGGGGTAGAACACCACATCCCCACGGGAGACCATCCTCCCATAAAGGAGAGATACCGACCCGTACCCCCTGCACACTACCAACACGCCAAGGGGATGCTTAGAGACATGAAGGAGGCTGGGGTAATCAGGGATAGCTGTAGCCCCTGGGCAGCTCCACTAGTCTTGGTTAAAAAAAAAGACAACACCATGAGAATGTGTGTAGACTACCGGAAAATCAACCGTATCACACACAAAGATGCGTACCCCTTACCAAGGATAGAGGAGTCTTTGGCTGCTTTAAAATCTGCTAACTTCTTCTCCACTTTGGATCTCACTAGCGGGTACTGGCAGGTTCCTGTAGCAGAGGCGGACCGGGAGAAGACCGCATTCACCACCCCGATGGGACTTAGCGAGTTTACCTGCATGCCGTTCGGACTCTGCAACGCACCAGGAACCTTCCAATGATTGATGGAATGCTGTCTGGGACACCGGAACTTTGAGACGGTCCTGCTGTACCTGGACGATGTTATAGTTTATTCCAAAACCTACGAGGACCACCTGAAACACCTGGCGGAAGTGTTTGAAGCCCTGGCAAAATACGGTCTGAAGGTGAAACCGTCGAAGTGTCACCTGCTAAAACCAAAAGTGCAGTACCTGGGACACGTGGTGAGTGCTGACGGAGTGGCTCCCGACCCTGATAAGATCACCGCGATTAAGGAATGGCCAAGACCCTCCAGCGTAAGGGAAGTACGGCAGTTCCTCGGGTTGGTAGGCTACTACCGAAGATTCATTCCCGGTTTCACCAAAAAGGCAGCTCCTATGCAGGACCTCCTGATAGGCCAGTCTAGGAAGGCCAAGAACCAGAAGCCGCCCTTCAGATGGGAGAAGCTGGAAGAAGAGTCCTTCCGCCAGCTGAAGATGGCCCTCACGGGGGATGAAATCCTGGCATACCCTGATTACAGCCAGCCCTTTATCCTCTACACCGACGCAAGTAACATCGGGCTAGGAGCCGTACTGTCCCAGATCCAGCAGGGGAGAGAACGGGTAATTGCTTACGCCAGCCGAAAACTGCGACCCACCGAAAGAAACCCTGAGAATTACAGCTCATTCAAGCTAGAGTTCCTGGCAGTGGTGTGGGCAGTCACCGAACGCTTTAAGCACTACCTCGCCTCTTCCCGGTTCACCGTGTACACGGATAACAACCCGTTGACACACCTGGACACTGCAAGACTCGGTGCCCTGGAGCAGAGATGGATGGCCCGCCTGTCCAACTATGAATTCACGATCAAATACCGGGCAGGACGCTCCAATACCAACGCGGATGCCTTGTCCAGAATGCCAAACCTACCGGACGTAGGGGAAGATCCAGAGGAACTGGAAGAAGTTGAACTCCCCGCGTTCCACCGTCATGGGACTACCCAGTATTCCCACCGTGTAAGGGGTAAGCAATCCACTACGTTCAACCCCTTACCTCATTACAACTGGGCGGAAACGCAAGACAGTGACCCCGCCGTCCGACTGGTGAAGGAGATGCTGATTCAGACAGATGCTCGCCTTGACCCAGACGCTCCGGAGGAAACCAAGCAACTGTGGGCTGAGAAGAGTCGACTGTTCCTTTACAAGGGGAAGTTGTGCCGTAGAATGGTTAACTCCCCGACGCATGAACTGATCTGGCAAGTAGTGGTGCCAAGAAGAGACGCGGCTATGGTACTGGAGGCATACCACGACGGAGCTGGGCACTTCGGATGGAAGAAGCTGGAGTTCCTGCTGCGCGGGCGGTTCCACTGGGTAGGCATGAGAGGAACCATCGAGAGGTGGTGCAGAGACTGTGGCCCATGCAACCTAAGAAGGAAGGACCGTGCCAGTCAGAAGACTCCCCTGCAGTCCATCGTCACCAGGCAGCCGTTGGAACTGGTAGCCTTGGATCATGTAAAACTGACCCCCAGCAGAAGTGGCTACGTCTATGCGTTAACCATCGTGGATCACTACTCCCGGTTCTTGGTTGTAGTCCCCGTCAAGGACTTAACGGCTCAAACAGCAGCTAGAGCCTTTCAGCAGCACTTCTGCCGTCCACACGGATACCCAGAGCAGGTGCTGACGGACCAGGGACCTGCCTTTGAAGCGGAAGTCTTCCAGGAGTTCTGCACTCTGTATGGCTGCCGGAAGATAAGAACAACACCCTATCATCCGCAAACCAATGGACTCTGCGAGAAGATGAACCAGGTGGTAATAGACCTTCTGAAAATGTTGCCCCTGGAGGAACGCAGTCTGTGGCCTGAGAAACTGCCTGATCTGGTGGACCTATACAACCACATCCCTGTAGGTTCTACCAACTGTACCCCGGCTTACCTAATGAGAGCAAGACCTGGTAAGCTGCCTGTTGATCTGGATATGGGAGTCCTGACACCCGAGGACACTTCACCAGAAGCAGACTGGGACACAGAGGGGCAGCAGCAGTACCGGAAAGTACAGGAGAGCGTTGAGCGAAGTCTCTGTCAAGCAAGAGAAAGACAAGAGAAGACTTACAACCAGTATGCTCCCGCTGTTCCCCTGGTACCTGGAGAGCAGGTCTTGAAAAGGAAGAGACGGCTCCACAAGTTGGACGACCAGTGGGAGAAGGACCCGTACACCGTACTGCCATCAAGCCATGAAAACCCAAAAATTTGCACAATCAGTAAGGATGGAGGAGAAACCACAGCCATTGTCTCCCGAGATCACCTGAAGAAGTGTCCCGAGCAGCTACGAAACCCTGAAGAAGATCAAGAAAACCCTCGACCCGCAGAGGAAAGGGAAGAAATGGTCAGTACTGTACTCGGAGACTTCCCTCGGTCTTGGACACAAGTAAATGGCGCTGTTGTGGTACCCATCCTCACCTTCCTCCAGCCAGCATCCCAAGTGCCTACGGAAAAACAGGTAGAGCTGGAAGAGCACCCGGTCCAGGAGGCAGAAGACCCCACACAAGCAGACCAGGAGAATCGACCCTCTGCTTATAGTGAGCCTGCCGTGCCCCTAGTGAGCCAAAGAACCCGTAGACAGCTGCCCAGCTTACCTTTGACAGCTCCTACACCCTGTAGCTTAGGACCGGTCAGTAAGCTCCGTAGGTCTACTAGGGTCACTAGAGGCCAGTTGCCAGTACGTTGGAGGATCTAAAGTGTTCAGACTGTTTTATTGGTATTTACCTGTTTACTGTTGCTTGTAAATAATTATGTTTTTCCAGTTATTTTATAGGTGTCTTTTGTGGATTAACCGGAATTCTTTGTATATATGTTTGGAGCGTAACCCAGGAATGGACTAAGACTGCTAAAGACTCGGGGTAGGACAGACCCCCACCTGGTTACGGCTCCCTGTTCTTTGGTGAAATGGACACCCTTATTGCTTCAAAAACTGCACCCGGTTGCGGACACGCTGTGACCGCCCTAACGTGTTTTCCCTTATTGTATTGTTCCTGTTTATACCCTGTTATGTTTTCAAAAATATGTTTAGTCCCGGAGTACTAAATTTTACTAGGGGGGAATGTGGCACCCCAGGGGTCTGGTCACCACAGTAATAGCAATATTACGTCTGAGAGCAGGTGGGAGGTCTCCTGGTCAGGAACCCTAAGCATGCAACACTTCCTGCCCAGTCCTGGGAGGGGAAGAACTTCCCCTATATAAACTGGGGCTGAGGCGGGGTTAGAGGAGAAGAAGAGGAGTCCCAGACAGAGACACAGTCTGGTCTGGAGTGGAGCAGATACAGGGAGAGCAAGATCAGGAGCTCTGTGGGAGCAGTGATAAAAGGGGTCAGAGACTGGAAGCTGTAGAGCTCGTCCTGACTGAAGAGATCTCGCCGGACACGCAGTCCGAGGCAGTGGGGACTGATCCATACCCAGCAGCAGAAACCGACCGGCAGGGGATTTCAGGTCCTCTGGCCAAGAAACCCGAAGGCACGGTCACACGCAAGGGACCAGCACCGCCGTTGTGGAGCGGAGGCTACCAGAAGGCCCCGAGTTACCGGCCATACGGGTGAGCACCACACGGTACACTCAGGGACGTGGGCTTCTTTTACCCGCTTCTAGCAAGGTAGCCAGGGAGAGTACAATAAGTCGGGGAGGCCTACAACTCCGCCTGGCCGGGGGAGATCCTATCTGTTCACAGACTGACCAGGCCCCGATCGCTAGCCAGTACTCCCGGGAGGGTCTACCTTTGCCACCAGTAAAGACCCTGAACTACACCGTACCGTCTCTGAGTGGTTCCTGGTGCCTGCGTGCAATTCTGCTATCCCCTTCATCCACGTTCGCTGCCCTGAGGCCATACCCCTCCCGTTGGGGGTTATACTATCCACGCTGCACAACTGTACCACCGGCCTCAGCGGTCTGTCCTGCAGCGGCGGCTTCATAACCGCATTCAACGGGTGGCGTAGTCGAACAATATAACATCTTATTCTAAGTTCTGCCACTTGGTTTGACACCCTGGGCACGGACCGGGTCACCGCCACGAGGACTACTACCCCTATCAGATCCGGCTCCGGGTATTCCCCCTGCACAGCAGCAGCAGCACAGGCCCAGGGGGCGCGTCATAGACATGGATCACTTGTAATCCTAGTGATTTATTATGGTTTTCCAATGTGTCCGTGAAAAATATTGTCTGTCCGTGATTTTTTGATAAGCTGTCCAGAAAAAATAAAAAGTCAAGTTGGCAACCCTGATTGGAATCAACTGAGAAAAGCACAGCACAAATGTTTTGCTCTTTGTTGTTTCCTTGTGACATTCTCACATGACATAAAGGTCCTGACATGATATTCAGTCTGTGCACAGACTGATCTGTGGCGGAGACATCCAATGGCTAGTCAGCAGAGGCGAGGAGTAGGACACATGCAAGTTGTGTGTGTGTGTGTTGATGTAGCAGAGCTGTGCGTACACTGTGCTAACATCATACTGTATGGGGGGCATCATGGAGATCATGAAAATGGTACCATATTGTGTGGGAACACTGGCTTCACTCGGAGAAATATTTCAATGTTGGCGCATGTAGGGGAGGGTGAGGTTAGGGTCCTGACTTAGCGTAAAATAAATATTGCCACACCACAGTAAGTGTCCCTCATTCATCCTTATCTTTCATAGTTGGGAGCTATGTATATGCCTATGAGGCTGGCGCGTTTGAGACCGTCGGTTACTTTGTGCATCACACTCTCCCTCTGACTCACAATAACTAGAATAACCCTCCAACCAATAGTGATAACTATTTAATAACTTTATCGGTTATTTTTTAAAATATGGCTTCTAGAATTTTTTCGCATTGTGGCTCACGACCGATTCTCAGTGCAAAATGTGGCTCTCAAGGTTAAAAAGGTTGGGGGTCACTGATTTAAGGGATCGGCTTGTGAAGAATAATGTGGATAATTAAAAGCAAAGGAGTCCAATTAGGGAATGTCATGAGCTTGCCTAAAAAATGTTTTTAGGGCACGCTTAAAATTGTCAGTGTTGGCTTTTATTCTAATTCTCTCCTTTAAGAACTGGTGCAGCACAATACAAGAGACTGGAGTGGGAGGTTTGGATTTTGAGGATGTTAGTCTTAGATTGATGACAGAATGTAGTGCACAGGTAGGGTGATAGACAGAGATAAGGAGGAGGTGTAGGGCGGTGCAGCACCATTAAGAACTTTGGAAATTAGAGTAATATGTTTATATATTACTCTACAGTGAACGGACAACCCATGAAGTGGCTTGCCTGGCTACTGAATTCAGGATGTAATGAGTTACAGTTATCAAGCTGAGAATGAATCAGAGCAGCAATAAGAGTTTTGGCAGTTTCCACCGTACAAAAAGGCAGATTCTAGAGATCTGGGTGCAGTTCACGCTTTTTTTATTTGGGAAGTTATTACATTTTTCTCGGGTGAGTCTGTTTTTGTGGATGTTAATGAACAGAGCATGAATATAGACCACCATCTTGTCAGTGAGACTGTGATTATAATTTTGGGCATGAGCCATTTTGATTTAGCATGTTCTTTTGCACTTTACTTTTCTATTTGCCATTTTATTTTATTGCAAGGCCACAACAATTCCAGAAAAAGATAATTCTCCCTTGAGATTTTTGGTTTTCCAGCCATCACATGAAATTATGTTCAGCGCACTTGTCTATGTTTTAATTGTCTATTCTTTTCCAGCAATGCATTCTGTGTGTTTGTTGTGCACCTGTGAGGAATGCTGAGTCATGATGAGGAGTTATCATCTGTATGTTGAGAAGGAGACTGCCAGAGGCTGAGTAGAGACTGTGAGCAACTGACAGAGGTTATAGTGTGTAAAGTTATATGCTTGCTGTAATGGGGGAGGAAAGCTCTCAATTGTTTGTTGTTTTTACTTCCTGTGTTTTTTCTTTCTTTCCTGAATGTGTTATGTCAGCAGCACACGAACTGTGTGACACTGAATTGTATCTCATGTTTAACCAGTATGAAGTAAATACTGTTTACTCAAGATATCTTGCTGATTGAAGCTCTCGTAAGTACAGTGGTGACTATAAGAAGATGCACTCTGCGATAGGTTATGAGTCGAGGCCGGAACCCAGACACTAAAGCCCAGACACTACAGGCCTGCACTACAAGAGGATCCTGGTTTATAACCCCAGATAACGGAGCACACAGATAAGCTCTGTAAACAGAAGAAAATAAATCCAGATACAGAGTGACAGAGGAATTCATGATCCCAGAAGCTGGATATAATTACAGAGAATTCAACACAGGCAGGACATACAGGAACTATCAGCAAGAAGAAAAAAAACAGGAGAATATCTTCAGTACAACTCTCTAAACAAGTAAGACTATATAAAGATGATGAGTAACACAGAACTGAAATTCACAGTAGCTAAACTGAATAGTGAAAATGATCAGTTATGGAAGTTCAAAGTAGAGATGTTGTTATCAAAGGATGATTTATGGGAAGTAATTGTTACAGAAAGACCAGATCAAGATAATCAGACATGGGATAAGAAGAATAGACAAGCGAGAGCCACCATTGGCTTATTAGTGGATGCTCAATTAATACATATAAGAAATGAAGAAACAGCTAAAGAAATGTGGGAAGAATTAAGAAAACTGTATGAAAGACCTAGCTTGAATCACAAGTTATTTTTATTAAGAAAGCTTTACAGTATGAGATTGAGTGCAAATGACGACATGCAGAAGCACATATTCTCAACGATGGAAGAGATATCACAGCTAAGATCTATTGGTGAAGACATTAAAGATAGTCATGTAGCAGCTGTATTATTGTGCAGTTTACCAGATTCGTATACAGCCTTGATAAATGCCCTTGAGACGAGACCAGAAACTGACATTACATTAGATTTTGTGAAAACAAGACTAATAGATGAATATCAGAGAAGAAAAGAACAATGAAATGATTCTTCTACTGAAAAGGACAGTGAAAACGCTCTTAAAGCTACAGAATTTAAAAAACCCTATAATAAAGAGACAAGAGAATGCTTCAGATGTAAGAAAAAGGGTAATTTAAAGAAAGACTGTACCATATGGAAAGCAGAACAACAAAAATTACAACATAAAAAGTATACACAGAAAGTAAAAAACACAATTTCCGATTCATGTGAGAATAATTTGAATGGCACATTTAAAGTAACAGACAAGAAATCATCACTTGGTTGGTTTATTGATTCAGGAGCAACGAGTCATATGACAAGTAACAATAATTTCTTTACTGATCTTGATTTAGATTAGAAAGAAGCCATTTATCTTGCAGATGGAAGCAAAATAACCGCAGAAGGTTTCGGACAAGGTATGCTAAATTGTTCAAACAAGTTCGGACAAGATTCAAAGATACTTGTACAGGATGTGTTGTGTGTTCCAAAATTGGAAGGCGGATTATTATCTGTGAAACGTTTAACAGCAAAATGACTTACAGTAAAATTCAAAGACAATGAGTGTGCAATTATTGCAGGAAACAAGGTGATCACCAAAGTCAAGGCAGATGAACAATTATATCATTTTGACACACCAAAGGAACAGATGAAGGTATGTACACATGATCACAAAAACTGTATTCACATGTGGCATAGACGTCTAGGACATAGACACCCTGACAGTATAAGGGAACTACAGAGAAAAGAATTGACAAAAGATTTAAAGATATCAGATTGCTCAATTACCGTAAGATGTGAATGTTGTATAAAATCCAAAGCCACAAGGATATCTATTCCAAAAGAAAGTGAGATAAAAAGTGAAAGACCACTTGATTTGGTGCATAATGACGTATGTGGACCCATGAAAGTGACTACATCAGGAGGCAATAGATACATGTTGACTTTTATAGACGACTACTCAAGATACACAGTCACATACTTAATTAAGAACAAAAGTGAAGTTTTTGATAAACTTGTAGACTATGTAACAAGATCAAGTAACAAATTTCAAAGGAAGCCAATTGTCATCAGAAGTGATAATGGAGGTGAATTTACAGGTCACAGAATTGAAGAATACTTAAGACAAAATGGAATAGAACACCAGAAAACTGTTCCATACACCTGAACAAAATGGAGTAGCAGAAAGGAAAAACAGAACTCTAACAGAGATGATAAGATGTATGCTGACTAGTGTTGAGCATTCCGATACTGTAATATCGGGTATCGGCCGATATTCGCGGTATCAGAATTCCGATACTTAATTCCGATACTTTTACAATATCGGATACCGGAATCGGAAGTTCCCATAATGCCTGCGCTCTGCAATGTCTGTGAAGGATGACAAGTTGGATGGCAGCGCGATCCAGCCTGTCATCAGAATGCCATCCCAGCGGGGGAGAATTCTCCTGATTGTTTAAAAGCCGGCGCGCGGTAAAAAGCCGCCGGCTTTTAAACAATCACACAGCCCCATACTGCTTCCCCGCAGCCTCCCACCCCGATCCTCCGCTCCCCTCGCCACCTCCAATCCCAATCGTAAATTAGGACCGGGCGGGGAGCGCAGCACCAAGGAGCGAAGGACCCAGGCGGGGAAGCCGGCAGTGAAAAGACTTCACCGCCGGCTTTCCCGTTCTGTGCTGCGCTTTCCCGCCGGTTATTTCAAATGAACAGCTGAGGTATCAGGTGATGCCGATCAGCTGTTCATTTGAAGTCGCCGCGGTGCCCTCAGAGGGTTCATGTGAGTTCATGCTTGACTGCATGAACTCACATGAACTTTCCCACGGCCGCACAGGTCAGCCTCACCTCCCAGACCCGTCATGATTAGTGTGTGTGCGGGGTGTGTGTGCGGGGTGTGTGTGCGATGTTTGTGCGGGTGTGTGCGGTGTCTGTGCGATGTGTGCGGGGTGTGTGTGCGGGGTGTGTGTGCGGGGTGTGTGTGCGGGGTGTCTGTGCGGGGTGTCTGTGCGATGTTTGTGCGGGTGTGCGCGGTGTCTGTGCGTGCAGGCAGACATAGGCCGATGTGACACTACTACTCCCATCGGCCTATGTCTGTCCCCCGTCCACTCCTGCCAGCAGGATCAGCTTGATGGGAGCAGTAGTTCCCATCAGCCTGATCCTGCTATTTAAATTGCCCTACTGTGTCCCCAATAAATGTTAAATACATGTCATTGGTGGCCAGTGGTTACCTAAAAGAAATTAGTTCATACATTACCTGTCCCCGCCGATCGTCACCTAAAATAAAGTAAAAAATAAAAAACTACACCTATACTCACCTAGACACCTAATTCCCCGAAGCCATCGATCTCCTGTAATAAAATATAAAATAATAAACCACAACCTTATCCTTACCCCTCCGTAGTAGTCCACGAGTGTCCCACGAAGATCTCCAGTTCAGAGCAGCCACATAGAATGTGACCGCTCTGAACCGCTGCCGCCGCAAGAATGACGGGGCCGTAAGGGTTCACCGGAGTTCAGGCAGCGCTGCTCCGGTTAGCTCCTTTACGGCCCTGCTGTATCGTGAGAAATTCCCACGGTACAGCAGTGCCGTAAAGGAGGTCTCCGGAGCTGCGCTGCCTGAATGCACTCCGGTGACCTCAGTCAGTGGCTCCCGCTGCCGGGAGCGGACGTGTTCCCGGCAGCGTGAGCTTACAGCAGCCATGACAGCTGTCACCATCTCCAGATGTGACAGCTGTGCATGGGAGATCAGCGCAGGAACGTGGACAGGTAACTATTATTTTTAGTAAACTAAGAATTAAATAAAATTGTGTGTTTTATTTCAAATAAATTATTTTTTCTGGGTGTAGTGTGTGTTTTTTCTTTTTAACACTTTGTAGGTTAGTAATGGGGGTGTCTTATAGACGCCCATCATTACTAACCTGGGCTTCATGGCAGCTGGAGCTGACATGAACCCCACCACTATTACCCCCTGCCACCGCACCAGGGCAGCGTGGAAGAGCGAGGCTAAGTGCCAGAATTGGCGCATCCTATGGATGCGCCATTTCTGGGGCGGCTGACGGCTGGTGTTTCTAGCCTGGGAGGGGGCCATTATTCATGGCACCCTTCCT
Organism: Phyllobates terribilis; assembly: GCF_046119375.1. NCBI lineage: Eukaryota > Metazoa > Chordata > Amphibia > Anura > Dendrobatidae > Phyllobates > Phyllobates terribilis. The sequence goes on along the minus strand of NW_027362762.1, from coordinate 464,704,134 downwards.
GGGCTATTAATATCAGCCCCCAGCTGTCTGCCTAGCCTGTGCTAGCTATTAAAATAGGGGGGACCCCACGTCATTTTTTTTGGGGGGGTCCCCCATTTTAATAGCTAGTAAAGGCTAGGTATTCAGCTGGGGGCTGATATTAGTAGCCTGGGAAGCTCCGTGGGTTTTACCCCCTTCCCAGGCTTCAAACATCTGCCCCAGCCGTCTGCTTAACCTCCGCTAGAGACTAAAATTATGGGGGATCCCACGCCATTTTTTTTTAAATAAATCCTTTATTTTAACACTAAATGACATTTGAGGAGTTAATAAAGATGCAGTCCCTAAATTATTATTTATTTTTTAATTAATTTTTCCCAAAACTTTTGACGTGGGCTTCGCCATATTTTTGTATGCCAGCCAGGTACAGCATCCAGCTTCTATGAACGCGCCATTTTCCGGGGCGGCTGCAGACTGCAGTTTTCAGCGGTGGGGCAGAAAGCTTGGGCCTCCCTGCGCTGCAGATTCCATCCCCCAGCTGTCTAGTTGTACCTGGCTGGACACAAAAATAGGGAGAAGCTCCACGTTTTGTTTTTTTTAATTATTTCATGAAATTCATGGAATAATTAAGAAAAAAAGGGCTTCCCTATATCGTTGTGTCCAACCAGGTACAAATAGGCAGCTGGTGGTTGGGGGCAGCCCGTTCCTGCCTGCTGTACCTGGCTGGACACAAATATAGTGCAAAGCCCCACGTCAATTTTTTTTTAATTATTTCAGGAAATTCATGAAATAATTAAAAAAAAATTATGTGGGGCTTCGCCCTATATTTGTGTCCAGTCAGGTACAGCAGGCAGGAACGGGCTGCCCCCAACCACCAGCTGCCTATTTGTACCTAGCCGGACACAACAATATAGGTAAGCCCTTTTTTTCTTAATTATTCCATGAATTTCATGAAATAATTAAAAAAAAAAATGCGTGGGGCTTCGCCCTATTTTTGTGCCCAGCCAGATACAACTAGGCAGCTGGGGGCTGGAATCCGCAGCGCAGGGAGACCCAAGCTTTCTGGGCCACCCCCGCTGCAAATTGCAGTCCGCAGCCGCCCCAGAAAATGGCGCGTTCATAGAAGCGCCATCTTCTGGCGCTGTACCCAACTCATCCAGGGCCCTGGTGCGGTGGCTCACTGGGTAATAAAGGGGTTAAGGCCAGCTTGGCATTATCAGCTGGCCCTAAGCCCGAAATTCATGGGGTCACGCCAATATTAGACATGACCACCATGAATTTCTAGTAAAGTATTTAAAAAAACACAACACCCAGAATAAAGTCCTTTAATTGAAATAAACACACAATTCTTTATTGTTCTAAATTAAACCATACTTACCATCACGCCCATTCCAGCTGAAGCCAACGATCTCCTGCAATAAAAGTAAAATAATAAAGCAACCTCATCCTTACCTTTCCATGGCTCCCACGACAGCTTCAGCTCTGCTACATCGAGATGACAGGCTGGACCGCAGCAGAACGCTGCCATCCATCCTGTCATCCCGCAGACACTGAGAAGCGCAGGCATACTTCCACTCCTCAGTGTCTGGCTGTGACGGCATCCAGATGAGCCGAGGTCATGTCCAATGAACTCAGCTCACCTCATGTACGTCACTGACAGCGTGGGAAAATTCTCCTGCACTCAGCACTTCAGCGTGAGAATTTTCCCACGCTGTCAGTGACGTGCATGAGGTGAGCTGAGTTCATTGGACATGACCTCACCTCATGTATGTCACTGACAGCGTGGGAGAATTCTCACGCTGAAGCGCTGAGTGCAGGAGAATTCTCCCACGCTGTCAGTGACGTGCATGAGGTGAGCTGAGTTCATTGGACATGAACTCGGCTCATCTGGATGACGTCACAGAGAGACACTGAGGAGCGCAAGCATGCCTGCGCTTCTCAGTGTCTGCGGGATGACAGGCTGGATGGCAGCGTTCTGCTGCGGTCCAGCCTGTCATCTCGATGTAGCAGAGCTGGAGCTGTCCTGGGAACCATTGAAAGGTAAGGATGATGTTGCTTTATTATTTTTCTTTTATTGCAGGAGATCGTTGGAATTGTGTGTTTATTTCAATTAAAGGACTTTATTCTGGGTGTTTGTGTTTTTCTTTAACTTTGACTATGGGGTTAGTAATGGGGGTGTCTTATAGACGCCTCTCCATTACTAACCTGGGCTTGATGTCATCTGGCATTATAAGCTGACATGAACCCCAGCCCTATTACCCCACTGCCACCGCTACAGGGCAGTGGGAAGAGCGAGGCTAAGTGCCAGAATTGGCGCATCCTATGGATGCGCCATTTCTGGGGCGGCTGACGGCTGGTGTTTCTAGCCTGGGAGGGGGCCAATATTCATGGCACCCTTCCTGGGCTATTAATATCAGCCCCCAGCTGTCTGCCTAGCCTGTGCTAGCTATTAAATTAGGGGGGACCCCACGTTATTTTTTTTGGGGGGTTCCCCCATTTTAATAGCTAGTAAAGGCTAGGTATTCAGCTGGGGGCTGATATTAGTAGCCTGGGAAGCTCCGTGGGTATTACCCCCTTCCCAGGCTTCAAACATCTGCCCCAGCCGTCTGCTTAACCTCCGCTAGAGCCTAAAATTAAGGGGAACCCCACGCCATTTTTTTTTAAAATAAATCCTTTATTTTAACACTAAATGACAAGTACAGTAATCAACACTATTACTGTACTTCATATATATGTGACTGACATGTTTCTATCTATCTAATCTATGCGTGAAGCTCTATTCTGTCTGTTATAAATTGTCGGGTACCGCTGCTGAATTGCCGGCCGGCTTTCTTAAAGAGACGGTGCATGAAAACACTAATATTTTTTTAAATAAATCCTTTACACTAAATGACAAGTACAGTAAGCAACACTGTCACAGTACTTCATATATATGTGACTGACATGTTTCTATCTATCTAATCTATGTGTGAAGCTCTATTCTGTCTATTATAAATTGTCGGGTACAGATGCTGAATTGCCAGCCGGCTTTCTTAAAGAGACGGTGCACGAAAACACTAATATTTTTTAAAATAAATCCTTTACACTAAATGACAAGTACAGTAAGCAACACTGTCACAGTACTTCATATATATGTGACTGACATGGTTCTATCTACCTAATCTATGTGTGAAGCTCTATTCTTTCTGTTGTAAATTGTCGGGTACCGGTGAATGCTGCTGATGAATTGCCGGCTTTTCATGTCATTCTACATTATTCTTAGTTGTTTTACTTCATGTAGAATTAACCTACAAGGAAAGAAAGGGTTTATTTTCATTCCGATATTTGTGTCCCATTGACTTGCATTGGTTTCCGGTATCGGAATCGGCGATATCCGATACTTTTTGGGTATCGGCCCGATCCAATCCGATACGATATTTCCTGATATCGGAAGGTATCGCTCAACACTAATGCTGACGGATTCCAAACTAAAAGAGAAATATTGGGGTGAGGCAGCAATGACAGCTACATATCTACAGAACCGACTTTTTTCCAGAAAACTGATGAAAACTCCATATGAACTGTGGCAAGGTGTGAAACCAAGTGTCAATCATTTAAAGGTTTTTGGATGTAAAGTTTTTATATTCATTCCAACAGAAAAACGTTCCAAACTTCAAAACAGATCCATGGAAGGAATATTCGTTGGATATAGTGAAAATTGCAAAGGATATAGAATCCTAGATCCCAAAACAGATAGAGTTACGGTGAGTAACAGTGTGACATTCATTGAAGATTTAAATGAAGACCTTATGATTTCAGTTGAAACAAAAAATGAGAAAAACAATACTGACATAACTGAATAAATATCTGATGAGAAAGAAGTATAAATCAATGAAGAACAAAATACTGAAAATGAAGAATCACAACTACAAACAGACACAGAACCAAGACGTTCAATGAGAGAGAACAAAGGAAAACCACCAAAACGTCTCTCATACAAGACAAGCATAAGAAAAATCTATGAGCCTACCTCTTGGGAAGACATATCTAAACTTCCTGAAGTAGAAGCTAATAAATGGATAGAAGCAACAGAAACAAATTAAATCCATGCATGATTCAAATACATGGACACTAACAGATTTGCCAGAAGGAAGAAAAGCCATAGGATGTAAATGGATTTTTAAAGTAAAATACCAAACAGATGGCACAGCTGAAAGACACCGAGCAAGACTCGTAGCTAAAGGGTATTCTCAAAAATATGGAGAAGACTATGATGAGACATTTGCTCCAGTTGTCAAACACACTATAATAAGAACTTTACTTACAGTTGCAGCAAGGAAACAGATGGAACTGAGACATCTGTATGTAAAGACAGCTTTTCTGAATGGAGATTTAACAGAAGACATTTACATGGAATAACCTCCAGGATTCAAAGATGAAAGAAATCCAAACAAAGTTTGCGAACTACACAAAAGCATATATGGTTTAAAGCAAGCATCTAAAGCGTGCAATGACAAAATCACGGAAGTACTTACAAATGAAAAATTTCAAAGAAGCAAAGCTGATCCATGCTTGTACACAAAAAGACTGATTAATAGATGGATTTATATACTCATATATGTAGACGACATTTTGATTTGTTTTAAACAAGAAAGGGATAAAGAAAACATTCTAAAAATCCTGAAGCAACATTTCAAAATCAAAGACTTGGGAAATGTGAAACAGTACCTAGGAATACAGGTAGAAAGAGAAGAAGACGGAAGTTTCCCACTGAATCAAAATCACATGATTCAAGACATAACAGAAAAATTTGGATTAAAGGATGCAAAAACAGTAAAGTCTCCAATGGAAACTAATTATCTCAAAGAGATGAACAGTGGAAAAAATATGCTACCAAATAATGAAGAATACAGAACAGCAATAGGAAAACTACTGTATCTAGCGACCGTTACAAGACCAGACATCGCAGCAGCAGTAGGAATCCTGAGTAGAAAGGTATCAAAACCAAATAAAGCTGATTGGAATGCCGTGAAGAGAGTAATGCATTATTTGAAAGGAACTAGCAATGTTAAGCTGAAATTACCCACAAAAGATAATTGCATTTTAACAGGATATGTTGATGCAGATTGGGCTGGAGATCCAACTGACAGAAGATCTACCAGTGGACATATTTTTTTTCTCTCTGGTGGACCAATAAGTTGGACAAGTAAGAAACAGTCAATTGTGACACTGTCTTCAACAGAAGCAGAATATGTTGCCGCAGCATATGCAAGTCAAGAAGTACTGTGGTTAAAACAATTGTTGACAGAATTAGGACAACCACAGTTGGAACCAACAAAACTGAAAGAGGACAATCAAGGATCTCTTGTTCTTGCTCAGATGGAAAGAGTCAATCCAAGAACAAAGCATATTGATGTGAAATATCATTTCTTGAGAGATCATCAGGAACAAGGAGTTGAAGTTAGAGTATTGTCCTACTGAAGAAATGACAGCAGACATCTTCACGAAGGCGTTGAATGCTGATAAACACCAGAGACTAATAAAAAAGTTGGGTTTGGTTGAATAAGTCCTTACTGTTGAGAAAGGGTGTTGGCATATGTAACAGATTAGAACTTATTATAAGTGAAAGGAGGACTTTATACTAACCAGACAGCAGATAGCGATAGTGTGTAAAGTTATATGATTGCTGTAATGGGGGAGGAAAGCTCTCAATTGTTGGTTGTTTTTACTTCCTGTGTTTTTCTTTCTTTCCTGAATGTGTTATGTCAGCAGCACATGGACTGTGTGACACTGAATTGTATCTCATGTTTAACCAGTATGAAGTAAATACTGTTTACTCAAGATATCTTGCTGATTGAAGCTCTCGTAAGTACAGTGGTGACTATAAGAAGATGCACTCTGCGACAGGTATTTCCTCCCAGGGGCCGCGGGCTTTCATTAATAGGGGTATGCACAGAGTGCCTACAGTTACCACTCACAGCACCACTCACTATACTATGAATGATGGCTGTAAGTACACCCCCAGATTGTGATTGACAGCTAGAACTACAGCGCATATATGTACAGAGGGCTATCAAAGTGCTGGGGCGTGCTTACAGTTGCCACTCACAGTCTAATGAGTGATGCTGTAATCGCTTTGTGCATGGCCCTATGACTGAAAACCGCCGGCTCTCAGGAGGAAACAAGTTAATTTTCTCCCAGTAGCCGCACTCTCAGTAAGGCAGCCAGGAAGCATTGTAATGCTATCTACCTGCAGATCAACTCTATATCTACAGGTACATGAAAACGCTGTTTTTAATTCCAAAAGTGATAACTGCAGAGGGTCTGTGTAGTGAGCAAGAGTCATGTTACTGCGCAGTGGTATGTGAGAGAGCTGCAACCACAAAGTGTGGCAGACTACGGGTTATGGTGTGAGCCCGGGAACATCAAAGAAAGCACGAAGTGGAAAAAGGCTCCATAAGTGTTTTACAAGTGTTGAAGTCTGAAATGTTTAAAGTATTGTGCATTCATGTTGGATGGCTGTAAATAAAGCCATACTGAACTGTTTTCATAATTTGGTTTCTTGTCAAGAAGTGAGTGTCCACTCAGTACACTCTACAAAGGGTGCAGTCTTTGCCCCCTCATCATTACAATACTAGGATTTTCCAATAAGCTTCCATCAGTGGCCTTAGGGTCATTGTTGGACTATATTTATTGCTATTAAAAATGTTGCCGTGCAGCAGTTATAACAACCTTTTCTAGTTAGAGGGCCACATTGACAGATTGAACCAATCTTAGGGTCCACAATAAAAATTAAAGGGATGATTTCAGATAAGAAATATATATCGTTTTTTATATCGAAATTGTATGCTCCAAATGTAGAACTGGTAGCAGTTCTTCTTCCAGGACTCCAACCTATAAGGACAATGGGAGTCCTCATCACACTGCAGAAAGTAAGAGATCATACATGGATGTGGCCATCTTTATTATAGCTTAAATAAGAGTCTGACATAGCTGAGTGTTTTACTACTCCAAAAACACTACAATGTGGGTAGCCGCCCACATATGTGGCCACTTTTCTACCCCATCTGCTTCTTAGTAGAGTTAGTCAGGAACAGGGCCAGACTGGAACTGAAACTCAGCCCTGGCATTTGAGTGCACACAGGCCCATCGTAGCGTGGTGAATATGAAATATTTTCGTGCACTTGTGGGTTATGGCTAATTTGGGTATATGTTACATTTTTTAAATAAAAATTGCTGTAAACTGCACTTTATCATCGACAGACAAAACTGAATTGAGAAAGCCAAGGGCGAAATGTACGTCGGAGTATTGGGGTCCTACACTTTATGCTATTTCTCTCCTACATGGTATGTTGTTCTTGTAATATGTATATGCAGTGTATCTATTTATTTTTTTTGTATTTACACATTTATTGATTCATTTAATATATATAAGCTATCTTTCATCTCATATATAACTGATGCAATGAGAATATAGCCTGTAGCCCCTGTTACTTATACATTTAAGGCATATGTTTGGCATGACCTTTCTTATATTCCTTCTATATATTGCTTCCCACAATTTTACATATTTTAAATTGTATGTGCCAATAAAATGTATACCTTTTTAATATAATTTTATCTTTGTCTTTGGTTATTCACCCTATTGTGTAGTCATATGAATTTACATAGTGTAGAATATAAATTTCCGTCCAGGAAAATGTTAATTTCTTTCAACTGGAGGGATGGACATATTTGTAATATAGAGCTCCATAATCCCAAAACCGCTATGTTTGATAGTACCAGAAAAGTGAATGAGATGTCTGAAATCTCATGGAAAAGCAGCTTATTTTTTCCTTGCAGATTTGAAGCAGTTTCATGTCTACAGCGTCGATTCTTTCAGCGTTTTTCACCCATTCTAAAGAACGGGAAAAAAATCTCATAAAAAACGCATCCAATATCAAGCCGATATTCCTACCAAGCGTATTTCCTGCCAAGAGACACGTTTATGGTGCAGAAATGTCTGCAGCAAATACTTATCGTGTGCCCATACCCGCGCCATATCATTACCAGTAACCATGGCAGACGATGGGCTGTTATCTTTACTAGATACTGACTCCAACAATTATCGTGGACAGAAGAAAGGTGCATTTACATTGGCCGACGGCAGCCGATAATATGGCTTTCCACCGCTTTGTCATGTAACTGTAAGTATGTGATTTCCACAGTTGCAGTTACGTGCTGAATAGATTCTGTCAATGTTCTTCTGAGTAAAGCAGATGAAAATCTAGTAAGAACATGACCACAATTTAGCGCAAATCACATTCCTGCAGTGAGGTGACCACCACATCAACCGACAAGCAGAGCCGAATCCTAACATTGTATATAGTGCACACAGTCAGCTAATCTGTAAGCTGTACTGCTTACATTGATCTCTTTGGGGAAGAAATCCGCTTGTTGTTTCTCTTTAATCACCATGTGAAGTTTTCTGCTAATGAGATTTCGGTGCACAGGGGCCGGACTGTTTAACTGATATGTTTTTTTTATAGACTTCATTGTAAAAAAAAAACAGTTGAAACCATTTTTTTAACCGGACAAAACAGTTGTGTCTGCATAGCGTTTTTGTCAATGGATTGCTGCTGGATCCGTTCTACCTGATGATTACTAGACATGTGAACAGAACCCTACTTTAGGGAGTCTTGCTTTTCCTGTTCTTGGGCCACCATATGGTCTTATCTCCTCCCTGTTTGGACTAGATGAGCTCATTCCAGAAGTCATTAGACTCTATATCTTTTTTATAAGAATGATTACAATACATCTAAGAATAGATGTGCAGCCATTCTTCCATTTCTTTTCTGCTTATATTTTATGTTCTATAGAGTTCCTCAGTATATTTATATGTCATCCCCAATTATCTTTTTTTATCTCTCCTTACAAGTCTTGTATCTTAGGTAAAACATTGTAGTAAATAGCACATTAGACACTTTTTACTGTATAATCACTGCATATTTCAGGGATATATGTGCTTCTGAGGACTAATTAGTACTGCCTCCTCAGGCAAAACCTGGTTGTGACCTCGTATAATATGGGGCTAGTCGGTCTCACCTACCAGTTTGGGTCACAGACTCTTTTTCTGTTTGCTTTGATGTTTTACTCATTGTTTATTATGGTTACACCCCAAATCCCTCCTAATCCTGGAGCTTTCTCAGCTCTCCTGCATTGTCAAATCTAAAAACTCTGTCAGAACTGCTGTACCCAGTAAACTAAGTGATACATCGTTGGATTCAGGGTCTTTTTTTCTACAATATGCTGCTCTCTGATGTAATAGCAAAAAATTGCTGACAGTTTCCCTTTAAGTAAAAATTATTTTAACTCCACAGCTGTTCTGAATCTAAAAGTAACGGATCAAGGCAATAAATAAGAGAGTGATCCAGCTCACCCACGTTGAACTAGCCAGCGAATCCTCAGCTTGGATGAAAAACCTATCCTGCTCGGTGGTAGCATTAGGAAAAGATAGGGATATCCAGCTATTTTTTGAATAAAAATGTTCAAAAATTTTTTACTAGTAAAATTCAATAAAAACAGAACATTACCAGTACTATAGAAAAAGTATGAGACCTTTTCCAAAATGTTCTGTTTTTATTCAATTCTACTAATAATTTTTTTTTACATTATTTATCCAAAAGAAGGCTGGATATCCCTATCTCTTCCTATGGATCAAGGCACCCTCCAAACTGCGTATGTTGATTATTAAACTCTGACATAATATTACAAAAGGATCTGGAAAAGATTCCTGCAAGGGCAAACACGTGGCAGATGAAGTTTAATGTTAATAAATGTAGAGCAATGCACTATGACCCGAGTAATCTCACTACTGCATATAGATTAAATGTAAATATATTAGAAATTACCGAACAGGAGAAGAATTTGGATAATCTAGTTACAAGTAAACTGAACAGCAGTACTCAATGTCAGGCAGCAGCTGCAAAAGCAAACAAGATTTTAGGGTGTATAAAAAGAGAGAGAAAATCCTGTGATCCAAATGTATTATTACCCCTCTATAAATCCCTTGTAAGGCCACATCTTGGATATGGGATCCAATTTGGGCTCCACATTTTAAAAAAGATATTTGGAATTTACAGTCAGTTCAAAGGCAGAAACGAAATTATTACATTATTGCAAGATCTCATTTATATGTATACATATGTGGTCAATGCATAGTACTGGCACATGACTTATTACTTTCCAGGACATTACAAAGTGTAATGGAACATTTGTTATACGTGGAGGAAAGTCAATTCTGGCAACTAAATAGGAAAGGGTTCTTTACAGTTAGAGCAGTCAGACTGTGGAATGATAGACACTATAGCAGAATTTAATAAAGGTCTGGATACTTTTTTTTAACAAAACATGACATTGTGAGTTATAAATAATCTAACAATAGAATATGTATAACTTTGAAGATAGTTTGAACTTTATTGACCTATTTATTTTTTCAACCTATGTAACTATGTAGAATGTACATTAGTAAAATACTTGAAATGCAATTCCCTATCATATTATTTTACAAGTAATTTCCTCTTAATTTTTTTCTTTGTAAAGTGCTAGTTATAAGCCCAATCTCTACATCTAAAAAGTGCAAAATACTCCTGAAACACTTGCACGTTTAATCTGTAATCTGCATTTCTTATGATGCCTAAGGGAAGCCATAATGACAAGGCTCCTGCTTGGTAACAAGTGCAGTTATTTGCTTCTATAATGAAAGCGAATTACCAATGATGAAAGGGTTAATACTTGGGCCCTACATCAGTAATAGCCCCCCGTAGTAACCATGACAACTGTTATGAGGTCATAAACAAGTGTCATAAAGAAGATTCCATAAAAGAAGGGTGCGCTGCCATGATCAGTGCCATTACTGATGCGCCTGAGGACCTTGAGCTTGACCAACCCACATAATGTGCCGACCTTGGTGTAATTTGGAGGTTCTAGCAGGATAAGGGGTTGTCTGCTTTAGACACCCCTAGGGCATGGGAAGGTAACAGAGGGTGCGTCCCCAGAACAGGATCCCCTTTTGTTACCCTCTACAAAGAGCTGCTCTTCTTTGGGAGTTCATGGACGGATCTATGACTTTAATGGATGATAAATTGGGAGGAGGGGAAGGGAGTATTTATCCTATTAGGGGTTATCCATAACAAACAATCCCTTTAACCAAGTGTCCAAGTTCTTGAAACTTGGATCTGGATCTGTAAGGCGGACATAGTACATCCACCTGGGCAATCAGATCAATCAAATTCATTCTAGCAGTCAATGTGGTGACAGATATCGCAGCCAGATCTCTCCTACATACAGTTTATCACATTTATAATCTATATTTGCTATGTTGTTCTCTGTAAATCTGGTAAAATGTACAAATTGTAAACTTTCAATCTGTTATATATCGGTATTAACTCTCTAAGCCCAATGGAAGGGCAATCCTCCAGCCATGGTTCCCTAGAGGTTTCCTCCACAGGGGGTTTTCTTCTCCTGAGTGCTGGAGGGTGACTCTTCGTGAGTCGGGGGTTGTGCTATTTTCGGTGTCATGTCAATTTAAATAAAGTTGAGAATGATTGACACCTAATTGGAACACTTTGTGTATTTATTTTGAATGCTTCTGTCTGATTCATTTTGTTTGAGAGTTGGGGTCCATGACATATATGTCATACATCTGGACATCTGCCAGCTGCAGTTTTGCCGTAGGGATTGCCCCTGCTTTGGGGACTATGATGGAGCAGAGAAGACAAGCATTACAGCAAAGCACCTACAAGTGTGCACTCATCCTTGGAATAAAGACTTACAGTATATTACAGTATAGCAAGCAGCTTCCTCGCCTCATTCACACAGTGAGTATTTTGAGCAGTAATTTACATCAGTATTTGGAAGCTAAAAACAAGAGGGGAGCAAACACAGAGAAAAATAATAACTGAGACACTTTCTCCTCTTCTGCGTTTTGGATCCACTCCTGGCATCTGTTAACAAATACTGATTAGTGATGAACGAGCATGCTCGCCGAAAGGGTTAACGGAACATACTCGCTCATCACTAATACTGATGCAAAACATCAACATATAAAAGTGCCCTGAATCCTTACTGACTGATATGACAGTTTGAGTTGCGGTGAAGCAGCAGAAGTTGCAAGCGTTAAAGGAGTTTTGCAGTTTTAAAAGCAAACAAACTGCCCTTTCCTCACCCTCCCCAGGAAAGACTGTGCAGCATATGATCACTTCTATGATAACAGCTTCCCTATCCTCACCTCACTTACAACGAGCTACTGCATCTGAGTTCAAGACCCATCCATTTAGGCTTCTTTTTAACACTAAAGAATTTGAAATGCATTGAGTTTTTGAAATCTGCAGCATGTCACTTTCTCTATCCTGAACCTGTACTGCCTGCCCTGACCTCAGACCATCTGACCTCATCCTTGTGTTCACCCTCCTGTATCTGGTACCCGCGCCTCTGATCCCCCATCCTGCAGCTGCTGTCCTGGGAACTGCCCTGGAGTGGTATCTGGTGTCTACCGGCAGCCCAGCCTATCCTCACCACCAGAGGCTCTAGTGAAGAGAAGACCCATTAGACACCTAGTTAAGCCCCTCCAGTGTAAGCCTTGCCCGTGGCTCAGTGGGTCCATATCCACCAGCGTTACATTCACCCACCAGCATCACAGCGGCCTAGCAAATGTGGTACCAATATTCAAGAAGCAGGCAATATCTGTGCCTGGAATTTATGGGCTGGGAAATGTAACCTCTACTGTGGGCAACATCTTTGAGGGTTTCCTAAGAGATGCTATCCTAGAGTATCTAAATAACAATAACTTAATTTTCCGATATCAACATATGTTTATGAGAGACCAGCAAACTAATCTGATAAGATTCTATGAGGAGGTAAGTTCTAGATTGGACCAGAGAAACACAGTGGATGTTGTCTATCTGGACTTTTCAAAGGCATTTGATACAGTGCCACACAAAAGGTTGGTACATAAAATGAGAGCAATGGGACTAGGGGAAAATATGTGTAACTGGGTTAACAACTGTCACGGTTCTGTTGTCGGGTATCTCGGGACCAGGGGCTCCTTCCCTGTCCCTAATGCTAGTGGAGCCCTAGCTGGCCCTGTTCCCCAGATTACTTCTGAAGGTGAAGATGTCGGGGCCACGTACCTTGCCTGAGCTCCTGAATCCACCCTCAGTCTGCTACTTCCCCCACCCAGGGAAGAGGGGAGTAGTTGTGTATGGCAGTACACAAACCAGACTAACAAGTCAATACAAACAAGGATAAAGGAAAATACCAATCATACAAATATACACACACAAACAACAGAGGTTAACATCGGGGAGTGGAGCATGGGGATAAACCAAAGTAGGAGAAAAAGAGGATTAACACACAACCAAAACCAAGCAACAATCTTAGCTAAATCCACCAAACACCTTCTCAAACACCAAACCACCAAACTCCTAACCATGCAGCAATGAAGCTAGCTCTGGCAATGACTGCTTGCCAGAGCTCTGAATATATAGGAGAGGGGAGTGGCTAACAGTGAACAGCTGAGAACATCACCCTGTGAAACTTCCAAAAGCTCTCAGCAGCATATTAAACCCCTGCATTCCTAAAAAAAACACCATTTAATATGAAGGTTTAAGGCTTCTAATGAGTGCAGGAGTGGGAGGAATCAGACGCTGCGGTCTTCTGGCTCCTCTCTGTCACGGTAAACCCGTGAGACACAACTGGCTCAGTGATAGGAAGCAGAAAGTGGTTATTAGTAGAACACACTCAGATTGCGTCACAGTTAACAGTGGGGTGCCACAGGGATCAGTAATAGCAGGGGTGGACATATTGCCGGTGCAGGTGCACCGGGGCCCAGAGATGGAGGGGTCCTGTGACAATGGCACACATCCAACAACACACATGATCTTCTCCTTGGCTCGCATGCCAAAGATCATGTGTAGCAAGATGGGAGCAGCAGAACAGAGGCAGGAGCTGCTGGACAGAACAGAGGACAAGTACTTCACCCAGCACGTCCTCCTGCACATCGGGAAAAAGTCCTTCTCCCCAGCTGGACTGGGGAATGGTTCCTGCAGTAACGTGCTTCTGCTCTTCAGTGTGTGGAAACTATGTACCTCAGCCTGCTTCTGGCTGAGGCGTCATCTGCTTTTTCATCCTTCACGTGCATAATGTGAATGTGAAGAAAAGGAGGTCACGTGAGACTCATGAGAGAAAGAGCGCGGCGTTGATTCCTGCACAGTGGAAGATACCAGGAGACACTAATTGACAGAACAGCACAGCATAGGTACCACCCCATCTGGCAATTGCCAGAATTGCCAGATGGCCAATCAGGCCCTGGTCAGGAAACACCGGCATCAGGACACAGCGAGTGTGGACTGATAGGCATAATGCCTCTACTTTGCTAAAGACTTGGTTCAGAAGTGGCAACTTTATATCAGTTATTATTTTCAGTATTGATTCCACACATATAAATCCACCACAATGAACTATTGCAACACTATAGTTGTGGTTTTTCAGGACACTTTCTCCAGGTAGCAGAATAAAACGTCAAAACCTGCAATATAAATGGTGAAATTCTTGTCAAGTTATTAACGTAGACGTCTAAAATGAAATAAGTACATATTTTAAAAAGCACAGTAAGTGATATTTACGAAATAAAATCCCCCAAAATTTTGCCAGAATTGTTAGATTCATGCCATGTGCCATATTTGTTAAAAAGTTTATCCAATACCAGACAACCTCTTTTGAATACCCCCAATGTGCTTACTAAAATAAGAAAAAAGCAAATAACTCGCCATACCGATCTTCTATGCCGAGCGCTGTGTCCTCAGGGAAACTAGTAAAAAAAATGTATGTCACAGAGTGCTGCAGCTCATCAATGGCTGCTTACAATGTTGGCCAAAATATCAAACAGGTGCAATGAATACAGGTAATGAGTGCAGAGTAGGAGGGCTTCTTAAAGAAACACTAACAGGTCTGTGAGAGCCAGAATTCTTGCTGGTTGGTAGGTGATCAAATACTTATTTTCCCCACTGTACATGCAGTCCCATGACCGATCACTCACACAGAGAATAAAGGGGAATGATGACAGTGTGCTCATCGCCTTCTGTCATGATTTGGCAGTCTGCATAGAGTCACATAGAATCCCTTTAATAAATCAGCTCCAGCATGTCCTTATTCCAGATGGAAAAAGTCAAATAAAGGCATAGAAGACTGGTCTCAGTACTGATTCTTTCCATTGTTATCTGCACTGCGGAATGCATCATCAGTGTGGCATCATTTTAAAGGCGTTGTCCTATGGGATCATATTTCCTGTCTAGAAGAACGCTACATAGAGAACACTAAGGCTATATTCACGCAAACATATAAAAAATCATTGGCTTTTCATCCGTAAAAAAAATATGAATTTGACATCAGCATGGCATCCGTTTTTATACATCAGCAATGAATACATTTCACAAGACCAAAAACAGTATGGTTGATCCATATGGGATACAATTTTTTTGCACATCCATAGGTTTCAATAGGTGAGTCTCATCCAAAACACAGAATAAACTAGTGCATACTGCAATACTGGTCATCTGAATAGCACAACCAAATAAAATAGGTACGTGTGCTGTCCGTTTTTCCATGGACAACTTTCGGACTGAAAATATACTCTTGTTAACGTAGCCTTAGGGTATGTCTACATGTAGCATTTTTGCATCATTTTTTTTCAGCAGCCAAAACCTTCACTCTTGGCAGTAAAAATGTTGCATATAAAAAGCTGCTATTTGTTACATTTTTGCTGGGTTTTGAGCTGCGTTTTTCAGGGAGATTACATGTGTGATTTGTTTACGATATATATTAATAAAGTTTGTTTTAGTCACCAAAAATGCTGCAAAAATACAGCACAAATGTTATGCTGCATTTTTTTCATAGTGTTTGCAGTTGCAAATGTTGCAAAAACGCCACGTGTGAACATAGCCATAGCCTGCTCTTTTGGCAGTAAAAACAACTGTGTTCAAAATGCCCCTTTTGAGGCATTTTTCGAGGTGTTTTCTGGCAGTGTTTTTTGAGTGCGGTATATACTGTATATGTGCTGTAAAAATGTTTGTGGCATGTGAAGCACTGACTGCTAAAGCACGGACTGGCTGCGGCGCTCACAACCCGAGAGTTACAGCTCCATACATTTCTATGAAGCTGTCAAGCTTGGGTTGGGAGACCCTCGACCAGCCTGTGCATTGTGGTCCTATCTTGGACCGTTTTGCACGGACATCTGATTGAGCCTTAAGGACGAATTCACATGCTGTAGATTTTTTTGCAATAAAAGCCTGATCATCTGAAACACCCCAATTAAATTAATGAAATCGAATTTCAATCGAAAAAAATTTGGGGATAGAATCTGTGGCATGAGAATTCACCTCAATATGGTGTACTATCGATGACATACTGATGGGGACGTATTGCAGATCTGTGTTAGGCCACGTTCAGACGTTCAGTATTTGTTCAGTATTTGACATCGATATTTGTAAGCCAAAATCAGGAGTGGGACAATCAGAGGAAAAGTGTAATAGAAACATGTAAAAAATGTTAAAATTTGAGAGTCCTCAGTGGTTGATACATTTTCATAGATAATTGAAAAGATGGTAATAAATGGCAAGCTTTCCAGACTACTCAGATATCTTCATCAGGCATAGTAAGAGACCTGAGTAGTCTGGAAAGCTTGCTATTTATTACCATCTTTTCCGTTAGCCATTAAAATGTATCAACCACTGAGGACTCTCAAATCTTAATATTTGGTTACATACACAGCACTGTGCATGTGAAACAGTGAAGGACACTTCCAAACCTGACCACTGGGTGGCAATGTGTGCCTGTGAAATTAAAATATTTCGAAGCAGTGGAAGTACTAAACGCCACCATATTTAGCCGTGTGCGGCTGTCTTATTTGTCTAAGAATAAACTGTTGTTAGATTGAATCAGCCTCCATGTACACATGGAATCAAGCTTCAATTTAACACTTTTGCTGTGTCTTTTCCCCATTGCCTTTACAAGCCACATTGGGTAGAAGCAAAAAACTGTGAAAGCAAACACATCTCTGCTAAGAGTATGTTTACACATAGCAAATCTTACTTTTATCTTCATGATGATGACCCATCCAAGACAGATCAGTCTATAATGTTCTCTCATGATATGACAAGACCTCTTTATGGGGCACAGCATTGATTATGTATCAATAGAGACAATGCAGGATCGAGCATCTCAACTATAAAATATTCAGACATATTGTTCTGAATTTGGGAAAAATCCTGAAGCTAGAATTCTGTGCGAATGCCCACCTTCCAGCAGAAGAATGTCATCTGGTATTGTCTCAGAATACTTCCTTTGTGGAATATGCATCCAAACGTAACATTCTGCCAAGCCTCACATGTGGATCTGGTTCTTAGCTAGGAATGTTGGTATCCACAGAGTTGGGTCCTCTGTATCATTTATTTCCTGTTATTTGTATAGCACCAACACATACTGCAGCACTGCACACAGATTATAATAATTTACGCTCTTCTACAGTTCACTTTCATAGGCAAATCAGTATTAATAAGGGTATGTTGTGTGAGATGTCCCATTGACAGATACACAACTTACTCATTCTCTGCATAAGTCCCCTTGGTGGGATTTAAGCCCAGGCGTGCAGTGCCAATCGCCAAGTGTCCTTCTGCTCCTAAAAAGTTGACATTCCCCACACATTTTGCAAAGACAAATAGGCCCTGTTTCTTTAAAACTGGCCTCTCCTATGCCGGTCTTAAATGGAGTTTTCCCACGAATAAAGTACATTTTAATGAATAGATCTTGGAATAAAAATAAGTTCCACAATTAGATGTGTTAAAAATGTCCCTGTGCTGAGATAATCTTAGAAATGTTCCCTGCTGTGTACTGTGTAATGGCTGTGTCTGACCGTACAGACACATGGTCTGATCATACTGCAGCTCCTGGACAGGAGAGGACACAAAAGAGTATACAGACAGGACAGCATGGGATCACAGCTGCTGCTTTTTGTGAGGTAAAACATTTCCCTGCCTGTTTAAACACATGTTTTACCTCACAGAAAGAATCAGCTGTGATCCCATGCTGTCCTGTCTGTATACTCTTTTGTGTCCTCTCCTGTCCAGGAGATGTGGTATGATCAGACCATGTGTCTGTACGGTCAGACACAGCCATTACACAGTACACAGCGGGGGCACATTTATAAGATTATCTCAGCACAGGAACATTTTTTTACACATCTGATTGTTGAACTTATTATTCCAAGATCTATTACGGAAAATGTATTTTGTTTTTGGGACAACCACTTTAATGACAGGCATACAGGAATAACAATTCATCAAATTTATTACGAGCTGCATGCCAGTTAATGAATTCAGCAAATCTTCTCCGTGGTGTGCGCCTCCCCAAAAATGTTACTCTGGAGTAATATTTCTGGAGTAAGAAACACCACCACTTTACATGCTGCATGCCGGCCTAGTTCCGCCCGTATTGTCAGAGCTGCTTGAAATTGGTGTGAAAATGTCAAAAGTGGCAAGATTTTTGCACAATTCCAATTCGACAAAAATTTTGCAACTATTCAAAGTGGTTTACGGGTTCTTCTGAGTACATTAACAAGTTGCTACATTTTTACCACTTTTCAGAAAATTGTGCCAATAAAGTGCATCGTGTGAACATGGGCTTAAAGTGTGCTGACATTTTCCCTTCTACTTTCTTTCATTTACTGGCACAAATCTCTCAAGCACCTTGTGATTAATGGTTTTACATATTCCATCAAATCAAATGAGGGAGTAGATTAAAAAGAAAGAAAGAAAAAATCCATTTAGGTTTTTACGTTTTTTTTTCACTTGTGGCTCCAGCTTCACAGTAGTGAGTATCATTATTCAGAGCAAAGTCTTCCTCTTCAAGAGGCAGAGATTTACATTGTAATTCAAATATTCTAATCCGCGCAGCATTGGGTAAAATGGCATTTCAACGAGTACAAAGCGTCCCTCCCTGACTGAACGCAGCCAAATGAAAGCTTTCACCCTTTCTAGCCCAGAGTGTGTGATGCTTCTTCGTCTGCATGCATTTAGAAAGTTAGAAAGGAACTGTCGAAATAGAAGCGCAGATGGTGAATTACTGTGAGTCATCCACGGCATAATAGGCGCAAACCTCTGCACACCCACTCCTGCAACCACGTCTAAGCAAAAGCCAGACAAAGCGAGTCGGAGCATTGCAGTGACCGGTGTCCAAGACACAACGCAAGCTAAAGGGTGAACCGCAGACTGATGGCATGTGGATGGGAGAATAAAGGGTCAAAAGCCCCAGTTACTGCTCCCTCAAAGCTGTTACTGTGGAAATGACAGTGTTAAAAAGGCAATATCCTCCAGACTGTGACAGCGCTCAACACAACGTTCTTTTAACTGTTTCTATTCTTAAGAGACTCATCTTTGCAAACCAACGGTCTGCGGCACTAAATGGGAGCGTGCTCGATGGGCAGAAGCTTGCAGGCTTTGGTCACAGTGCTTTCCTTATCATCTCATGTCCCTCTCATTACTGTGTTGCAAATCCAATCATCACAAACACACCACAACACTGAATTATGGCTCCTCGTTAAATTATGCGAGCTGCCGCAGAGAGTAAATTAGTCTAGCGATGGCTATTATTAAAGCCATGACTTTGGTCCATATTCCTAGCACTGTACCCTCCCCATAGCCTGATCCTCTGCCGTATCGGTGGGGTGAAATTCCTTGACAGCCCTCTTATCAGTTTTAGCTCTGTGGTTGCTGTAATTAGCACTTGCTGCTCCAACGGTGCTTGTTTCTGAGCATGTGATGGAACTTATTTATAGCAAATACTGAGTATATAGTACGAGATGGTGCTAAAGGAGGACAACATATCTGTGACACTAGTCACTACTCACGGATAAGCCGTGAGGCTGGGTAGACAAGAGGTCCGAGGTCAAAAGCGAGGAGGGTATGTCATAGACAGAGGTGTGAGACAAAGGCAGAGTCAGGTCACAGTCCGGGGTCAGAATTCCAAGAAGGTATCGGATCATGACAAAAGGGCTAGGCAAACACAAGGTCAAAGGCAAATCCAAGGTTGAGCAACAAAGATCAGAATACAAGACTAGGTTCACACACACACATCTCTTGTGCAAAGCTACAATTGGCAGCAATCTAAGGCAGAGAGCAGGCAATTATTCCAAACATGAGATACATGGATGAAGCACCGGCATGCCCTGGCCCTGATTGGATAGCTAAAGTGTCACTCATGGCACTGACAACCCAGCACGCCCCAACATCCGATTGGATGGCTGAGCTGTCCATCACCATACTGACAGCTCAGCACGCCCCTGTCTCAGATTGGAAAGCAGAACTGTCATTCACTGCATCCCGGCAAACTGATAGGAGGAATCATGACAATATCTACTCATAAAAAGAGGTGTCAGTAAAGGCAAAACTTCCTGGTCAATGGAAAAACCTTCTTCTGATTTACTTTTTGATTTGAGTTTATACACTTTTAAGGGAAAACCCAGGCCAAAAAAACTTAGGCCAGAATTCTGGCATAAACTGCTTTGAAAAATTTTGCGACTTTTGCCATATACAAGCTCAGCCCTGCCAAAATCAGCTGAGCCTGGATGGGATGGGGACACTGCATGGGCATGATGCAATAGCTAGTCTAATTCATGACGATCTGTAGCATTGACTGCATGACTGGAGTAAGATTTCAGGGGTGCGCCTCTTAATGAATCAAGATTGTCTTACTCCAACACGCCCCTCAAGACGGGCAAGAAAATCACGGGTCTTGATGAATCAGAGCCTTAGGTCTTGGCCCCACTATCAGTATTTGGTCAGTATTCGGTCAGTATTTTTTCCCAAGAATGGGAGCCAAAACCAGGAGTGGAACAATCAGAGAAAAGGTATAATCAAAACAAGTCACCAATTCTGCATTTATCACCCACTCCTGGTTTTGGCTCCCACTCCTGAGAAAAAATACTGACCGAATACTGACCAAATACTGAAAGTGGGGCCGTGGCCTTAGTCTCCACTTCATCAAGACTGGAGTTTTGTACTCTAATCTGGATGGAGAGTGAGCTGGAGTAAGATGATCTAAATTCATTAAGGGCTGTTCACCTCTAAAATGTTATTTTCGGTTTCTGAAAACCTCTTTGCCACAGTTGCAGCTTGTTTTAAAAAATCAAAGTGTTCTTTAATTACTGCTCTCCGCAAGTCTTCTCTGCTGCTCTTGGTGTCTTTTATCGTCCGCAGGTAATAACTGAGCTCAACAGCTCTGCTTAGCTCATGCCGTTAACTCTGGCAGAACCGCTGAGCTCAGTTATTGGCTGCAGCACTGTCGATGTGATAGACAATAACAGACAACAGGAGCAGCAGTGAAGACTCAGCACTGCAGCCAGGGGAAAAGGGTTTTTCCAAAACAGAAAAATCCCTTTAAATAATTTGTTGCATCTTTCAGCTGCTACTGCCACCGCAAAAAATGTACTTCAGTCAGGAACGGTAACATTTCTGTCGTGACTAATGCCACTTTTGTGGCATAAATTATGAAGAATTTGTTGGCCATGTCCCCTCCATGCTAAGCTCACTAGCCCACTTTTAAAAAAATTGGAGCAGCTGGATGGAACCGGAATACAAAAAGCCAAAAATCATAAAATTTTTGCGCAACTATGAGTTGCTCAAGACTTTTGCAACGTTGCAATTGGGGCCTTAGATTTAACACCCCAGACATAACTTGAAGCTTCTGTGCCCAGTGCAAAAGTTGCTATAACACAAGTCCTGCACCTAACATGTGCCATTAATAATACTGATGTCTTCTTAGGTGGTTAGGGTGCTACTTTTGCATTCTTTATAGCTATGACTTTGCCTGACATGTTATGGACACTTGACACAAAATGTCATTACGTTACGCATTACATGTCATTAGTGCAACCCGTGCAGCCCACAGGGGCCCAAGAACTAAGGGGATTGTGCATTATGATGAGCTACTGGACTGCAAAGGGCCCATATATTGTTCTTGCATAGGGGTCGTCTTCTGTCTGTGTCCGCCAGTGATGCATGAACTGGAGATAATCCTGAAGCCTAAATACCATTGGGAATCAGAGATACAACATTGATTTGAGTGACCCCTTGCACTAACAATTTTGAACTCTATTTTATGGGAAGGCAGTAAACCCATGTATGGTTTATATAAAGCACTAGCAAACCAAAGTATTCAAGAAAATCCTGTAAACACAGGTAAACCAAGTTAATTGGTTGATCCCCTGGTCAAAAATGGGGTTGCGATGTTCCTGCACTTGTTTCGTTCTTCAGTGCTATGGTATTTGGTTGGTAAACTACTATTAGAACATTTTTACTCAGACCAGCAAGTATAATTTTTCACGTTTCCTTTCTGAATATTACCTAATGAGGCACTTCACTGTTTTTAGAGTGGTTGTCTTATGGACAGCCCTAGTCATTATTCTTTTTATGGCATAAGGACATAATAGTAGGGGGTGCACCCCCAGACCACAGAGACGCTTTTGAGTGGCTCCCATTCTGACCATAAAACTGAATAGCCACCAGGTAATATTACATTTTCCTTGCAGTAGCTGCTTCATATAGATGCCTTGCTAACTACGGCTTTTTCAACCATATTCAACTGTTTGCTTAGGGCACTGAGACCTGAGAAGATAATCTGATTGCCTAAGTGGGTGCTTTTGGAAGGGGTTGTCTCTGGTGAGATCATTTATTTTACCTTGTGGGAAACTGAAAAAATCAATCAAACTTGAGTCTTGAATATAGGTGATTCTCATGCTTAAAATATGTCACATTGTGCACTCCAGAAGGATTGTGCAGTTTTATTGACTAGGCGTAGCCAAACTGAATTAAGTACGTTAGGAAAACCTATGGCTGCTATTCATGAATATAGGCTCTCTAGTTAATGGGAGCCTTCAGCACAAAATAATGGTTCATACCAAGCACAGTGCACCTTTGCCAAGCAGTTAAGTTAACCTTCTCTCAAACTTGTTTTCCATCCATATCTGCCCTTTTCTGGCTTCTGTAAATCCAAATCTGCCCATTAAGTGTAAGGGGGGCTGAAATAGTTGTAAAGCAAGTACATGGGAAGGTGGTCTGAACAGTTTGGCCACACAATGATGCACCTGTTTGAAAAGTTTTTTGTAATGACAGACTCCTTTCAAGCAGTTAATACCTTTGTTAGATTTGGAAACTGACGAACTGACAATGGCAAAAAAAGCAAAAGTTCTGTGTTTTACTACATAACATCCCTTACTACCACATGGGTATTATAGTATGTTTCTACCTCACACAGTAACATGGATCTCAACCAACAAGCACACATACAGCTAGACTGAAAAGATTTAACGTCGACTCTCCCCTTGGAACTAACTGTAAGTTTAACCACATAGGCATGTGAGTGTATGCTATTTGTAATATGGCAAAAATCATACATCAAGCAGACAGAACAGCCAATGCCAAAATCAGAATGCCCAGCATTTTCAAAGTTATAAGTGACCATTTCTCACTAGCCACTGGATCTTCTAAGTCTGAGTAATTCTTCTCTTGTCCAAAGCACCAAGTCCTGTAGAGAGACAATGCTCTTAGTGACCTTTATGACTACCTCTGCCTGTCAACTTCTGTTCTGAACTAGCCATGGAAATAAAAAAAATCAAGTGTCACTTACAAAGGAGGTTCCCTAAAAAAAAGTAATCAGCAGGTATTGCTTTGACAAGCCAAGAATGTAGCTCCATAAAAAACTCTGTACATTTGCTCTATGCAATTTCACCTTGAAAAAAAACAAGAACAGCAGTTCATAGGCAGGATCACTTTACACAGCATGGTAATAGGCATTTATTCCCCTATTGTACAGGGTGGGCCATTGATATGCATACACCTAAATTAAATGGGAATGGTTGGTGATATCAACTTTCTGTTTGTGGCACATTAGTATATGGGAGGGGGAAACTTTTCCAGATGGGTGGTGACGATGGCAGCCATTTTGAAGTCGGCCATTTTGGATCCAACTTTATTTTTTTTAATGGGAAGAGGGTCATGTGACACATCAAACTTATTGAGAATTTCATAAGAAAAACAATGGTGTGCTTGGTTTTAACGTAACTTTATTCTTTCATGAGGTTTTTACAAGTTTATGACCACTTATAAAATATGTTCAAAGTGCTGCCCATTGTGTTGGATTGTCAATGTAACCCTCTTCCCCCACTCTTGACACACTGATAGCAGCACTGCAGAAGAAATGCTAGCACAGGCTTCCAGTATCCGTTGTTTCAGATGCTGCACATCTTGTATCTTCACAGCATAGACAATTGCCTTCAGATGACCCCAAAGATAAAAGTCTAAGGGGGTCAGATCAGGAGACTTTGGTGGCCATTCAGCTGGCCCACGACGACCAATCCACTTTCCAGGAAACTGTTCATGTAGGCATGCTCAGACCTGACACCCATAATGTGGTGGTGCACCATCTTGTTGGGAACGTGCCATCTTCAGTGCATAAAGAGGGCAACACATCATCATGTAGCAATTTCAGATATCCAGTGGCATTGAGGTTTCCATTGATGAAGAATGGCCCCACTATCTTTGTACCCCATATACCACACCATACCACCAAGATACGAGATGTGCAGCATCTGAAACAACAGATACTGGAAGCCTGTGCTAGCATTTCTTCTGCAATGCTGCTATCAGTGTGTCAAGAGTGGGGGAAGAGGGTTACATTGACAATCCAACACAATGGGCAGCACTTTGAACACATTTTATAAGTGGTCATAAACTTGTCAAAAACTCATGAAAGAATAAAGTTACATTAAAACCAAGCACACCATTGTTTTTCTTATGAAATTCTCAATAAGTTTGATGTGTCACATGACCCTCTGCCCATTGAAAAAAATAAAGTTGGATCCAAAATGGCCGACTTCAAAATGGCCGCCATGGTCAACACCCATCTGGAAAAGTTTCCCCCCTCCCATATACTAATGTGCCACAAACAGGAAGTTGATATCACCAACCATTCCCATTTAATTTAGGTGTATCTATATAAATGGCCCACCCTGTAGTTATGCAATGAAGCACAACAATCTGATACACTTTATCTTTTAATCTCTTGGGGCTACAGCCCGCAGATCCTTCTCGGCCCTCCTTGGCGGTCCGGTAGTTTAGTGTCATACAGTAATAGAAAAGATAGGTATCTAACTATTTTTCATTCCAAGCAATAAACTTTTGTGTTTAAAGAATAAAGTATTTTGGTCTCGTACCAAGCCCTTCGTCGAGTACAACACACATGATTTGTGCCTTGGTTTTATTTCTTACTTGACAGATGCCAAGCAATGGAAAAACTCTCGTTGACTATTTAGCCTAAATTCATACAGATAACAAAGTAAGAAAATAATCTGCTACATATTTTAAAAAAAGGCCAAGATCATCATCTCTTGTGGCACCATAATGCTGTACAGTCAGGTAATATTTAGCAATACTTTAGTAGGTAAGTATGTGATTTTTCTTTGTATCACATAAGAGATAGTGTGATTGTGATGTACCGTGACATAAGCATCAGTCAGGCTTTCACTCCAATGCCTGTCACTATTTGCTTTGACAAGTAGTGTTTTTATTCAATTACTTCTCTGCCTGCAGATAGTTTGTACATGTAGCTGAGTTGTCAGGAGCAAAGATTTTATTGTAAATACTTATTTCATGGTGTTATGTATTTTCTGCGAAACACATTCAGCTTAATCTATAAAATCCTTACGAAGGACACTTTCATTATTTAGATTAGTATTTGTAAACTAAAACCAGGACTGGGTCCAAAACAAAGAAGAAGTGCAATTTTTTTGACTTACAAATTCTGATCCCAAATCATACAATTTTTATTAACTCTCTCGAAACATCCAGGAGGCTCCTGGAAACAGGGGCGATCACCTGGAAAAGTTGGCAAGTCTCTTGAGCACTGACCAAACCTCTATGAAAGTAAAGCTTCCTGAGCTGCTAAATCATACAGAAACTTGATATCCAATTTTACATCCAAAAAAGCCAAAAATGGGTGTAGAATGGACGATAAAGGATGTGGTCTGTTAAAAGGGGGAGCGCTTTAGAGGAATTATTCAGTTTTGCTGCCCATGCTGATAACTAATCCTGGAAAGACTCATTAAAGAGGTTGTCCACTACTTTTACATTGATGACCTATCCTCAGGATAGGTCATCAAAGTCTGATCGGCCGGGGTCCGACACGCGGCACACCCGTTGATCAGCTGTTATTGGTGGCGGCAGCTACCACCGGCCGGAAACACACACTTGCTGAGCTGCTCCATCTACTTGTAGTGACCGGGGCTTGGTACTGCACATCCGCCTCCTATTCAAATCAATAGGAAGCGGACGTGTAGTACCCTGCGGTGGCCACTACAAGTAGACTGAGCAGCTCGGCAAGTGAGTAATTCTGGCCGGAGGTCGCCGCCACCAATAACAGCTGATTGGCGGGCGTGCCGGGTGTCAGACCCTGGCTGATCAGACATTGATGACCTATCTTAAGGATAGGTCATCAATGTAAAAGTAGTGGACAACCTCTTTAACTCCTTAGTGACCAATAGAAGTCTTTTTACTGACCTGCGATGTAAGAGACTAGCGTTCCCTGACAGGAGACAATCCTGTAACTGTCAGCTGTATACTATAGCTGACAACTTGCTGCATCAGCCATGATCAGTGTTGGCACCGACCATCGAAGTTTAACCCCTTCGATTCTGCTGTCAATAGTGGCTACAGAATCTTAATAGTTAACTGAGCGTGGAGGCTCCCTCTTTAACCTCATCGGCACTTTGAGATCTTGATTGTGTGGTCCTGATGTTTGCCATGACAGTTCATGGCCAAATAACGACCTTGGAGTCTGCTGGCTATAGCGGCCTGTTCAGATGTTATCAAAATTTAGGTGGTAAAAATAAACTTTTTCATTCTTGTCATGCCACTTTCCATTACTTCCTGAAAAGAACCAGAAGGGTTAATGGACTACCTGAAAGCAGGTTTGAATACGTTGAGATGTGCAGTTTTTAAAATGGTATCACTTTTGGGTGGTTTCCAACATATAGGACCCCCAAAGTCACTTCAAAACTGAACAGGTCCCTATAAAAATAAGTTTTGTAAATTTCCTTGAAAAAATGAAAAATTATTGCTACAATTTTAAATCTTCTAAAATGCTAACAAAATAAAACAACATTTTACAAATGGTGCTGATGTAAAGCAGACATGAGGGAAATGTTATTTATTAATGTTTTTTTGTGTGGTATGACTTGGGATTAAAGGTATATTAATTCAAAGTTTGAAAATTGCAATTTTTAAAACATTTTTTGTCAAATTTCTGATATTTTTATAAATAAATGCAAAACATATCAACCGAAATTTACCATTATTATAAAGTATCATGTGTCACAAAAAAACAATCTCAAAATCCATAGGATATGTTGAAGCATTCCAGAGTTATTACTACATAAAGTGACACTGGTCAGTTTTAAAAAAAAAATGGTCTGGTCACTAAGGGGTTAAGCATATCCAAAGCACTGACCAAAATACTGTTGTGTGAGCATGGCCTAAGAACATTTTTTATGGTTGCCACACATCCAATGAAAATGGAGTTTATGATTCTTAAACATGACAGCTCGATTCTGTTCTTGTTTCCAGCGGTGGATCTGATGACTCTGTTTGGTATAGGCAATACATTTTTATACAATTCCATGTTTTTCAATGTTTCGCCCATAATTAATTTACAAATATTTTCAACCACATTGTTTCTTAGAAGCATCAGAAGGCAATGACAACCTTATTGTTTGGAACCCAGGTCAGATTCATCAACAGGGCAGAGGGAGTGTTACAGATTAAATTGTCGTTAATCAAATAATAGGGAAATGACTAAAAACGTCATGTAACCTAATAGGAAATAATGAGACTGAACTTTGCAGTGATAAATGTACACGTTCCCAGAAAAACACTGTACAAATAAGCCATAATAGCCATATTATATCACCCTGTTTGGGCTCCTACAGAAAGGAATGCATTTGTTTTCAGTGGTTTCTGTACGGGGAGAGCGGGACTGTTATTCCCAGGAGGAAAAGCATGGGAAAATCAGAGCGTTCGTTAATTGGAGACTTTTCCGTAAAGAATTTTGCACCACTGTATGTAATGATCAATTCATGAACAGGACCTTTTCCTGGAGAGAAAGACATGTTTTGGGCTGATCTAATTATAGAAAACAAAGCATAACCCTTGGATAATACAATTACATGATTTTCAAAGAACTCCTAAGAATGAAAGACAGGAATACATTAATCACCACTTCAATTTATCAATCTTACTGGAAAAGCAAACCTGATTAGTGTGTATTAATATCGCAGCTACATATTCTGACTACACAATTCTACAGTGCATATAATTAATACCCTAGAGACCTGCACAATCCCACAGAGTCGATGTTCATCTGTCTGCTGAATAGCACTCTCAAAATTAACTCGTTCACACCCAGCTCCGCACGGGAAACGAGCAAGAGAAATAAGCATAAGCTGGGAATGAAATCTAAGACCCTGTTCACATCACCGTCATGGTTTCATAACCAGGAAACACAGTCCAATGACTGACGGATACCACTGAATTATAACGAGGTCCTCTGTCCATTGATTTCCACTGTTATTTTGAATGGAAAAATAAGGCTGCATGTAGCGCCATTTTAATCCTCAAATAGTGAATCAGATGCAACATCCAGTGTGAACATAGCCTAACTTTTATTTGATATTGAAACAATGCATAATTACATAATTTTAATGAGAGCTACATTCATGACACATTGGTAATGGAAAGTCTAGTATATTTAATGCATTAGGTGTCATGCTCACGGCAGCAGGATATTATAGCGGCAATGTTATCCTGAGAAAGTTTCTCTCCTCCAGTATGATACCATATTGCTAAGGCTAGGGTCACACGAGCGTATATTCTGTATATTCTCTCATCCGAGAGAATCAGGTCGATGTAACTCACACTTTAATCAAACTCTGACCAGAGTGTGACCAGAGCGTGATCCAATTCTCTCGGATGAGGAGGAGAAGGAGAAAAAAATGTCTGCATCTTCTCCATTGTGTCAGTCCGTGGAAATCAAACTGTACTAAGATGTCATCTGAGTGCAGTC
The DNA here is from genome assembly GCF_046119375.1 of Phyllobates terribilis. NCBI lineage: Eukaryota > Metazoa > Chordata > Amphibia > Anura > Dendrobatidae > Phyllobates > Phyllobates terribilis. The sequence continues at coordinate 464,674,977 of NW_027362762.1, read as the reverse complement.
CGATGGTTTCCACGCACTCATTGACTTTCATGGCACAATGTGATCTGAATATTGGAACAAACTAGGACATGCTGTGATTTTTTCTTCAGCCTGGCTCTGTCCGAGGAAAGAATCGGACATGTGCACTGCCCCATTGAATAAAATTGGTCCGAGTGCGATCTGATGTTTTGTTGTATTGCACTTAGACCGAAAATACGGTCATCTGCCTGAGCTCTAAAGAGATGTAAGGTTGTCTATTTATGTGGTGACAACACTATTTAAAAAGACTGTCCTTGTTCCATAAAACACAATTTTTCCATAGAAGTCAATGGATAATAAAAATTGCATCTGTACTTAAAAAGTCATTTACCACACGACTACTGATTTTCACACATAAACTGCTGGCAAGAATGAGTGGTTTAAGCTTAAAATACATATATACTCCAATGCGGTACAAAAATTTGGCACCATTTAGAACTTCACAAGTGTACTTAGCATATCTGACGGAGTGCTTTATGTCACTGATTTTTCATGTAGTGGCCAGTATGATCTCAGTCTTAAAATACTATAAGGCTATGTGCCCACGTTGCATTTATGAAGCAGAAAATTTCTGCTGCATAAGGCTGTGTGCCCACGTAGCGTTTTTCAAGCGTATATGCTGCGGAATTTCCGCAGCGTAAACGCTTGAAAAACGCATGTATATCCGCACCCCATGGTCCGCAATGGCATTCCGCAATGTCAATGCCCATGCTGTGGATTTTTCCGCAGCGTATATGCTGCGGTCAAAAATCCGCAGCATGTTCATTAATTTTGCGGAAGCGCAGCGGAATCAATGTGCGGATGGTACCCAAGTCTGGATGAGAGGAGACTCTCATCCAGACCTGGGTACCAAAGAACCTGTAAAAAAAAGAATAAAATAAAGTTTATACTTATCTTCTGATGTTTTCCCTCCGTCGCGCTGTTGTCTGAAGGACCTGCCACGTCATCGAGTCATGTGACCCACCACATGACTCAATGACGTCACCGCAGGTCCTGCACACAACAGCGTGAGCCGCTCAAGACTCCGGACGGGGCAGAGAATGCATCAGAAGGTGAGTATAAAGTTTATTTTTTTAATTTTTACCATTCTGAACAAGTTGTCAAGCACTTTTCCAAGTGATGCTTGGAGAAGTGCTTGATAACCCGCATGCGGAAATGCATGCAAAGACGCCTCACAAACGCTTCTACCTGGCGGGAAAACCGCATGTAATATCCGCATGCGATTTTCCCGCCAGGGAGAAGCGTAAAAAATATGCTTCAGGTCCGCAACGTGGGCACATAGCCTTAATGCAAGTCCTCTCCCGGAAAAACGCATGCGGAATTCCGCACGCGTTTATCGCGCATTTTTCGCGCATTTATCACGCGTTTTCCACATGCGGAATTGCCTTGCGTTTTTTATGCATTGGACAAAGGCAATTCCGCTTGCGGAAACGCAAAATTAAATGACATGCTGCGGATTTTTGAACGCGGCATAAACGCTGCGGAAAAATCCGCAGCATGTGCATAGAACTTGCGGAATCCCATTGGGGACCATGGGGTGCGGATATACATGCGTTTTTCAAGCGTTTACGCTGCGGAAATTCCGCAGCATATACGCTTGAAAAATGCTACGTGGGCACACAGCCTAAGGCTGAGTTCACACGATGCGTTTTTCATGCGTTTCCGCGGCGTTTTGCAGTTGCGTAAACGCCGCGGAAACGCATGAAAAACGCATGGTAGAAGGGCAGCAATGTTCCCCAATTGAAATCCGCATGTGCTGTGCCCATGATGCGGATTTTTCCGCAGCGTAAACGCTGCGGTCAAAAATCCGCAGCATGTCAATTAATTTTGCGGAAACGCTGCTCTTTTGCCGCCATTGACTTGCATTAGACCGCATGGAATCCGCATCACTGTATATGTTGATGCGCTTTTCATGCGGTCTAATGTGCGGATGGTACCTGGGTGTGGAGGAGAGGACTCTCATCCAGACCCAGGTACCATTAAAAAAAAAAGAATAAAATAAAAAATATATATATTCTCACCTTCTGACGGCCCGCGCTGCGTCCTGCCGGCTTCCCGCGCACTTCGCGGTTGAATGAAGGACCTTCGCTGACGTCAGAGTCATGTGACCGGGTCACGTGACGCTGACGTCGGAAGGTCCTAAAGTCTTCACTGCCGGCAGCCGGGACCGATGAAGCAGGACACCGGGGGCCATCAGAGGGTAAAGTATAGATTTATTTTTTATTTTTTGACATTCACACACTATATAAATCCATGCCGGTTGCATGGATTTATATAGTGTAAAGCTGACAAGCACTTTCCAAGTGATGCTAAAATCGCTTGGGAAGCGCTTGTCAACCCGCATGTGGAAATGAAAGTGAAGAACGATTCACATCCACATGTCCCTGGCAGGAAAACGCATGTACAATCCGCATGCGTTTTTTCCTGCCAGAGAGATGCAGAAACGCTCAGGAAAAAATCTGCATCGTGTGCACATACCCTAAACTACTAAGCATCACAACCCTTCTCTCTTCAGCACCATAGCGTATCATACTGTATCTATCAATAAACAACATATACATTCACATTATGTATACAAAACGTATAAGAAGCACAAATACAAGTAAATGACTGCTAATGAAATGCTGATATGCATGGCTGACTAGCTAGCACTGTAGCCTTGTAATGCTAAGATCTTGGGTTCAAATCCAACCAAGGACATCTGCAAGGAGTTTGTATGTTCTCCCCAAGTTCATATGTCCATTACAACGCTCTGTTTATGCTGCTTTCAGTTATGTTCTAGTAATGCAAATGGAAGCAGAGGGCCCCATTGATCATTATGAGGTTCATCTGGGTTTAGTTTTTTAAAATGGAAGAAAAAGTTCTGCATGCAGAACTTTTTTTTGTCCATCTTAACCCATTCGTAACTGTATGTTCATATTGCAGGTAATTTCTCAAAATCAGGTGTATGGTTAAGTCAGATGAATGATAAGGGCCCAGGAGTTGTACCCATGCCGTCCGCAGCAAGAGACAGCTGTTATACAAAGCCAGGCTCCTGCTGCATGTGCTGAGACCGGACATCTCAGATTCGGCTGTTGCAGGGTGCTGATGGATGTTCTGGTAACTGGAGACCTAACAATGACCTCCATTTCTGTCATAACCTTCAGTCAATCAGATGCCACCGGGGTAGCATTGGCTAACTGTCAGTCATACACTATAGGGGGAGTTCAATGTGAGCAAAAGATCGCAGGTCCAAATACTGTAAAAAGAAGAAGAAAAAAAATGTTTTTAGGTGTTATAAAAAATTAAAAATAAAAATCATAAGTTTTAATAATAAAAAAAATGGTTTATCTGTAAAAAAAAACAATAAACAAATAAACAAACAACCTCACAAAATGCCACATATTTGGTATCAACAACAACCCAGGCTATAAAACTATACAGATTTTCATCCCATACAGTGAATGCTGTTAAAAAGATAAAAAAAAGTCATATGTGTTCCAAAATAGTACAAATAAAAATTGCAGCTCATTATGCAAAAAAAAAACAACAAGCCCTCATTCAGTTCTATAAACAGAACAATAAAAAAACGTCCGTTACAAGATGACAACCCAAAAAAAAGTGAAAAACATTAAACAAAAATTATAAATTGGGTATCAACATAACCGTATTTACTCATAGAATAACAATATCTTGTTAATTATACTGCACAGTTATCTGTGTAAAAAATAAAATGTATATGTGACACCCCAGGGGTCTGGTTGCCACAGTGATAGAGATATTACGTCTGAGAGCAGGTGGGAGGTCTCTTGGTCAGGAATCCTATGCATGCCACACCTCCTGCACAGTCCTGGGAGGGGAAGAACTTCCCCTATATAAAACTGGGGCTGAGGCAGGGTTAGTGAGTAGAGAAGAAGTAGAGACAGAGAAAAGAAGCAAATATAGGAACAGAATATCAGGAGCTCTGTGGGAGCAGTGTTACAAGGAGTCAGGGGCTGGCAGCTGCAGAGCTCGCCCTGACTGAGAAGATTTCTTACCGGACCCGGAGTCCGACGCTGTGGGGACTAACTCCTACCCAGCAGCAGAATCCGTCAGGCAGGGGATTCCAGGTCCTCTGGCCAAGAAACCCGAAGGCACGGTCACACGCGTGGGACCAGCACCGCCGTCGTGGAGCGGAAGCTACTAGAAGGCCCCGAGTCACCGGCCATACGGGTGAGCACCACACGGTACACTCAGGGACGTGGGCTACTTATACCCGCCTCTAGCAAGGTAGCCAGAAGAGTACAGTTAGTTTGGGAGGTCTACAACTCCGCCTGGCCAGGGGAGATCCCATCTGCTCAAGGACTGACCAGGCCCCAATCGCTAGCCAGTACTCCGGGAGGGTCTATCTTTGTCACCAGTAAAGACCCTGAACTACACCGTACCGTCTCCGAGTGGTTCCTGCTACCCCCATCATCCACGTCGGCTGCCCTGAGGCCATACCCCTCCCGTTGGGGGTTATACTATCACGCTGCACAATCCTACCACCGGCCTCAGCGGTCTGCCCTGCAGCAGCAGCTCCTTAGCTGTACTCAACGGGTGGCGTAGTCGTCCAACATCTACCGCTGATACATCGCCGCTCAGTTTGACTCCCTGGGCACGGACCGGGTCACCGCCACGAGACTACAACCCTCAACAGATCCGGCTCCGGGTAAGCTCCCGCGTGCGCAACGCAGCGCGACACAGGCCCAGGGGCGCGTCAACTTTTGGCGTAGTCGGCAGGATCTCGTGCCTGCAACCACCGGGTACTGCGTGCCTGAAAAAGACTGTTCAAACTTACCTGTGGTGAAGATTCCCGACATCCGGCGCCATCTTCAGCCTTCTTCCCGCCATCGGTGAAGATTCCCGCCATCCGGCGCCATTTCCAGCCTTCTTCCCGCCTTCCGTGGAGTTTTCCCGCCGTTGGACGCCATCTTGAAGACGTCGCGCGGGAAGAAGAGGGGCGTGGACTCCGAAAGCGCGCGAGAACTGAAGCCCCGCCTCACGTCCGGACGTCGCGTAAGGTCCTGGAAGGAGCCCAGCAGACACCGACGTCACAGGAGCGCGACGGAAGGTCCTCAACCCTGACGATCCACTGCGGAGCCGCGGCCTACGGAAGAGGATCATCGCAAGGTAGGCCACGGTCCACTAGGGGGGAGGAGGATGTCGGATACGGAGGAGAGCTTCACTGCCTCAACCCCCGCCAGCGCCACCGCTGCTGCAGTCATGCCTTTCACCATGCCCTATATCCCGGGAGCGGCCTGGCTACCCCAGTACTCAGGGGAGTCACATACCCTGCATGACTTTAGAGAAAAACTGGATAGCCTCTTCCAGGTGTACCCCCTCACAGAAGAGCAAAAAGTGAGCATCCTGGTGGCCCAATTAACTGGGGCAGCCCGAAGGGAGGTAAAGTCCTGGCCACCTGGGGGGAGGACTGTCGCAGGGATACTAACCCGGCTGAGGGACACCTTTGATACCCGCACCTCAGCCGAGATCAAGCTTAGATTCTACGGGTGCAAACAGCGGGCACATGAGAGTATAAGGGACTATGCCCTGAACCTACAAGAGGCCCTGAGAGCCATTAAGCAGACCGACCCTGACGGCGTGGGAGACGAGGACAGGCTGTTGACTGAACAATTTATAGAGGGTTTATATTGCAATGCCCACCGAACCCAGTTGCGGGCAATGGCCTTACAGGACCCTCATCTGGGATTTGCACAGTTCAAGGACAGAGCCATCCGGGTGCTTCGAGAACTGGCACCAAGTGGCGTTGTGACCCCCAGACGCCCCACTACCACTTACCACCAGGAGGCGGCGCCCTTGTCGGCAGGGCCTGTGGGAGCTGATGCGCAGGCTTTGAACAATGACCCGGCTCCAGACCTGCACCATCAGGTCCAAGAGCTAGCTAAAAGCGTTGCTGCGCTAACCCGAACTGTGCAGTCTTTACAGGTTTCTACTCCAGGGAAGATCCAGCTGGCATCCGGACCGGAGGACATCCCGTGGCGTCGACCAAGGAGGACCCCACCGGCCAGAGGAAGACCCAGCGACCGATACAACGAGGACGGACGACCCATCTGCCGCCGCTGTAATCAACCCGGACATATGGCAAGGTACTGTCCTTTAAACTGGCACAACCTAGGGTAGAGGGCCAACCCCTAGGAAAAAGATCATCAGGCCCATCGAACTGGCGCGACAAATATGTGGGAGGACGTCCAGTCTTGCCTGTGGTACTGGATGGCATTCCTATGAGTGCCCTACTGGACACCGGGTCACAGGTCACCACCATCCCGTACGTGCTCTTCAAGCAGTACTGGAATGACTCGGATATTACCCGCTACCCTGACGACGACTTGAGTATCATCGCCAGCAATGGTCAGCCCGTGCCACAGATCGGATTTAAAGAGGTGACCATTAAAATTGGTAGAGTTGAACTGGCAGCACAGGGACTGATCATTGTAGACATTGACAAACACGAGAGTCACCCAAAGATAACTCTAGGAACTAATGTAATTGAAAATTGTCTTGCAGAGGTGATTTTCCTTTTACAGCAGGTTGCCAAGAACGCCAGCTCCGGCGAGCAGCGAGTGCTCCAAAAAGAGATCCGGGCACTGATGCGACGGCAACAGGTGGAACTCTCCGGCGGTGAGATTGGTAGCGTGAGAATGTGTGACCCTTTCCCTATTGCCATGCCCCCAAAAAGTGAAATGATGATTTGGTGCCGGGCAGCTATTGGTCTGAGAGGTAGAGATTACCAGGCAATGGTAGAACCAGTTTACTCAGACAGTAGGCCCACCATCTTGACAGCACGGGGGGTGGTTAATGTACGCCATGGGAGGGTGCCCGTTCGCATAATCAATATCGGGAAGAGGGAAGTGTACCTGCCCCGGTATGCCACGCTAGCCAAATTATATACCATTAACCAAAATGCTATACAATCTGTGGAACCCTTGCCTCCATCTCACCCGGAGGAAGGTAACGGCTCTAAGAAAACAATGGAGGACTGGTGTCAGCAACTACATTTGGGTACTGACTCCACTCCCTCACACCAGAAACAGGGAGTCTATCGGGTGGTTCAAGAGTACGAGAGAGTGTTTAGTAAACACCCGTTAGACTTCGGGCGAGTCAAGGGGGTAGAACACCACATCCCCACGGGAGACCATCCTCCCATAAAAGAGAGGTATCGACCCGTACCCCCTGCACACTACCAACACGCCAAGGGGATGCTTAGAGACATGAAGGAGGCTGGGGTGATCAGGGATAGCTGTAGCCCCTGGGCAGCTCCACTAGTCTTAGTCAAAAAGAAAGACAACACCATGAGGATGTGTGTAGATTACCGGAAAATCAACCGTATCACACACAAGGATGCGTACCCCTTACCAAGGATAGAGGAGTCTTTGGCTGCTTTAAGATCTGCTAACTTCTTCTCTACCTTGGATCTCACTAGTGGGTACTGGCAGGTTCCTGTAGCAGAGGCGGACCGGGAGAAGACCGCATTCACCACCCCGGTTACGGACATGCCGTGACCACCTTTATGTGTTTCTTTATTGTATTGTTATTGTTATATCTTGTTATGTTTTTCTAAAATATGTTTAGTCCCGGAGTACTAAATTTCACTAGGGGGGAATGTGACACCCCAGGGGTCTGGTTGCCACAGTGATAGAGATATTACGTCTGAGAGCAGGTGGGAGGTCTCTTGGTCAGGAATCCTATGCATGCCACACCTCCTGCACAGTCCTGGGAGGGGAAGAACTTCCCCTATATAAAACTGGGGCTGAGGCAGGGTTAGTGAGTAGAGAAGAAGTAGAGACAGAGAAAAGAAGCAAATATAGGAACAGAACATCAGGAGCTCTGTGGGAGCAGTGTTACAAGGAGTCAGGGGCTGGCAGCTGCAGAGCTCGCCCTGACTGAGAAGATTTCTTACCGGACCCGGAGTCCGAGGCTGTGGGGACTAACTCCTACCCAGCAGCAGAATCCATCAGGCAGGGGATTCCAGGTCCTCTGGCCAAGAAACCCGAAGGCACGGTCACACGCGTGGGACCAGCACCGCCGTCGTGGAGCGGAAGCTACTAGAAGGCCCCGAGTCACCGGCCATACGGGTGAGCACCACACGGTACACTCAGGGACGTGGGCTACTTATACCCGCCTCTAGCAAGGTAGCCAGAAGAGTACAGTTAGTTTGGGAGGTCTACAACTCCGCCTGGCCAGGGGAGATCCCATCTGCTCAAGGACTGACCAGGCCCCAATCGCTAGCCAGTACTCCGGGAGGGTCTATCTTTGTCACCAGTAAAGACCCTGAACTACACCGTACCGTCTCCGAGTGGTTCCTGCTACCCCCATCATCCACGTCGGCTGCCCTGAGGCCATACCCCTCCCGTTGGGGGTTATACTATCACGCTGCACAATCCTACCACTGGCCTCAGCGGTCTGCCCTGCAGCAGCAGCTCCTTAGCTGTACTCAACGGGTGGCGTAGTCGTCCAACATCTACCGCTGATACATCGCCGCTCAGTTTGACTCCCTGGGCACGGACCGGGTCACCGCCACGAGACTACAACCCTCAACAGATCCGGCTCCGGGTAAGCTCCCGCGTGCGCAACGCAGCGCGACACAGGCCCAGGGGCGCGTCATATAAACCATTCCAGATTTAATGTTTTTGGCTCATGCCTACTAACAAAAAAAATTAAACAGTGATCAAAAAGTAATCTGTACCAAAAAGAATTTACAAGAAAAATTACAGCTTGTTCACAAAAAAAAAGCCGTCTTACTGTTCAATCTACAGAAAGATACTGAACCACAGAATAAAGATAATACTTTATTTATGCAGCTCAGCGTATAGGGTTAAATTTAAAATGCAAAAACAACAATAGCAGAATTCTTGCTTTGTTTATATTCCTTCCAATAAAGAGTTAAAGTTCTATGAACCCCCATATGAATCCACTGAGAAATACAACTCATCACAAAAAGTAAGTCCTCATATGACTATGTGGACAAAAAAAAATAAAGTTATGTCTTCTGGATAGTGTTGAGCCACCCCCGTATTGTTCGAGTTCGGTTCGTCGAACACCCGTGTGTTCGCCGAACTGTTCGTCGAACTGTTCGTCGAACACCTTCGAACACCGTTAAAAACAATGGCAGGCAAACAAAAACACATAGAAACACATAGAAAACACCTTCAAAGGTGTCCAAAAGCTGACAAACTGCTCAGAAGACATAACTAACACATGGAAAAGTGACAAGTACATATAGTCATGCGAAAATAAAAGAGGTGGAGGAGTAAAAGGAGGGGGAGACACAGATATAGGCATGTCATGCCCTTCTAAAATCCAAAAAGTGAGAAGCCGACACGGCCAGTCCGCTCCTGCCCGTGCCACCTCCGTGTCGCCGGGTTTGTGCCAGAGCCGCGGTGAACCCTGACGGCCAGCCCCCCTCTCCCAATACTGGTGCCTGTCCGCTGGTGGGTCGAGCGAGCCCCCCTGTGGTGGAGGCAGCTCTAAGCTTTTTAATTTAAATTGTCTCTCTAATTTGAATGAATACACTTTAAATCCATTTACAAGGATCTATTGGAGGGCAAGTCTCATGCCAGCAGCCGCGTAATTCCAGCTCCAGTAGCGTCCACTAAAGCTGCTGCAGTTAAAAAGCTTTTATAAGGATCGAGCTCGGCTGTCCACCGCAAGGCATCCTACTGCCAGTCCCAGCCCCTATGCCTTGGGGTGCCTCCTGATGCTCTTCACTAAGTATCCCATGGTCCCGAATCATTTCCTTTGAAAAAATTAAGTGTCTAAACTACAGGTGGTGTAGCTTGCTTAACAGTCGGGATAATCCGCTGACTAGCAGACACTGCTACTAGGCACAAAGTATTTCCTGGGCTAGATGCAGTTAAAAATTTGTAATTAGATACTCTCGTTGGATGCTGAGAAAGCATTCCATAGAGTCTCCTGGCACGCCATATATGATTCTCTTAAAAAGCTTGGGGTAGGGGTCTAGGGGACCCTTTTATAGCCAAAATCACGGCCCTGTATCGCAATACGTCATCTAGGCTGAAGATGAATGGAACTGTAGCACCCTGAGGGCTCGGTTGCTACAGACGTATTGCACCTCACCCAGAGGTGTGATATCTCACTCTCAGGTAAGGATGGAGTGTGGATCAGGACCCGACACCTGCATGCATTACACCACATTGCCGTGGGGCAGGGCGACCAATATGCCCCTGAGATGGGCACGACAGTCCCTGTCCCTGGCTGGAGTGGGGGGAGGGAACACTGAGGAAGGGGAACCCTGTAGTGCAGGAGCAGGGAGGAAGCAGTTCCTTGGTGCATTGAGAAGGGAGTATAAAAGGTGGGCACCATCTTAGTTCAGTGCAGAGAAGTCTGAGCAGAAGTGGCAGGGAGCAGGGGCTCTGCATGAGCTCTGCTCCGGAGGCGGGCCTAGTAACAGAGGCCCAGGCCTGGAAGAGGGAGAAGGAAGGAAGAGGAGCGGAGAAGGCTCCAGGAACGAGGAATGAAGGGATCCCAGGGGTGCGGATGGGCGAGTCGCCACCGCACGCCCGAATCCACCTGCGTGGAGGGGTCAGGCCAAAGGGGGAGACCGGTCCCCGAACTAGTGGAGGCAGGAAACGACCCTCAGCTAGAAACCGGAGGCTCTGACATTTTATGTGGCGCAGCCCCTCGCTACACCCGCTAGGAAGGCACCACATAGGGTCAGGGAAACTGGCGCCAAGTTTACCAAGAGGAGGCCCGAGTCAGCCGGACAGAAGTGTTGGTAAGAAAGGCCAGACAAAGGACACACAAAGGGGGTCCTGTGAAGTGCTCCAAAGTTATCTGGGAGTTGTCTGAGCCCCTCACCTGGTGAGCACAGTACGACGTGGGCAGCCGTTACCTGCAGACGTGGTCTGGATAATAAGAACTGTGAGTAAAGGCCCTGGACTGCATCACTGACTCCGTGTCGTTACTGCTGCTGCCCTGCACCATCACCCCCATCCTCCGCATACACTGCCCTGAGGCTATACTCCTCCCGTGGGGAGTTATGCTACGCTCTGCTGCACCCACAACACCAGCCTCAGCGGTCTGCCCTGGAGCGGCGGTTCACTCTGACCGCAATCCACGGGTGGCGTAGTCGGACATTTAAACATCAAAACCACATAAATAGTTCCGCCACTGGTTTGACCGCCCTGAGCCACGGAACCGGGTTGCCGCCACGGAGACTACAACCACCAGCATCCACCAAAAAGGGTCCGGCTCCGGGTGTCCCAAGGCCCAGGGGGCGCGTCAGAACATTTTCATCACCTTTCACAATCACCAATGGGACAAGGCAGGGATGTTCTCTGTCCCCTCTCTTATACATCCTAGTGACGGAGCACCTGCTCTCATCAATTCGCCATAACCCCAATATTAGGTGGATTGAGGTGGGAGGCACCGAGTACAAGTGCTCTCTATTTGCTGATGATGTCCTAGTATATATCACTCAATCACATATATCCATCCCTGCTGTTATGGCTGAAATAGATCACTTTGTTACATGGTCAAATTTTAAAATCAATGCAGCGAAGTCTGAGGCCCTCGATGTCTCCCTCCCCAAATCCATATAGGATTCCATCCAGTCCAACTTTCCCTTTGCCTGTCCCTCACAGGGTATCAAATACTTAGGAATTCCTATTCATAGAGACCTCTCCCATCTATGTTATCTTAATTTTGGGCCCTTTATTGAACAACTCCATACAGACCACGGTTGGCAAGTTAGAACTGTAAGATTCACTACGTGAACCGCTGGTGTTTTGTGGAAAAGCACATGTACACTGCGTTCCAAATTATTATGCAAAAAGTGTTTAGGAGTGATAAGGGAAGAATTTGTTTGTTTGTCAGTTAAACTCATTGATGGTGATGTGTGTCAGGGCTCTTTATATCACTGTAAGCAATTGCAGACACCTGTGCTAATTAGTTTGGCAGGTGTGTCCAATGAAAGGCAAGACTACTTAAGAAGGCTCTCTCACATTATTAAGCAGCCTACATTTTCTGCCAAAATGGGAAAGAAAAAGGATGTGTCGGCTGCTGAGAAGCAACAAATTGTGGAGTGTTTAGGTCAAGGCATGACTACAATCAACATTGTGCGATGATCAGGATGAAGTGTCTTGGCAATCAAGAAGTATGTAGCTGATTCACAGTACACACGTGTGCGTGCTGATAAGGGCAAATTGAGGACTCTTTCCTACAGGCAATTACGTCAGGTTGAAAGAGCAGCGGCCAAAAAGCCTTGTCATAGCAGCAGACAAGTTTTTGAAGCTGCTTGTGCCTCCAACGTCCCCCGAACAACAAGATGCAGGGTCCTTCAGAGGTTTGCAGCTGTGCATACGCCATCCTGTCGACCTCCTCTATCCACTTCACACAAGCAGAAACGGCTCCAGTGGGCCAAACATTACATGAAGACTGATTTCAAAACAGTTTTGTTCACGGATGAGTGCCGTGCAGCGCTCGATGGTCCAGATGGATGGAGTGGAGGATGGCTGGTTGATGGACACCCCACGCAAACACGGCTACAGCGCCAACAAGGAGGAGGTGGAGTAATGTTTTGGGCTGGAATCATGGGGAGAGAGATTGTCGGCCCCTTTAGGATCCCTGAAGGCGCTAAAGATGAACTCCATAATGTATGTGGATTTTCTCAAACAGCACTTCCTGCCATGGTTCAAGAAGAAGAACCGTGTATTTCACAGCAAGATCATTTTTCTACATGATAATGCACCATCTCATGCTGCACATAAAACATCTGCATCTCTGGCTGATATGGGCATAAAAGTGGACAAACTTATGGTGTGACCCCCATGCTCCCCTGACCTCTACCCCATTCAGAACCTTTGGAGCATCATTAAAAGGAGTGTCTATGATGGCGGGAGGCAGTTCACATCTAAGCAACAGCTCTGGGAGGGTATTCTGTCCTCATGCAAAACAATTGAAGCAGAAACCATCCAAAACCTGACAAATTCAATGGACGAGAGAGTTCAGAAGCTCCTTTCGAACAAGGGGTCCTATGTGAAAATGTAACATCACCTAGAATAAAGTTTTGAGTTGAAAACTGTTTGATTTCAGTTTCTAACAACCTGCTAATGCTTATAATTTCAAAAATGACCATTTTTTTGGTCTTTATTAAAATGAAAAGGTTGATCGAAAAGTTTGGGGGATCTAAGAGTGTGGCAACCCAGTAGTCATGATTACTTCGAATTCTGACAATATGAGGGTCATGCTGCAGGTAGTGCAGCAAGAAGGCACTTATGTGTCTTGGGCATCTCGGAGCCCCAAAATTATTTTCCGGGCTAGATGCAGCTAAAAATTATTTTTAATTTTAAATCTGGTGAAGCTTTAGTATAGATGGCCTAATAGGATCAGTGCTGCACACTGCTACAAAGCCCAAATTATTTTCCAGTCAAGATACAGATAAACATGATTAGTAAGTTGAAAGCTTAAAACGGTTGGTAGGGTGATTTTAACCAATCATCAAGCTTTTACTCTCCCCAGGATGACACAGGGGTAGAAAAGTCGTTTCGGATCCATGATTTGTTCATCTTTATGAACGTGAGTCTGTCTACATTATCAGTGGAGAGCCGCGTGCGCTTATCTGTCAGCACACCACCAGCAGCGCTGAACACACGTTCAGACAGAACGCTGGCTGCGGGGCATGACAAGATCTCCAAGGCGTAAGTGGCTAGCTCCGGCCATTTATCCAGATTGGAAGCCCAAAAAGAGCAAGGGTCCAGTGACACAGTCGTGGCTTCAATGTTTACTTGGAGATACTCCTGTACCATCGTCTCTAGGCGTTGACTATGTGTCAGACTTCTTGTCTCCTGTGGCCTTGCAAAGGATGGGCTAAAAAAGTGGTGAAATGATTCCGCAAAATTGATGTTACCAGCAGATACTGTGGTTCTGTTACGGTTTGAGTGACGGTCCCACGGTTGGCAAGTTGGAACTGTGAGATTCACTACGTGCACCACTGGTATTTTGTGGAAAAGCACATGTAAGATTCTGCAACAGTCTCTGCTGATACTCCTGCATGCGTGCATCCCTTTCTATGGCAGGAATAATTTCTGCAAATTTACTTTTGTACCGGGGATCTAACAGTGTGGCAACCCAGTAGTCAGGATTATTTCTAATTCTCACAATTCGAGGGTCATGTTGCAGGTAGTGCAGCAAGAAGGCACTCATGTGTGTTGCGCATCCAGGAGCACCAAGTCCCTGTTGTGTTGGTGGCGAGGTAACAATCATGCTTCCTTCCTCTGTCCTCTCCCCCCAACCTCGCACAACAGAAATGTGATCAAGGTCTCCCTCATCTGATGAGTCTTCCATCAGTTCGTCCTCCACTTCTTCCTGGGCTCCTGCACCTTCCTCACTAGGTTGGCTGCTACCATGCGCCCTGGTAAAACCATCTCCCCCACCCTCACATGCCTGCCGCCTTGGTGCTGCCGACCGTCTGGACCTTGCAGATGTTAGCCCTTCCGCATACAACTCCTCCTCCTCTACTTCCTCCACCTCCTCTTGTGCCACCACCTGACTCCGAATTCTGTTTAACATGTGCTCCAGCATGTAAATCACCGGAATAGTCATGCTGATAATGGCATCGTCAGCACTAAACATCTTCGTCGCCATTTCCAAACTGTGCAGAAGGGTGCATAGGTCCCTGATCTGAGACCACTCCTCCAGCGTGATTTGCCCCACCTCTGAATCTCGTTGGCCCAGGCTATACGTCAGAACGAATTGCACCAGGGCTTGTCGGTGCTGCCACAGTCGCTGCAACATGTGCAGAGTTGAATTCCACCGGGTAGGCACATCGCATTTTAGCCGGTGAAGTGGCAGGCCCAACGACTTCTGTAGAGATGTAAGTCGCTGAGCTGCGGGATGCGAACGGCGGAAGTGAGCACACAGCGACCGTGCCCTCTGCAGAAGGCCATCTAGTCTGGGATAGTGGGCTAAAAATTGCTGGACAACCAGGTTCAACACGTGAGCCATACAAGGCACGTGTGTGACATTGCCCCGGCGAAGGGCCGCACCCAGGTTTGCAGCATTGTCGCACACAGCCTTCCCTGGTTTCAGGTCCAGTGGAGACAACTATTCATGATATTGGTTCTCCAGAGCTGACCACAACTCCTCAGCTGTGTGACTCACATTTCCCAGACATTTCAATGTAAAAACCGCCTGATGACGTTGAGCCCTACTGCCAGCATAGTAAGGAGGTGTGCAGGATCCCTTCTGCGCAGTTAGAAAGCTTGTGGCATGACCAGACAGGCTTTGGGTGCAGGTGGAAGACCGAGAGGAGGTTGAGGAGGCAGAAGCAGTGGAGGAACTTTGACATAAAGAGGATTGACGCACAACTCGTGGGGACGGCAAGACTTGGACAGCAGCCCCTTGTCCTGCTGTCACCATAGTTACCCAGTGCCCAGTCAGCGACATGTAACGCCCCTGTCCATGCCTACTCGTCCAAGTGTCTGTGGTGAAATGCACCCTGTCACACACAGAGTTTCTCAAAGAAGCGGTGATGTTGTGTGCGACATGCTGGTGGAGCGCAGGCACACCTTTCTTTGAGAAGTAGTGCCGACTGGGCATCTGGTACTGGGGCACTGCGACGGACATAAGGTCTCGAAAATCCTCTGTGTCCACCAGGCGGAAAGGCAGCATTTCTGTAGCCAAGAGCTTGCAGATGGTGAAATTCAACCTCTTAGCTTTCTCATGGCTAGGAGGAAATGGTCTTTTACTTGTCCACATCTGAGGGACCGAGGGCTGGCTATTGTGCTTAGACGGGGTTGATAAGGGTGTCCCCGGCAAACTGCCGGTCTGTGAGGAAGATGCAGGCGGACATGTTAGGTTGCCTTGATCCAAAGGTGGTGCTATCGATGTCGGACAGCGCTCAACACCAGCTGGTGTTCCCACCTCCAAAGAAAATGATGACCTGCCAATCACGCTGGCTGTTGCGGGTAAAGAGGTGGCAGGTCTGCGCCCCAAAACAGGTGTGACTGCTGTCCCCCCAGTCACAGAGGATGAAGAGGCCGCGGATGCACAAGATATGGCAGACGGTGGTTGGCCCGGCCGGCTAGGCCGCATTGTAGCACACTGAGCTTCCCACTGCAACTTATGCTTCATGTCCATGTGCCGGTTCATGCATGAAGTACTCAAACTATGTATTTTTTGGCCTCTACTTAGCTTTTGCTGACAAATGTTACAGATAACACAAGTTGGGTCATCTTTATCGATCTGAAAAAATGCCCAGGCTATGCAAGGCTTAGCACCCATGCGACCTGAAGAGCCACCACGACTTGTGGTGAGAGGCAGAGTTGTGTTTGAGGATGCAGTTGTTGACGTGCTTCCAGTACTACGTCTCTGTCCAGGAAGGCGCAACCTGACCTCGTCGTCACTAGCATCTTCCTCCACCTCCTCTGCTGACCTCATCTCTTGGCTGACTGTGGGTTGACAGTAAGTGGGATCTCCAACCTCATCATCATCACCCTGTGTGTTATCACACCCGTCGTCCTCAGAGCCAACCTGTTCCTGCCCTGACAAAAAACTAAAGTTGTCGCTCCAATCAGGTATTTGAGTCTTATCATCGTCTTCCTCATTGTCTCCACCAACAGGAGTTACAGTTTGGGAATGAGGGTCTACATTATGGTCAGAACCTTCTGCGTCTGGTCCTGGATCCGACTCATAAAGATTCTGGGCATCAGTGCAGATCATTTCCTCGTCTGGATTCACAGAAGCGCTGGAGTCGACCTCTGATTCCCAGGCTATAGTATGAGTAAACAGCTCTGCAGACTCAACCATCTGTTCTACCTCATACTCAGACGGGCAGCTGGAGATTTGGGAGCTGTGAGGAAGCAAGTGCGATTTGGGTGACACCTTTGAGGACTGGAGTATTTGTGATGTTGAAGTTGATGTGGAGGAGAGCCCACTTAAAGGAGCACTTGATATCTGTTGAAGCACCTGCTGTTTTTGTGCCTCATCTGGAATTTGTAGCGATTGGCGTGGCCGTAAGAAAGGGATCTTATCACATTGTCCGCTAAAAGAAGTAGACATTTTAGTTTGGCTGGAAGATGGTCTTTCTTCTGCAGATGTTACTGTTGCTTTAACACCTACCCCACGGACACAACCTTTTTTCCCCTTCCCAACACGCCTATTCCCCTTTCCACCAGCAGCAGGCCTTTTTCCACTCATTTTGGTGGTTAACTAATTCACAACTCTGGAGTTGTTTGCACAAAAAAACAATGGATGGTAACCGAGCAGAGCTGAGTGGCCAAACTGTGGTATTAGGACAAAACTATTGGCTGGGTTAGATGCAGAAAAAAATTATATTCAATTTGCAACCTGATGGAGGTCAGTATAGATGGACTAATACAACAAGTCCCACACACAGCTAGAAGCCCAATATTTTTTCAGAGGTAGATGCAGAAAAAAATATATTCAGTTTGCAACCTGATGGAGGTCAGTATAGGTGGACTAATAGAACAAGTCCCACACACTGCTAGAAGGCCAAATATTTTTTCAGAGCTAGATGGAGAAAAAAATTATATTCAGTTTGCAACCTGATGGAGGTCAGTATAGATGGATTAATAGAACAAGACCCACACACAGCTAGAAGCCCAATATTTTTTCAGAGGTAGATGCAGAAAAAAATATATTCAGTTTGCAACCTGATGGAGGTCAGTATAGGTGGACTAATAGAACAAGTCCCACACACTGCTAGAAGGCCAAATATTTTTTCAGAGCTAGATGCAGAAAAAAATTATATTCAGTTTGCAACCTGATGGAGGTCAGTATAGATGGATTAATAGAACAAGACCCACACACAGCTAGAAGCCCAATATTTTTTCAGAGCTAGATGCAGAAAAAAATTATATTCAGTTTGCAACCTGATGGAGGTCAGTATAGATGGATTAATAGAACAAGACCCACACACAGCTAGAAGCCCAATATTTTTTCAGAGCTAGATGCAGAAAAAAATTAGATTCAGTTTGCAACCTGATGGAGGTCAGTATAGATGGATTAATAGAACAAGACCCACACACAGCTAGAAGCCCAATATTTTTTCAGAGCTAGATGCAGAAAAAAATTATATTCAGTTTGCAACCTGATGGAGGTCAGTATAGATGGATTAATAGAACAAGACCCACACACAGCTAGAAGCCCAATATTTTTTCAGAGGTAGATGCAGAAAAAAATATATTCAATTTGCAACCTGATGGAGGTCAGTATAGATGGACTAATACAACAAGTCCCACACACAGCTAGAAGCCCAATATTTTTTCAGAGGTAGATGCAGAAAAAAATATATTCAGTTTGCAACCTGATGGAGGTCAGTATAGGTGGACTAATAGAACAAGTCCCACACACTGCTAGAAGCCCAATATTTTTTCAGAGCTAGATGCAGAAAAAAATTATATTCAGTTTGCAACCTGATGGAGGTCAGTATAGATGGATTAATAGAACAAGACCCACACACAGCTAGAAGCCCAATATTTTTTCAGAGGTAGATGCAGAAAAAAATATATTCAGTTTGCAACCTGATGGAGGTCAGTATAGATGGACTAATACAACAAGTCCCACACACAGCTAGAAGCCCAATATTTTTTCAGAGGTAGATGCAGAAAAAAATATATTCAGTTTGCAACCTGATGGAGGTCAGTATAGGTGGACTAATAGAACAAGTCCCACACACTGCTAGAAGGCCAAATATTTTTTCAGAGCTAGATGCAGAAAAAAATTATATTCAGTTTGCAACCTGATGGAGGTCAGTATAGATGGATTAATAGAACAAGACCCACACACAGCTAGAAGCCCAATATTTTTTCAGAGGTAGATGCAGAAAAAAATATATTCAGTTTGCAACCTGATGGAGGTCAGTATAGATGGACTAATACAACAAGTCCCACACACAGCTAGAAGCCCAATATTTTTTCAGAGGTAGATGCAGAAAAAAATATATTCAGTTTGCAACCTGATGGAGGTCAGTATAGGTGGACTAATAGAACAAGTCCCACACACTGCTAGAAGGCCAAATATTTTTTCAGAGCTAGATGCAGAAAAAAATTATATTCAGTTTGCAACCTGATGGAGGTCAGTATAGATGGATTAATAGAACAAGACCCACACACAGCTAGAAGCCCAAATATTTTTTCAGAGCTAGATGCAGAAAAAAATTAGATTCAGTTTGCAACCTGATGGAGGTCAGTATAGATGGATTAATAGAACAAGACCCACACACAGCTAGAAGCCCAATATTTTTTCAGAGCTAGATGCAGAAAAAAATTAGATTCAGTTTGCAACCTGATGGAGGTCAGTATAGATGGACTAATAGAATGATGCTATGCCCAAAAGATTTTACTTCACTAGGTGCAGTAAAAAAATTGGTATTCTATACACAGGTGGTATATCTTGCAACACAGATAGGCTACTCCACTGACTAACACACTCTGCAATAGGCCAAAAAGGATTAGCTTTGCTAGATTCAGCCAAATGCTGTGAAAAAAACTTGCACAGCACTGGCACAGACCTGCCTGGCAAAAACTGATAGGAACTGATGTAACCTAGTCCTGAAAAGGACTCCAATTACAATTAGTCTTTACTCCCACAACCTATCTATTTAAGAGCACAGACCTGCCTGATAAAAGTCGTAGGAAATGCTGTAACCTAGTCCTTAAAAGGACTGCAATCACAACTATTCCCTACTCCCAAGCTATCTGTATATTTGTGCGAAAATTGGCTTGAAATTAACAAGGTATAGCGCACACAGCAACAGCGGTGCCGTCTAACACGCAGCTGCAGCAGTGAGAAAATGGTGGCGACGGGGAAAATGGCTTGGTCTTATAGGGCAAGGACATGTGACATACACTGCCAATGACACATGCCCTTGCTTGTGTGAAAAAAAGCACTTCGCTCCGTGTGTGCGCTGCTGATAGGCTGACAGATTGCACCTCCCCACTGTAAATGCGGGAAAGAGAAAAAAAAATGGAGATCTTCATTGTTCCTGCAGAGATCCATCCCCTGCCCCTCCCCCCACCCCGCTGTACACTCAAACTGCGTATTAACATTAATTTTCATCATTACTGAGAAAAAATCCAGTTATGATTTTGGTGCACGAACAGTTATCGAACATAACCTCGAACAGCCGAATTTTTCTCAAATTGTTCGTGTTCGCCGAACGGCTCAAACACCGCCCAAAACAGCTCGAATTTGAGATTGGCGAACAGTTCGAGTAGAACAACGCTCATCTCTACTTCTGGAATGCAACAACAGAAATGTGAAAAAAATGGTCTGGCCTAAGGTTATGTTCTCACGATGAGCTTTTGGTGCATTTTGGAAGCATAATTTCTGCATCATTGCGGGGTTTTTTGTGTGCGGTTTTTTAACCCCTTCACAACCGTTGATGTATCCATACATCCAGGCCGTCTGGTACTTACCGACCTTGGACATATGGAGATGTCTCATGGCGATCACTCACGCATAGGAGATATGCACGCGCGATCGCCGCCGTGTGTCATTCTGATAGCTGACACCGGCACCCAGTGCCAGGAGTGGTGCCGCAATCCTCCCGGCACTTTAAACCCCTAAATGCTGCAATCAAAACCAGAGCTAGCAAACTTGCTACACCATGCTCAGAGTATGATATACCAAGATTGTCTGTAAGTGCAGCGCTGACAGTTTGTACAGCATAGGACTGCTCCTGCATTGCTATGCTTTACAAGCGATCAGCTTGCAAAAAGTGAAAGTCCTATAGTTGGACAAAGTAAAAAAGTAAAAAAAAAGTAAAAGAAAGTTTAAAAAAATTGTAAAATTATTACAAAAAAAATATCCTACCGCTGAAAACATCATTTTGTCCCACAAAAAACAAGCTACTATACAGCTCAATCAGTGGAAAAATAAAAAAGTTATATCTCTCAGAATAAAGCGATGCAAAAGTAATTATTTTTCCTATAAAATAGTTTTTTATTGTGTTCATCAAAACATAAAAAAACTATATAAATGTGGTATCGCTGTAATCATACTAACCCGAAGAATAAAGCTGCTTTATCAATTTTACCACACCGGAAACGACATTAAAAAATCAAAAAAACAATTCCTGAATTGCTGCTTTTTGTTAATTCTGCTTCCCAAAAGACAGAATAGAAAGAGATCAAAAATGTCATGTGCCCGAAAATGGTACCAATAAAAACGTCAACTTGTCCCGCAAAAAACAAGCCGTCACATGACTGTCGGCCGAAATATGGAAAAATTATAGCTCTCAAAATATGGCAATGCAAAAACTTGTTTCTGTGTAAATCTCTGCAATACGTGATTGAGACGGAACCCCCGGCGGAAGATTCCCTATAATGAGGCAGATGGAGGCACTGTGGACGCTGTCTGACCTGTGATCCGGCGGTGTCCATCTTTTTAGGAGTGCAAAAAAGCGGGGTCTAGTGTCCAAAAAGATGTCACTTGTGGGAGGTTTCCACTGGTTAGGAACATCAGGGGTTCTCCAAATGCGACATGGCGTCCGCTAATTATTCCAGCAAATTTTGCGTTCAAAAAGTGAAATGGCGCTCCTTCCTTTACAAGCCCTGCCGTTTGCCCAAACAGTAGTTTTCCTCCACATATGGGGTATCTGCTTACTCAGGAGAAATTGCAGAACAAATGTAAGGTGCAATTTCTTCTGATACCCTAATGAAAATGCAAAATTTGAGGCTAAAAAACATTTTTGTGGAAAAATGTGATTTCTTTGTTTTCACGGCTCAACGTTATAAACTTCTGTGAAGCACCTGGGGGTTCAAGATGCTCACCACACATCTAGATAAGTTCCCCGAGGGGTCTAGTTTCCAGAATGCTGTCACTTGTGGGGGATTTCCACTGTTTAGGCACATCAGGGGTTCTTCAAACGTGACATGGCGTCCGCTAATTATTCCAGCAAATTTTACATTCTAAAAGTCAAATGGCGCCCCTTCCCTTCCCAACACTGCCGTGCACCCAAACAGTAGTTTCCCCTCATGTATGAGGTATGGGCGTACTCTGAAGAAATCGCACAACAAATTGTATGGTGCAATTTCTCAGGTTACCCTTGTGAGATTGCAAAATTTGGGGCTGAAAAACATTTTTGTGGGAAAAATGTGAATTTTTTCATTTTCACTGCTCAACATTATAAAGTTCTGTGAAGCACCTGATAGTTCAAGGTGCTCACTACACATCTATATAAGCTCCCTGAGGGGTCTAGTTTCCAGAATGGTGTCACTTGTGTGGGATTTCCACTGTCTAGGCACATCAGGGGCTCTTCAAATGAGACATGATGTTCACTAATTATTCCAGAAAATTTTACTTTCAAAAAATCAAATGGCGCCCCTTTCCTTCTGAGCCCTGCCGTGTGCCCAAACAGTGTTTTTTCCCTACATATGGGTATTGATGCTCTCAGGAGAAATTGCGCAACAACTTTTGGGGTCCATTTTCTCCACTAACATTGTGAAAATAAAAAAATTGGGTTTAAAAAAAGCTAAATGTTTATTTTTTCCTTCCACATTCCATTAATTCATGTGAAGCACCTGAAGGATTAATAAACTTCTTGAATGTGGTTTTGAGCACTTTGAGGGGTGCAATTTTTAGAATGGTCAGAATTGTAAAATTTGGCTTGGTCATGAAGGTGAAAACCTGCTTTGGGGGGTTCTACCTGCCATTTTCACATTCATGAACAGCATAGGAAAGTTGTTGAAAAATCACTACACAGGAAGAGGGAAAAATACTGTTCCTCACGCAGTTTGCTGACCCCCGTAATGATCTGCTATGAAATAGTGGTGAACATTAGGGTTGGGGGCCAAAATAAGTTATGCTAAGGAATACTATCGTTTGTATGTACTGCAGTTTACACTACGAACGTGTATTAGAGCCTGCGGGTGTAGTGCCCATGACCATACAAAATATTTGGAAAATTTAATTAGCCCATTCTGTGGTATTATACCGTATGCTGATTTTCATCTTGTCCATGCATTTCAATTAACCGGCATTACAAAAAAAACACATAAAACATATTAATGAGTTATTGATGGCAGTTGATAACACAGCTAAAGACTTTTAACAGGATTTATGAGAAATATAATCCCTCTGATATACAATGGGAATGCCAGATTTCTAGCTTTTTCCTTGCTCATCGGGAACAAAGGAAATCTGACATAGCTGAACTTTAATACCAGTCTGAACTAAGGCTAAAATTTTTACCACCAAAAGCATTAAAAAGTAAGACTAAGAAAAGCGTTGTGTGAGATATGTAAAATTCTGCAAATAGGCAGCATTAACACTAAAGCGATTAAATACTCTCTGTTCCAGCAATGCGGAACCGCTATTATACAGCAGTATATGGCCTAAGACCGCTGAGATCAGTGATTGCCTGCAGACGTCATGAGGCATAAAAGGGCTGTAACTAGTGATGAGCGAGCACTAAAATGCTCGGGTACTCGTTGCTCAGGTCGAGCAAATTGGAATGCTCGAATGCTCGGTCCGAGTAACGAGCCCAATGTAAGTCTATGGGAAACTCAAGCATTTTCCCGGCGGTCTGCAGAGGGCCCAAAAATTGCCCAAATCGATGGAAACAGTGCTCAAATGACATGGGAACAGCATGGGGAAGACCCCTGGAAGCATTTCTGACTTCCAGGTCACTGCTGTGAACAATGTTGTCAGAGGTATTACGCCACTTTTACGGACTCACAATAAAACATACAAAAACGAAACCAAAATGGATTTTCCTGGGAAATATGTTAAGGAACATTCTTTCTAGGGTAATGACTTGTATATAAGGCAAAATAAATAACCAAAAACAAAAATACTCCTCCACAACTTGGGCTATGTTCACACGCAGCGTTTTTGATGCGTTTTTGCACTTTTGCATTGCTTTCAACCGTGACAATAGCATTCACAGGGAAATGTCATTTTAACATTTTCCAACCTTATTTGGCCATTTGGTGTGTGAAACATCATCAGACACATCCTGTTTCATTTATGAAAGAGGGATTGTGAAAGTCACAAACACTATTTTTACAGCCTTACTATTTTTAAAGGGCCAGCGGTCAGCTATGCTTTGTTGTTCCCATTACTAAAGAGTGGGTCTCCTATACTGTTATTGCGTATGCAGTAACTGCAAGGGCTGCCAAAAATTGGGACGCACCCCAATACCCCTTTGAAGAGACATACAGGAGGGTCTCAGTAAAAAAAAATGTTCCCATTATAAAGGAGTGGTCTCCTATAGCGGTAATGCCCATGCAGTGACTGCAAGGGCTGCCAAAATTTGGGAAAAACCCCACTAACAATTTAAAGACACATAGAGCTGGGCCTCAGTAATGAGTACGACATGTTCCCATTAGATAGGAGAGGGTCTGCTATACAGTTATAGGGTATGCAGTGAGTCCAACGGCTGCCAAAATTTAGGAAAAACTCCACTAACAATTTAAAGACACATAGAGGTGGGCCACAGTAACGAGTACGACATGTTCCCATTAGAAAGGAAAGGGTCTGCTATACAGTTATAGGGTATGCAGTGATGCCAACGGCTGCTAAAATTTTGTAAAAACCCTTCGAACAATTTAAAAACACATAGAGCTGGGCCACAGTAATGAGTACGACATGTTCCCATTAGATAGGAGAGGGTCTGCTATACAGTTATAGGGTATGCAGTGAGTCCAACGGCTGCCAAAATTTAGGAAAAACTCCACTAACAATTTAAAGACACATAAAGGTGGGCCACAGTAACGAGTACGACATGTTCCCATTAGAAAGGAGTGGGTCTGCTATACAGTTATAGGGTATGCAGTAAGTCCAATGGCTGCCAAAAATTTGGAGGCACTCTAATGTCCCTTGCAAGAGATGTGGAGGTCGGAGGGCCTCCTAAAAACAATGTTCCCATTATTAGGAAGTGAGTCTCCCATACTGTTTGCCTATGCAGTAAATGCAACGGCTGCCAAAGCTTTGGAGGAACTTGAATGTCCCTTGCAAGAGACATAGAGGTCAGAGGGCCTCCTGAAAACAATGTTCCCATTATTAGGAAGTAGGTCTCCCATACTGTTTGCCTATACAGTGAATACAACGGCTGCCAAAAATTTGGAGGAACCCCAATGTCCCTTGCAAGAGACGTAGATATGGTGATATGGTAGATATGGTGGTGATATGGTGGTGGAAGATGAGGATGAGAAGAAGAAGGAGGACAAGAGCAAATAGACAAAATCAGGAAGCGTATACCCATGTCTGGGTGTCAAGACAGAGGTGCATGGGAATAGAGTTAGACCTCCCAAAAAAGACACTGTATTTGAGTTTATGTTACGCAGCTATCATTCGGTGGTGTTGAGAAGTCTGGCGCAATCCAGCCCTTGTTCATTTTTATAAGAGTTAGCCTGTCAGCATTTTCAGTAGACAGGCGGATGCGCCTATCGGTTATAATTCCACTGGCGGCACTAAAAACCCGCTCTGACAAAACGCTAGCGGCAGGGCAGGCCAGGACCTCCAAGGCGTAGAGAGCCAGTGCATGCCACGTATTCAGCTTGGATACCCAATAATTATAAGGTACAGAGGAATCACGGAGGATGTTGGTACGGTCGGCCAGGTACTCCCTCACCATCTTCCATAACTTTTCCCTCCTTGGGAGAGTACCTCGCGCCTCAGGGCCTGTGTGATGTGAGGGTCTGAGAAAACTGAACCAGAACTTTCACAGTGTTCCCCTGCCTCTGCTCGATTGCATTTGTGTCTCTCTTGCATGTACTCCTTGGTTGTCCAACGAACTGTGACCTCTGCAGCCAGCGTTTTCAGATGGGAATTTTTTAAATATTTCCGCAAATAGGGCCTTCTCGTACTGCCCCATTTTATTAGGCCTGTCCTGCAAGGGAATAAGAGACATAAAGATCTTCTTGTAGCGTGGGTCTAGAAGTGTCACCAACCAGTAATGACTGTCAACTGAACGCTGCGCTGGGAGAAGGACGTGGACGTGCTTGCTGATGGTGCTAGGTGAGAGTGTGCAATGACACGTGCAGGGCGGGAGGCATCTTGGCATGCCCATGGACAGGGGATTGGTGTGCACGCACAACAGCGTAAGAAGCAGTGGTGTCACCAGCAGACACTGTTTCTGGACCCTGGGGTACGACCCACTTAGTCGGGTGCTTTGCTGCCTTGTGCCTGATCATTCTGGTGGTGGTCAGGCTGCTAGTTTTGGTACCCTTGCTGATGCTAGCCTGGCAGGTGGTGCAAATGGCCTTTTTGGGGTTTTCTGCAGTCTTTAAAAACAACCAGACTCGGGAAGACTTAACAGTTGTACTGGCAACTTCCGTCTTGTTGGCGTTACGAGGAACGCTTTCCCTCCTTGTGTCAGCGGCCACCACACTGCTTCTTCCTGCCTGTTGTAGTGCTATGCCTCCCTCCCCCTGTGTGCTGCTGTCCTTGCTCTGTATGTCCCCCTGCCAGGTTGGGTCAATTACTATATCATCCATCACCTCGCCTTAAACTTCCGCACCCTGGTCCTCCTCCTGACTTTCTGGCAATTGTGTCTCATCATCATCATCCACCTCTTGTGACAGTAATTGAACTTTCCCACCATTACCTTCATGTGACCGTGGCTGCTCCAATATTTGGGCATCGCAACACTAGTTCTCCTCTTGACTCGCTTGAAGCTGGCCGGGCAAGAGGCCCGAATCTACAAATGGAAAAGTGAACAGCTCTTCTTCTGAATGTCCAAATGTGGGATCAGTTGTCTCCGGGCACTCAGCATGGTGGGAGGAAGGAGGATCAGGGTGAAGAATATGCGGTCCAGACTCACGGCTACTGACACTTGACTGTGTGGATAACATGGTGGTTGTGGTGGCAAAGTGACTGGAAGCATTATCTGCTATCTAACCAACAACCTTTTGACACTGCTCTGGGTTCAATAGTGGTGTACTGCGGTCCCCTAGTAATTGGGACAGGAAGGTCGAGCGTCAAGATGTGGGTGTTTGTTTTGGCACAAATTCAGCTTGCCCACGGCCACGTCCTCAGCCTCTGCATGCACCATCACCATCACGTCCACTTCCCCGTCCCTTGCCACACACCTTGCCCATTTTAAATGGAGGACAATATTTTCCACGTTCACGAGAAATGGCTGATGTTGAAACGCAGTTATATGTTATACGTCTAACAGAGAACAACATTTTTAAATAGCAGGCCTGTAATTTACTAATAATATTTTACACAGAGACTTAGCGTGAATAGCTTGACCGACACACTGCAATGAAATGAAAATGGAAGAAATGGCTGATTTTGGAACACTGTTAGAGGTGATATATCTGACAGAGAACCACAGTTTTAAATAGCAGGCCTGTAATTTACAAATATTATTCTACACAGAGACCTAGCGTGAATAGCTTGACCGACACACTGCAACGAAATGTAAATGGAAGAAATGGCTGATTTTGGAACACTGTTATAGGTGATATGTCTGACAGAGAACCACCGTTTTAAATAGCAGGCCTGCAATTTGCTAATATTATTCTACACAGAGACCTAGTGTGAATAGCTTGACCAACACACTGCAACGAAATGTAAGTGGAAGAAATGGCTGATTTTGGAACACTGTTATAGGTGATATGTCTGACAGAGAACCACAGTTTTAAATAGCAGGCCTGTAATTTGCTAATATTATTCTACACAGAGACCTAGTGTGAATAGCTTGACCAACACATTGCAACGAAATGGAAGGCAGAAATGGCTGATTTTGGAACACTGTTATATGTGATATGTCTGACAGAGAACCACAGTTTTAAATAGCAGGCCTGTAATTTACTAATACTATTCTTCACAGACACCTAGTGTGAATAGCTTTAACGACACACTGCAACAGAATGGAAAAGGAGGCCAATATTTTCCACGTTCAGTTCAAATTTCTGGATTTTTATCTCTGAAATATGGAACAGATCTGGCTGTATTCTGTAGTGCTAACAAGCAAATGGAGCAGAAAAATGGCGTACTCTGGATTGTTTTTTAAGCAAATAACCAGGATTAAGATAAAAAAAAAATTTGCCCTGGCCCCTGATATCTGGGGCTATGTCTACAAATATCTGTAATTAATCATTACAGCAGCAGCAGACAGGATGTTTAATGAACCCTCTTGTGCTGTATCATGCACTGCAGTCTGTCACATACACTGCCTGCCTGCCTAACTCCTGCTATCACCACTGAATATATGCAGCTGGATTAGTCCTCAGAAGGACTGTTTGTTCAGATGGATATGTATATGTTGTGGAATACCTATACTAACTATAAACAAGCAAATCTCTCCCTGACTCAGCAGCACTCCTCCCTACTCTGCCTGGTTCCAGGGTAGACTGTGATGAGCATAGTGGCACCAGGTGTTATATAGACTTGAGGAGCACATCACTGTAATGCCCACAACCAACATGGCTATGGCATTACAGTGCGTGGCAGGCAATCCCTGCATTTTCATTAGCTCTCTAAAGCACCGAACATGCAGGGAGGGGACCCGAGTTCCCGCTCAAGCAACCCGGAAATACTCGCCAAGCACTGAGCTTGTCGAGCACCGTGATGCTTGGGCGAGTACCAAGCAGTGGCGAGCACGTTCGCTCATCACTAGCTGTAACGTCTGCAGGCAAATTAAACGATATATTGGTGGGGAGTAGTGGTGACGTATCACTAGAAAGGAGGGTAAGTATTATTTCATTGTTTTAGCGTTACTGCTACCTTTTAGCCTCTTCCTGACCAGGCACTCTTCCTCCAAGAGCCATAACTTTTTTATTTTTCCATCAACATAGCCGTATGAGAGCTTGTTTTTTTGCAGGATGAGTTGTACTTCTGAATGACACCATTGATTTTATCATGTGTTGTACTGAAAAGTGGGAAAAAAATTCCAAGTGCGTCAAAATTGCGAAGAAAATTCAATTTCACAATAGTTTTTTTGGACCACCTGTGCTACATATAGTAATACCAGAGTACTGCTGTATATTGCAAAAATCACGGTTTCCTATAAACACCAGCCAGAAGCTGGCGTTCACAGGACAACTATCATGACAGGCACGGGGATCTTCAGTAGCCCCCGACCATCATGGAAACCGATCAGCGTCCTGCAATTGAGTCAGGGGCACCAATGGGTGCATGGAATGCCTCACCCCCTGCCAACATGCTGTAAATGCCACTGTCAGAGATTGACAGCGTTATTTACCAGGTTAACAGCCGTGGGTGGAGGGGAGCTCCACCAGCGTATGTTAGAGGCAGATTATGGCTGAATATCACAGCCATCACCTGGGGGAAAGATATGAGCTCAGTTCCGCATCAAAGTCATATGTATGTCATAAGTATGTCATATTTCGGTAAGAGGTTAGACAGTATATAATTTATTAAGAAAACTAATGTAGGACACCGAAGAATCCTTTTAAATCTGCTATTGTCAATCTTGCGATGACTTTCGCCTCAAGTGGTTTTTCCTGTTTACCACTACAGGTTGCCCCATGTCTTGAGCCTACTACAGTATTACCTAATAATTAATGTATTTAATTAATTTTAACTACACAGGAGTGATATGTAGTCAATAGAACTATATTATCTCTTGATAAATGGTTTTGGACCAATCAATTTGTCAATTGGCAGAACCTGAATTCAATAAATAATGTTTATGTCTAGAAGAATTGACAGTGAAATACGAGAGAAGTATAAGACTAAAATAAAAAATATTTTTTTTCTTGTAGTTCTTTAAACATTTAAAAAAACAAAAACTAACCTACAAAAGATGCCAACACAACAGTATGGCTTGTTTTACTGGCTTGTAATATGCAAAACGCTACAATTTGTTTCATATATCTAAAATACTTTAAAGAGAATTCTTTCAAAAATAGAAGTATTAATAGTTTATTTTTATCAATTAACAAAATCCAAAGTGAATGAACAAACGGAAATTTTAAATCAAATCAAGTATTTGGTGGGACCACCCTTTGCTTTCAAAACTACATAAATTCTTATAGTTACACATGCACATTTTTTGAGGGATCTTCTGTGGATGTAGACTTGTGGACAAACTTCTTTCTCTTAATGTAATCCCAGACAGACTCAATGATTTTGAGATCAGTGCTCTTTGGGGTTCATATCATCATTTCCAGGGATTCTTTTCCATCTTTATGTTGAAGATAGTTCTTAAAAACAATGGCTGTATGTTCGGGGTCGTTGTTCTGCTGTACATAGATTTGGAGGCAATCAGACGCCTCTCTGATGGTACTGCATGATGGATAACTATCAGCCTATGTTTCTCAGCATTGCGGACACCATTAATCCTGATCAAATCCCAAACTCCATTTGCTGAAACACAGTCTAAACTTGCAAGTAACAATCATTATGCTTCACTGTTATATAATAGTAATACATAATAATTTTATTTATATAGTGCCGACATATTCTGCATCACTTTACAATTAGGCGGAAACATGTACAGACAATAAAGACATAACAAAGTAACATATAGTTTAACAATTACAGGAGGAGTGAGGGCCCTGCTCGCAAGCTTACAATCTACAGTAGGGAAAATAAGTATTTGATACACTGCCAGTTTTGCAAGTTTTCCCACCTACAAAGAATGGAGAGGTCTGTAATTTTTATCGTAGGTACACTTTAACTGTGAGAGACAGAATCTAAAAATAAAACCAGAAAATCTCATTGTATGATTTTTAAATAACTAAGTTGCATTTTATTGCATGAAATACTGTATTTTTCAGACTATAAGATGCACCGGACCATAAGACGCACCTAGGTTTTAGAGGATGAAAATATAAATAAAATTGAAGCAAACAATGTGGTCACGATTAGTGTTGAGCGATACCTTCTGATATCGGGAAATATCGGATCGGATTGGATCGGACCGATACCGAAAAAGTATCGGATATCGCCGATTCCGATACCGGAAACCAATGCAAGTCAATGGGACAGAAATATCGGAATGAAAATAAACCCTTTCTTTCCTTGTAGGTTAATTCTACATGAAGGAAAACAACTAAGAATAATGTAGAATGTATTGGGGGAGGTGGGGGAGACAATAAAGGCATAGAGGTTTAGCCCAATCAAATGGAATAGCAGGAATTAATATTTTTTTAAGACGTTCTGAGTTACGGAAATATTGACTATGTTAAGTATTTTTATATTTTGTCAGATATTTATGTTTCACTACTTCCATGCTCTTCACCTTCTTTTTTACTTCTCCCAAACTTTCTCCTTCATCATCCTCAGCATCTTTTTCATCCTCTTCTTCTTCACCTGCTTCATCTTCTTCTTCTTCACCTTCTTCGTATTATTCTTTTTTTTTACATTCTTCATATTCTACTTCTTCATCTTCTTCATATTCTTCTTCTTCATCATATTCTTATTTGTGACAGGCATTCCTGTAGTTGTTATCTATAAAAGGTTGGACATTACACCTTTCGTTCTGCCCGTCACAAAAGATTTACAACAGGATTTGTCTGCGTTCAGTTTGGCCTGCAGCAGCAGGTCTTTTCCAGGGGCACCACGAGGAGGAACGGACTCACCCCCATACACTGCTTAGTCATCTTCTGCTTATAATTTAGATATTATCTTTTGCTCTGATTTTTAGTCTTATGCTTAATGTTCTTCCGCTTTTTGTTCTGCAGTTTCTTGTATTTCTGCTTCTTGGTTTTCTGTCTCTTGTTCTTCTGTATCTTGGTGCTTGTCTTCTCTTCTTTGTCCTCTTGGTCAATTTCTTCAGGGTCATCTTCTTGGTCTTCTTCGGGGTGGTCTTCAGGGTCGTCGTCTTCGGGGGTCCTCGTCTTCGGGGTCCTCGTCTTCTTCGGGTTGGTCTTCTGGGTCCTCGTCTTCGGGGTCCTCGTCTTCTTCGGGGTGGTCTTCAGGGTCCTCGTCTTCTTCGGGGTGGTCTTCAGGGTCCTCGTCTTCTTCGGGGTGGTCTTCAGGGTCCTCGTCTTCGGGGTGGTCTTCAGGGTCCTCGTCTTCAGGGTCGTTGTCTTCGGGGTCCTCGTCTTCTTAGGGTTGGTCTTCAGGGTCCTCGTCTTCAGGGTCCTCGTTAGGGAGATCCAGAGTGATTACCAAGAACCATTTCAAAAAGCTTGAACTTGGAAATGTAGCAGAAGGTACAAGAAAGCTGAGGAACTACCGAGAACCAGCTGACGGTACTGGAACCCGGATGGGTAGCAGAAGGTACAAGAGCCAATGGAACTGCCGAAGACCAGCTGACGGTACTGGAACTCGGTTACTAAGCAGGAGGTACCTGTGCCAGAAAGCACTACCAAGGACCAGCAGAGGTTGGTGGAACTTAGATACCGAGAAGGAGGCACCTAATCCAAAGGCACTGCCGAGAACCAGCTGACGGTACTGGAACCCGGATGGGTAGCAGAAGGTACCCATGTAAAAAAAAGTTCAAGGCCGCGAGCCGGCCGCAGTTACCAAAACCCACAGTCCTACAGGGGGTGCTTGTCCTATTGGCACTATGGAACCAGCCTTCATTGCCTGATCCCGCAGCCCACATAGGAGTCACCTAAACTGCAGGCACCATAGAGTCGGCTAACCCGACCGTAACACGACAGGACAACGCATTGGAGGCAAAGTGACGTTGACACTACCCGGAAACAGCTGGCGTGCTGGAACCAGGCTGGGCAGGAGGGAGTACCCATGCCAAAGTCACTGCCGAGAACCAGCTGACGGTACTGGAACCCGGATGGGTAGTAGAAGGTACAAGAGCAAATGGAACTACCGAGGACCAGCTGACGGTACTGGAACCCGGATGGGTAGCAGAAGGTACAAGAGCCAATGGAACTGCCGAAGACCAGCTGACGGTACTGGAACTCGGTTACTAAGCAGGAGGTACCTGTGCCAGAAAGCACTACCAAGGACCAACAGACGTTGGTGGAACTTGGATACCGAGAAGGAGACACCTAATCCAAAGGCACTGCCGAGAACCAGCTGACGGTACTGGAACCCGGATGGGTAGCAGAAGGTACCCATGTAAAAAAAAGTTCAAGGCCGCGAGCCGGCCACAGTTACCAAAACCCACAGTCCTACAGGGGGTGCTTGTCCTATAGGCACTATGGAACCAGCCTTCATTGCCAGATCCCGCAGCCCACATAGGAGTCACCTAAACTGCAGGCACCATAGAGTCGGCTAACCCGACCGCAACACGACAGGACAACGCATTGGAGGCAAAGTGACGTTGACACTACCCGGAAACAGCTGGCGTGCTGGAACCAGGCTGGGCAGGAGGGAGTACCCGTGCCAAAGACACTGCCGAGAACCAGCTGACGGTACTGGAACCCGGATGGGTAGTAGAAGGTACAATAGCCAATGGAACTGCCGAAGACCAGCTGACGGTACTGGAACTCGGTTACTAAGCAGGAGGTACCTGTGCCAGAAAGCACTACCAAGAACCAGCAGACGTTGGTGGAACTTGGATACCGAGAAGGAGGCACCTAATCCAAAGGCACTTTCGAGAACCAGCTGACGGTACTGGAACCCGGATGGGTAGTAGAAGGTACAAGAGCAAATGGAACTACCGAGAACCAGCTGGCGGTGCTGGAACCCAGGGTAAATACTAAAAACAGAGTGGAGCCAGAGGTGTAATTGGAGCAAGTTTTAAATCAGTAGTACAGTGGATGTGGACAAAGCAGGAGAATTTGCCGGACACACAGCAGGGGAACAGCTGACGTTACTGAACCCCAATAACACTGGAGCAAGCGTTGACTGTGCAGACGGCACTTCTGAGCAGCAACTAGCGGTATTGGAGCCCAGGGTAAATACTAAAAACAGAGGAGCCAGAGGTGTAATTGGAGCAACTTTAAAATCTGTAGTAGTGAGAATGTGGACAGAGCAGGAGAAATTGCCGTCCGCACAGCAGGGGAACAGCTGACGTTACCGAACCCCAATAACATGGCAGCAAGTGTTGACTGTGCAGACTGCAATTCCGAGCGCCAACTGGCGGTGTTGGAGCTCAGGGATAATACTGAAAACAGAGGAGCCAGAGGTGTAATTGGAGCAACTTTAAAATCTGTAGTAGTGAGAATGTGGACAGAGCAGGAGAAATTGCCGTCCGCACAGCAGGGGAACAGCTGACGTTACTGAACCCCAATGACACGGCAGCAAGTGTTGACTGTGCAGACGGCACTTCCGAGCGCCAACTGGCGGTGTTGTAGCTCAGGGATAATACTGAAAACAGAGGAGCCAGAGGTGTAATTGGAGCAACTTTAAAATCTGTAGTAGTGAGAATGTGGACAGAACAGGAGAAATTGCCGTCCGCACAGCAGGGGAACAGCTGACGTTACCGAACCCCAATAACATGGCAGCAAGTGTTGACTGTGCAGACGGCACTTCCGAGCGCCAACTGGCGGTGTTGGAGCTCAGGGATAATACTGAAAACAGAGGAGCCAGAGGTGTATTTGGAGGAGGTTTTAAATCAGTAGTACAGTGGATGTGGACAGAGCAGGAGAAATTGCCGTCCGCACAGCAGGGGAACAGCTGACGTTACTGAACCCCAATGACACGGCAGCAAGTGTTGACTGTGCAGACGGCACTTCCGAGCGCCAACTGGCAGTGTTGGAGCTCAGGGATAATACTGAAAACAGAGGAGCCAGAGGTGTAATTGGAGCAACTTTAAAATCTGTAGTAGTGAGAATGTGGACAGAGCAGGAGAAATTGCCGTCCGCACAGCCGGGGAACAGCTGACGTTACTGAACCCCAATGACACGGCAGCAAGTGTTGACTGTGCAGACGGCACTTCCGAGCGCCAACTGGGGGTGTTGGAGCTCAGGGATTACAGTTCAGGTGGTAGAAACATGAACAGAACAGGAGACCTGGATACTTTTGCCAACAATTATTTATTCTGGAAGAGGACTGGCAAATTCATGAGAGATCCAGGCCTTGTTCATTTTGAGAAAAGTAAGCCGGTCAACGTTATCGGAGGATAGTCGCATGCGACGGTCTGTTAGTACACCACCTGCGGCACTAAAGACGCGTTCCGATAATACCCTAGCAGCAGGGCAAGCTAGCACCTCCAATGCATACTGACTTAGCTCTGGCCATGTATCTAGCTTACAGACCCAAAACTTGAAGGGAGAAGAGCCGTCTGGGAGTACACTAAGAGGGCAAGACATGTAGTCTGTCACCATCTGACGGAAACGTTGCCTCCTGCTGACTGGAGCCGTCTGTGATGGTGTAGACATTTGTGGCGGCGGGGACACAAAACTTTGCCACATTTCGGACATACTGGTCTTGCCTTGTGCTGAGGCGCTGCTTCTGCTCCCTCTTTGTGCAGAGCTTCCTCCACTGCCTCGACGCACTGAGCTGCTTTGTAAAGCACTAGCAGCACTGCTCTCGGTTGGAATGGAGAACATGATGGAATGCACCAGTGCGTCTTGGTACTCCCGCATTTTACGCTCCCGGTTCAACGGTGTTATGAGGCTTTGTAAGTTGTCCCGGTAGCGAGGATCTAGGAGGGTGGACACCCAATAATCAGCCGTGTTGAGAATGTGGGCGATGCGGCGGTCGTTTCTCAGGCACTGCAGCATGAAATCAACCATGTGCTGCAGACTGCCAACTGGCCAAGAAACGCTGTCCCCTGCTTGAGGCGTGATCTCTGCCTGCTCTGCATCACCCCACCCTCGCTCTAGATACTGACTACTAGAGCATTGTGTACCTCCCTCCTCTGGACTTATGTCTTCCTCATCCATTGACTCCTCCTCATCCTCCTCACAAAGTGTCCCCTGCCTAGGCCTTTGTGAGGAACCACGTTGCGCAGACTGTAGAGAAGCAGATGGCATTTGTGACTCCTCATCCTCCACCTCTTCCAAAACCTCGTCCCTTAGTGCTTGCAGTGTTTTTTCAAGCAGGCAGATAAGGGGGATAGTCATGCTGACTAGTGCATCATCTGCACTCGCCATCCGCGTGGAATAATCGAAGGCACGCAAAACGTGGCAAATGTCCTTCATAGAGGCCCACTCAGTGGTGGTGCAGTGTGAACGGCGCGCACTGCGACTTCTATGCGCCTGCTGCAGCTGGTACTCCATTACTGCTGCCTGCTGCTCACACAACCTCTCCAACATATGTAACGTTGAATTCCACCTGGTGGGTAGGTCACATATGATGCGATGTTCCGGAAGACGTAATCGGCGCTGCAGAGCTGCAATGCGTGATCTTGCATTGCTGGAATGCCGCAAGTGAGCGCATTCTATGCGGACCTTGTGAAGCAGTGCATCAAGATCCGGATAGTCCCTCAAAAAACTCTGCACGACCAAGTTGAGCAGATGTGCCAGACATGGGATGTGAGTGAGGTTGCCTAGGCCCAGAGCTGCCACCAGATTTCGGCCATTGTCACACACTACCATGCCTGGCTGGAGATTCGCTGGCACAAACCACACGTCGCTCTGCTGCTTGATGGCATTCCAGAGCTCCAGCGCTGTGTGGCTTCGATTCCCCAAAGAAATTAATTTTAATACGGCCTGTTGACGTTTGGCCACGGCTGTGCTCATATTGGTCACCATAACAGGTAACCGTTCACGGGTCGATGTGGAGGTAGACCGTGACGGCTCCTGGAGCGCTGATTCAGAGGAACTGGAGTATGAGGAGGAGTCAATGTGTACAGACTGGATTCCTGCAATCCTTGGAGTTGGCAGAACACGTACAGCGCCACTCTCAAGATCTGTACACGGCTCCACAACATTTACCCAATGGGCAGTGAGGGAAAGGTATCGTCCCTGTCCATGCTTACTGGTCCACGCATCGGTGGTCAGGTGGACCTTGCTACTGACGGTGTTTTGTAGCGCATGTTTAATTTTTCCCTCCACATGATGTTGCAGGGCAGGGACGGCTTGCCTGCTGAAATAAAATCGGCTGGGCACGTTGTATTGTGGGACTGCCAATGCCGTAAAGTTACGGAATATGTCAGTCTCCACCAGCCTGAATGATAGCATTTCAAGGGCCAGTAGTTTAGCAATGCCAGCATTCAGAGCCTGTGCTCAGGGGTGGTTTGCCAAGTATGGGCGCCTTTTCTCCCATGCCTGTGCTAACGATGGCTGTAGACTGGCCTGGGAGTGTGAGGATGACTGGGAAAGTGGTGCTGTGGGTGGAATTACACTGTGTCTCTGTACAACAGTGCCAGAGATTCTTCCATGGCGATTCTGTGAGGAAGCCGAACCAGCTGTGTGTGAGCTGGAGGAAGAGGCTACAACACGAGCTGAAGAGGTGGTAGGTGGCGCTGTAGGTTGGCCTAGGTCTTCAGTGTGTTTTTGTAACTCCACCACGTGCTTGGTCCGCACATGTTTCCACATATTTGTGGTATTGAGGTTGCTGACACTTTTCCCTCTTTTCACCTTCTGATTACACAGCTTGCATTTGACAAAGCAAATGTCATCTGCAACTGTGTCAAAAAAGGACCAGGCACTGCAAGTCTTGGGAGCGCCCGCTTTGGATTTTGGAAGAGCCATGCTCCTAATGGGTGCCGAAGTGGAGGCTACAGGCAACGAAGTCTGCCCCCTCCCTCTCCCTCCTTTTTGGGCTGTTCGGGGAATCTCTTCCTCAGAGCTGCTCCCACCACCTTCCTGTCCCTCACGCCATGATGGGTCAAGGACCTCATCATCTACACCACTCTCTTCAAACAACTGCTTCTCCTGGGTAGTCTCGACAGCACAGTACGCACCAGAAAGTGGCACCTGAGTCTCATCATCAGATGCGTACTGAGGTGTGCTGCTGACCATAGGCACTGGCCCACCAGCCTCTTCAGATTCAGAGAGACAAAACGGTTGCGCATCACTGCATACTACCTCTTCTTCAAATTCTCGAATTCTGCTTGGCTGGCCCCCTCTTTCCAAGCCAAGAGATTCAGAGAACAGAAGTAGAGATGGCTCCTGTCCAGGGCTCTCTGACTGCCTGGGCAATTTGGCAGGTGGTGAAGAGACAGATGGGTGCACTTCAGTGCTCAGGACCTGAGAGGATCTGGAACTAATTGAAGTCGATGCGTTAGCTGCCATCCATCCGACAACGGCTTCAATTTGGTCCTCCCGCAGCAGTGGGGTACGGTTAGCTCCTACAAAGCTGCGCATAAAGGACTGTTCCCTGGTAAAACTGGGGGATGCTGAGTCACTGGTGCCCACAGCAGGCACAGAATCCCCACGTCCTCTCCCTGCAGGCACAGAATCCTCACGTCCTCTCCCTGCAGAAACTCCACGCCCACGCCCACGACCACATGCCTTACTCCCTGCCTTCTTCATCTTGGTAGACTGATAAAGATAGGCAGAAAAGTACTAAGGGCTTAGTGTGCTTATTCCTGAACAGCTGCTAACAGGTATAAGAAACACTAATTTTATAAAGTGTGGACTAGACTTTAATATGAGCTAATGTGGCCTACACAACTATAAAGTGGAGTGTTTGGTGAACTTTATTTAGGTTTTTTTTGTCACAAAAAGACACTGGATGTGCCTAAAGATGTAATAACGATAGTATCACAAACTTTTTGTAGCTATTACAATGTAGGAAGGTAACCTACAATGCAATAGATGAGGCTGCAAAAAATAGGCTAATACTAATCTGGCTGGGGCTGCAGGGCCCAATGCTGCAGAAAGGCTCCTCTAACTACTCCTATATAGTGTGTTTGGAACCAATTTAGCTGAATACGGATGGAACCACCACACTAATAGGAGAAATCAGGAAAAATTATGAATTGGCAAAAAAGGACAATGTATGAGGCAGTGACACACACTGAGTGCACTACAACCAGACGTGGTTGAAGCACACACTACAGGGTGAGCTGCACTCACACACCAGACCTTGCAGACAGCGGTGAACAGTACAGATGCAGAGCACTGTGCACTAGCGCTGCAAGACCAAAAAAATTTCTCTATCTACTCCTATATAGTGTGTTTGGAACAAATTTAGCTGAATACGGATGGAACCACCACACTAATAGGAGATATCAGGAAAAATTATGAATTGGCAAAAAAGGACAATGTATGAGGCAGTGACACACACTGAGTGCACTATAACCAGACGTGGCTGAAGCACACACTACAGGGTGAGCTGCACTCACACACAGAGACCTTGCAGAAAGCGGTGAACAGCACAGAGAACTGTGCACTAGCACTGCAAGGCACAGCGATTTATAAAGTAGCTTGGGTAAAGCAGAATAGACCAAATAGGTAGCTAAAACTGTCCCTCAGAACAACAGCATCCTATCCCTAACTGAATTCACAGCAGAGTGAGCTCAAAATGGCGGCGGCGGCTTTTATAGTGCATCATGACATCATTTCAGCAGCCAATCACAGCCATGCCATTAGTTAAGATGCCTACATGCCTAACAGGATGTGGCCACACTTCTTAGGATCCTCATTGGCTGAATAAAATGAAAATGGCTCATTGCATTATGGGAACTTCCGATTCCGGTATACGATATTGCAAAAGTATCGGAATTAAGTATCGGAATTCCGATACCGCGAATATCGGCCGATACCCGATATTTCAGTATCGGAATGCTCAACACTAGTCACGATACAATGTTATGGGGGAGGGGGTCTGCTTCTGACACTGTTATAGGGGTAATGTCCCCCAATTCTGTACCAATATCCCCCATCCTGGTATACAGAGTGGTCCAAAAGTAGGTGGAAAAAAAGTGTAATAAGGTTATGAAGGGTGAGATTTATCAAACATGGTGTAAAGTGAACTGGCTCAGTTGCCCTTAGCAACCAATCAGATTCCACACTTCATTCCTCACAGACTCTTTGGAAAATGAAAGGTGGAATCTGATTGGTTGCTAAGGGCAACTGAGCCAGTTTCACATATCTAGTTTTCACAGATAGATCTCCCCCAAATCTGTTTTCTTTTCAGATAATTCAGATAACACATAATGGCAAATAATTTAAATACAGATCAAAGAAAATGGATTTTAACATTTTAACAGAGTATTGGAAATCTCAAAATACTGAAACCGTTAGAGCAAATTGGGTTGAAACATTTGGTACTCAAGCCCCAAAGAGACAAACCATTTACCGCATTCGTGACAAATTCAATGCCACTGCCTCAATCCTTAATGCTCCAAAAACTGGTCGACCCAAAACAGACTGTACAGAAGATAATAAACAACTTGTTGCTGAAACATTTGTTCAGAGTCCAAAAAAGTGCACCAGAAGAGCCTCTTTGGAATTGGGAATTTCACGAGCTTCTATCATGCGAATCCTGAAATCTATTGGGTGGAAAGCTTATCGTCCACATCTAATTCATGGTTTATTGGAGGATGATCCAGACAGGCGGCTGCAATTTAGTGAGATTATGCTTAACGAAATTGAAGAAAATCAAGTAATTTTAGATAACATTATGTGGAGCGATGAAGCTTCTTTCAAATTATCCGGCCATATTAACAGACATAATTGTATTTACTGATATAATGAGAACATGCATTTAACATTAGAGCAAAAACTAAATGAGCCTGGTGTCAATGTTTGGGATGGTATTTCAAGTTTTGGTGTTTTAGGACCAATATTTTTTGATGGAACAGTCACAGGAGATAAGTATCTCAAAACTCTAATGAATCAAGTTGTTCCCCAGTTACAACAACAGCCTAATTCATATGACCTTTATTTCCAACAAGATGGGACCCCTCCACATTATTCAAGAGTAGTCCATGAGTATCTTAATGAAACATTTCCTAATAAATGGATTGGCCGAAGAGGCCCACTTGATTGGCGGGCACGGTCACCAGACTTGACCCCAATGGATTTTTTTCTTTTGGGGAGTACTCAAGTTTATAGTCGAAAACCAAAAAGTGTCAGTGATTTGAAAAATTACATAAGAGATGCATTTCAAGAAATTAATACCCAAAGAGACTTGTGCAAAAAAGTTTGTCGAAGCGTAAGAGGCAGACTTCAAAGCTGTGCAAATTGTAATGGAAAACAGTTTGAGCACCTGCGTTGATAAAATTTAAGGGCTTTTGTATTATTGTTCAGAATAAAATTTAATTGTCAATGTTATGCTTGTGTTAGTAAATATAAGTTTACATATAAATCAAAATAAATGTTATTATTTTCTGTCCACCTACTTTTGGACCACCCTGTATATGGACCCCCCTTCCTGTTATATGTGGCAACCATCCCCATCCTGATATACATGGTCCCCCATCCTGGTATACATGGCACCTCATCCCCATCCTGATATGCATGGCACCCCAATCCCCATCCTGGAATGCATGGCACCCCAATCCCCATCCTGGTATGCATTCCACCCAATCCCCATCCTGGTATGCATGGTACCTCCATCCACATCCTGGTATGCATGGCACCCCTCATCCCCATCCTGGTATGCATGGCACCCCCATCCTGGTATGTATGGCACCCCTCATCCCCATCTTGGTATGCATGGCACTCCTCATCCCCATCCTGGTATGCATGGCACCCCCATCCTGGTATTCATGGCACCCCTCATCCCTATCCTGGTATGCGTGGCACCTCCAACCCCATCCTTGTATGCATGACACCTCCATCCCCATCCTGGTATGCATGGCACCCCTCATCCCCATTCTGGTATGCATGGCACCCCTCATCCCCATTCAGGTATGCATGGTACTCCCATCTTGATATGTATGGCACCCCCATCATCATCCCCATCACGCTGCACTTAAAAAAATTCTACTCACCTTTCTTCCCTCTGCTCCAGCACTGCGTCCTGTTCTGCTACCAACAGCTGATCTCACCGTGTGAGCAGTGCATAACGTCACTGCCATGCACCCCCACACGAAGAGGTCAGCTGCTGTATTAGTCACTGCTCCCCACACCCTAAGGGCATGTGGAGTAATCACTATTCGTTCTCCTTAATAGCACAGTGTCAGCCGCCCATGGGCGTGGGGAGCAGTGAATGTTCATTTTCTATAGCAGTGGGCATAGTATTGGATGTAGCAGACGGCTCCTGCCTCTTGTGACCTGCTCCTACGCCACTGCCACCCCCCCCACCCCCCACCACAGCCACAGCAACACCATTCGGACTATATACAGTACGTTCAGACTATAAGACACCCCCCACTTTCCTCCAAAATTTTGGAGGAAAAAAATGTGTCTTATAGTCTGAAAAATATGGTATTTGATCACCTACCAACCAGCAAGAATTCTAGCTCTCACAGACCTGTTAGATTTTCTTTAAGAAGCCTTCCTACTCTGCACTTATTACCTGTATTAATTTCATCTGTTTGAACTCGTTACCTGTATAAAAGACACTTGTCCACACACTCAATCAATCACGCTTCAACCTCTCCACCATGGGCAAGACCTCGGAGCTGTCTAAGGACACCAGGGACAAAATTGTAGACCTGCATAAGGCTGGGATGAGATACAGGACAATTGGCAAGTAGCTTGATGAGAAGGCCAACAACTATTGGCTCAATTATTAGAAAATGAAAGAAACACAAGATAACTGTCAATCTTCCTTGGTCTGGAGCTTTATGTAAGATCTTTCCTCGTGGGGTAAGTATGATTCTGAGAAAGGTCAGAAATCAGTCCTCAACTACATGGGACCACATTCTCAAACATTACTGTTAGTAACACACTATGCCATCATGAATTAAAGGTCACGCTGCTTATGCTAGCACATGTCCAGGCCCGTTTGAAGTTCACCAATGACCATCTGGATGATCCAGAGGAGGTATGGCAGAAGGTCATGTGGTAAGATGAGACCAAAATAGAACTTTTTGGTATTAACTCCACTTGCCGTGTTTGGAGGAAGAAGGATGAGTGCAACCCCAAAGACACCTTCCCAACCGTGAAGCATGGTGGAGTAAACATCATACTTTGGAGATGCTTTTCTGCAAAGGAGACAGGACAACTGCACCGTATTGAAGGGAGGTTAGATGGGGTCATGTATTGTGAGATTTTGGCCAACAACCTCCTTCCCTAAATAAGAGCATTGAAGATGGATACGTGGCTGGGTCTTCCAGCATGACAATAACCCAAAACACACAGCCAGGGCAACTAAGGAGTGGCTTCGTAAGAAGCATTTCAAGGTCCTGGAGTGGCCTAGCCAGTCTCAAGACCGGAACCCAATAGAAAATCTTTGAAGGGAGCTGAAACTCAATGTTGACCAGCGACAGCCTCCAAACCTTAAAGGTCTGGAGAAGATCTGTATGTAGGAGTGTGCCAAAATCCCTGCTGCAGTGTGTGCAAATTTGGTCAAGAACTATAGGAAACATCTAACCTATGTAATAGCAAACAAAAGTTTCTGTACCAAATATTACGTTTTGTTTTTCTATTGTATCAAATACTTATTTTATGCAATAAAATCCAAATTAATTATGTAAAAATCATACAATATGATTTTCTGGATTTGTTTTAGATTCTGTATCTCACAGTTGAAATGTACTGTAAGGTAGCTCACGGACACATAGTTGATGGGAAGTATGTATCACAGAGATGGTTGTCATCTGATGTAATCCTGGAATGTTGCTCTAGTGCACATAAGCACTAAGAGGATTGTTTGGGGCATCTGGGCAAGGTTT
This sequence comes from Phyllobates terribilis, assembly GCF_046119375.1. NCBI lineage: Eukaryota > Metazoa > Chordata > Amphibia > Anura > Dendrobatidae > Phyllobates > Phyllobates terribilis. Next base: position 464,631,503 of record NW_027362762.1, on the reverse strand, counting down.
TACAGGTAGCTGGAGGGACAGGTGGGTCTGTCTATCCATATACCTCACCTCTGGGTGTGGCTAACAAGTTAAAATGTAGGCCGTTGTTTGGCACATGTTCTGAGTATGGAGGAAGAAGACCTCCTGTGTGTTGTTATCTCCAGACTGAGCCAATGTACTGGATTCCATCCAGCCTGTGTGACCACAGGACTGGCTAACCAGAGACTTTGCCTAAAGGACTGTTTTCTTTGTTTTGCCTGCACTGAAGGCTGTTTATTTTCCTTTTGCTGTGGACGGTTTATGAGGCAATAAACCGACATGGACATTTAAACAGAAACGTTTCCTGTTTTGCCTCCCGGCGCACTCAAGTGAGTAGAAACCCCAGAGTACCTACGATAAAAATTACAGACCTCTCCATTTTTTTGTAGGTGGGAAAACGTGAAAAATCGGCAGTGTATCAAATACTTATTTTCCCCACTGTATAAGTAAATAGGGGAGACACAATAGGTATAAAGTGCTTGACATTTATGGTCCAGCCATCATTATTAAAAATAGGGCATTTCAAATAAGCATCATGATCCGGTCATCAGCCAGTATCTGTCAAAGTACAGTTATCAAGTGCTATTGGGTGCATGGAGGATGTGGACACAAATGAATAAGAGGGACCAGATACAGAGGAAAAATTAGAAAGAGGGAATAGGGAAAAGTTAGATTAGTCAAGTCTAAAGAGATGTACCTTTAAAGTACCTTTAAAATTGTGGGGGCTACATATTGTCTGGGGTAGTTTGTTCCAAAAAACTGGTGCAGCAAGAGATAAATCTTGGAGACGAAAATGGGAGGTTCAGATTATGGAGGATGTTAGTCTTTGCTCAGTGGCAGAATGGAGAACATGGGTAACAGACTGAGATGAGAAAAGAAATGTGGGGCGGTGCAGACCTTTGGAGAGCTTTATGTGTGAGAGAGATACTTTTATATTGTACTCTTTAGCGGGTGGGTAACCAGTGCAATGACAGGCACAAAGTGGAGGCGTCATTGAAGCGGCTGGACAGAATTATGACCCTGGGTGCCGTATGAACTGGAGAGGAGAAAGTTTGGTAAGAGGGAGACTGATCAGTAGAAAGTTGTAGTAGTCCAGACGAGAATGAATAGGAGCAACAATAAGAGTTTTTGCAGTTTCAAAGGTGAGAAAAGGTCAGATTCTGTATGCTTTTAAGATGCAGGTGACCCCAAGACAGCGAACGTTCTGTCTTGCGAGTTATGGTTGAACCACCCAAGGCAATTGCAATATCGGGTATTTGTAGGTTAATAGAGGGAGGAAACACAAGAAGTTCAGTTTTGGAGAGATTCAGTTTCAGATAGAAGGAGGACATGATGTTAGAGACAGTAGACAGACAATCCCTGGTATTTTGTATTAAAGAAGCACTCTCATCTATATATTTTTTAACAAATGTGTGTATATGTGCATGTAATGTAGTGTGAGTGTATTGATATACTCACATACTGCTGCTCTCTCCGGTGTCTAGCGCTGTTCTGCCCCACTTCTCCATGACACCATCGCTTTACAGAGACTCTCCAGGTCACATTGCTTTTACAGTGCTTTTACAAGTGTAAGTCTATGGAGTGTCAGAGCGACGCTCCATAGACTTATGTTATAAAAAGAGACTTCGGGCTCACGCATAGAACATAGACTGAGCCAGCAAGTAATAATTGTGGTGACGTCACTGAGAAGCGAAGCAGAATGGTGCTAAACACCGGAGAGAGCAGTAGTAGGTGAGTATATTAATACATTTACACTACATTACATGCATATATAAGCACATTTAATATAATTGGGTGTGTATAATTGGGTGTCATCAGCATATAGATGGTACTGGAAACCAAGTCTGCTGATGGGTTGTCAGTGTATAGAGAGAAGAGGGGGCCTAGGGCTGAACCTTGAGAATCCCTGACAGTAAGATTAAGAGGAGAGGAATAAGTGCTGGAAAATGAAATAGTGAAGAGATGGAGGAGAACCAAGAGAGCAGTTTAAGGCTGAGGGAGCAGAGCACAGTGAGGAGGAGCTGGTGATACACAGTGTCAAAAGTAGCAGAGAGATCTGGGCGAATCACCAGAGAGTAATGACTATTAGATTTAGCTGTTAATAGATCGTGAGAGACTTTAGTAAGGGCAGTTTCAGTGGAGTGTAAAAAAGGTAAATCAGATTGTAAAGGGTCAAGAATAGTGTTATCTGATAGCGAAATAGACAAGAGTGGACCAAGTGTTCCAGGAATTTAGAGACAAAAATGAGATTAGAGACAGGTCTGTAGTTAGCTGAGCAGTTTTAGTTGAGGGATTTTTTTTTATTAAAGGAGTTTTGATAGCATGTTTGAATGAGGAGGGAAATATACCAGAAGAAAAAGAGACGTTAAATATTTTAGTTGGGTAGGTATTACAACTGGGGAGAGAGACTGAAGGAAATGTGAGGGAATCAGGTTATTGGTGCAAGTTTTAGGGCTCAGGAGGAAGTGGAAAGTTTCCAAGAGTCATTTTGGATTGTCGGATAGTAATGTGATGAGGGCAATGGACTGTTGCCTGCAGTCACTCATTATTGTACCATTCTCCAACCCATCGATGAACAAACTGCCTTCCCTTACAGACAAATGTTTCACATTTTGACTTATCAGTCCACAGCACCTGCTTCCATTTTTCTGCACCCCAGTTGCTATGTTTCCATGTCAGTTATCATCTACACTGCTTAACATTTTCTGATCCTGAAGGGAAGTAAGCATGATGTGTCTTTCATCTGCGGCAGCAAATTTCCTTGGTTGACCACTACATCTATGGTCTACAATGTAGCCCATTTCTTGGTGCTTCTTCAAAAGAGTTTGAACAGCACATATTGAAACACGAGTCTACTTTGAAAACTTAATCTGGGAGAGACCTTGCTGATGCAGTATAACTACCTTGTTTCTTATTGCTGCACTCAGTCTCGCTATGGTAAATGGACTGTGTCATCGCTGTTTCTCACCCAATTTTAAGACTCCTATACAGCTGTTTCTGTTTCAGCTAATTACTGTGTTTCAATCTATATATGAAAATGAGCATTATCACCTGTTTGGTATAATTGATTGTTAATACACCTGACTAAAATCCTACAAAATTCCCAACTTTCATCCCTGTGCAAATATACCTAAAATAATTGAGACTGGTTTGAACGCTACTGGGTAGTCACACCAAATGTTGATTTGATTTAGATTGTTGGCTAGGAGAAAGGCTTGTGACTCTCCACAAGGAGAAATAATACCCCTTAGATCCCAGTCTTAAGCCTCTCATCTAGCCAAATCAGATCTCATACTTTATACTGACGAGGGACAACACCCAGAAACACCGTGTCTGCAAATTTAGATTCTGGTTTGGCTTTTATCCTAAGTCATTTAACAAGGCTCGTTAAAGGGTCAATATTGACTTTTAGGATTGCTACATCCAAAAGGTGGCACTAGAGTTTTAGTCCTCTTCCTCTCTGAAGAGGCAATTTTCATATTCTGCAGGAAGAGATGTCAGAGGGAGCCATTACTGATCTCTTGTGAATTGACAGTGAACATTGTGTTCCTCGAAGTGCTGCACTACAGCGTCATTAGATTGATTTGACATGCAACCAAATAAGTCTGAGTGTTTGCAACAACTGGGGAGGGTATATGCAATGATTGCATAAAGAACAGTGATATCTGATGTGGTCTTGGCCTGGTCAGCCAACAAGGAGCATGCGAGCAGTGAGAGAAAAGCTGGAGAGTGACTGGAGCCTAAGGCAAAATGGAGTTCATCTGGCCATGTAAGAACAGCTAGAATAAGTGAATTACAGGTCCTGGAGACAGAAGCTCTACAGAGAGTGACAGATTTGTGAGACTGAGAGACTGTAATCAAAGGAATCAGTGGTACAGTGGCTACATATTGTCAGAAGTAATGTGATAGTTTCAACAAGTTTAGCATCATATTAGGATTAGTTTGGCATAATTTGATGAATGGACACTTGGAGACTCATACTTAGGCCACAGCCACACTATCAGTATTTAGTCAGTATTCGGTAAGTATTTTTTCTCAGGAGTGGGAGCCAAAACCAGGAGTGGGTGATAAATGCAGAATTGGTGACGTGTTTCTATTATTCCTTTTCTCTGATTGTTCCTCATCTGCTTTTGGCTCCCACTCCTGAGAAAAAATACTGACCGAATACTGACCAAATACTGATAGTGGGGTCACGGCTTAAGAGAGAACATGTCCTGTGACTAGAGGAAATGTGTATGCAGAGTAGGAGTGTGTGTGTACACAGTATAGGAAGCACTGACAGTACTTCCTTCTTCTGACCCATCAATCATATGATTGTTTGATGTAAAGAGAGAGCATGAGCTGCTGGGTTCTAGGAGATCCAGTCAGCTCTGCTTTGCAGGCAGGAGGTTGAATTTCTCCTGTAACTGTGGCAAATTTATCAAGCCTAGTTATAGGGTAATAAAGAGAATTTATTTATATGTTAAAATAAACCGCTCTAAATCATTTGTGGCGTTGATAAGATGTGATGAGGACTAGACTGGTGACAGTGAGGAGTGAAGGGATTAGAGAGGTGAGCGCTAAGGTGAGTAAGTAAGAATGTTTTCTATTTACATTTTTTATATCTTTAAGTTTAGTAAACTCTGGTATTTGGAAAGACCCCAGAGCACAATAAGAGGCATTAAATTCCGGGAATTCAATTCCTGGGAAAATCCAAAATTTGTCTTTTCCACTCATGTGTTACTGGAAACACGCATTGGCCTGGCATTTGTGAAAATCCCCAGTGGTACCAGGTCATCCTTTGATGAATGGCTGGTGCAACCACATGAATCAACACCTAGACAGAGTATGCTGCTCAGAGTAATATGAATCTTTTTTGCTTATGTCTGTGATATATATATATATATATATATATATGTAGCACCCTGAGGATTCGGCTGCTACAGGGGTATTGCACCTCAACCCAGAGGTGTGATATTCCACTCCCGGGTAAGGATGGAGTGTGGAACTGAGCTAGTAGGCTGCATGCACTACATACATCCCATTTCCGGGGGACAGAACGACGGTACTCCCACCAGTTTATGTGCAGGTACGACAGCGTCTGTCCCTGGCTGGAGTGAGAGGGGGGTGGAACATCCCAGTAGTGTAGGGGCAGATAGGGGGAGTAGTCTGGGTAAAGATAGGAGCTCATTGGGTGCTGGTCACCTGAGCTCACACATATAGGGAGTATATAAGGTGGGCACCATCTTAGAACAGGGTCAGAGTTTAGCCTGAGGAGCAGAGCAGAGGAGCTCAGCCAGGAGGGCTGACAGGGAGCTGTGGCTCCGGCTGGGCCCAGCTCCAGAACAGAGCCTGCTGAGAGAGAGAGAGAGGAGTCAGAAGGACCCAGAGAAAACAAGAGGGAACCCCAAGACCCCAGAATACAAACAACAGGGTGAAGGGTTGGCACCTAGGGTACCGGATCCCAAGCTGGCAGAGAGAAAAGCACACCTTAGCCAGAGACCGGAGGTCGTGGGCAGGATCTGCCACGACCCTCACCAAATCCACCAGGAAGGCAGACCAAGCATAGGGTCAGGGAACCCAGAGGAGGTGTACCCACCAAGAGACCCGAGGGAGCCGGACATAGGTGGATCCCTGGTGAGAACGGCCAGAAGAGAGGGAAAGTCAGACAGGAGCTCAGGACCACGCTCCAGAACTGCCTGGGGGTTAGCCGAGTCCAGGACCTGGTGGACGCAGCACGGCTCGGGTGGTCGCTTCAGGCCAGAGTGACCATAAGAACACCCGTAAGTAAAAACCCCTGAACTGCACAGCCCGACTCTGAGTCTTCTTGCTGATTCATCCTACACCTTCACAACCACCATCCTCTACATCTGACCCCCTGAGGCTATACCCCTCCCGTTGGGGGTTATACTACCTAAGCTGCACAAACACCATCAGCCTCAGCGGACCCTGCTGCAGCGGCGGCCGAAGTGACCGCAATTCAACGGGTGGCGTAGTCGACATAAAGAACTTTAGTAACATCAGTAAGGACTGCCACACACTGAGCTTGACACCCTGGGCACGGACCGGGTCACAGCCACTCGGAGACTACAACCCCCATCTGATCCGGCTCCGGGTATCCCTAACAGCACTGGCCCAGGGGGCGCGTCAACTTTGGCGTAGTCGGCAGGATTACGTGCCCGGGTACTGCGTGCCTGAAGAAAAGTACACCGTTACCTTAAAAAGAAGTCTCCTGCCGGTTCCGGAGGGTCCCCGCCATCGGGCCCCATCACAGGTCGTTTCCCGCCGTTGTCCGCCATTTGCAGCTTTCTCCCGCCATTTCCGAAGATTTCCCGCCTTGGAAGAGCGGACGCCATTATGGGCGTGCCAGAGGGTGGCAAGAGGCCACCTCCCATCGTGGGCCAGGTCGAAGAATGGCGCCAAAAGCGGAAACCGCGCCCACCAACAGAGACTGTGATGCTGGAAGTGTCCATCAGCGTAAGAGAACTGCCCCTGGAACTGAAGTTGCCCCGGGACCACCCTCGATGTGGGCGGAGACAGAACAAGAGAACAAAGATGGGTGTCGCCTGGAGCAGTCTGGAGAGAGCGCACCCGGAGACAAGACGTCTGGAGGGAGAGCCAGGCAGCACCGACCCAGCGGTCAGGAGCCTGATGCGGGCCGCCACTCCAGGCAGCACCGACCCAGTGGTCAGGAGCCTGTTGCAGGTCGCCACTCCAGAAGGCCTGCTGGAGATCCTAACACAGCTCCCCCGAGACCGGGAGTGTGCACAGACCGCGTTGGAGGGCCTCGCATGGAGGATGGCCCGGGTGCAGCGAGAGACGTTGGCGGAGTGGAGCCGAGAGATGGCCCAGCAGACCGAGACTCGTCAGCGGAGCACGCCGCCCGAGACGAGGAGACAGACCGCCTCTGAGGATGGCGCAGGAGGACTGAAGGCCGGAGACGGCGCCGAGAAGGGAGCCGAACGAATGGAGGCAGGTAAAGGGGACGTCACTACCCCGAGCCGGGAAACCGCGTGCCTGCCCCAGCTCCCCGTCGCAGAGCCCGAAGTACCCCCTGCCGTGCCCGTCGCTGCAACGTCACCGCCGCAGACTAGGCCTCAAACGGAAGCCGCGATCCCTGTGACGTCACACGCCTCGACGCCGAGAGTGGCCAAGCAGGAAGTACCATCGGCCTGGTCGCAAGGCCTAGTACCCCCGGGCGACGCAATACCAACAGCGCCCCCTACCTCCACGGAGCCACCGGCCTGGTCGCAGGGCCGAGTAACCACGGGCGCCGCCGTTCTTACGGTGCCCTTTACTTTCAAGGTACCCCAGGCCTGGTCGCAAGGCCTGGTTAACCCGGGCGCCGCTACCACCACGGCGCCCATAACACCTAAAGTACCGCACCTGGGTGAGGACCTATTCGCCCAGCATACGTGCCCGGATGGGCAGCCCTTCATATGGCCACCGGAGTTTCACCATCCCCGACTCCGGAAAGAGAGACCCCTAGACGAACCCCTGATTCCGGTTCCGAAGCCCGCAAGGAGGACCTCGCCCCCGCTGGAGGAGGCACAGTTCGAGTGGGACCCCACTGGAGAAGACCTCATGGGGTTCACCCAGGAGACTCGGGCGGCTGCAGCGGAGCGTGCAGAGTGCTGCCGGCAGCAGCTCGAGGTCTTCGAGAGGGAGCGGAGAGAGAGGCGGGTCCGGGAACAGCAAGCGCAGATAAGGAGCGCGGAGCAGAAGAGTCGGACCAGGAGGAAACCCCGTGCAGCTCATGGTCCCCGTGCCACCGGGACTGTGATAAAATTCAATATGCAGCACGGATGGGGCTTTATCAGAGACCATCAGACCCCCGGCGACGTCTTTGTAACCCGCAGAGACGCAGAAAGCCATCTGCCGGAGGGACACAGAGGTCGTGACCTGTACGTAGGGGACGAGGTCACGTTCACCCGGCACAAGTGTGCCAAAGGACCCTACGCCCTCCATGTGCATCGCCTGACGGAGGAGGAGCTGCGGTGTGAGGAGGAGCAAGAGGACCCGGACGGGTCTGAAGAATCTAAAGAAGGAGCAGGAGGACGCCGTCGTTGAAGTACGGTAGAGAGAGACTGTACATAGTTACCCGTCAGGGTATAAGAACTGTTCTAGTTAAAATATAGTCCCCGTTGGGACCAGCCAATTGAACTGAAACCCGTGTGTCCCTATTCCCACTGACCGAGGACTGAGAGCGGTCAATCCTCCCTAATACCTGGCCGAGGACTGAGAGCGGCCATATCCCCTTGTATATAGTTGCGCTTCTTAAAGCGCCCCCTACCGGTTTTATAGGGAACTGTTTTATTCCAAGAGAGACTGTCGCACTTTACCCGGTCACAAGTTGCACCGTGACCGGAGGAACCAGAAACAAGAATGTTATATATGAAAAGTTTATTGCTGATGATATCTATATGATGTTTTCTATGTTTATGTTTATGAAAAATTTTGTATGTTTTGGATGTTTATATCTTACAGCCCGAGGACGTGCTGTGATTTACCAGGGGGGAATGTAGCACCCTGAGGATTCGGCTGCTACAGGGGTATTGCACCTCAACCCAGAGGTGTGATATTCCACTCCCGGGTAAGGATGGAGTGTGGAACTGAGCTAGTAGGCTGCATGCACTACATACATCCCATTTCCGGGGGACAGAACGACGGTACTCCCACCAGTTTATGTGCAGGTACGACAGCGTCTGTCCCTGGCTGGAGTGAGAGGGGGGTGGAACATCCCAGTAGTGTAGGGGCAGATAGAGGGAGTAGTCTGGGTAAAGATAGGAGCTCATTGGGTGCTGGTCACCTGAGCTCACACATAGAGGGAGTATATAAGGTGGGCACCATCTTAGAACAGGGTCAGAGTTTAGCCTGAGGAGCAGAGCAGAGGAGCTCAGCCAGGAGGGCTGACAGGGAGCTGTGGCTCCGGCTGGGCCCAGCTCCAGAACAGAGCCTGCTGAGAGAGAGAGAGAGGAGTCAGAAGGACCCAGAGAAAACAAGAGGGAACCCCAAGACCCCAGAATACAAACAACAGGGTGAAGGGTTGGCACCTAGGGTACCGGATCCCAAGCTGGCAGAGAGAAAAGCACACCTTAGCCAGAGACCGGAGGTCGTGGGCAGGATCTGCCACGACCCTCACCAAATCCACCAGGAAGGCAGACCAAGCATAGGGTCAGGGAACCCAGAGGAGGTGTACCCACCAAGAGACCCGAGGGAGCCGGACATAGGTGGATCCCTGGTGAGAACGGCCAGAAGAGAGGGAAAGTCAGACAGGAGCTCAGGACCACGCTCCAGAACTGCCTGGGGGTTAGCCGAGTCCAGGACCTGGTGGACGCAGCACGGCTCGGGTGGTTGCTTCAGGCCAGAGTGACCATAAGAACACCCGTAAGTAAAAACCCCTGAACTGCACAGCCCGACTCTGAGTCTTCTTGCTGATTCATCCTGCACCTTCACAACCACCATCCTCTACATCTGACCCCCTGAGGCTATACCCTTCCCGTTGGGGGTTATACTACCAAAGCTGCACACATACCAACAGCCTCAGCGGACCCTGCTGCAGCGGCGGCCTTTTGACCGCAAATCAACGGGTGGCGTAGTCGACACAAAGAACTCTAATAACATCTGTAGGACTGCCACACACTGAGCTTGACACCCTGGGCACGGACCGGGTCACAGCCACTCGGAGACTACAACCCCCATCTGATCCGGCTCCGGGTATCCCTAACAACATGGCCCAGGGGGCGCGTCATATATATATATATATATATATATATATATATATATATATATAGTACAGACCAAAAGTTTGGACACACCTTCTCATTTAAAGATTTTTCTGTATTTTCATGACTATGAAAATTGTACATTCACACTGAAGGCATCAAAACTATGAATTAACACATGTGGAATTATATACTTAACAAAAAAGTGTGAAACAACTGAAAATATGACTTATATTCTAGGTTCTTCAAAGTAGCCACCTTTTGCTTTGATGACTGCTTTGCACACTCTTGGCATTCTCTTGATGAGCTTCAAGAAGTAGTCACCGGAAATGGTCTTCCAACAATCTTGAAGGAGGTCCCAGAGATGCTTAGCATTTGTTGGCCCTTTTGACTTCACTCTGTGGTCCAGCTCACCCCAAACCATCTCGATTGGGTTCAGGTCTGGTGACTGTAGAAGCCAGGTCATCTGGCGCAGCACCCCATCACTCTCGTTCTTGGTCAAATAGCCCTTACACAGCCTGGAGGTGTGTTTGGGGTCATTGTCCTGTTGAAAAATAAATGATGGTCCAACTACACGCAAACCGGATGGAATAGCATGCCGCTGCAAGATGCTGTGGTAGGCATGTTGGTTCAGTATGCCTTCAATTTTGAATAAATCCCCAACAGTGTCACCAGCAAAACACCGCCACACCATCACACTTCCTCCTCCATGCTTCACGTTGGGAACCAGGCATGTAGAGTCCATCCGTTCACCTTTTCTGCGTCGCACAAAGACACAGTGATTGGAACCAAAGATCTCAGATTTCCACTGGTCTAATGTCCATTCCTTGTGTTCTTTAGCCCAAACAAGTCTCTTCTGCTTGTTGCCTGTCCTTAGCAGTGGTTTCCTAGCAGCTATTTTACCATGAAGGCCTGCAGCACAAAGTCTCCTCTTAACAGTTGTTGTAGAGATGTGTCTGCTGCTTGAACTCTATGTGGCATTGACCTGGTCTCTAATCTGAGCTGCTGTTAACCTGCGATTTCTGAGGCTGGTGACTCGGATAAACTTATCCTCAGAAGCAGAGGTGACTCTTGGTCTTCCTTTCCTGGGGCGGTTCTCATGTGAGACAGTTTCTTTGTAGCTCTTGATGGTTTTTGCAACTGCACTTGGGGACACTTTCAAAGTTTGCCCAATTTTTCGCACTGACTGACCTTCATTTCTTAAAGTAATGATGGCCACTCGTTTTTCTTTACTTAGCTGCTTTTTTCTTGCCATAATACAAATTCTAACAGTCTATTCAGTAGGACTATCAGCTGTGTATCCACCTGACTTCTGCACAACACAACTGATGGTCCCAACCCCATTTATAAGGCAAGAAATCCCACTTATTAAACCTGACAGGTCACACCTGTGAAGTGAAAACCATTTCCGGTGACTACCTCTTGAAGCTCATCAAGAGAATGCCAAGAGTGTGCAAAGCAGTCATCAAAGCAAAAGGTGGCTGCTTTGAAGAACCTAGAATATAAGACATATTTTCAGTTATTTCACACTTTTTTGTTAAGTATATAATTCCACATGTGTTAATTCATAGTTTTGATGCCTTCAGTGAGAATGTACAATTTTCAAAGTCATGAAAATACAGAAAAATCTTTAAATGAGAAGGTGTATCCTAACTTTTGGTCTGTACTGTATATATATATATACCAGATATGTGCAAAAAGATTTAAACCACCCTGGGAGATTCAAACTACCCTGCTTTTACAGTTAATTTTCAGTTCAGTTACCATTCTTAAATGACTCCCTTAATCCCAGAGCTCTCAGACTTTCCAACTCCTTACTTAATGCTCACATTCATCCTGCTCCAGGGTACCTCATTCAATACCTTCTCACGTCCTATATATATATAATTTATAAAAAAACACACTTCCAGAAATAAAACAAACGTCCTGCACAGACGTCAGATGCAATCTCACTCATCTTTTGATACTGCTACAAGAACTGACCCGGAACTAATACAAACAGATGGGAGCCTCCATTAGACTCTGTTTGCTCCCTTCTCCCTCTACCTACTATTACTCTGTATGTGCTGTGCAGCCAGAGGATATTCAGCCTGTGAATGCTACCAGCTGCTGGCTGCACAGGGATCCATGCTACACAAGCTTTTACTTCCACCCTTCCATTAATTTAACCTCAATAGATGGGAAACTGATAGATTAACTTTTTACAATGTTATTTGGGTTAGAAGGGAAGCGTTTAGGTTAGAAAGGAAAATTAAATCCAAAGGAGAATTAACTGTAGTGGTTGTTATTAGGTGGCAGCATGGGAAAACTATGGCACAACCCTGAGGTTATGGATAAAAGCAATTCACAGATAAAAGGTTGAAAATCTGAGGTCAATTTATCACTAATAGATACAGTACATTCAGTGGCTTCACTTGAAGCTTGTGGGCCCAATGCAAAATTTCTAACCTGGCCCCCAACTATCATGGGTCTACAATCAGGCTCGGATTGGCCCACCGGGAAATCGGTGAATCCTCCGGTGGGCCCTGCCCCTGCTGCTGGCTGACACTGACAAGCATGGAAATCCCCTCCTATCCTAGCATGCAATGCACTGTTTAGCTAATTTGTGTCCACATCAGCAGACTCTCTCCTCCTCCTGCTGGTGCTATGGATTAAAGTCAGACTGACACCTTTGCAAAAGAGGTGTCACTAAGTGACACCTCTCCTGCACAGATCTCAATAAACTCACCTCTTCTGCCACTGTAGAATCAGATTATCTGAGCATCCCATAGCTGTGCTAGGGACATTTCCCCTGTACAGTGTCCATTTTAGGACATGATCAGATATCAAAATCAAACATCAGAATGATGTCAGTTTGAGGCTAAATACCCTGTCTGACAAGTGATCCTGACAAGTGATTTTGACAAGTCATCCTGACAAGTGATTCTGACAAGTGATCCTGACAAGTGTTTCTGACAAATGACTTTGACTTTGACAAGTGACTTTTACAATTGTAATAATAATTTTTAAAAAAGTCGCTGTTCACTGATGGGACTTGAACCCAAAATTCTGTGTTCAGAAGCCGGTGCACTAACCACTAAGCTATTAACTCAGTTAAAGAAGCCAAAGAGTTCTATTTGTTTGAGTGCAAACCTGATTGAAACTCATTGGGACTTATGCACAGACTGCAAGCAAGCCAAATTCAAATGATGTTTGATTTTGATGTGTGAGTCTGATGTGTGACTTTCTTCAAACATCAGAATCACAATGACTTTTTGTCACCCTGAGTATTTTCATGGTTGATCTCATGAAACAAGAAAAGCTGCCAGGTACTATCACTTTACTGGATAGTTCAATGGTAAGGCATCAGCCTCTGAAACTACAGTGTCATGGTTCAAAATCCATTAGGAGTATTATTATTATTTTATTTTTTAAAATATGCCTGTTTACCACACAAACTACAGGGGTGTTTTACGTTTAATATCTGACATTCTAATTGTCATCCTGATGTGTTAAGAGTTTCAGGCACGCTGTCTATTTGCATGGTAAATTGCATAGCCAAAGTAAATTGGGAGGCACTAATTTAATACATATCTATTTCCAAGTGACTGTACATTTGCATAATTTCTTAAAGGGGTCTAATAATAAAATTTCTTTATTGTTAATAAGAACTGGCTGCAAACTCCCAATTTATTTTTGCTATGTAATTATTATTATATATCACTACCAAAATAATCAAATAGTGAACCTACAGTTTAATGGTAAGGAATCTGTGTCACATAGTTTGGTTTGAAAGGATAATAATAATAGTAAAATAATAAAAAGTTGAATGTCCCCACTGGGACTTGAAACCAAAAGCCTGTGTTTTACAGTTAGCACACTTACCAGTGAGCTATACACTCATTACAGAAAAGTGGACATTTTACACAGACATTGTCCAAACCAAATTCAAATGATGTATGAGTTTGATGAATGAGTTTGATACCTGACTTTCATCACACATCAAAATCAAAATCAGAAGGACTTCCAGACACCATGAGCATTTCCATAGTAAATCTCATAAACAAAGAAAAACCATCTGGTTGCATCATTTGAGTTTATGGCAGAATGGCAACTCTCTTGCCTCACTGAGTGGGCGTTCTGAGTTTATATCCCTGGTGCAGGAAAAATAATCTTTTGTTTTTTAAATGATGCTGGCTAGCACACAAACGTCACTGATGCTTGGCTTTGATATCTGACTTTTCTCACACATCAGAATAAGAATCACAATTACTTTTAGACACCCTGAGTATTATCATGGTTAATCTCATAAGCCAAGAAAAACCTGTAGGGACACTGAACTTTTTATTATTAATTATTATTACTACTACTACTACTACTACTACTACTACTATTGTTATTATTATTATTATTATTACTATTATTATCCTTTCAAACCAAAACTATGTGACACAGATGCCATACCATTAAACTATAGGTTCATTATTTGATAATTTAGGAAGTGACATATAATAATAATTTCATAGCAAAAGTAAATTGGGAGTTTGCAGTCAGTTCTTGGGTGGATGGAAAGAAAAATTGACAATAAAGAAATTTTATCATTAGACCCCTTTAAGAAATTATGCAAATGTACAGTCACTTGGAAATAGATATGTAGTAAATTAGTGCCTCCCAATTTACTTTGGCTACGTAATTTATCATGCAAATAGACAGCGTGCCCGAAACTCTTAACACGTCAGGATGACATGCTGTGCACATGCTGCGGAAATTTCCGCTGCGGATTATCATTGCGGAAAAAAACACAGCACTACCAATTATTTTGCGGAAGTGCTGCGTTTTTGCCGCCATTGACTTGCATTGGAACGCATGGATTCCGCATCACTGTATATGTAGATGCGCATTTCATGCGTTCCAATGTGCGGATAGTACCCAGGAGTGGAGGACAGGAGACTCTCCTCCGGACCCGGGTACCATAGAACCTGTGAAAAAAATAATAAAATAAAAAATAAATATCATATTTACCTTCTGACGGCCCCCGCTGCTCTCGTCCTCTCATGCCGGCAGATCGTGGTGGACTGAAGGACCTGCGCTGACGTCATAGTCATGTGACGGGTCACGCGATGCTGACGTCGGCAGGTCCTTCAGTGTACCGCGATCTGCCGGCAGCCAGGACAGAGCGAAGCAAGACACCGGAGGCCATCGGAAGGTAAGTATAAATTTATTTTTTACCATTCTTTCCGGTCACACTATATAAATCCATGCTGCTTGCATGGATTTATATAGTGTGACCAAGTTGTCAAGCACTTTCCAAGTGATGCTAAAATTGCTTGGAAAGCGCTTGTCAACCCGCATGCGGAAATGCATGTGAAGAACACTTCACTTCCGCTTGTTCCTGGCAGGAAAACGCATGTACAATCCACATGTACAATCCACATGTACAATCCGCATGTGGTTTTTCTGCCAGGGAGATGCAGAAACACTCAGGAAAAATCCGGAGCATTTCTGCATTGTTGGCAAATAGCCTGAGGGCTGCACCTTTATTAGATAATTTTTGTGGGGTAGAGTTCTCAGTTAGACATCTGTTATTTAAATCCATGTTCCATCCATGTTTTTTTATGGACAGAATATGTACCCTACTTAGACTATGGGGCCGTCCACGTCCATATTTTTTATTTTTTTTGTATGCAGTAAAATCTCACACTCTGACCAAACAGCAATAAAAATATGATCCAGCACTCTGATGCAAATCATTTTAATTTATTTATTTATTTTTTATGTACCCGGAAAAAAACAGATGTCTGCATGAAGCCAAGTATGTCCAAATTTAGCAGAATTTCTGTGGAGAATTTAAATAGCAAATCAGCAAGAATCCAAAAGAAAATCCACAACAAAAAGTCTGCATTAAATTGCATGATTTTTGGTGAAGATCTTTCTGGTAACTCGCTATAGAAGACAGCAGTGTGTAAAATAAAGAACTTGTATAATCTTCTCCCCTGGCACATTTGTGTCTCTTTGTAGTCTGAAAGTAAAAATAAATTGTATACTTACATGACCCCTGTAGTTACCCTGAACCGCTAGCCATGTGTACCACTGGTGTTCTCACTTCCTATCACAGTCTGAAGGTCACCTGACCACTGCAGTCAGTCAGTAGCCAATTATGTGATAAAATCGTCACCACTGCGGCAACTGCACTTCCAGGCAGGGGCGGGGAGTAAGCAGACATCCCTGCATGGAGGGGGAAGGGACACCATGCAGGGGTGCCGAGCATAGCACAACACTTGTAGTGGCGGATGTAAGGTGAAAAATGCGTCACGTTCATTAAGAGGCAAACTCTGTTTTAAATGCTGTATGGTGCCTCAATGTGCATGACATTTGAGTATAAACAGGTACAATTGATATGTAAATTAACAGTCAGGTGGGCCCTGTGGGATCAATTCCTCCTGTGGGCCCTAGGCACCCCAGTCAGACACTGTCTACAATAGTAGTGGACTTTAAGTAAAGGCCTCGTTTGGGTCCTTTACCTATTACAGGTACATTGCTGAGTACATTGCTGTACTTCATATGTGCTTTATTTAAATTTATGGACTGCAAATTGAGAAAGTAGGTAATAAAAAGTAAGTAATAAAAATGCCTTAAAACATTCTCTCTTTCTCATTATTCTGGCATTTGGCAAATATAAAAATTATGGTAATCCTAATTGACCTAAAACAGGAAAGGTTTATTCTGATTTCATGTCAGATATTGAGAAAAACATGCATATGTGTCTTTTTATATAGTGTATGTAAACTTCTGGTTTCAACTGTATATATTTATTTGGATTTTCAAGAATAATACCAAAATTATTACAAAAGGACCACCTTAATGGCAAGTAATACATATTATGTAGTCAAATTTATGGAAACAAATATACAATACATATATAGTTTATACATAATAACACGCATATAAGGACCTTCAAAATAAAATGTCACTTGTAAAGACTAGTGAGCTCTGCAACTGTTACACACAAGAAAAAGGTCTCTCAACACAAGGAAAAACATACATATGTAACAAAAAACTTCCCTGAAAGAATAAAGGAAACCCCTTTTTCTGATTGGGTTTACATAAACGCTAAGTGCATAAAGTTATAGCAGTTCCCTAATTGTATGTTTATTCTCAAAGATCTTGTAGGGTTAGCTCACCATCTATTAGTTACTTGAAGGTCTAGACCTGTATCATTAGGCACCCCAACTCACCAATACGTTCTGACTGCAGATACCATATGGACATATTTTAGAACATGTACATTTTTGGTTATGAACATTCTCCATTTTTAAAAAATGATTTAGCCTTAGCATCATTCTGTTTCAGTATTGCCAATCACTCCATCTCCATACATCTTTTCATTTTGTGGAATAGATGTTTGAAGCCAGTTTTGCAGTAGGCTTCTCTTTGCCACCAAAAGGGTCAATGCCATTTGTCAACTCAGTGGAGTACTAAAAAATAATACCGGTTCATGATTTAATTTAAATCTGACCCCCCTTTATCATTAATACACTTGATCACCTTTCCTGTAAATATCTAAGTGTGTGGGCATTGCCGTATACAGAGGTATAAACCGTATATATAGTGGGTACGGAAAGTATTCAGACCCCTTTAAATTTTTCACTCTTTGTTTCATTGCAACCGTTTGGTAAATTCTAAAAAGTTCATTTTTTTCCTCATTAAAGTACACTCTGCACCCCATCTTGATGGAAAAAAAACAGAAATGTACAAATGTTTGCAAATTTATTAAAAAAGAAAAACTGAAATATCACATAGTCATATTATTCGGACCCTTTGCTCAGACACTCATATTTAAGTCGCATGCTGTCCATTTCCTTGTGGTCCTCCTTGAGATAGTTCTACTTCTTCATTGGAGTCCAGCTGTGTTTAATTAAACTGATAGGACTTGATTTGGAAAGGCACAGACCTGTCTGTATAAGACCTCACAGCTCACAGTGCATGTCAGACCAAATGAGAATTATGAGCTCAAAGGATCTGCTCGGAGACAGAATTGTGGCAAGGCACAGATCTGGCCAAGGTTACAAAAGAATTTCTGCAGTACTCAAGGTTCCTAAGAGCACAGCGGCCTCCATAATCCTTAAATGGAAGAAGTTTGGAACCACCAGAAGTCTTCCTAGACCTGGCCATCCAGCAAAACTGAGCAATCATGGGAGAAGAGCCTTGGTTAGAGAGGTATTGAAGAGCCCCAAGATCACTGTGGCTAAGCTGCAGTACTGAGATGCAGTAGTGAGATGGGAGAAAGTTCCACGAAGTCAACTATCACTGCAGTCCTCCATCAGTCGGGCCTTTATGGCAGAATGGGTCAATGGAAGACTCTCCTCAGTGCAAGACATATGAAAGCCCGCATAGAGTTTGCTCAAAAACACATGAAGGACTCCCAGACTATGAGAAATAAGATTCTCTGGTCTGATGAGACGAAGATAGAACTTTTTGGTGATAATTCTAGGCAGTATGTGTGGAGAAAACCAGGCACTGCTCATCACCTGCCCAATACAATCCCAACAGTGAAACATGGTGGTGGCAGCATCATGCTATGGGATGTTTTTCAGCTGCAGGGACAGGACAACTGGTTGCAATTGAAGGAAACATGAATGCGGCCAAGTACAGAGATATTCTCGATGAAAACCTCTTCCTGAGTGCTCTGGACCTCAGACTTGGCCTAAGGCTCACTTTCCAATAAGACAATGACCTTAAGCACACAGCTAAAATAACAAAGGAGTGGCTTCAGAACAAATCTGTGACCATTCTTGACTGGCCCAGCCAGAGCCCTGACCTTAACGCAATTGACCTGAAAATGGCTGTCCACCAACGTTCACCATCCAACCTGAGGGAACTGGAGAGGATCTGCAAGGAAGAATGGCAGATGATCCTCAAATCCAGGTGTGAAAAACTTGTTACATCATTCCCAAGCAGACTCATGGCTGTACTAGCTCAAAAGGGTGCTTCTACTCAATACTTTTTTAATAAATTTGCAAAAATTTCTACATTTCTGTTTTTTTCAGTCAATATGGGGTGCAGAGTGTACATTAATGAGAAAAAAATAAACTTTTTAGAATTTACCAAATGGCAGCAATGAAACAAAGAGTGAAAAATTTAATGGGGTCTGAATACTTTCCGTGCCCACTGTAGTAGTATTGATTAGCTTTTGACAGAGTACATTTATGGTGAGCCACCAAACTTGAAAGGGCCTCCAGAAACAGGGCAATATTCAATGAAAAAAAATCCCCAAACTCCACAAATCACTTACAAACCCCCCAGGGAAGACCAATCATATCAGGTATTCAGTGTCTCACATCCAACCTATCCCAATATGTTGACAATCATCTTCATGACCTGATCCCAATACTACCAGACTACATCAAGGATAGCCAACACGTATTACGCTTATTAAAACAGGTATCTTGGCAGAATCATTATGTTCTAGGTACAATGGACATCACATCGCTATACACAGTCATTCAGCATGAGAAAGGGTGTCAGGCAGCAACACATTTCCTTCTAAAACAAAAAAACTGCCTGATGACCAAATCAGCTTTATCAAAGAATGTATGCTCTTCATCCTCAAACACAATTATTTTAAACACGACAAATACTACTACACCAAGTAATGGGGTACAGCAATGGGGACCAGGTTTGCGCCCAGCTACGCCAACCTCTATGTGGGTAGATGGGAAGAGACCACCATCTACCCCGGGGGGTCTCTATGTGCGAACCTGGTCCAATGGCATCGATTTATTGGTGATATTATATTTATATGGTCTGGGAACCAAACATCTCTGGATACATATATTAATGAGATTAATCATAACGAATATTTTTTACAATTTACATCCACTACTAGTAGGGAACAAATTAACTTCCTTGATCTTAACATCTATATACAGAACAACCAAATTCAGACACGTACGTACACTAAGCCCACCGATTCAAACAGCTATATTTCCCTGGATAGCTGCCATTTCCCGAGTTGGTTACTCAATATTCCCAAGAGCCAATTGATGTGCTTACACAGAAATTGCTCTAAGAACAACTACTTTGAGGAGGAGGCTAATGAACTAACCATCAAATTTCAACAAAAAGGATATGACCCCCAATTTTTCACAGATACAAAGAATTTAGTAAAACTAATACCACGTGAAACCTTTTTTAAAAAGCCCTAACAAAGACATCCAAATAGTCTCAAATGAAATCAATGTCCCTATTATTACACCACATAATTCCATCACCTATTTGCTGAAAAAAATCATCAAAAAACATTGGGATATCTTAAAACAAGACAAAATGATTGGGGAAAAACTTCCTAGGAACACACGCTTTATCTACAAAAAAGCATGCAATCTAGGGAATATGATAGCCCCCACTGTTCAAAACTCCTCTTCTCACAATATGAACGTCCTTCCATTTATCACAGAAGTAACTGGCTTCTTCCCATGCAAAAAGTGTACTGTAAGAAACTAAACCTGACAAAACAAAAATTAATTAAAGAAGGAGGTATAACACATACTATCCCTGATTTTATTACCTGTACTACTGAGGGGTCATTTATTGTATCAAATCTTCGTGCAAAAAACTATATATAGGGAGAACCAAACGCCCTATGTATATCCAGATTAAGGAACATCTGCGCAACATCACCAGTAAATTTGATGGACACCCCCTATCCAAGCATTTTGCAGAAAAACATGAAGGCTCCATAACAGGCACCCAGGTGACGGGTATCCAAAAAGTACAGAAACAATGGCGCAAAGGCGACTATCTAAAACAGATGTCGCGTATAGAAAGCCAGTGGATTTTCACTTTCGACACTCTAAAGCCAAAAGGCTTAAATTCAGAAATTGAATTGTATGCTTTTAATGATGATTGACAGCCTTCAATTATTGCAGCTGCCAACCCACCAACATCTCTATCAAGCCAAATACCTATAAAAAGGACCCACCAATGCCTATGGACTAACTCTGAGGGAGGAAACCGCCATTTTCCGAAATGCATCAGTTATTTTGGTCCTAATAGGCACCCGTACCGGTACCCACCACGTGATGTGATGTCACGAAGGCCCTATTCTACTGCCGAGCGCTTTGCGCAGGTCCTCACACACACCACCAAGTGCCGGCAGTTTGAGAGCGGGTAGGAGCAGCAGGTCTCCGGCCGGGACTCTGCCACTCCCCTCTCTATCACACGCCACTCCATGCTTCTCCAGCCGCAAGTACTGGACACCAGCGCTGTCCAGGGAGACAGCCACTCATCCGGACAGCAACTTACCTGGGCCCCCAGTACCAGACATCAGTGAAGGAACTTCATCACCATAACTGTAAGTCCAGCTTAACCCGCCTGTGCAATATCACGGAGTAACGCTGCAGAGCCGCATTGGCACCGCGCTGAACCTCCCATTTGTGCAGCACCAAGGAATAACGCCGCAGAGCTTCAAAAGCCATATTGACATTGTGCTGACATCTTCTATTTTGTATCTATCTCAACCAGGTTTCGCCGGCAAGTTACCCAGTTCACTGGCGAAAGGGTGACCACCCTGGTTTCAAGATCAGCTTCTCTAGTGCCAATCAGGCACAACTCAACGCGCCATTTACACCACATTTTGAAGACTTTCTTCAGTGAGTTAGAGGGGCATAGTCACTTGCGGGCATCACCTATGTCCACAATCTGACTAACCCACGACCCCCTACTCCCAAAAACCATCAGGGCTACTCTGTTCCCAGCTGATACACCTACTGTTCCATTAATACAGGTAATACCGCCACCTGAGGCCTATAACCCACCTTCCCTGGACACAGGTTGCATCCTTTCTGACTCAAATCCACTGACCCCCTTGCCAATCCAATTATTAATTTACCATTATCTTCTTATTCTTCTATTATCTTTCTACAGGAGCTCGCCATTCCATAAGAACATTTTTAGAAGGTTCTGCATGATCATATACCACCAGTACCCGTTACATTTTATTTAACAGGTACATCAGGCTTCTTAAGAAAACCCCTACACAACATAATTTAGGCCTCAACTCTTTTATTCTCTAATCACAGACCTCCCTCCTCCTGGAGACCCCGTACGAGGCCTGATATACCTCCCCACCTCTGTACCACTAACTTATCAGGTTAATGTGCTCTCACTGTGTACCCTTAAAAACACCGTATGATCAGTGTCTAAATATTAACCTTCTCTCCACAGGGGATCCCCCCTACGCTGAACCACTTTTTACCTCATTAAAAGGACCATCTCCCATTCTCATCCTGGACCACAAAAGTCTACTCCAGTCCTACCATATCCTTTGAGATTTTTATTACCTTCAAACTTCTATTTATGTTCTCACGAAATGTTTTATTAATATTTTAATAAATGTATTTATTTTAAAAATCAACTTTGCCAGTTCCATAGTCTCTTTACCGCCCTAGGTTGCCAGCAAGTACCTTTTACATTTCAATGCAAAAATTGGTTTATGTGTGAAACAAAATTGTGTTTCTTTCCACTGCTTTTTAATCTTTCTCTATGTTTGTAAAATTGTCTGTGGAGATTCACTGTCTGATAATATAATAGACCAATCTTGAAACACTTTTTGTGATACTGTCCCAGTTACTTCTTTAATCAGTACATAAGAATTTTGGGTATAAAGATAGCGTACATTTGTTAAAGGTGATAGTTGTGTTGTGAGAAACAACATTTATCACTTTCCACAGGATATATGATAACTATATGATAGCTGGGCTTCCAGCTGACGAGACCCCAGCCAATCCAAAGTTATTTGTTTGAATGAAGCTGTAGAGAACATGTGCGACAGTGCAACAACCAATCCTATAAATAGGGAATGTTCGCACATACTCACTACTGCTTCATTTACAAAGGGGACTTTGTGTTTTGTTTGGATTCTCTTTTCTATCAATGTTTAGGTCATTTTTCACTTGCTGAATTACATCTGCTATTGATGGAACTGTGGATTGGAGCCATGTTGCCAACTTAGTATTATGGTAGGACCAGTTGCCATAAACTAAATCTGTTTTGGGTTTTTGACATTTTGGACAGCAGTCATGAGTCACAAAGCATTCAGATGTGGTGGGATGTTAAAACCATAAATACAGTGGTACCTGAAAGTTTTGAAAGTTGTGAACCCTTCAGAATTTTCCATATTTCTGCATAAATTTGACCTAAAACTACATCAGATTTTCACATAAGTCTTACAAGTAGGTGGAAAATGATCAAATATCACATATCTGTGAATGGCAAAAGTATGTGAAACTTTAAGATTAGCAGATAATATGAATGTGAAATTAGAGTCTGGTGCTTTCAATCAATCGGATGACAATTAGGGGTGAGTGGGTGACCTGTTTTACTTAAGGAACAGGAGTCTATCAAAGTCTGATTTTCACAACACGTTTATGGAAATGTATCATGGCACGAGCAAAGGGGATTTCTGAGGAGCTCACAAGAAGAGCTGTTGACTCTCATCAGGTTGGAAAATGATACAATACAATCTCTAAAGAGTATGGACTCCAGCAATACACAGTCAGGCAGATTGTGAGTAAATGGAGAAAATTTAAGATTACTATTACTTTCCCAACAAAGATCACTTGAATAGCAAGGCATATAATTGTCTACAAGGTCACAAAGGGACATATGGTAACCTTTAAGCAACTAAAGGCCTCTCACACATTAGCTAATGTTCATGATTCTATCAGGAGGACACTGAACAACAATGGCATGCATGGCAGGATTGTTAGAAGAAAGCCACTGCTCTTTGAAAAAAACATTTTCCGCCCATCTGCAGTTTGCTAAAAATCACCTGGAAAAGCCAGAAGGCTATTGGAACAATGTTTAGTGGATGGGAGAGACTGAAATAAAACTTTTTGGTTTGAATGAGAAGCATTATGTTTGGAAAAAGAAAAACACTGCATTACAGCAAAAAAACCTCATACCATCTGTGAAACATTGTTGTGTTAGTATCATGATTTGGGCCTTTTTTGCTGTATCTGGACCAAGACTGCTTGACATTATTGATGGAACCATGAATTCTAAACTTCATCAGCAAATTCTAAAGGAAAATATCAGGACATCTGTCCGTGAGTTGAATCTATAAAGAACGTGGTTCATGCAGTAAAACAATGACCCAAAGTACACAAGTCGTTCTATGAAAGAATGGTTAATGAAGAATAGAGATAAACTTTTGAAATGGCCAAGTCAAAGAACTGACCATAATCCTAGAGAAATGTTGTGGGACGACTTTAAGTGAACATTTCATTGGAAAAAAATCGATCAATATAACAGAGTTGAAGCTGTTTTGTAAGTAGGAATTGGCTAAAATGCCTCTAAGCCGATGTGCAGGACTACCAATTACTGAAAATATTTAGATGTTGTTATTGCTGTACAATGTTAGTCACAAATTATTTATGGGTTTTACATACAAAAAGTTAAGGTGTCCCCAATACTTTCACTGATTATGCAAATATAGTAAAACAGAAAAAAAGTTAAAAAGTTGTTATTGCAATAATTGTACTAAACTACAGAATAAATTTAAATCACAATAAATAGCACAACATTTAAATTGTAAATATACAATGTCAAAATTACAGTTTTTTTACATTCTCACTGCCTGAAGAGTTAATCAATAAGTTACATTTTAAAATTAAAAGTTACAACTAATCCCGTCTCCTCTTCCCCAAAAAGGTCCTCATATGGCTATGCTATGGCTATGTCATCAGAAAGCTAAAAATGCAACAATGAAAATTAAAAAACAAAACAAAAAACAAACATAGTCTCCCTAATGTCCAAATTAGGTTGTGTCCTTAAAGAGTAACCGTACTTTCAGGTAACTTTTCAGAATAAGCTGTCATGTGTGTACATGATGAATACTATCTGGCCATTCAAGGTCTTGTGTCTGGCCCTATTTCTTCATTTGCAATTGACTCTGAATTGGTGGGATGACACTAGCTACTAGGATCTCTCCCATACACAATACACAGAGAGATAGATCCCTGTTCTTCATCCCTTTTTTTATCAAAGAGAGAGAAGCAGCAACAAAGAGGCAATTATATGGCAGTACTGATTTGTGTGGCTGTGAAGCAAGCTCTGGGGTGATCTGCGGTGGGGTAAAAGACTTGTTAGAAAGACCAACACAATCTTTCTGTGTCTCTCTCTTCCTGTTTTCTCACTCTGCTCCTGTTTCCTCCTTCTCTCCCCTCTCCACAAAGTATAAAGGGCTGTGTAATCTGATGGTAGTTCATTGTGTCTGAGCAAGACAGAGTTGAGTGTTTTTTTTCAGAATGGATGAAATGTTCAGGAAGCAGAAAGAGAAGAAGTGGCTTATAAGTGGAGAATGAAGCAGAATGCCCTGATGAGATATATTACAATGTTTCTTATGTTCAGCTGATTTATGCAAAATTTGTTGAAAGTACAGTTCCCTTGTAACAAATGAAGATTAAGACCTGTTCAAAAATTTTTGTGCTTTAGAACTGCACTCATTGATTTCGATATACTGTAAGTCTGTAGTACTGAGCCGTACTGCAGTGAATGTGTCACCACAAAGCACAGTATTCTCTCCTGGAAGCATTGATTTCTGCAAAGAATGCTTCTCAGATAAAAAAAATGTATTCTGTACAAATCTGACAGAGAAGAATTGTGGCACCCTCCATTTGATGTCTTATATGCAGAGCTCTTAGGAATAATAGCTCCACAGAGCATTTTACAGTTTTCCACAGAGCCATACACACAAAGATCATATGTATGAGGCTTTATGGGACATATTCACACTGAAGCAGAGTTATTATTGTGCTACAACCGGTATTGGTTTCTCTCTTTTTTTAATACATTATTTCATTATGTGTAGACAATGCTAAGATATCTATAGTAATTAACAAACAAGAGGTTTCATTGTGCATTTTTCTTTTCTCTTAATGTATTTCTTAGAAGGCATGACAATTTTTATAGCTTTGATTGCAACATCTTGATATTGGTATTTTAATTCCCTTATATTACCTAAATGCCTTAAAAAGATGTCAAGACAAAGAATGCCAAGATTTAATGTACCAATTATACGCTCTTAAATTGTGTAAAAGATATCAATGGGTGTTTCTCCCTAAAACTGATTTAGTGGTCGGCTTTAATTCTTCTGCCAGGCGTTCAGGCATAAATACTGCAGTCTGCATTGCAAAATAATAGTTCAGAGTAAGCTGACATGCTAATTGGCAAGAGGGCTAATACAGTGTTACTGTGTCATTACCATGTCATTTCCATGAGGCAGTCTCAGATGAGGCCAGAACACTGAATGAGACATCCAGTGCAGAACAGAATAAAAGATTATGTTCACAGTTTGGCACTTTTGAATGTTTAAGGAGTGAAAATACTTATTTTTAATTTAGTTATCTTCAGGCATTAAAAAAATATGACTTTTTGTAATATACTTCATTACCTTATTTTTCTCCCTTCTCTCCTAAACACCATGTGTTCATGAAGCTTTCAACTGCTGCTCTGCTAAGACCCATACGTACTATGTACAAAAGATCAGAGTAAAGAAATTCATCTCTCTGGATAGGGAAGTGGGGAACAGAAAAGATCAGACAGGGGCATTACCTTACTCTGATTGTTTGCAAATAGTGTACTGACCGTTGCTGAGTAACAGTTGATAGCAGCTTCTAAAGGAGCATGAACTGGTCACGTTAAAACTGCACTGCACCTCTGTGCTTTTTAAACAAGGAAGCAAAATGAGGCAGTGAAGTACATTGTATTACACCCATGTATTTACACTGACAGTCATTCATTTAAATCAGTGGTCCTCAGCTTTTCTTACCTTGAGAGCCACATTCAGTTCTGATAGATGGTCATGACCCACTTCTAGCGCACGCACCCTCCCCCACTGCACTGTCAGCCCCGATTATCAGTATAATGACAGCCAAAGATTCCCCAATGGAGAGCACCTTGTGTCACCCTCCCTTATAGGGAGTATACATACATCCAGGGGTTCCCATATTACCCCATTTAGAATGCTCGCATGAAGCACTCTATAAATAATAGTAACATCCTATCTCCAGTTTACCATATTTATTGTCACGATTCCACCCCTCAGTGTGTCTTGAACGCAGTGATTGACAGCTCAGTCATCCAATCTGAGACTGGGAGGTGCTGAGCTTCCGTCAGGTGTTCCCTGTTCCGAAATATTACTCAGCTACTTAAGTTGGCTGGCAGTCCCAGATAGCTATCAGTCATAGCTTCAGATCAGTGTGGTTAGTTTCTCTGTGCCTTGTGCTTTGCTTGGATTTATTGCTGCCAGACCTCGGACCTCATTCTGACTATCTGTTTTCTTAAGCCCTTTGCTCTGATCCATTGTCTTCCTGATATTCTGACCTCGGACCACTACCTGACTATGCCTCTGTCTTTTCCCTCTGTTTATGACATACCCGCCTGCCTCTTGACCTCGGACTCCTTGACTTCCCTGACTCACGACTAGTGTGTGAGAAGTGAATCAGCATCACATGTATCCCTCACACCAGAAAATGCACATCTAGAAGTGCTCGTCTGTGCAGGGCAACTCACAAAAGTCAACATTTGGAGACCTTCACTTCATAGCTGTTTCCTAGTGCCACACTTCATGGGCCTGTGAGTCACATGTGGCTCCTGAACCACAGGTTGGGAATCCCTGATCTAAATTGTCACCATGAGATACTGTATTTGAGACTTCAATTAGAAAAATTATCTGACGAACCCCTTTAATATCAAAAACCTTACTTTTACAAAAAATTAGAACCGCATATTTAAAACACACAGAGGGAAAGAACAGGCTGACTTACACAAGCAGTCCTCCTCTTCTGTGAAATTACATGCAGGCAATATTATTAATTACTTTTATGCCATATGCTAAAACAGATAGAAATCCCTTGGATTCTTCATTGTAAATTCCAAACTAAAGTTTTCTTAATTATAAAAAGACAGATGTGTAATTGTGGTAGAAGTGTACGCAGAGGATCTGTCATCCTCCAAGGGCCAACCACACAACAGGGCCTGCTCAGCCTGTCCTACGTCGTCACATGTAGACCTGCTGTACATGATCTAATTTCACAACTACCAGAGAAGCTTTTAGCTTGTGGAAACAATTATTAATTTAATCTCCTTTAACCCTTTCATAGTGGGAATTTTTCTCTTTTTGGAAGTTAGTTTCTTCCTCCACAATAATTTTTATTTTTCCATCGACATAATCAGTTTGAGTACTTATTTTTGCAGGACGAATTGTAGTTTTGCGTTACACCATTGTTTTGAACATAGAAATGGAAAATGTAAAAAACAAAATCCAAGTGTGGTGATATGGTAATAAAACTGCCATTGTTTTTTTCAGTTTTCTTTTTACAGTATTCAGTGTGCAGTAAAATGACCTGGCAACATGATTATGTAAGCAAATACAATAGCAATCATACCAATCTTGTTTTCTTTATTTTATTTAAGTGGTGAAAAAAAAATCGGAAATTTGTACAACAAATTGGTTGTGTCACCATTTTCTGAAGCCCGCAATGTTTTCATTTTTTGCATTTGTTAGGGCTATTTTTGCATGGCAAGCTGATGTTGTTGTTGGTACCATATTGGTGAATATATGATGTTTTTTATTGCATTGTTTGGGGGAGGCGTGGCTTTAAAAAAAAGTCAATTTTATTTCATTTTAGCTTGAGTTAAACACTTTTAAGTTTTTATAGATGGAATTCTTAAAGATGTGGCAATTTCAAGTATGTTTATTTTTTTTCTTTTTTAACTGGGAATAGGGGGTGATTTGGGTTTTTTATTTTGTTATATTATAAAAAATGTTTTTTTTTTTACTCTGTTTTTTAATTCTCCATAGGGAAACCTGCAGTCATTTCATCATTTGTTCTATATACTGCAATTATACAGTATTATAGTATATACGGAAAATGATGGTCTCCTATGAAGCCCGGCTTGTGACTTAGCTTCATAGGAGTACTAAGATTGTAGTGATGGGGACCTTTAATAGGTCCTTCCTTGACTGAGATGGCAACTCATCGGCAACCAACAATCATATTGCAAGGAAGGGATGAATGCTTGAATTGGTGCAATACCCAGAGATTGACAGCGACATTTAAAGATTTAACCAACAGTGATTGGAGCCAGCTCCGGTTGCTGCTGTTAGAGGCTGATGTTAGCAGTATAACACAGCCACTATTCGTAAAGTGGGCTCAGCTACTATGTCCACTGCATACACTGGCACCCGATATGTGACATACATGTCTTTCAAGTCATAAAGGGTTTAATAAAATATTATTAAATTATAAATGATAGGCATATATGGTGCTGTTGCTTTTCCTCCAAACTCTTTGGCCACGTGCACACGTTGAGTATTTGGTCAGTATTTTACATCAGTATTTGTAAGCCAAAACCAGGAGTGGGTAATAAATACAGAAGTGGTGATGTGTTTCTATTATACTTTCCGTCTGATTGTTCCACTCCTGGTTTTGGCTTACACATACTGATGTAAAAAACTGACCAAATACTGAATGTGTGCACATGGCCTTATTGTTTAGATATGCAGTAATAGTGCTTGAGTTTTTTACATCAGGTCTCTTTCTTTCTTCATATTGTAGCCACATAATTTGACTGTAGTTTTCTCTGATGCGATTCTATTGCTCACAGAAAAAAAATAGAAAAATAACATAATGGAGTAATTTGTAAGTCAAGGAATAAAAACAACTTACCTCATATCACGTTTCAAAAGATTTTTTTTTATTTTTTTTTCTCCTTTTTAAACAAATTCTAGGCATTTTTAAAACCCAGTGCCACCTGACCCCCTTTCTCCCTGCCCTTCAGTTCAGTAATCTGAGCAAGGAGTAAAATAGGCCAGAACAGTCCAGTCTGGCTGACCTTTGGAGATGTCCATCAAGCAAGGTAATGCCCATCATCCCTGCCTGAATATGGCGGGAGGCAGAGGAGAGGGGGAGGCAATAAAACTGGAAGAAAGTGGTCACTTGACAAGCAATGTCCAGTAAGCAGGACAGAGGAAGTTGTGTGACAGAACAACATATGTGTGTTTAGAAAGAGAATCAACAGCATCTTGCTGTCCGGGACTTCCTTACAAGAAAGTGTAAAAGTGATCCTGGATGTACAATCCTGAAGTCAGAGAGATGCATCTCCCGAGAGTTGCTTACTCCATGTGTTGACCATCTCTATTCCTTTTGCTCACATCATTACTGCTGACATAGTTGTCTCATTTGGCATATGTTCAAGTGCATTTCCAGTGAGTACTCCATTAGCCAAGTGTAATCCTCTGTGGGCTGAAACTGAACACACCTTGTCATTGTTTCTCTGGTGTGTCAGGATAGTCAACTGGAGTCCAAGAGGTTAATAAAATTAATAGATAAAAGGGGAGATTGCCTTATACTTCAGTCTGATAATCCCCATCTGACATATCCATAGATACACGTGGAGGCTGATCCCAATCCACACAACGCAGGCCTAGGCGGTCATGGATTTGAGAGGAACGTACTCTATAGCTGTCCCAAACCTTTTGATGAGGACCAGCCGGACTTGTCTTCTCCTAAGAAGTAAATATCAAACATTAAGAGAGATGTCATTATACATACCGTATATACACACACAAATTTACTGTATATATATAATATATATATTATATTTATGTATGTCTGTGTACATATATACATAACAACGGTTTCATAGTCCTTAATAGTCCTAATTATACTGTTCATTCATTTAATTGAACGAAATTAAAAATGTCCCACTTAAAAAAATCACTGATTGATCTCACAGGTATATTCTACCACATATCAATAATGCAATCTTCCATGAGTAGAGTATTTGCAGTGGATGAATATTTAAAACACATCCATGTAAATGGATACGTATTACACCAGCTATGGGTAAATGAGTAATATGGACGCACCAAATGCAATAAATACAGTTCCATGAAGACACTAGAGGGTCAATCGATGACTCAATTGATGAATTTGAAGATAAATAGAACTGTAAGGAAATCAATGAATGAAACTACTTTCCAAATAAATGCATTTGACCTTAGGAAATTGACATGTCAATTTGACCCTGAATAACTGAATGATGGCATCATTCTCCAATGACATCAATGGATGAAGCTAATTCAAAGAACGTTGCATCTCGCTATGATGAGAGTGAGCCCAATAGACATGTAGAAAACCATACAATCTTTCGATCAGTAAACGTGTAAAACAGAAGGCTGATAAGGTTAAAGACCATTAGACAAAGACAGATTAGTCTAAGGTTATGTTCACACCTTTCTCTTCTAAAGAGAAAACCTGTTCTCTTAGCAGTAAAAACGCTGAGTTCAAAATGTCAGTTTTGTGGCATTTTTGTAGCATTTTTCACACGTTTTTTGTGTGCTTTGTCTTCAGTATATGTTTAATAATGTTAGTTTTATTCACCAAAAAAGGTGAAAAAACACTGGAAAAACCCTAAAAGAATTGACATGTTGCAGATGATTTAAAAAACGCTGCAGTTCTTAAATCCAGGCAGGAAAAAAACAGCAAGTGTGTGCATGAGATTTCTTAAATCTTATAGCTTTTGCTGCTACTGTAAAAAACAGCTTTGAATTTGTATAAAAAAAAGCAGTAAAAAATGCTTCATGTGAACATAGCCTAAGTGGGGATATGGATAAACTTTTCACCCAA
The DNA here is from genome assembly GCF_046119375.1 of Phyllobates terribilis. Lineage (NCBI taxonomy): Eukaryota > Metazoa > Chordata > Amphibia > Anura > Dendrobatidae > Phyllobates > Phyllobates terribilis. The sequence continues at coordinate 464,600,107 of NW_027362762.1, read as the reverse complement.
CATCCACACATTAACATAAAACAACATATATCCTTCAGTAAAATATTGAAATAATATTGAAAAGCCATAAATCATAAAAAAAGAATAAAAGCAGATTATCTGATAAATCTTACAGATTCAAAGAACTACAGAAAACCTCCAATTGATTTGAGTTTTAATATAGGACACATACCTATTCACATTTTACTGATATTATTTTTTTTAATATGTAACCTCCTCATTAAAACTTCATGCAGGCAAATTTCAGATACAAAATACCTTGTGGAATATTAGGGCAGTAGATCATTTCATAGTGGGTCTTCTGTAATTGCTCTTTTTTGTAATTAAAGTAATCTCTGATTTGCATTAATATTTTATTATCTTCAGGAGACAGAAATTATACTAAACCACCAGCTGGAGCACAAAGTCGTAATTCTTCAGGTTTTGCATGCACAAAATGTGTTGAAGGCTGCCTTTTCTTAAGGAGTTACTATATACCACATTAGCTGCTGTTTGGCTGGTGTAATACAAATGATTGATATGCTTGTCCCATAGGACTGAATTTCGCTGTTCCAACAACTTGCAGATTTAACACTAGAATAGGTATCAAGTTGACTTTCAAATCAATCAACCACAATGACAACTTCTAGTAATTAAGCGTCTCCCTGTATTGTAGAAGTAACATTGATCATCTACCATATTGTGTCACCAGCTGTTGTATTAACGTGCTACATTCTCTATATATACTGTAGGTAGACTAAAGATCTCTACAAGCCCTTAAAGGGAATCTGTCAGCAGGTTTTTGCTACGTCATCTACGAGCAGCATAATGAAGGAAAAGAGACACTGATTCTAGTGATGTATCACTTAGTTTACTGGGTGCAGCAGTTGTGACACAATCAGAGTATTCTCTGCTTTAGATGAAAGATGACCCCACCCACAATACTAATTAGCAGCTTTCTATGTACATTATATATTGACAATAAGCTGATAATCAGTAGTGAAGGAGTGGTTTGACTAGGAGGCACATGGGCAGCTAGTCCAGCAGTGATAATTTCCTGATAGTATTATCTACAGCACACAGCCTAGTAAATGAAATGTCACTGAAATCAGTGTATTGACCCCTAATCAGGGCTGTGGAGCCGATAATCCAAACCTCCGACTCCTCAATCTTCCTGACTCCCGACTCTGACTCACTACTGAGCATGTACATAAAGTGCAGCACAGATTCATCTCAACTAAAAGCTGATATCCTTAAATCAGGAACAGAACAGACATTTATAGCACATTTCATAACTTTCCCAAATTCTTATGAAAACATTTACAGCACATCCTGTACCAGTTTAATATATATTGGACACCGACTCCGACTCCACAGCCCTGCCCCTAATTCATAGTGTTCTCAGATTACATAGCAAAAACCTGCTGACAGATTCCATTTAAAACTAGAAATATGCTTAGCAATTAGGATCTAATGGGCACAGCACATATTTGTTATTAATTTTTACCCAATATTAATTCTCACATTTACAATATTACAATTACCAGTAGAATTACCACTATTACAATATTACTCACGCTAGCTGAGGTTCTTTCCACTGCTCCTCCTGAGGATATACTCCAACGTTTATCTCTCTGTATCATGCAAGAAGAGTAGGAACATAGTCAGGCATAAAAAAAGAGAAGATACTGGGCTGAGTACTCGGGAATCTACACTACTAGCATCGCCTATGCAACAGTACTAGAGATGAGATAATCTCCAGAAATTCATCTCAGGCAGATCTACTTTATAAATTTGATTTGGTCCAAATAAAATCAGTCGGAATCGGAAAAGATACTTATTATGTTTTGAGGTCTCTACCGACCCTAAAGCATCAGAAACAAAGGGAAAAGAAGGGGTAGAAAATAAAAAAAAAACATACTCAACTGTCCTAGACTCACCTCTCAGGTGTCCTTACAATAACACCTCAGTGTTGCTGGTCTTCAGACCTTTCCTCAAGGTCCTTCTCAGCGCTGAGGCCTGTGATTAGCCTCACGTGGTCATGTGCTGCGGGATGCATATCATTGATATCAATGACATGCGTTACCCCATTCAGTCAATGACGTGAAGCGCTTCCCCCATGAGATTGTGTGAGGCAAATCTCAAGCCTCAACGCCAGAAGATCCAAGACCAGTAGTGGAGAAACGGAGAGCTGAGGCAGCATAAGGAACACGTGAGCATAAAGTATCTTTTTACCTCTTTTAAGCCTTCAAAAGAAGACAACAGCAATATGATGGAAGTTGGCCGCCATTTTGCTGGATTCTTGTGAACTTAATCCTCAAAATTTTGGATTTGTGACGAATTAGATTGTTTACAAATCAATTTGCACATCTTAAAATGATACTAGTATCAATGCTTGTTAAGAGAGGCCTACAAGTAGAAAAATAGAAACATGGTACTGTGGTAAAAGCGCAGTAACATTTGCAGTCAGCCCGACTACAATATTACTTTGCTGAATAAGTTAAAGGTGTTGTCCAATTTATCTTTATTTCACATTTGTATTGGGAGCTACTTTTGTGACACTTGTTACCAAAAACCTTCCCACAGTCTGTACAAGGTTCTCAAAATGGCAGTTCAAGGAGCAATGCATGTAGGGAAGCTGCTTTCAATTGGAGGAGGGTGATGAACAAGTCTGGTCACATGCTCCTCCATCAGCAGCCATCTTGTGGACAGGAGTACTGTGCAGTATGAGAGGAAGGCTGTATGGAGAGAGAAGAAACACCTTCCTAGAGACCTTATCCTGCTGATATGTGTCATATTGTGGCATTTTCCATCTGCTGATATTTTAGGCAATTGTTTTTTGTGTGATTAAAAAAAAAATCTGTCAGCAGGTTTTGCTATGTATTCTAACAGCAGCATTAAGAAGCAGCTTAGACCCCGATTCCAGCAATCTGTCACGTATTGGGCTGTGTGTTGTTATTTCAATAAAATCAGTGTTTTATCAGCCGGAGATCATCATCACTACAGGACTATGTGTCTCGAGCCTCCTGCTCTGTGTAATCATGCCCCTACCACTGACTAGCAACTTTCAGTCAATGTACAGAGTACATAGAAAGCTGCCAATCAGTGGTGTGAGTGGGGGTTATACACAGCTCAGCATTCATTGCACTGCTATATCTGCAGCAGAGAAAACTGCTGCACCCAGTAAACTAAGTGGCACATTGCTGGAATCAGGGTCGATGGTCTCAGATGAGGTAGCAAAAACCTGTTGACAGATTACCTTTAATGCTCCTCTTTGCACTTGTTTTGGGAAAGTGAAATTAACAGTAAAGCTTTAGGGCACAGAGTTAATAGTTAGCTGGGAGGGCTTTTCAGAAAGCAAGAGGGTAAGTTGCTAGAAGTTCCAAGAGTAAGTGTGCAGTGTGTCAGGGAGAAGGAGAAGAGAGATTGCTTCATAGACAGTGAAACTGCCAGACTGTCATGCAGCTGTGTGTGTTAAGGAGGAGATCCCGATACAAAGGTAGCAAGCCAGCAACTGAATTTAAGAAGTGGGAGAAAGATCTAGAGACAGCAACATAAGGCAAGTCATGGTACCCTGTGTGTGAGGAAGAAGTAGTAGACTGAGGAGTTCAGCTTCTAGAGTACAGGGCTGTAGGTCTGAAGGAGGTAGCCTTGTGATAGTGGGGACCCTGAGATGACATAGTGGAATAAGGCTAAATCCCCACGATGCAGAAATGCTGCATATTTTTTCCGCTTCTCCCTGGCCGGAAAAACGCATGCGGATTTTACATGCATTTTTCCTGCCAGGTAGAAGCGTTTGTCAAGCGTTTTTGCATGCATTTCTGCATGCGGGTTATCAAGCGCTTTTCCAAGCTATTTTAGCATCACTTGGAAAAGTGCTTGACAACTTGGTCACACTATATAAATCCATGCAACCGGCATGGATTTATATAGTGTGACCAAGTAATAGTTAAAAAAAAGAATAAAAATGGTAAAAAATAAAAAATAAAGATTATACTTACCTTCCGATGGCCCCCGGTATTTTCTCCGCTCCATCTGGTCTGTTGTATGGGTCGCGATGGTGTGAAAGGACCTGCGGTGACATCATTGAGTCATGTGACAGATCACGTGACTGCCGACGTCAGCGGTCGCGTGACCTGTCACATGACTAAATGACGTCATGGCAGGTCCTCACACCACCGCGATCCATACAACAGACCAGACGCATCGCTGAGGAGACTGGGGGCCATCGGAAGGTAAGTATAATCTTTATTTTTTATTTTAAATTGTTTTTTTAACAGGTTCTATGGTACCCGAGTCTGGATGAGAGTCTCCTCTTCTCCAAACTCGGGTACCATCCGCACATAGAATCGCATAATATCTGTGTGTGCAAATGTGCTGACACGGATATTATGCGATTCAATGCAAGTCAATGGCGGCAATTACGCTGTGTGTCCGCAAAATTAATGTACATGCTGCGTATTTTTCCGCAATGATAATCCGCAGCGGAAATTTCCGCAGCATGTGCACAGCACATGCGGATTATCATTGGGGACCATGGGGCACGTATTACCAAGTGTTTTTATCACTGTGGAATTTCCGCAGCGAAAACGCTTAAAAAACGCTTGGTAATATGTGCCCCATGGTCCCAAATGATAATCCGCATATGCTGTGCACATGCTGCGTAAATTTCCGCTGCGGATTATAATTGCGGAAAAATACGCAGCATGTCCATTAATTTTGCGGACACACAGCGTAATCGCCACCACTGACTTGCATTGGACCGCGTGACATCCGCATCACTTCATCTGCACATGCGGATATCACGCGGTTCAATGTGTGGATGGTACCCGGGTCTGGAGAAGACATAGTACCTGTTAAAAAAGAATTTAAAATAATAAAAAATAAAGATTATACTTACCTTCTGATGGCCCCCGGTCTCCTCAGCGATGCATCCAGTCTGCTGTATGGGTCAAGGTGGTGTGAAAGGACCTGCCATGACGTAATTTAATCATGTGACAGGTCACGCGACCGCTGACGTCGGAGGTCGCGTGACCTGTCACATGATTCAATGACGTCATGGCAGGTCCTTTCACACCACCGCGACCGATACAACAGACCGGACGCAGTGGAGAAAACACCGGGGGCCATCGGAAGGTAAGTATAATCTTTATTTTTTACCATTCTTATTCTTTTTTTTAACTATTACTTGGTCACACTATATAAATCCATGCCGGTTGCATGGATTTATATAGTGTGACCAAGTTGTCAAGCACTTTCCAAGTGATGCTAAAATCGCTTGGAAAAGCGCTTGATAACCCGCATGCAGAAATGCATGCAAAGACGCTTGACAAACGCTTCTACCTGGCAGGAAAAACACATGTAAAATCTGCATGTAAAATCTGCATGCATTTTTCCTGCCAGGGAGAAGCGGAAAAAATATGCAGCATTTCTGCATCATGGGCACTTAGCCTTAAGGAACTAAAGCTAATGTGTAGGCCAGACTTAGGAACATTGTTGTAGAAATAATGGGGATTGTGTTGAGACAAAAGTACTGCACAGGAGTGAGCTGAGACAAAAGCTAACTGGAGGTGGAGGACCCGGTTGAAATGTGTTATGTCACTGTAACATTACTCACAATATATGTGCTACCACCTGCAATCACAAAGAGTGAACCTCTGTTTTGTACAGATGATGTAAAGGTCAAGTGTGATAGCTGCTACCTATTGTATATATGTTACACCTATTCCTTCAGTGAACAGCATTTATTTTTGTATTCTGAATCTGGAGTGACTCTTTCCTTATGAGGATACTAGGTCCTAGTTTGTAATATCATTCAGCAATAAGGGATCTGAAAGTGAGATCGAGAAAAGGACATCCTCACACACCAAGCAAACCTCTTCACTGCCCGTGTGACCCTTACAGCTGCACTAACAAGTGCCTGTAATACGAATGTATTAGGAAGTTCCACAAAATCATGTCCCTTTGTTAAAACAGACAAAAGGTGGGCTGATCAGTCATCAATTTATGTTGCAAACAAGAGAATGGGTGCTTATTTCAATGGAGCGGACCACTACATGTTATATCTCTGGGTTCCTTCTCCTATGGGCAATAGTAATTTCCACCCTCCTAGACAGCCCAGTGATTCCTTCCTTTCATATACTGGTACAAGTGGATATTTTGCATTTTTTTTTGTCCAAGAAAGACATTCCACACATACCCTATTCATAACCTGACAAAACATTACCCAAAACTTTGCTATACTTCACACTGCGGGGTAATAACTTTTTTGTATATAAGGGTAAAAAATTAAAAACTTCTGACCAAATCATAACATAATTGGTGGGGTTCTGAACAAGAGCAATAGGTCTCTGGAAAATGCCATAACTGTGAGATGGTTTTACCTATTTAAACTGACATTTCACTGGAATCATATTGAAATGAAAATTAAAAGCTCAATAATATTGCTCACGTTACGTAGAATAGACAGATTGTTAGCGCACCTTTGCACTGGCATCCCGGTACCTTTCCAGTGTGTGGAACTTGCGGTTCAGTTCATGATAAAGCTCTGAGTGTCTCTTTCTTGTGTGCATCACTTTCTGCAAAAAGTCAACTATAGCATTAACACATTGCCAGCCAAACCTACCAGCTCTTGTTATCATCATGGCGTATATTTAATGAAAAGTATCATGCAATGCAGATCCCAGTGCTACCATACAGACGTGGGATTGAGTGCAGGTAAAAGTTCTCACCTCAAAGTCCAAATCTGAGTATCTCAATCTCTTCCGCTGAGGGAGAAACACAGGGACAGGTTGGTGTGGTTTCTATGTGAGGAGGAAAAGAAAAAGGGAGGAAGGGAGGAAGATGGATTGAGAGAAGGGAGAAAGGTGTCCACACAAACACTGAGACTGAGAAGTGCAACATAGAAGGACCTTACTTGGAACAAGAGTAAAAGGGAAAAGGTTTTTAACAAAAAACAATAGGGGAATGACAATGAAACGTGATATGGGAAAAGGGGCAATAATGGGAAAAGGGATCTTTTCAAGACAGAATTGACATAAACAAAGCACGCAAGAAAAGCACACAAAACCTTTAAGATTTCTTCCACCTCTCACCTCAAGAGACCCAGCACTCAGAGATGCACCAGGCACCGTGCGGGGCATTGTACGACTCCGCTCATTCATCTCTGATGCCAGGATCTGCCGGACAGAGGGTGGTTGTTTAAATGGTAATCCATATTGATGCTGTGCTGGAACATAGGGCGGGGTGAGATTGACATTTATGTGGTCCACTGACAGGAAGTTAGGGTAACTATCCGTGTCACTTTGCTGACGCCCTTTTCCAAAATCGGAAAGCTTCATGTTGAGTTTTCCTTGGTCCCGATTAAAAGGTTTAAGACTTAAAGTCCGTCTGGGGAGAACCATATACTCACTTTCCAGTGATGGCTCCTGAGGAGCATCCCCAAAGTCTAAAGGCCACAAATTTCCCTCTGGACACAAATAAAGTGGACCACGTTCCAAATTAATCTCTTTTTTTGGAAGAGGTTCATTAAGCTCATTCACTTGATTGTGGGTGATTTTGGGCACCTGCAGAAGAATTCCTCCAGGGGAGGAGAGGCTCCCAGGAAGGTGGGAGAAGCTGAGACCATCAACACCTTTGTGCAGCTTTAAGTCATCCTCATCATCTAAAGATATTCTGGATAGAGCTCCAGTCACACTAGAAGGGTGGCATGTATTTAGTTCTTTGAAGAGAACTGAAACAAATGGAGAAACATATCAGTGACTGATGATGATTCTAAAGAATTCTCTTGAGATGTCATCTACAAGTATTGCCCAATGGTTCATTGTCAAGTCAATCACTACTGAAGAATATCCATTGAAATAAAGTATATTTTGGGATGTTGTGAATTAGTCCCTAAAATTATGTGAAGAGTGCAATATTTGGGCCAATGATTTACATTTTTAATTAAAGAAGGCAGATAATCACTGCAAAAGGGTTACCTGGTGAAACCACCAGATGTTCTGTGGTGGAAAATGAATCTGAGCATCTGACAGTTTTGTACTGATCACCTTTCAGCTGTGGTTTTCTATAGTGAAAGAACTGCTGAGTATAGTTTGATCAATAAAGTTTGAACAGTTCCTAGGCATTCATGCTGCCACATTTTTTTCAGCTTTATCCTTGGATCACTGCCAAAAGTCTCTAGTACTGATAACATTTGCCAAACAATTGTCAGATCCAATTAATTTTAATAGATGTTCATTGAACTTCATTGGGTTAAACAGAGAGTGGAATATACAACAAGAAATTTGAACTAAAAGCTCATTACAGACCAAACAGGTTCCTATGGTTAGTCTTTTAGCTTACAGGAATTTGACAGTGTCACCATCTCATACACTGTCACGTGGTACTGACGTGGACAGATAGCAGACAGATATGGTGCTTACCAGTTTCTCCGTGTGCTGTGTACCACGATCCTTTCTCATCAGACTGACAAGCTAGGTCCACATCCTTTTCAAAATCCGTCTGCGTAAGTAAGAATAAAACATTAGGACATAAAGTCAGCAAGAACGGGCAACAATACAATACTTTAGCACTATGATTCACTGTTTGTACCACATTACTAATTTATCTAATAGGAATACATACTAATATACACAATAAGTATTAAAGGTTCTCCGCTTGTACTTGATAGCGTAACCTTCCACACAAAGTGCACTTCTATCCTGTCCACAAAATGGCTGTTCATGGAAGAGAATGTGACCAAACATGTCCATCAGGCTTCACCAATTGAAAACAACAATATGGGAAAGTTGTTGTTAAATTGGAGGAGGGTAACGGACAGGTTTCGTCATATGTTCCCAAAACGTGAAAAGACCATTATACTTATAAAGTTTCCAAACACTACGGCTCATTAATGACATCAGTGAAGCAGGCATTCTCAAGCAGGGGATCTGTGGAACGTATTCTCAGAAACATCTGTGACTGGGACTATTCATGAATTCTTTACACTAGGCCAACAAATGTGTTAAACCAGTGTAACATGGTGTAGGAGGTACTCCTCTTCCACGCCCCTGCACGCTACATGAAAATGGGGATCTTTGACAATAAGCCTCTGCAGTATTTGGCTGGCCAGGATCAGATGATATGGAGATTAGTGAAGGAGACCACAGTTCAAAAATAAACTTCTTCTTACTAAACATTAATATAAACTGTTTCTTACTAAACATTAATATAGTAAGAACTATGCACAGCAGATAGTAGGTACAAAGCTTCATGGACATTTCTTTAGCAATAAGCACAGTTGTACACTTTTTCTTCACATGCAATGTTATACTGCCTCTCTCAGTTTCTCTCTCATTTCTTATTGCAGTCCAGCAAACTATCTTGAGAGCTTCCATCTTCCGCTGTAGGGACCGCATGGTTCAAGGTGTAATGCTACGGACCCTCACAGCTACTCTCAGTTCCCAGCTGACTAATGAGGACCCCACGGGGTGGGGTTCATCGGTATGACTCCTCAATAGCACTTTCAAAGTCCAATCCACAAGAGTCATAGACTCCATCCTGTAATTTCTCCATGGGATAGGATGTGTCCCAATATAGCCAGCTTCAGCAGTGTCGAAAATGGTGAAGGGGCAAGTTTTTTTTCCCTCTTAACTGCGAATTAAGTCTGAAAATGTTCAAATTTCAGACAATTCGACTCAAAGTCGATCATCCATGAACTGATCCACTCATCTCTATTAGTAATTTTGTACTTGACTCTTTTTTTGGGTGGTAACAGGTCTCCTCTAACGGATGCTAAACTTTTGCTCTAAAATGCTTGCTACTCATACAGTTCAAGGATTGGGCTTTTTATATGACTTGTTTGTAAAAAAAATCTATGGATATTTAGTCAGGTATACTAGAAAGGATTAAACAGATTTTCCCAGTACAATGTTTCTGGAACATTCTGCATCAGTGCTTTCCCACTAAAATTTATGACTAAAATCAGCCTATTCTCATGAATAAGATAAAACACTTTTGGAAAACTTCTTTCACGTTCATTTATATATTTTTTTTCCTTTACTTACAATACTTTTTTTCTAGTATCCTGACAGATGATTTACCATAATCTGGAGTTGACCATTCTTGCAGGAGTTTGGAGAATCTTCATTTTCATCACTGCGACACCCACCCATTTGGCATTTGACCACTTCTTGAACCTGTGTACACATGTAGAGAAACTAAACTGAGAAAGAAAATTGCTATATTTCACTACTTGCATTTTCATCCCTAGAAAGTAAAACTACATGGATGCTAAATCTAGCTGATACAGATTTTCCCACAATTCAGGTATTAGAGTACAGTTTTGTGTGTTTCATTATATTTATACATCAGCTTATGTGCTTTTGCAAGTAGTACGGCCAGGCTTCAGTGGCGAAGGTCAACTGTGAGAAATCAGAAGTTACGCTCTACGGGAAGTGGAAAATGTCTTCCTCTGTTGCCTTCTTATTCACCATCAAAACAGACTACTGTGAGTCTGGTTGGAAGGAGGGTATGGCCCTAATATTATGGGAACAAAACTTGTCCAAAGTGAACCTGAAAATTGGACAGTAGAGGCTCACACAGCTCACTATTGAAGACTCTAGTCCTATACATTGGATAAATAACTGTCTTATTTCTATATGAATTTTTGTCTTTAATAAAATATGTATTTTTTAGCCATCATAACTCTGTTTCCTCATTATATATAATAGTTGTCAAGAGTTGGTATAATTTGGTGTCTGTGGGAAGATTCCTTCCGCATTCACACCATAGTATTGATGTTTGGGCTATACAGTTATTTATATTTGTTTCTGTGTTTCTCACAGTTTTTTTCAGGCCTGTAATGGACTTTAGAGCCCATAACTCTGTTTCCTCATTATATATAATCCTATACATTGGAGTTGGAGTACATTGGAGTTAGAGTACATTGGAGTACATAGTCATTTGGAGAACAGTGTTTTGCTTTGTTTGGGACTTTAAAATTAACAGTGGACTTACATGTACAATGAGTCCCTTAAAGGTATTAAAGGAATGCCTGACGTACCCACTTTGCTGCAGGCCTCCTTTGTGTCTCATTTCTTTTTCCCATCTTTATGACAGGAGCATAGCTGGGACAAGAGGGACATCTCCATCTCTTACAAAGGCAACTTCCCTGGTTCAATTAGGATGTTGTCTGCCTTGTGATGGATCATCGACTGGAGGAACTCCAGCCTGAGTTGTGCAAACCCAAGACAATCCACAAGCTCATTTAAACAAAGAGCTTGGAGGAGTCTATTATAGGGTTCACTGCCACCACTGTAGAAGCTGACCTCTGGCAGGCTAACCAACAGGAACAAGGACTTATCATATAAGGCTATTTTGGAGCGTCTGTATCTCAGGAGTAGCCTACTGTACCATTCAGTAGTTTATAGACTATTTCTTGGGTTCACACTATTGGGAGATTCCAGGAACCCTGGCACCTTATGAACTGTTTTAAGGAGGCTGTATAGCTAGTCAGCAAGCAACTTATTTTGAAAATGGACAACATGTCTTCCCTGAATGTCTATAGTACAATCCAGAGACTACTCAGAGAACATTGCATCTGGGACAGCCTGGAGATCGATGTATCTGTCTCTCAATCAAGTTTTCCACCAGTGTCTTCCCTTCTAACTCCTTTTCACATCTTCCATGACTCATTACTGTATATAATGTTTCAATGTCTGACTAGTTTCTATTATAAGAATGCAAGGATATTAGTGTAGCATGTGGATGTTACTGTTTATTGTATGCTGCTTCTTAGCCCCTATAGAGCCACAGTACATTATATGAATATTCATGACAAATAATTGCTATTAAACTATTTTCAGTTGAAAAATTATAAGAAAAGTGAAGCAAATTAGTTCTCCTCCAGGAGAAAGACAGCTAAAACCTCCAACAGGTGGCACTGGAGAGACAGCTTTCTTTTTCCTGGAGGAGAGCTAATTTGCATTCTAATTTTTCCAAGGAGAATTGCCTGGCATATAAGAAACCCTACGCCAGCTGTTGGTCTACATAAGGAGAAACAGTATCTCACCTACACTCACATCAAAGACCTCTCATCCTTACCAAGTAGTGCCCTGCTCTGGACTCATGAGGGGCAAAAAAACTTAATTAGCTTTCTTTTGGGTCTATAGTCTTAGTCATATTGCAAGACTCATTAAAGGATACCTGTCACCAGGTTGGGGCTTTATATGTAAGAAAATAGTGAACAGCCTCAGACTGGTTAATTTTTCAAATTAAAACGTATTATCTAAGAGGTCCCCAGTGTCCTTAATTTCCCCTTAAAGAACCCGACTTTCTAGAAGAAGTTGGGCCACAACTTCCGGGTTCTGGGATTCCATGCAGAACAGGATCCGCCAGTCTTCCGCGGCCCTCCTTGCTGTGATAGAGGGAGATATTGCTATTTGCACTTATCCAATGCTTCATCGTACTTTACTAACCTGTTACAGAATGGTAACATTATTAGAGTAGTTACCTTTCTCTAGCAATAATTAAGAATGTGGCAGCACTGGGTTAGTGCCAAAAAGTGACATCTCCCAAGATCTCACTTTTTCACAGCAAGGAGGGCTATGGAGCAAGTTGGGTCCTTTAGGTGGACATTAGGGACACTTGGGACCTCACCAGTCTGAAGCTGCCCATTCTTTTCATAAATAAAAATGGCAGCCCCAGACTGGTGCTAGGAACTATTAATCTATGGTGTAGGCACCGCCAGTAGGTGGGCCTAGATAGACAACATTCTTTCTCTTGGGGGAGATAAAATTTGCATTGCCTTGATTAAAAGACTTCTTATGCCAGGTGATACCCCTCACTAAAAGAAACACTACCCCCTTCCCCAGGATAAAATAGTGAGGCACTCAGAAAGGTCTGCATTGACTCACATAAACCGCATGAGAAATGGAAGGCTCCTAACCCAAAGACAAGAGAGTACTAAGCTTGTTTTCTACTTGTTCCATTATTTCGTAATTTTGCAGTGTCCCAAGTAAAAAAGAGCCCTGAGCATAGTCCCAACACAAATTGTGAAGTGGAACAATAAAAACACAAATATATGTCACCTTTTTATGTTTCAGATCGAATGCACTAGCTATGTCCATGGTAGGTAATTATAAAAATATATTAAATTAGCACTAAAAAATGGAATGCACAAACACTGCAAAATGTACAATAAAGCATGAGTATTTATCTTTTGCGAATATCTTAGATCAGTTTAGCTACAGTACTTCATTATAAACTAGCACATTATTCCGATGTTCTATAAAGTGCTAATTATCAGAAGCGACAGTGTGATTTGTTTTCAAGACATTGTGGGAAAGTAGAAAGTAAAGAGTATTAATGGAAAGTTCTCACCTCCCGGCGCAGGAAGCAGTGAACAGTAATGATCACACAACCTTGAACAGAATTGAATACTGCAAACAGGACTTGGAAGAGGATGGATCGACGGTCAGTCATAGCTAATACTGCAGACATCCAGGTGAGGGCAAGCAGAGGAAGGACCACGCAGGAGCTCCAGAGTGATGCCCTGTGTTAAGGGAGTGGAGACACGGTGCGAAAGAAGGGGTAAAGAAAGAAGAGGGAAGAGATATAGAAATAAGATAGTGGTGAAAAGAAAGGTATGAGGAAAGACATGAATGATTGAAAAAGGATAATAACAACATAAGTGAAATAATTGGAAATAAAAGTATGTTATAAACCAGAACCAAAAACAATATAAAAAGGAAATGGGCAACATAATGCAAGAAGCCAAAAGTATGTATGTCATGAAAAATGCAAAGTAAGAGAAGTTAGAAGGAAGAGACAGGGTTAAAGAAAATGGAAAGCCATGAAGAGCAAGCAAGAAACACAATAAAATGCACAGTTGCATGATGGGAAATGCAAGTGGTGTGGGTAAGGAGAGATAAAAGATCAAGAATCCCAGGTTAGGTGTGTGCAGATGCACTCCTCACAATTTTCTCTTGTGAAGGCTTCTAAGGCTGGATGGGATAAGTCTTATTGTCTCAAGGTAGTGCGGAGAGGTGGGAGAAGAGTTACTGTAGTTGTCACCATGGGTGACATGCAGATAAAAGGGTGGAGAGGGCCTTTATTTCTACAGATAAGCTGGGACGTGTGGGAGAACAAGAGACTAGGGACAGGCACATTAATTCAGGACTTCAGTACAGGAAAGACATCACGCTGTGCAGGTGACAAATGACATACAGTGAGTCCCATACCAATAGGATGGGAAATGTTCCATTCTCAAAGGAGAATAATAAAAAGAAGACTTCATCTTTTAACCTGAATGCAGCAGAAGACCTTGGTTTCTATATGTTTTAACACTACACTGCCGCAGATGACATTGCATGACTGTCCACATGTATAGAAAAGTGTTAATATGCCTGTTTGTATGCTTTTATATGTGTGTATTACATGTGATGCTTCTGTGCAGCTGAAGGAAGGCAGAAGGAGAGGAGAAAAAACTAACACAGCATTGTTGGCAGTAGCTGCGGATAGGTTTGCGCTGGGCAGCACTCCACATGTGGAACATATCAGCGGCAGGTTCCTGCAGGATATCTCAATTCTGCAACACCACATCACAACAAGCCAAGACCATGCAGAATAGTGAGGATTTAGTGAAAAACAAAAGAACCAGAGGGAAAAATAGAAATATTTTATAGCAAGGTAAAGAATTGCAGAATGTTGGGTCCAAAAACACAAATGCAGATAGATTGGCAGGTAAATAGAATTTTTTATATATAGTAAAATTAAAAAGGTGACACAAAAACAACAAAGGCACATAACACATATTGTTTGTGTTTTCATGCAAAAAGATGTAATTTTATGCATGCATAAAAGAAGACACATTTATACACCAATATAAAATCCATCATACAGAATTAGAATACATGGGGGGATGAAGGAGGTCGGGTTGGTAGGGAAAGACAGGAAGGAGCAGATATGAGGAATACAGAGACAGAAGGGGAAAGCCACAGGGCGGAGTATAGGGCACACAAGAAAGAGATAATAGAGCGAAGATGGGAGAGAGAAATAAAAGGAAGTGTGTTAGATCAGCTCTGAACTGGCAGGAAGGCAGAACCTGGTTAGCATGAGATGGATACAAGGAAGGGGAACCTCCATCACCTTTACCCCAACAATTTGTATTTTGGCTTTGCCCATGTGTGTCTCTCCCCAGATACTGTACCCCCCATATAACCAGTCATGTCATCCAACAATATCTGGAGAGAAACTGCTATACTTTCTAGTACTCAATTGAATTATGATTTTTGTATCAATTTCAACTGCAAAAATGACCTGGGATCTGCGACCCATGACTAGGATTTCACTTGCAGGGGGAATGGTACATTGCATCTACACACAGCAACACACAGTTACACACACAAACACAGGACATACATTTAACAATTACAATATGAACTTTTCTGCAAGTGTGAATCTGCACATTTCTTTCTGCAGCAGTGTAATCTATTCACATCGCTGGAACATGCCCACTACTTATCATTAAGCATCTCCAAACATCTTTTCCAGGCTTCAGCTAAATTTCTAAAGTCAATCTTTGTGACTTCAGACTGCTGAATCCTGACAGTGTGCAATAGACACACTGTTAGGATTCTGTTCTGTTGTCTCCTCGAGCGCACGGTCAAGTGACTGCAAGTAGCTTAATAGTAGCTTCTCATTCACTTGTTTCAATAGAACATTGAGAGAAGAAGCAAATAAGCCAAAATGGCCCGAGGGCCCCACTATTCTCTAGTAGAGCCCAAGGACCCTTATGATATATTTGCTGTAATTGAATCAATTCCTTTCCGATGTCGTAATTATCTCATTTTACTCATTCAGCTACTTAGAGAAGCAGGAGAAATTGCTAGTTGGCATGTGACTGCAAATTGAAAATCACATTTAGGCCATATAACTTGGGCGACGATTGCATCACAATGCTCGGACTGGCCGGCGGCTTCTTGACCAGAGCGCGACAGCTACATCGAAATACACGCTGTCAAGCTCGGGTCAGAAGAGCCACCGGGCAGTCCAAACATTGAGATGCGATCGTCGTCCATGTTATACGGCCGTCTGACTGCACCCATAATGTCATATAATATAATACTATGTAACGGAAGCTCGAGCAGGCAGCACAGCAGAATTTTGATAGTTTCAACATTGCACACTGACAGGATTCAGCAATCTGCATTCTCATAGAGTGACTACTGAAATTTAGCTGAAGCCTGGAAAATCAATTTAATGACTACTATAATTAATAAGTAAGAAGGGATATGTGCTATGCATTATCAATAAAATATGATATATAACCAGGGAATGCATTGCTAAACCGTCCCATCAAATGGCATGCCAATCCAAACCTACAACTGTACAGTATATGTGCCACTTTGATTTATATCTTTCGACATTTTTAGTTAATTACTGAATGTCCTTGCCCAGAGTATTTATAAAATTCCAAGATTTTATCAAGTTCTTGTTGAAAAACATAATAAAGACTGGGCATGCATACTTAATTCCTTTCGATATTTATGGGCAGTTGATTGGAAAACACATGCTTGGTGAACTGCTAAGCCGCCAAAGATGTAGTCACTGTCCTTATACCATGCCTTTGTCAGGATGCTAAAAACGTTAGTAAGAAAGTTCTACATGCTGCCATGTGATCATGATGGATGTACACTGCATGATATTATGGTAAAGGTAATGATAAAAGTAGTGGGTGGCTATGTGTTGAACACTACCTCCTTACACTGCATGATATTATGGTAAAGGTAATGATAAAAGTAGTGGGTGGCTATGTGTTGAACAATATCTCCTTACACTGCATGATATTATGGTAAAGGTAATGATAAAAGTAGGGGGTGGCTATGTGTTGAACACTACCACCCTACAGTGCTTGACATTATGGTAAAGGTAATGATAAAAGTAGGGGGTGGCTACGTGTTGAACACTACCGCCTTACACTGCATGATATTATGTTAAAGGTAATGATAAAAGTAAGTGGTGGCTATGTGTTGAACACTACCGCCTTACACTGCAAAATATTAGGGTAAAGTTAATGATAAAAGTAGGAGGTGGCTATGTGTTGAACACAATCGCCCTACACTGCATGTTATTATGGTAAAGGTAATGATAAAAGTAGGGGGTGGCTATGTGTTGAACACTACCACCCTACAGTGCTTGATATTATGGTAAAGGTAATGATAAAAGTAGGGGGTGGCTACGTGTTGAACACTACCGCCTTACACTGCATGATATTATGGTGAAGGTAATGATAAAAGTAGGGGGTGGCTATTTGTTGAACACTACCGCCTCAGACTGCATGATATTATGGTAAAGGTAATGATAAAAGTAGTGGGTGGCTATGTGTTGAACACTACCGCCTTACACTGCATGATATTATGGTAAAGGTAATGATAAAAGTAAGTGGTGGCTATGTGTTGAACAATATCTCCTTACACTGCATGATATTATGGTAAAGGTAATGATAAAAGTAGTGGGTGGCTATGTGTTGAACAATATCTCCTTACACTGCATGATATTATGGTAAAGGTAATGATAAAAGTAAGTGGTGGCTATGTGTTGAACAATATCTCCTTACACTGCATGATATTATGGTAAAGGTAATGATAAAAGTAGCGGGTGGCTATGTGTTGAACACTACGGCCTTACACTGCATGATATTATGGTAAAGGTAATGATAAAAGTAGGGGGTGGCTATGTGTTGAACACTACCGCCATACACTGCATGATATTATGGTAAAGGTAATGATAAAAGTAGGGGTGGCTATGTGTTGAACACTACCGCCTTACACTGCAAAATATTAGGGTAAAGTTAATGATAAAAGTAGGGGGTGGCTATGTGTTGAACACAATCGCCCTACACTGCATGTTATTATGGTAAAGGTAATGATAAAAGTAGGGGTGGCTATGTGTTGAACACTACGGCCTTACACTGCATGATATTATGGTAAAGGTAATGATAAAAGTAGGGGGTGGCTATGTGTTGAACACTACGGCCTTACACTGCATGATATTATGGTAAAGGTAATGATAAAAGTAGGGGGTGGCTATGTGTTGAACACTACCGCCTTACACTGCATGATATTATGGTAAAGGTAATGATAAAAGTAGCGGGTGGCTATGTGTTGAACACTACGGCCTTACACTGCATGATATTATGGTAAAGGTAATGATAAAAGTAGGGGGTGGCTATGTGTTGAACACTACCGCCTTACACTGCATGATATTATGGTAAAGGTAATGATAAAAGTAGGGGTGGCTATGTGTTGAACACTACCTCCTTACACTGCATGATATTATGGTAAAGGCAATGATAAAAGAGGCAATGATAAAAGTAGGGGGTGGCTACGTGTTGAACACTACCTCCTTACACTGCATGATATTATGGTAAAGGTAATGATAAAAGTAGTGGGTGGCTATGTGTTGAACACTACGGCCTTACACTGCATGATATTATGGTAAAGGTAATGATAAAAGTAGTGGGTGGCTATGTGTTGAACACTACCTCCTTACACTGCATGATATTATGGTAAAGGTAATGATAAAAGTAGTGGGTGGCTATGTGTTGAACACTACCGCCTTACACTGCAAAATATTAGGGTAAAGTTAATGATAAAAGTAGGGGGTGGCTATGTGTTGAACACAATCGCCCTACACTGCATGTTATTATGGTAAAGGTAATGATAAAAGTAGGGGTGGCTATGTGTTGAACACTACGGCCTTACACTGCATGATATTATGGTAAAGGTAATGATAAAAGTAGGGGGTGGCTATGTGTTGAACACTACGGCCTTACACTGCATGATATTATGGTAAAGGTAATGATAAAAGTAGGGGGTGGCTATGTGTTGAACACTACCGCCTTACACTGCATGATATTATGGTAAAGGTAATGATAAAAGTAGTGGGTGGCTATGTGTTGAACACTACCGCCTTACACTGCATGATATTATAGTAAAGGTAATGATAAAAGTAGGGGGTGGCTATGTGTTGAACACTACCACCCTACAGTGCTTGATATTATGGTAAAGGTAATGATAAAAGTAGGGGGTGGCTACGTGTTGAACACTACCGCCTTACACTGCATGATATTATGGTAAAGGTAATGATAAAAGTAAGTGGTGGCTATGTGTTGAACACTACCGCCTTACACTGCAAAATATTAGGGTAAAGTTAATGATAAAAGTAGGAGGTGGCTATGTGTTGAACACAATCGCCCTACACTGCATGTTATTATGGTAAAGGTAATGATAAAAGTAGGGGGTGGCTATGTGTTGAACACTACCACCCTACAGTGCTTGATATTATGGTAAAGGTAATGATAAAAGTAGGGGGTGGCTACGTGTTGAACACTACCGCCTTACACTGCATGATATTATGGTGAAGGTAATGATAAAAGTAGGGGGTGGCTATTTGTTGAACACTACCGCCTCAGACTGCATGATATTATGGTAAAGGTAATGATAAAAGTAGTGGGTGGCTATGTGTTGAACACTACCGCCTTACACTGCATGATATTATGGTAAAGGTAATGATAAAAGTAAGTGGTGGCTATGTGTTGAACAATATCTCCTTACACTGCATGATATTATGGTAAAGGTAATGATAAAAGTAGTGGGTGGCTATGTGTTGAACAATATCTCCTTACACTGCATGATATTATGGTAAAGGTAATGATAAAAGTAAGTGGTGGCTATGTGTTGAACAATATCTCCTTACACTGCATGATATTATGGTAAAGGTAATGATAAAAGTAAGTGGTGGCTATGTGTTGAACAATATCTCCTTACACTGCATGATATTATGGTAAAGGTAATGATAAAAGTAGCGGGTGGCTATGTGTTGAACACTACGGCCTTACACTGCATGATATTATGGTAAAGGTAATGATAAAAGTAGGGGGTGGCTATGTGTTGAACACTACCGCCTTACACTGCATGATATTATGGTAAAGGTAATGATAAAAGTAAGTGGTGGCTATGTGTTGAACAATATCTCCTTACACTGCATGATATTATGGTAAAGGTAATGATAAAAGTAAGTGGTGGCTATGTGTTGAACAATATCTCCTTACACTGCATGATATTATGGTAAAGGTAATGATAAAAGTAAGTGGTGGCTATGTGTTGAACAATATCTCCTTACACTGCATGATATTATGGTAAAGGTAATGATAAAAGTAGCGGGTGGCTATGTGTTGAACACTACGGCCTTACACTGCATGATATTATGGTAAAGGTAATGATAAAAGTAGGGGGTGGCTATGTGTTGAACACTACCGCCTTACACTGCATGATATTATGGTAAAGGTAATGATAAAAGTAGGGGTGGCTATGTGTTGAACACTACCGCCTTACACTGCAAAATATTAGGGTAAAGTTAATGATAAAAGTAGGGGGTGGCTATGTGTTGAACACAATCGCCCTACACTGCATGTTATTATGGTAAAGGTAATGATAAAAGTAGGGGTGGCTATGTGTTGAACACTACGGCCTTACACTGCATGATATTATGGTAAAGGTAATGATAAAAGTAGGGGGTGGCTATGTGTTGAACACTACGGCCTTACACTGCATGATATTATGGTAAAGGTAATGATAAAAGTAGGGGGTGGCTATGTGTTGAACACTACGGCCTTACACTGCATGAAATTATGGTAAAGGTAATGATAAAAGTAGGGGGTGGCTATGTGTTGAACACTACCGCCTTACACTGCATGATATTATGGTAAAGGTAATGATAAAAGTAGTGGGTGGCTATGTGTTGAACACTACCGCCTTACACTGCATGATATTATAGTAAAGGTAATGATAAAAGTAGGGGGTGGCTATGTGTTGAACACTACCACCCTACAGTGCTTGATATTATGGTAAAGGTAATGATAAAAGTAGGGGGTGGCTATGTGTTGGAACACTACCGCCTTACACTGCATGATATTATGGTAAAGGTAATGATAAAAGTAGCGGGTGACTATTGTGTTGGAACACTACCGCCTTACACTGCATGATATTATGGTAAAGGTAATGATAAAAGTAAGTGGTGGCTATGTGTTGAACACTACCGCCTTACACTGCATGATATTATGGTGAAGGTAATGATAAAAGTAGGGGGTGGCTATTTGTTGAACACTACCGCCTCAGACTGCATGATATTATGGTAAAGGTAATGATAAAAGTAGTGGGTGGCTATGTGTTGAACACTACCGCCTTACACTGCATGATATTATGGTAAAGGTAATGATAAAAGTAAGTGGTGGCTATGTGTTGAACAATATCTCCTTACACTGCATGATATTATGGTAAAGGTAATGATAAAAGTAGTGGGTGGCTATGTGTTGAACAATATCTCCTTACACTGCATGATATTATGGTAAAGGTAATGATAAAAGTAAGTGGTGGCTATGTGTTGAACAATATCTCCTTACACTGCATGATATTATGGTAAAGGTAATGATAAAAGTAAGTGGTGGCTATGTGTTGAACAATATCTCCTTACACTGCATGATATTATGGTAAAGGTAATGATAAAAGTAGCGGGTGGCTATGTGTTGAACACTACGGCCTTACACTGCATGATATTATGGTAAAGGTAAGGATAAAAGTGGGGGGTGGCTATGTGTTGAACACTACCGCCTTACACTGCATGATATTATGGTAAAGGTAATGATAAAAGAAGGGGGTGGCTATGTGTTGAACACTACCGCCTTACACTGCAAAATATTAGGGTAAAGTTAATGATAAAAGTAGGGGGTGGCTATGTGTTGAACACTACCGCCTTACACTGCAAAATATTAGGGTAAAGTTAATGATAAAAGTAGGGGTGGCTATGTGTTGAACACTACCGCCTTACACTGCAAAATATTAGGGTAAAGTTAATGATAAAAGTAGGGGGTGGCTATGTGTTGAACACAATCGCCCTACACTGCATGTTATTATGGTAAAGGTAATGATAAAAGTAGGGGTGGCTATGTGTTGAACACTACCGCCTTACACTGCATGATATTATGGTAAAGATAATGATAAAAGTAGGGGGTGACTACGTGTTGAACACTACCGCCTTACATTGCATGATATTATGGTAAAGGTAATGATAAAAGTAGGGGGTGGCTATGTGGTGAACACTACCACCTTACACTGCATGATATTATGGTAAAGGTAATGATAAAAGTAACGGGTGGCTATGTGTTGAACAATACCTCCTTACATTGCATGATATTATGGTAAAGGTAATGATAAAAGTAGGGGGTGGCTATGTGTTGAACACTACCGCCTTACACTGCATGATATTATGGTAAAGGTAATGATAAAAGTAAGTGGTGGCTATGTGTTGAACAATATCTCCTTACACTGCATGATATTATGGTAAAGGTAATGATAAAAGTAGTGGGTGGCTATGTGTTGAACACTACGGCCTTACACTGCATGATATTATGGTAAAGGTAATGATAAAAGTAGGGGGTGGCTATGTGTTGAACACTACCGCCTTACACTGCATGATATTATGGTAAAGGTAATGATAAAAGTAGGGGTGGCTATGTGTTGAACACTACGGCCTTACACTGCATGATATTATGGTAAAGGTAATGATAAAAGTAGAGGGTGGCTATGTGTTGAACACTACGGCCTTACACTGCATGATATTATGGTAAAGGTAATGATAAAAGTAGGGGGTGGCTATGTGTTGAACACTACGGCCTTACACTGCATGATATTATGGTAATGGTAATGATAAAAGTAGGGGTGGCTATGTGTTGAACACTACCGCCTTACACTGCAAAATATTAGGGTAAAGTTAATGATAAAAGTAGGGGGTGGCTATGTGTTGAACACAATCGCCCTACACTGCATGTTATTATGGTAAAGGTAATGATAAAAGTAGGGGTGGCTATGTGTTGAACACTACCGCCTTATACTGCATGATTTATGGTAAATGTAATGATAAAAGTAGTGGGTGGCTATTAGTGTATAGCGAGTATGTTCTGTTAACCCTTTCGCCGAGTATGCTCGGGCCGAGCTCCGAGTATTTATAGCTGCTCGGTGATATGGTTCAATCGCTCCCGTGTGCATGATTTGCGACTGTTTGACAGTTTTATTACATAGGAGGAATATCTATTTCTTACACATTCCTCACATGTAATAAAGCTGCCAAACAGTTGCAAATCATGCACACGGGAGGGATTCAAGCATATCACCGAGCAGCTATAAATACTCGGAGCTCGGTCCGAGCATACTCGGACAGAACATACTCGCTCAACACTAGTCGCTATGTGTTGAACACTACCTCCTTAAACTGCATGATATTATGGGAAAGTTAATGATAAAAGCTGGGGGTGGCTATGTGTTGAACACTACCACCCTACACTGCATAATATTATGGTAAAGGTAATGATAAAAGTAGCGGGTGGCTATGTGTTGAAACACTACCGCCTTACACTGCATGATATTATGGTAAAGGTAATGATAAAAGTAGGGGGTGGCTATGTGTTGAACACTACCTCCTTACACTGCATGATATTATGGTAAAGGTAATGATAAAAGTAGGGGGTGGCTATGTGTTGGAACACTACCACCTTACACTGCAAGTTATTATGGTAAAGGTAATGATAAAAGTAGCGGGTGGCTATGTGTTGAACACTACCTCCTTACACTGCATGATATTATGGTAAAGGTAATGATAAAAGTAGGGGGTGGCTATGTGTTGAACACTACCGCCTTACACTGCATGATACTATGGTAAAGATAATGATAAAAGTAGGGGGTGGCTACGTGTTGAACACTACCACCTTACACTGTATGATATTATGGTAAAGGTAATGATAAAAGTAGCGGGTGGCTATGTGTTGAACACTACCTCCTTACACTGCATGATATTATGGTAAAGGTAATGATAAATGTAGGGGGTGGCTATGTGTTGAACACTACCGCCTTACACTGCATGATACTATGGTAAAGATAATGATAAAAGTAGGGGGTGGCTACGTGTTGAACACTACCACCTTACACTGCATGATATTATGGGAAAGGTAATGATAAAAGCTGGGGGTGGCTATGTGTTGAACACTACCACCCTACACTGCATGATATTATGGTAAAGGTAATGATAAAAGTAGTGGGTGGCTATGTGTTGAACACTACCGCCTTACACTGCATGATATTATGGTAAAGGTAATGATAAAAGTAGGGGTGGCTATGTGTTGAACACTACCGCCTTACACTGCATGATATTATGGTAAAGGTAATGATAAAAGTAGGGGTGGCTATGTGGTGAACTCTACGGCCTTACACTGCATGATATTATGGTAAAGGTAATGATAAAAGTAGGGGGTGGCTATGTGTTGAACACTACGGCCTTACACTGCATGATATTATGGTAATGGTAATGATAAAAGTAGGGGTGGCTATGTGTTGAACACTACCGCCTTACACTGCAAAATATTAGGGTAAAGTTAAAGATAAAAGTAGGGGGTGGCTATGTGTTGAACACAATCGCCCTACACTGCATGTTATTATGGTAAAGGTAATGATAAAAGTAGGGGTGGCTATGTGTTGAACACTACCGCCTTATACTGCATGATTTATGGTAAAGGTAATGATAAAAGTAGTGGGTGGCTATTAGTGTAGAGCGAGTATGTTCTGTTAACCCTTTCGCCGAGTATGCTCGGGCCGAGCTCCGAGTATTTATAGCTGCTCGGTGATATGGTTCAATCGCTCCCGTGTGCATGATTTGCGACTGTTTGACAGTTTTATTACATAGGAGGAATATCTATTTCTTACACATTCCTCACATGTAATAAAGCTGCCAAACAGTTGCAGATCATGCACACGGGAGGGATTCAAGCATATCACCGAGCAGCTATAAATACTCGGAGCTCGGTCCGAGCATACTCGGACAGAACATACTCGCTCAACACTAGTCGCTATGTGTTGAACACTACCTCCTTATACTGCATGATATTATGGGAAAGGTAATGATAAAAGCTGGGGGTGGCTATGTGTTGAACACTACCACCCTACACTGCATGATATTATGGTAAAGGTAATGATAAAAGTAGTGGGTGGCTACGTGTTGAACACTACCTCCTTACACTGCATGATATTATGGTAAAGGTAATGATAAAAGTAGGGGGTGGCTATGTGTTGGAACACTACCACCTTACACTGCAAGTTATTATGGTAAAGGTAATGATAAAAGTAGCGGGTGGCTATGTGTTGAACACTACCTCCTTACACTGCATGATATTATGGTAAAGGTAATGATAAAAGTAGGGGGTGGCTATGTGTTGAACACTACCGCCTTACACTGCATGATACTATGGTAAAGATAATGATAAAAGTAGGGGGTGGCTACGTGTTGAACACTACCACCTTACACTGTAGGATATTATAGTAAAGGTAATGATAAAAGTAGCGGGTGGCTATGTGTTGAACACTACCTCCTTACACTGCATGATATTATGGTAAAGGTAATGATAAAAGTAGGGGGTGGCTATGTGTTGAACACTACCGCCTTACACTGCATGATACTATGGTAAAGATAATGATAAAAGTAGGGGGTGGCTACGTGTTGAACACTACCACCTTACACTGCATGATATTATGGGAAAGGTAATGATAAAAGCTGGGGGTGGCTATGTGTTGAACACTACCACCCTACACTGCATGATATTATGGTAAAGGTAATGATAAAAGTAGTGGGTGGCTACGTGTTGAACACTACCTCCTTACACTGCATGATATTATGGTAAAGGTAATGATAAAAGTAGGGGGTGGCTATGTGTTGGAACACTACCACCTTACACTGCATGTTATTATGGTAAAGGTAATGATAAAAGTAGCGGGTGGCTATGTGTTGAACACTACCTCCTTACACTGCATGATATTATGGTAAAGGTAATGATAAAAGTAGGGGGTGGCTATGTGTTGAACACTACCGCCTTACACTGCATGATATTATGGTAAAGGTAATGATAAAAGTAGCGGGTGGCTATGTGTTGAACACTACCGCCTTACACTGCATGATACTATGGTAAAGATAATGATAAAAGTAGGGGGTGGCTACGTGTTGAACACTACCGCCTTACACTGCAAAATATTAGGGTAAAGTTAATGATAAAAGTAGGGGGTGGCTATGTGTTGAACACAATCGCCCTACACTGCATGTTATTATGGTAAAGGTAATGATAAACGTAGGGGTGGCTATGTGTTGAACACTACGGCCTTACACTGCATGATATTATGGTAAAGGTAATGATAAAAGTAGGGGGTGGCTATGTGTTGAACACTACCGCCTTACACTGCATGATATTATGGTAAAAGTAATGATAAAAGTAGGGGTGGCTATGTGTTGAACACTACCGCCTTACACTGCAAAATATTAGGGTAAAGTTAATGATAAAAGTAGGGGGTGGCTATGTGTTGAACACAATCGCCCTACACTGCATGTTATTATGGTAAAGGTAATGATAAAAGTAGGGGTGGCTATGTGTTGAACACTACGGCCTTACACTGCATGATATTATGGTAAAGGTAATGATAAAAGTAGGGGGTGGCTATGTGTTGAACACTACCGCCTTACACTGCATGATATTATGGTAAAGGTAATGATAAAAGTAGGGGGTGGCTATGTGTTGAACACTACGGCCTTACACTGCATGATATTATTGTAAAGGTAATGATAAAAGTAGGGGGTGGCTATGTGTTGAACACTACCGCCTTACACTGCATGATATTATGGTAAAGGTAATGATAAAAGTAGGGGTGGCTATGTGGTGAACACTACGGCCTTACACTGCATGATATTATGGTAAAGGTAATGATAAAAGTAGGGGGTGGCTATGTGTTGAACACTACGGCCTTACACTGCATGATATTATGGTAATGGTAATGATAAAAGTAGGGGTGGCTATGTGTTGAACACTACCGCCTTACACTGCAAAATATTAGGGTAAAGTTAATGATAAAAGTAGGGGGTGGCTATGTGTTGAACACAATCGCCCTACACTGCATGTTATTATGGTAAAGGTAATGATAAAAGTAGGGGTGGCTATGTGTTGAACACTACCGCCTTATACTGCATGATTTATGGTAAAGGTAATGATAAAAGTAGTGGGTGGCTATTAGTGTAGAGCGAGTATGTTCTGTTAACCCTTTCGCCGAGTATGCTCGGGCCGAGCTCCGAGTATTTATAGCTGCTCGGTGATATGGTTCAATCGCTCCCGTGTGCATGATTTGCGACTGTTTGACAGTTTTATTACATAGGAGGAATATCTATTTCTTACACATTCCTCACATGTAATAAAGCTGCCAAACAGTTGCAAATCATGCACACGGGAGGGATTCAAGCATATCACCGAGCAGCTATAAATACTCGGAGCTCGGTCCGAGCATCCTCGGACAGAACATACTCGCTCAACACTAGTCGCTATGTGTTGAACACTACCTCCTTAAACTGCATGATATTATGGGAAAGGTAATGATAAAAGCTGGGGGTGGCTATGTGTTGAACACTACCACCCTACACTGCATGATATTATGGTAAAGGTAATGATAAAAGTAGTGGGTGGCTACGTGTTGAACACTACCTCCTTACACTGCATGATATTATGGTAAAGGTAATGATAAAAGTAGGGGGTGGCTATGTGTTGGAACACTACCACCTTACACTGCATGTTATTATGGTAAAGGTAATGATAAAAGTAGCGGGTGGCTATGTGTTGAACACTACCTCCTTACACTGCATGATATTATGGTAAAGGTAATTATAAAAGTAGGGGGTGGCTATGTGTTGAACACTACCGCCTTACACTGCATGATACTATGGTAAAGATAATGATAAAAGTAGGGGGTGGCTACGTGTTGAACACTACCACCTTACACTGTATGATATTATGGTAAAGGTAATGATAAAAGTAGTGGGTGGCTATGTGTTGAACACTACCGCCTTACACTGCATGATATTATGGTAAAGGTAATGATAAAAGTAGCGGGTGGCTATGTGTTGAACACTACCGCCTTACACTGCATGATACTATGGTAAAGATAATGATAAAAGTAGCGGGTGGCTACGTGTTGAACACTACCGCCTTACACTGCATGATATTATGGTTAAGTTAATGATAAAAGTAGGGGGTGGCTATGTGTTGAACACTACCGCCTTACACTGCATGATATTATGGTAAAGGTAATGATAAAAGTAGTGGGTGGCTATGTGTTGAACACTACGGCCTTACACTGCATGATATTATGGTAAAGGTAATGATAAAAGTAGGGGGTGGCTATGTGTTGAACACTACCGCCTTACACTGCTTGATATTATGGTAAAAGTAATGATAAAAGTAGGGGTGGCTATGTGTTGAACACTACCGCCTTACACTGCAAAATATTAGGGTAAAGTTAATGATAAAAGTAGGGGGTGGCTATGTGTTGAACACAATCGCTCTACACTGCATGTTATTATGGTAAAGGTAATGATAAAAGTCGGGGTGGCTATGTGTTGAACACTACCGCCTTATACTGCATGATTTATGGTAAAGGTAATGATAAAAGTAGTGGGTGGCTATTAGTGTAGAGCGAGTATGTTCTGTTAACCCTTTCGCCGAGTATGCTCGGACCGAGCTCCGAGTATTTATAGCTGCTCGGTGATATGCTTGAATCCCTCCCGTGTGCATGATTTGCGACTGTTTGACAGTTTTATTACATAGGAGGAATATCTATTTCTTACACATTCCTCACATGTAATAAAGCTGCCAAACAGTTGCAAATCATGCACACGGGAGGGATTCAAGCATATCACCGAGCAGCTATAAATACTCGGAGCTCGGTCCGAGCATACTCGGACAGAACATACTCGCTCAACACTAGTCGCTATGTGTTGAACACTACCTCCTTAAACTGCATGATATTATGGGAAAGGTAATGATAAAAGCTGGGGGTGGCTATGTGTTGAACACTACCACCCTACACTGCATGATATTATGGTAAAGGTAATGATAAAAGTAGCGGGTGGCTATGTGTTGAACACTACCTCCTTACACTGCATGATATTATGGTAAAGGTAATGATAAAAGTAGGGGGTGGCTATGTGTTGAACACTACCGCCTTACACTGCATGATACTATGGTAAAGATAATGATAAAAGTAGGGGGTGGCTACGTGTTGAACACTACCACCTTACACTGTATGATATTATGGTAAAGGTAATGATAAAAGTAGTGGGTGGCTATGTGTTGAACACTACCGCCTTACACTGCATGATATTATGGTAAAGGTAATGATAAAAGTAGCGGGTGGCTATGTGTTGAACACTACCGCCTTACACTGCATGATACTATGGTAAAGATAATGATAAAAGTAGGGGGTGGCTACGTGTTGAACACTACCGCCTTACACTGCAAAATATTAGGGTAAAGTTAATGATAAAAGTAGGGGGTGGCTATGTGTTGAACACAATCGCCCTACACTGCATGTTATTATGGTAAAGGTAATGATAAAAGTAGGGGTGGCTATGTGTTGAACACTACGGCCTTACACTGCATGATATTATGGTAAAGGTAATGATAAAAGTAGGGGGTGGCTATGTGGTGAACACTACGGCCTTACACTGCATGATATTATGGTAAAAGTAATGATAAAAGTAGGGGTGGCTATGTGTTGAACACTACCGCCTTACACTGCAAAATATTAGGGTAAAGTTAATGATAAAAGTAGGGGGTGGCTATGTGTTGAACACAATCGCCCTACACTGCATGTTATTATGGTAAAGGTAATGATAAAAGTAGGGGTGGCTATGTGTTGAACACTACGGCCGTACACTGCATGATATTATGGTAAAGGTAATGATAAAAGTAGGGGTGGCTATGTGTTGAACACTACGGCCTTACACTGCATGATATTATGGTAAAGGTAATGATAAAAGTAGGGGGTGGCTATGTGTTGAACACTACGGCCTTACACTGCATGATATTATGGTAAAGGTAATGATAAAAGTAGGGGGTGGCTATGTGTTGAACACTACGGCCTTACACTGCATGATATTATGGTAATGGTAATGATAAAAGTAGGGGTGGCTATGTGTTGAACACTACCGCCTTACACTGCAAAATATTAGGGTAAAGTTAATGATAAAAGTAGGGGGTGGCTATGTGTTGAACACAATCGCTCTACACTGCATGTTATTATGGTAAAGGTAATGATAAAAGTCGGGGTGGCTATGTGTTGAACACTACCGCCTTACACTGCATGATATTATGGTAAAGGTAATGATAAAAGTAGGGGTGGCTATGTGTTGAACACTACGGCCTTACACTGCATGATATTATGGTAAAGGTAATGATAAAAGTAGGGGGTGGCTATGTGTTGAACACTACGGCCTTACACTGCATGATATTATGGTAAAGGTAATGATAAAAGTAGGGGGTGGCTATGTGTTGAACACTACGGCCTTACACTGCATGATATTATGGTAATGGTAATGATAAAAGTAGGGGTGGCTATGTGTTGAACACTACCGCCTTACACTGCAAAATATTAGGGTAAAGTTAATGATAAAAGTAGGGGGTGGCTATGTGTTGAACACAATCGCTCTACACTGCATGTTATTATGGTAAAGGTAATGATAAAAGTCGGGGTGGCTATGTGTTGAACACTACCGCCTTATACTGCATGATTTATGGTAAAGGTAATGATAAAAGTAGTGGGTGGCTATTAGTGTAGAGCGAGTATGTTCTGTTAACCCTTTCGCCGAGTATGCTCGGACCGAGCTCCGAGTATTTATAGCTGCTCGGTGATATGCTTGAATCGCTCCCGTGTGCATGATTTGCGACTGTTTGACAGTTTTATTACATAGGAGGAATATCTATTTCTTACACATTCCTCACATGTAATAAAGCTGCCAAACAGTTGCAAATCATGCACACGGGAGGGATTCAAGCATATCACCGAGCAGCTATAAATACTCGGAGCTCGGTCCGAGCATACTCGGACAGAACATACTCGCTCAACACTAGTCGCTATGTGTTGAACACTACCTCCTTAAACTGCATGATATTATGGGAAAGGTAATGATAAAAGCTGGGGGTGGCTATGTGTTGAACACTACCACCCTACACTGCATGATATTATGGTAAAGGTAATGATAAAAGTAGCGGGTGGCTATGTGTTGAACACTACCTCCTTACACTGCATGATATTATGGTAAAGGTAATGATAAAAGTAGGGGGTGGCTATGTGTTGAACACTACCGCCTTACACTGCATGATACTATGGTAAAGATAATGATAAAAGTAGGGGGTGGCTACGTGTTGAACACTACCACCTTACACTGTATGATATTATGGTAAAGGTAATGATAAAAGTAGTGGGTGGCTATGTGTTGAACACTACCGCCTTACACTGCATGATATTATGGTAAAGGTAATGATAAAAGTAGCGGGTGGCTATGTGTTGAACACTACCGCCTTACACTGCATGATACTATGGTAAAGATAATGATAAAAGTAGGGGGTGGCTACGTGTTGAACACTACCGCCTTACACTGCAAAATATTAGGGTAAAGTTAATGATAAAAGTAGGGGGTGGCTATGTGTTGAACACAATCGCCCTACACTGCATGTTATTATGGTAAAGGTAATGATAAAAGTAGGGGTGGCTATGTGTTGAACACTACGGCCTTACACTGCATGATATTATGGTAAAGGTAATGATAAAAGTAGGGGGTGGCTATGTGTTGAACACTACGGCCTTACACTGCATGATATTATGGTAAAAGTAATGATAAAAGTAGGGGTGGCTATGTGTTGAACACTACCGCCTTACACTGCAAAATATTAGGGTAAAGTTAATGATAAAAGTAGGGGGTGGCTATGTGTTGAACACAATCGCCCTACACTGCATGTTATTATGGTAAAGGTAATGATAAAAGTAGGGGGTGGCTATGTGTTGAACACTACGGCCTTACACTGCATGATATTATGGTAAAGGTAATGATAAAAGTAGGGGGTGGCTATGTGTTAAACACTACCGCCTTACACTGCATGATATTATGGTAAAGGTAATGATAAAAGTAGGGGTGGCTATGTGTTGAACACTACGGCCTTACACTGCATGATATTATGGTAAAGGTAATGATAAAAGTAGGGGGTGGCTATGTGTTGAACACTACGGCCTTACACTGCATGATATTATGGTAAAGGTAATGATAAAAGTAGGGGGTGGCTATGTGTTGAACACTACGGCCTTACACTGCATGATATTATGGTAATGGTAATGATAAAAGTAGGGGTGGCTATGTGTTGAACACTACCGCCTTACACTGCAAAATATTAGGGTAAAGTTAATGATAAAAGTAGGGGGTGGCTATGTGTTGAACACAATCGCCCTACACTGCATGTTATTATGGTAAAGGTAATGATAAAAGTAGGGGTGGCTATGTGTTGAACACTACCGCCTTATACTGCATGATTTATGGTAAAGGTAATGATAAAAGTAGTGGGTGGCTATTAGTGTAATTAGTGTAGAGCGAGTATGTTCTGTTAACCCTTTCGCCGAGTATGCTCGGGCCGAGCTCCGAGTATTTATAGCTGCTCGGTGATATGGTTCAATCGCTCCCGTGTGCATGATTTGCGACTGTTTGACAGTTTTATTACATAGGAGGAATATCTATTTCTTACACATTCCTCACATGTAATAAAGCTGCCAAACAGTTGCAAATCATGCACACGGGAGGGATTCAAGCATATCACCGAGCAGCTATAAATACTCGGAGCTCGGTCCGAGCATACTCGGACAGAACATACTCGCTCAACACTAGTCGCTATGTGTTGAACACTACCTCCTTAAACTGCATGATATTATGGGAAAGGTAATGATAAAAGCTGGGGGTGGCTATGTGTTGAACACTACCACCCTACACTGCATGATATTATGGTAAAGGTAATGATAAAAGTAGTGGGTGGCTACGTGTTGGAACACTACCACCTTACACTGCATGTTATTATGGTAAAGGTAATGATAAAAGTAGCGGGTGGCTATGTGTTGAACACTACCTCCTTACACTGCATGATATTATGGTAAAGGTAATGATAAAAGTAGGGGGTGGCTATGTGTTGAACACTACCGCCTTACACTGCATGATACTATGGTAAAGATAATGATAAAAGTAGGGGGTGGCTACGTGTTGAACACTACCACCTTACACTGTATGATATTATGGTAAAGGTAATGATAAAAGTAGTGGGTGGCTATGTGTTGAACACTACCGCCTTACACTGCATGATATTATGGTAAAGGTAATGATAAAAGTAGCGGGTGGCTATGTGTTGAACACTACCGCCTTACACTGCATGATACTATGGTAAAGATAATGATAAAAGTAGCGGGTGGCTACGTGTTGAACACTACCGCCTTACACTGCATGATATTATGGTTAAGTTAATGATAAAAGTAGGGGGTGGCTATGTGTTGAACACTACCGCCTTACACTGCATGATATTATGGTAAAGGTAATGATAAAAGTAGTGGGTGGCTATGTGTTGAACACTACGGCCTTACACTGCATGATATTATGGTAAAGGTAATGATAAAAGTAGGGGGTGGCTATGTGTTGAACACTACCGCCTTACACTGCATGATATTATGGTAAAAGTAATGATAAAAGTAGGGGTGGCTATGTGTTGAACACTACCGCCTTACACTGCAAAATATTAGGGTAAAGTTAATGATAAAAGTAGGGTGTGGCTATGTGTTGAACACAATCGCTCTACACTGCATGTTATTATGGTAAAGGTAATGATAAAAGTAGGGGTGGCTATGTGTTGAACACTACCGCCTTATACTGCATGATTTATGGTAAAGGTAATGATAAAAGTAGTGGGTGGCTATTAGTGTAGAGCGAGTATGTTCTGTTAACCCTTTCGCCGAGTATGCTCGGGCCGAGCTCCGAGTATTTATAGCTGCTTGGTGATATGGTTCAATCGCTCCCGTGTGCATGATTTGCGACTGTTTGACAGTTTTATTACATGGGAGGAATATCTATTTCTTACACATTCCTCACATGTAATAAAGCTGCCAAACAGTTGCAAATCATGCACACGGGAGGGATTCAAGAATAAGACCGAGCAGCTATAAATACTCGGAGCTCGGCCCGAGCATACTCGGACAGAACATACTCGCTCAACACTAGTGGCTATGTGTTGAACACTACCTCCTTAAACTGCATGATATTATGGTAAAGGTAATGATAAAAGCTGGGGGTGGCTATGTGTTGAACACTACCACGCTACACTGCATGATATTATGGTAAAGGTAATGATAAAAGTAGTGGGTGGCTATGTGTTGAACACTACCTCCTTACACTGCATGATACTATGGTAAAGATAATGATAAAAGTAGGGGGTGGCTACGTGTTGAACACTACCACCTTACACTGTATGATATTATGGTAAAGGTAATGATAAAAGTAGTGGGTGGCTATGTGTTGAACACTACCGCCTTACACTGCATGATACTATGGTAAAGATAATGATAAAAGTAGGGGGTGACTACGTGTTGAACACTACCGCCTTACATTGCATGATATTATGGTAAAGGTAATGATAAAAGTAGGGGGTGGCTATGTGGTGAACACTACCACCTTACACTGCATGATATTATGGTAAAGGTAATGATAAAAGTAAGGGGTGGCTATGTGTTGAACAATACCTCCTTACATTGCATGATATTATGGTAAAGGTAATGATAAAAGTAGGGGGTGGCTATGTGTTGAACACTACCGCCTTACACTGCATGATATTATGGTAAAGGTAATGATAAAAGTAAGTGGTGGCTATGTGTTGAACAATATCTCCTTACACTGCATGATATTATGGTAAAGGTAATGATAAAAGTAGTGGGTGGCTATGTGTTGAACACTACGGCCTTACACTGCATGATATTATGGTAAAGGTAATGATAAAAGTAGGGGGTGGCTATGTGTTGAACACTACCGCCTTACACTGCATGATATTATGGTAAAGGTAATGATAAAAGTAGGGGTGGCTATGTGTTGAACAGTACGGCCTTACACTGCATGATATTATGGTAAAGGTAATGATAAAAGTAGGGGGTGGCTATGTGTTGAACACTACGGCCTTACACTGCATGATATTATGGTAAAGGTAATGATAAAAGTAGGGGGTGGCTATGTGTTGAACACTACGGC
Organism: Phyllobates terribilis; assembly: GCF_046119375.1. Lineage (NCBI taxonomy): Eukaryota > Metazoa > Chordata > Amphibia > Anura > Dendrobatidae > Phyllobates > Phyllobates terribilis. Next base: position 464,564,914 of record NW_027362762.1, on the reverse strand, counting down.
CTTACACTGCATGATATTATGGTAATGGTAATGATAAAAGTAGGGGTGGCTATGTGTTGAACACTACCGCCTTACACTGCAAAATATTAGGGTAAAGTTAATGATAAAAGTAGGGGGTGGCTATGTGTTGAACACAATCGCCCTACACTGCATGTTATTATGGTAAAGGTAATGATAAAAGTAGGGGGTGGCTATGTGTTGAACACTACCGCCTTACACTGCATGATATTATGGTAAAGGTAATGATAAAAGTAGTGGGTGGCTATGTGTTGAACACTACGGCCTTACACTGCATGATATTATGGTAAAGGTAATGATAAAAGTAGGGGGTGGCTATGTGTTGAACACTACCGCCTTACACTGCATGATATTATGGTAAAAGTAATGATAAAAGTAGGGGTGGCTATGTGTTGAACACTACCGCCTTACACTGCAAAATATTAGGGTAAAGTTAATGATAAAAGTAGGGTGTGGCTATGTGTTGAACACAATCGCTCTACACTGCATGTTATTATGGTAAAGGTAATGATAAAAGTAGGGGTGGCTATGTGTTGAACACTACCGCCTTATACTGCATGATTTATGGTAAAGGTAATGATAAAAGTAGTGGGTGGCTATTAGTGTAGAGCGAGTATGTTCTGTTAACCCTTTCGCCGAGTATGCTCGGGCCGAGCTCCGAGTATTTATAGCTGCTTGGTGATATGGTTCAATCGCTCCCGTGTGCATGATTTGCGACTGTTTGACAGTTTTATTACATGGGAGGAATATCTATTTCTTACACATTCCTCACATGTAATAAAGCTGCCAAACAGTTGCAAATCATGCACACGGGAGGGATTCAAGAATAAGACCGAGCAGCTATAAATACTCGGAGCTCGGCCCGAGCATACTCGGACAGAACATACTCGCTCAACACTAGTGGCTATGTGTTGAACACTACCTCCTTAAACTGCATGATATTATGGTAAAGGTAATGATAAAAGCTGGGGGTGGCTATGTGTTGAACACTACCACGCTACACTGCATGATATTATGGTAAAGGTAATGATAAAAGTAGTGGGTGGCTATGTGTTGAACACTACCTCCTTACACTGCATGATACTATGGTAAAGATAATGATAAAAGTAGGGGGTGGCTACGTGTTGAACACTACCACCTTACACTGTATGATATTATGGTAAAGGTAATGATAAAAGTAGTGGGTGGCTATGTGTTGAACACTACCGCCTTACACTGCATGATACTATGGTAAAGATAATGATAAAAGTAGGGGGTGACTACGTGTTGAACACTACCGCCTTACATTGCATGATATTATGGTAAAGGTAATGATAAAAGTAGGGGGTGGCTATGTGGTGAACACTACCACCTTACACTGCATGATATTATGGTAAAGGTAATGATAAAAGTAAGGGGTGGCTATGTGTTGAACAATACCTCCTTACATTGCATGATATTATGGTAAAGGTAATGATAAAAGTAGGGGGTGGCTATGTGTTGAACACTACCGCCTTACACTGCATGATATTATGGTAAAGGTAATGATAAAAGTAAGTGGTGGCTATGTGTTGAACAATATCTCCTTACACTGCATGATATTATGGTAAAGGTAATGATAAAAGTAGTGGGTGGCTATGTGTTGAACACTACGGCCTTACACTGCATGATATTATGGTAAAGGTAATGATAAAAGTAGGGGGTGGCTATGTGTTGAACACTACCGCCTTACACTGCATGATATTATGGTAAAGGTAATGATAAAAGTAGGGGTGGCTATGTGTTGAACAGTACGGCCTTACACTGCATGATATTATGGTAAAGGTAATGATAAAAGTAGGGGGTGGCTATGTGTTGAACACTACGGCCTTACACTGCATGATATTATGGTAAAGGTAATGATAAAAGTAGGGGGTGGCTATGTGTTGAACACTACGGCCTTACACTGCATGATATTATGGTAATGGTAATGATAAAAGTAGGGGTGGCTATGTGTTGAACACTACCGCCTTACACTGCAAAATATTAGGGTAAAGTTAATGATAAAAGTAGGGGGTGGCTATGTGTTGAACACAATCGCCCTACACTGCATGTTATTATGGTAAAGGTAATGATAAAAGTAGGGGGTGGCTATGTGTTGAACACTACCGCCTTACACTGCATGATATTATGGTAAAGGTAATGATAAAAGTAGTGGGTGGCTATGTGTTGAACACTACGGCCTTACACTGCATGATATTATGGTAAAGGTAATGATAAAAGTAGGGGGTGGCTATGTGTTGAACACTACCGCCTTACACTGCATGATATTATGGTAAAAGTAATGATAAAAGTAGGGGTGGCTATGTGTTGAACACTACCGCCTTACACTGCAAAATATTAGGGTAAAGTTAATGATAAAAGTAGGGGGTGGCTATGTGTTGAACACAATCGCTCTACACTGCATGTTATTATGGTAAAGGTAATGATAAAAGTAGGGGTGGCTATGTGTTGAACACTACCGCCTTATACTGCATGATTTATGGTAAAGGTAATGATAAAAGTAGTGGGTGGCTATTAGTGTAGAGCGAGTATGTTCTGTTAACCCTTTCGCCGAGTATGCTCGGGCCGAGCTCCGAGTATTTATAGCTGCTTGGTGATATGGTTCAATCGCTCCCGTGTGCATGATTTGCGACTGTTTGACAGTTTTATTACATGGGAGGAATATCTATTTCTTACACATTCCTCACATGTAATAAAGCTGCCAAACAGTTGCAAATCATGCACACGGGAGGGATTCAAGAATAAGACCGAGCAGCTATAAATACTCGGAGCTCGGCCCGAGCATACTCGGACAGAACATACTCGCTCAACACTAGTGGCTATGTGTTGAACACTACCTCCTTAAACTGCATGATATTATGGTAAAGGTAATGATAAAAGCTGGGGGTGGCTATGTGTTGAACACTACCACGCTACACTGCATGATATTATGGTAAAGGTAATGATAAAAGTAGTGGGTGGCTATGTGTTGAACACTACCTCCTTACACTGCATGATACTATGGTAAAGATAATGATAAAAGTAGGGGGTGGCTACGTGTTGAACACTACCACCTTACACTGTATGATATTATGGTAAAGGTAATGATAAAAGTAGTGGGTGGCTATGTGTTGAACACTACCGCCTTACACTGCATGATACTATGGTAAAGATAATGATAAAAGTAGGGGGTGACTACGTGTTGAACACTACCGCCTTACATTGCATGATATTATGGTAAAGGTAATGATAAAAGTAGGGGGTGGCTATGTGGTGAACACTACCACCTTACACTGCATGATATTATGGTAAAGGTAATGATAAAAGTAAGGGGTGGCTATGTGTTGAACAATACCTCCTTACATTGCATGATATTATGGTAAAGGTAATGATAAAAGTAGGGGGTGGCTATGTGTTGAACACTACCGCCTTACACTGCATGATATTATGGTAAAGGTAATGATAAAAGTAAGTGGTGGCTATGTGTTGAACAATATCTCCTTACACTGCATGATATTATGGTAAAGGTAATGATAAAAGTAGTGGGTGGCTATGTGTTGAACACTACGGCCTTACACTGCATGATATTATGGTAAAGTTAATGATAAAAGTAGGGGGTGGCTATGTTTTGAACACTACCGCCTTACACTGCATGATATTATGGTAAAGGTAATGATAAAAGTAGGGGTGGCTATGTGTTGAACAGTACGGCCTTACACTGCATGATATTATGGTAAAGGTAATGATAAAAGTAGGGGGTGGCTATGTGTTGAACACTACGGCCTTACACTGCATGATATTATGGTAAAGGTAATGATAAAAGTAGGGGGTGGCTATGTGTTGAACACTACGGCCTTACACTGCATGATATTATGGTAATGGTAATGATAAAAGTAGGGGTGGCTATGTGTTGAACACTACCGCCTTACACTGCAAAATATTAGGGTAAAGTTAATGATAAAAGTAGGGGGTGGCTATGTGTTGAACACAATCGCCCTACACTGCATGTTATTATGGTAAAGGTAATGATAAAAGTAGGGGTGGCTATGTGTTGAACACTACCGCCTTATACTGCATGATTTATGGTAAAGGTAATGATAAAAGTAGTGGGTGGCTATTAGTGTAGAGCGAGTATGTTCTGTTAACCCTTTCGCCGAGTATGCTCGGGCCGAGCTCCGAGTATTTATAGCTGCTCGGTGATATGGTTCAATCGCTCCCGTGTGCATGATTTGCGACTGTTTGACAGTTTTATTACATAGGAGGAATATCTATTTCTTACACATTCCTCACTTGTAATAAAGCTGCCAAACAGTTGCAAATCATGCACACGGGAGGGATTCAAGCATACCACCGAGCAGCTATAAATACTCGGAGCTCGGTCCGAGCATACTCGGACAGAACATACTCGCTCAACACTAGTCGCTATGTGTTGAACACTACCTCCTTAAACTGCATGATATTATGGGAAAGGTAATGATAAAAGCTGGGGGTGGCTATGTGTTGAACATTACCACCCTACACTGCATGATATTATGGTAAAGGTAATGATAAAAGTAGTGGGTGGCTACGTGTTGGAACACTACCACCTTACACTGCATGTTATTATGGTAAAGGTAATGATAAAAGTAGCGGGTGGCTATGTGTTGAACACTACCGCCATACACTGCATGATATTATGGTAAAGGTAATGATAAAAGTAGGGGGTGGCTATGTGTTGAACACTACCGCCTTACACTGCATGATACTATGGTAAAGATAATGATAAAAGTAGGGGGTGGCTACGTGTTGAACACTACCACCTTACACTGTATGATATTATGGTAAAGGTAATGATAAAAGTAGTGGGTGGCTATGTGTTGAACACTACCGCCTTACACTGCATGATATTATGGTAAAGGTAATGATAAAAGTAGCGGGTGGCTATGTGTTGAACACTACCGCCTTACACTGCATGATACTATGGTAAAGATAATGATAAAAGTAGCGGGTGGCTACGTGTTGAACACTACCGCCTTACACTGCATGATATTATGGTTAAGTTAATGATAAAAGTAGGGGGTGGCTATGTGTTGAACACTACCGCCTTACACTGCATGATATTATGGTAAAGGTAATGATAAAAGTAGTGGGTGGCTATGTGTTGAACACTACGGCCTTACACTGCATGATATTATGGTAAAGGTAATGATAAAAGTAGGGGGTGGCTATGTGTTGAACACTACCGCCTTACACTGCATGATATTATGGTAAAAGTAATGATAAAAGTAGGGGTGGCTATGTGTTGAACACTACCGCCTTACACTGCAAAATATTAGGGTAAAGTTAATGATAAAAGTAGGGGGTGGCTATGTGTTGAACACAATCGCTCTACACTGCATGTTATTATGGTAAAGGTAATGATAAAAGTAGGGGTGGCTATGTGTTGAACACTACCGCCTTATACTGCATGATTTATGGTAAAGGTAATGATAAAAGTAGTGGGTGGCTATTAGTGTAGAGCGAGTATGTTCTGTTAACCCTTTCGCCGAGTATGCTCGGGCCGAGCTCCGAGTATTTATAGCTGCTTGGTGATATGGTTCAATCGCTCCCGTGTGCATGATTTGCGACTGTTTGACAGTTTTATTACATGGGAGGAATATCTATTTCTTACACATTCCTCACATGTAATAAAGCTGCAAAACAGTTGCAAATCATGCACACGGGAGGGATTCAAGAATAAGACCGAGCAGCTATAAATACTCGGAGCTCGGCCCGAGCATACTCGGACAGAACATACTCGCTCAACACTAGTGGCTATGTGTTGAACACTACCTCCTTAAACTGCATGATATTATGGTAAAGGTAATGATAAAAGCTGGGGGTGGCTATGTGTTGAACACTACCACGCTACACTGCATGATATTATGGTAAAGGTAATGATAAAAGTAGTGGGTGGCTATGTGTTGAACACTACCTCCTTACACTGCATGATACTATGGTAAAAATAATGATAAAAGTAGGGGGTGGCTACGTGTTGAACACTACCACCTTACACTGTATGATATTATGGTAAAGGTAATGATAAAAGTAGTGGGTGGCTATGTGTTGAACACTACCGCCTTACACTGCATGATACTATGGTAAAGATAATGATAAAAGTAGGGGGTGACTACGTGTTGAACACTACCGCCTTACATTGCATGATATTATGGTAAAGGTAATGATAAAAGTAGGGGGTGGCTATGTGGTGAACACTACCACCTTACACTGCATGATATTATGGTAAAGGTAATGATAAAAGTAAGGGGTGGCTATGTGTTGAACAATACCTCCTTACATTGCATGATATTATGGTAAAGGTAATGATAAAAGTAGGGGGTGGCTATGTGTTGAACACTACCGCCTTACACTGCATGATATTATGGTAAAGGTAATGATAAAAGTAAGTGGTGGCTATGTGTTGAACAATATCTCCTTACACTGCATGATATTATGGTAAAGGTAATGATAAAAGTAGTGGGTGGCTATGTGTTGAACACTACGGCCTTACACTGCATGATATTATGGTAAAGGTAATGATAAAAGTAGGGGGTGGCTATGTGTTGAACACTACCGCCTTACACTGCATGATATTATGGTAAAGGTAATGATAAAAGTAGGGGTGGCTATGTGTTGAACAGTACGGCCTTACATTGCATGATATTATGGTAAAGGTAATGATAAAAGTAGGGGGTGGCTATGTGTTGAACACTACGGCCTTACACTGCATGATATTATGGTAAAGGTAATGATAAAAGTAGGGGGTGGCTATGTGTTGAACACTACGGCCTTACACTGCATGATATTATGGTAATGGTAATGATAAAAGTAGGGGTGGCTATGTGTTGAACACTACCGCCTTACACTGCAAAATATTAGGGTAAAGTTAATGATAAAAGTAGGGGGTGGCTATGTGTTGAACACTACGGCCTTACACTGCATGATATTATGGTAATGGTAATGATAAAAGTAGGGGTGGCTATGTGTTCAACACTACCGCCTTACACTGCAAAATATTAGGGTAAAGTTAATGATAAAAGTAGGGGGTGGCTATGTGTTGAACACAATCGCCCTACACTGCATGTTATTATGGTAAAGGTAATGATAAAAGTAGGGGTGGCTATGTGTTGAACACTACCGCCTTACACTGCAAAATATTAGGGTAAAGTTAATGATAAAAGTAGGGGGTGGCTATGTGTTGAACACAATCGCTCTACACTGCATGTTATTATGGTAAAGGTAATGATAAAAGTCGGGGTGGCTATGTGTTGAACACTACCGCCTTATACTGCATGATTTATGGTAAAGGTAATGATAAAAGTAGTGGGTGGCTATTAGTGTAGAGCGAGTATGTTCTGTTAACCCTTTCGCCGAGTATGCTCGGACCGAGCTCCGAGTATTTATAGCTGCTCGGTGATATGCTTGAATCCCTCCCGTGTGCATGATTTGCGACTGTTTGACAGTTTTATTACATAGGAGGAATATCTGTTTCTTACACATTCCTCACATGTAATAAAGCTGCCAAACAGTTGCAAATCATGCACACGGGAGGGATTCAAGCATATCACCGAGCAGCTATAAATACTCGGAGCTCGGTCCGAGCATACTCGGACAGAACATACTCGCTCAACACTAGTCGCTATGTGTTGAACACTACCTCCTTAAACTGCATGATATTATGGGAAAGGTAATGATAAAAGCTGGGGGTGGCTATGTGTTGAACACTACCACCCTACACTGCATGATATTATGGTAAAGGTAATGATAAAAGTAGCGGGTGGCTATGTGTTGAACACTACCTCCTTACACTGCATGATATTATGGTAAAGGTAATGATAAAAGTAGGGGGTGGCTATGTGTTGAACACTACCGCCTTACACTGCATGATACTATGGTAAAGATAATGATAAAAGTAGGGGGTGGCTACGTGTTGAACACTACCACCTTACACTGTATGATATTATGGTAAAGGTAATGATAAAAGTAGTGGGTGGCTATGTGTTGAACACTACCGCCTTACACTGCATGATATTATGGTAAAGGTAATGATAAAAGTAGCGGGTGGCTATGTGTTGAACACTACCGCCTTACACTGCATGATACTATGGTAAAGATAATGATAAAAGTAGGGGGTGGCTACGTGTTGAACACTACCGCCTTACACTGCAAAATATTAGGGTAAAGTTAATGATAAAAGTAGGGGGTGGCTATGTGTTGAACACAATCGCCCTACACTGCATGTTATTATGGTAAAGGTAATGATAAAAGTAGGGGTGGCTATGTGTTGAACACTACGGCCTTACACTGCATGATATTATGGTAAAGGTAATGATAAAAGTAGGGGGTGGCTATGTGGTGAACACTACGGCCTTACACTGCATGATATTATGGTAAAAGTAATGATAAAAGTAGGGGTGGCTATGTGTTGAACACTACCGCCTTACACTGCAAAATATTAGGGTAAAGTTAATGATAAAAGTAGGGGGTGGCTATGTGTTGAACACAATCGCCCTACACTGCATGTTATTATGGTAAAGGTAATGATAAAAGTAGGGGTGGCTATGTGTTGAACACTACGGCCGTACACTGCATGATATTATGGTAAAGGTAATGATAAAAGTAGGGGGTGGCTATGTGTTGAACACTACCGCCTTACACTGCATGATATTATGGTAAAGGTAATGATAAAAGTAGGGGTGGCTATGTGTTGAACACTACGGCCTTACACTGCATGATATTATGGTAAAGGTAATGATAAAAGTAGGGGGTGGCTATGTGTTGAACACTACGGCCTTACACTGCATGATATTATGGTAAAGGTAATGATAAAAGTAGGGGGTGGCTATGTGTTGAACACTACGGCCTTACACTGCATGATATTATGGTAATGGTAATGATAAAAGTAGGGGTGGCTATGTGTTGAACACTACCGCCTTACACTGCAAAATATTAGGGTAAAGTTAATGATAAAAGTAGGGGGTGGCTATGTGTTGAACACAATCGCTCTACACTGCATGTTATTATGGTAAAGGTAATGATAAAAGTCGGGGTGGCTATGTGTTGAACACTACCGCCTTATACTGCATGATTTATGGTAAAGGTAATGATAAAAGTAGTGGGTGGCTATTAGTGTAGAGCGAGTATGTTCTGTTAACCCTTTCGCCGAGTATGCTCGGACCGAGCTCCGAGTATTTATAGCTGCTCGGTGATATGCTTGAATCCCTCCCGTGTGCATGATTTGCGACTGTTTGACAGTTTTATTACATAGGAGGAATATCTATTTCTTACACATTCCTCACATGTAATAAAGCTGCCAAACAGTTGCAAATCATGCACACGGGAGGGATTCAAGCATATCACCGAGCAGCTATAAATACTCGGAGCTCGGTCCGAGCATACTCGGACAGAACATACTCGCTCAACACTAGTCGCTATGTGTTGAACACTACCTCCTTAAACTGCATGATATTATGGGAAAGGTAATGATAAAAGCTGGGGGTGGCTATGTGTTGAACACTACCACCCTACACTGCATGATATTATGGTAAAGGTAATGATAAAAGTAGCGGGTGGCTATGTGTTGAACACTACCTCCTTACACTGCATGATATTATGGTAAAGGTAATGATAAAAGTAGGGGGTGGCTATGTGTTGAACACTACCGCCTTACACTGCATGATACTATGGTAAAGATAATGATAAAAGTAGGGGGTGGCTACGTGTTGAACACTACCACCTTACACTGTATGATATTATGGTAAAGGTAATGATAAAAGTAGTGGGTGGCTATGTGTTGAACACTACCGCCTTACACTGCATGATATTATGGTAAAGGTAATGATAAAAGTAGGGGGTGGCTATGTGTTGAACACTACCGCCTTACACTGCATGATATTATGGTAAAAGTAATGATAAAAGTAGGGGTGGCTATGTGTTGAACACTACCGCCTTACACTGCAAAATATTAGGGTAAAGTTAATGATAAAAGTAGGGGGTGGCTATGTGTTGAACACAATCGCCCTACACTGCATGTTATTATGGTAAAGGTAATGATAAAAGTAGGGGTGGCTATGTGTTGAACACTACGGCCTTACACTGCATGATATTATGGTAAAGGTAATGATAAAAGTAGGGGGTGGCTATGTGTTGAACACTACGGCCTTACACTGCATGATATTATGGTAAAAGTAATGATAAAAGTAGGGGTGGCTATGTGTTGAACACTACCGCCTTACACTGCAAAATATTAGGGTAAAGTTAATGATAAAAGTAGGGGGTGGCTATGTGTTGAACACAATCGCCCTACACTGCATGTTATTATGGTAAAGGTAATGATAAAAGTAGGGGTGGCTATGTGTTGAACACTACGGCCTTACACTGCATGATATTATGGTAAAGGTAATGATAAAAGTAGGGGGTGGCTATGTGTTAAACACTACCGCCTTACACTGCATGATATTATGGTAAAGGTAATGATAAAAGTAGGGGTGGCTATGTGTTGAACACTACGGCCTTACACTGCATGATATTATGGTAAAGGTAATGATAAAAGTAGGGGGTGGCTATGTGTTGAACACTACGGCCTTACACTGCATGATATTATGGTAAAGGTAATGATAAAAGTAGGGGGTGGCTATGTGTTGAACACTACGGCCTTACACTGCATGATATTATGGTAATGGTAATGATAAAAGTAGGGGTGGCTATGTGTTGAACACTACCGCCTTACACTGCAAAATATTAGGGTAAAGTTAATGATAAAAGTAGGGGGTGGCTATGTGTTGAACACAATCGCCCTACACTGCATGTTATTATGGTAAAGGTAATGATAAAAGTAGGGGTGGCTATGTGTTGAACACTACCGCCTTATACTGCATGATTTATGGTAAAGGTAATGATAAAAGTAGTGGGTGGCTATTAGTGTAATTAGTGTAGAGCGAGTATGTTCTGTTAACCCTTTCGCCGAGTATGCTCGGGCCGAGCTCCGAGTATTTATAGCTGCTCGGTGATATGGTTCAATCGCTCCCGTGTGCATGATTTGCGACTGTTTGACAGTTTTATTACATAGGAGGAATATCTATTTCTTACACATTCCTCACATGTAATAAAGCTGCCAAACAGTTGCAAATCATGCACACGGGAGGGATTCAAGCATATCACCGAGCAGCTATAAATACTCGGAGCTCGGTCCGAGCATACTCGGACAGAACATACTCGCTCAACACTAGTCGCTATGTGTTGAACACTACCTCCTTAAACTGCATGATATTATGGGAAAGGTAATGATAAAAGCTGGGGGTGGCTATGTGTTGAACACTACCACCCTACACTGCATGATATTATGGTAAAGGTAATGATAAAAGTAGTGGGTGGCTACGTGTTGGAACACTACCACCTTACACTGCATGTTATTATGGTAAAGGTAATGATAAAAGTAGCGGGTGGCTATGTGTTGAACACTACCTCCTTACACTGCATGATATTATGGTAAAGGTAATGATAAAAGTAGGGGGTGGCTATGTGTTGAACACTACCGCCTTACACTGCATGATACTATGGTAAAGATAATGATAAAAGTAGGGGGTGGCTACGTGTTGAACACTACCACCTTACACTGTATGATATTATGGTAAAGGTAATGATAAAAGTAGTGGGTGGCTATGTGTTGAACACTACCGCCTTACACTGCATGATATTATGGTAAAGGTAATGATAAAAGTAGCGGGTGGCTATGTGTTGAACACTACCGCCTTACACTGCATGATACTATGGTAAAGATAATGATAAAAGTAGCGGGTGGCTACGTGTTGAACACTACCGCCTTACACTGCATGATATTATGGTTAAGTTAATGATAAAAGTAGGGGGTGGCTATGTGTTGAACACTACCGCCTTACACTGCATGATATTATGGTAAAGGTAATGATAAAAGTAGTGGGTGGCTATGTGTTGAACACTACGGCCTTACACTGCATGATATTATGGTAAAGGTAATGATAAAAGTAGGGGGTGGCTATGTGTTGAACACTACCGCCTTACACTGCATGATATTATGGTAAAAGTAATGATAAAAGTAGGGGTGGCTATGTGTTGAACACTACCGCCTTACACTGCAAAATATTAGGGTAAAGTTAATGATAAAAGTAGGGTGTGGCTATGTGTTGAACACAATCGCTCTACACTGCATGTTATTATGGTAAAGGTAATGATAAAAGTAGGGGTGGCTATGTGTTGAACACTACCGGCTTATACTGCATGATTTATGGTAAAGGTAATGATAAAAGTAGTGGGTGGCTATTAGTGTAGAGCGAGTATGTTCTGTTAACCCTTTCGCCGAGTATGCTCGGGCCGAGCTCCGAGTATTTATAGCTGCTTGGTGATATGGTTCAATCGCTCCCGTGTGCATGATTTGCGACTGTTTGACAGTTTTATTACATGGGAGGAATATCTATTTCTTACACATTCCTCACATGTAATAAAGCTGCCAAACAGTTGCAAATCATGCACACGGGAGGGATTCAAGAATAAGACCGAGCAGCTATAAATACTCGGAGCTCGGCCCGAGCATACTCGGACAGAACATACTCGCTCAACACTAGTGGCTATGTGTTGAACACTACCTCCTTAAACTGCATGATATTATGGTAAAGGTAATGATAAAAGCTGGGGGTGGCTATGTGTTGAACACTACCACGCTACACTGCATGATATTATGGTAAAGGTAATGATAAAAGTAGTGGGTGGCTATGTGTTGAACACTACCTCCTTACACTGCATGATACTATGGTAAAGATAATGATAAAAGTAGGGGGTGGCTACGTGTTGAACACTACCACCTTACACTGTATGATATTATGGTAAAGGTAATGATAAAAGTAGTGGGTGGCTATGTGTTGAACACTACCGCCTTACACTGCATGATACTATGGTAAAGATAATGATAAAAGTAGGGGGTGACTACGTGTTGAACACTACCGCCTTACATTGCATGATATTATGGTAAAGGTAATGATAAAAGTAGGGGGTGGCTATGTGGTGAACACTACCACCTTACACTGCATGATATTATGGTAAAGGTAATGATAAAAGTAAGGGGTGGCTATGTGTTGAACAATACCTCCTTACATTGCATGATATTATGGTAAAGGTAATGATAAAAGTAGGGGGTGGCTATGTGTTGAACACTACCGCCTTACACTGCATGATATTATGGTAAAGGTAATGATAAAAGTAAGTGGTGGCTATGTGTTGAACAATATCTCCTTACACTGCATGATATTATGGTAAAGGTAATGATAAAAGTAGTGGGTGGCTATGTGTTGAACACTACGGCCTTACACTGCATGATATTATGGTAAAGGTAATGATAAAAGTAGGGGGTGGCTATGTGTTGAACACTACCGCCTTACACTGCATGATATTATGGTAAAGGTAATGATAAAAGTAGGGGTGGCTATGTGTTGAACAGTACGGCCTTACACTGCATGATATTATGGTAAAGGTAATGATAAAAGTAGGGGGTGGCTATGTGTTGAACACTACGGCCTTACACTGCATGATATTATGGTAAAGGTAATGATAAAAGTAGGGGGTGGCTATGTGTTGAACACTACGGCCTTACACTGCATGATATTATGGTAATGGTAATGATAAAAGTAGGGGTGGCTATGTGTTGAACACTACCGCCTTACACTGCAAAATATTAGGGTAAAGTTAATGATAAAAGTAGGGGGTGGCTATGTGTTGAACACAATCGCCCTACACTGCATGTTATTATGGTAAAGGTAATGATAAAAGTAGGGGGTGGCTATGTGTTGAACACTACCGCCTTACACTGCATGATATTATGGTAAAGGTAATGATAAAAGTAGTGGGTGGCTATGTGTTGAACACTACGGCCTTACACTGCATGATATTATGGTAAAGGTAATGATAAAAGTAGGGGGTGGCTATGTGTTGAACACTACCGCCTTACACTGCATGATATTATGGTAAAAGTAATGATAAAAGTAGGGGTGGCTATGTGTTGAACACTACCGCCTTACACTGCAAAATATTAGGGTAAAGTTAATGATAAAAGTAGGGTGTGGCTATGTGTTGAACACAATCGCTCTACACTGCATGTTATTATGGTAAAGGTAATGATAAAAGTAGGGGTGGCTATGTGTTGAACACTACCGCCTTATACTGCATGATTTATGGTAAAGGTAATGATAAAAGTAGTGGGTGGCTATTAGTGTAGAGCGAGTATGTTCTGTTAACCCTTTCGCCGAGTATGCTCGGGCCGAGCTCCGAGTATTTATAGCTGCTTGGTGATATGGTTCAATCGCTCCCGTGTGCATGATTTGCGACTGTTTGACAGTTTTATTACATGGGAGGAATATCTATTTCTTACACATTCCTCACATGTAATAAAGCTGCCAAACAGTTGCAAATCATGCACACGGGAGGGATTCAAGAATAAGACCGAGCAGCTATAAATACTCGGAGCTCGGCCCGAGCATACTCGGACAGAACATACTCGCTCAACACTAGTGGCTATGTGTTGAACACTACCTCCTTAAACTGCATGATATTATGGTAAAGGTAATGATAAAAGCTGGGGGTGGCTATGTGTTGAACACTACCACGCTACACTGCATGATATTATGGTAAAGGTAATGATAAAAGTAGTGGGTGGCTATGTGTTGAACACTACCTCCTTACACTGCATGATACTATGGTAAAGATAATGATAAAAGTAGGGGGTGGCTACGTGTTGAACACTACCACCTTACACTGTATGATATTATGGTAAAGGTAATGATAAAAGTAGTGGGTGGCTATGTGTTGAACACTACCGCCTTACACTGCATGATACTATGGTAAAGATAATGATAAAAGTAGGGGGTGACTACGTGTTGAACACTACCGCCTTACATTGCATGATATTATGGTAAAGGTAATGATAAAAGTAGGGGGTGGCTATGTGGTGAACACTACCACCTTACACTGCATGATATTATGGTAAAGGTAATGATAAAAGTAAGGGGTGGCTATGTGTTGAACAATACCTCCTTACATTGCATGATATTATGGTAAAGGTAATGATAAAAGTAGGGGGTGGCTATGTGTTGAACACTACCGCCTTACACTGCATGATATTATGGTAAAGGTAATGATAAAAGTAAGTGGTGGCTATGTGTTGAACAATATCTCCTTACACTGCATGATATTATGGTAAAGGTAATGATAAAAGTAGTGGGTGGCTATGTGTTGAACACTACGGCCTTACACTGCATGATATTATGGTAAAGGTAATGATAAAAGTAGGGGGTGGCTATGTGTTGAACACTACCGCCTTACACTGCATGATATTATGGTAAAGGTAATGATAAAAGTAGGGGTGGCTATGTGTTGAACAGTACGGCCTTACACTGCATGATATTATGGTAAAGGTAATGATAAAAGTAGGGGGTGGCTATGTGTTGAACACTACGGCCTTACACTGCATGATATTATGGTAAAGGTAATGATAAAAGTAGGGGGTGGCTATGTGTTGAACACTACGGCCTTACACTGCATGATATTATGGTAATGGTAATGATAAAAGTAGGGGTGGCTATGTGTTGAACACTACCGCCTTACACTGCAAAATATTAGGGTAAAGTTAATGATAAAAGTAGGGGGTGGCTATGTGTTGAACACAATCGCCCTACACTGCATGTTATTATGGTAAAGGTAATGATAAAAGTAGGGGGTGGCTATGTGTTGAACACTACCGCCTTACACTGCATGATATTATGGTAAAGGTAATGATAAAAGTAGTGGGTGGCTATGTGTTGAACACTACGGCCTTACACTGCATGATATTATGGTAAAGGTAATGATAAAAGTAGGGGGTGGCTATGTGTTGAACACTACCGCCTTACACTGCATGATATTATGGTAAAAGTAATGATAAAAGTAGGGGTGGCTATGTGTTGAACACTACCGCCTTACACTGCAAAATATTAGGGTAAAGTTAATGATAAAAGTAGGGGGTGGCTATGTGTTGAACACAATCGCTCTACACTGCATGTTATTATGGTAAAGGTAATGATAAAAGTAGGGGTGGCTATGTGTTGAACACTACCGCCTTATACTGCATGATTTATGGTAAAGGTAATGATAAAAGTAGTGGGTGGCTATTAGTGTAGAGCGAGTATGTTCTGTTAACCCTTTCGCCGAGTATGCTCGGGCCGAGCTCCGAGTATTTATAGCTGCTTGGTGATATGGTTCAATCGCTCCCGTGTGCATGATTTGCGACTGTTTGACAGTTTTATTACATGGGAGGAATATCTATTTCTTACACATTCCTCACATGTAATAAAGCTGCCAAACAGTTGCAAATCATGCACACGGGAGGGATTCAAGAATAAGACCGAGCAGCTATAAATACTCGGAGCTCGGCCCGAGCATACTCGGACAGAACATACTCGCTCAACACTAGTGGCTATGTGTTGAACACTACCTCCTTAAACTGCATGATATTATGGTAAAGGTAATGATAAAAGCTGGGGGTGGCTATGTGTTGAACACTACCACGCTACACTGCATGATATTATGGTAAAGGTAATGATAAAAGTAGTGGGTGGCTATGTGTTGAACACTACCTCCTTACACTGCATGATACTATGGTAAAGATAATGATAAAAGTAGGGGGTGGCTACGTGTTGAACACTACCACCTTACACTGTATGATATTATGGTAAAGGTAATGATAAAAGTAGTGGGTGGCTATGTGTTGAACACTACCGCCTTACACTGCATGATACTATGGTAAAGATAATGATAAAAGTAGGGGGTGACTACGTGTTGAACACTACCGCCTTACATTGCATGATATTATGGTAAAGGTAATGATAAAAGTAGGGGGTGGCTATGTGGTGAACACTACCACCTTACACTGCATGATATTATGGTAAAGGTAATGATAAAAGTAAGGGGTGGCTATGTGTTGAACAATACCTCCTTACATTGCATGATATTATGGTAAAGGTAATGATAAAAGTAGGGGGTGGCTATGTGTTGAACACTACCGCCTTACACTGCATGATATTATGGTAAAGGTAATGATAAAAGTAAGTGGTGGCTATGTGTTGAACAATATCTCCTTACACTGCATGATATTATGGTAAAGGTAATGATAAAAGTAGTGGGTGGCTATGTGTTGAACACTACGGCCTTACACTGCATGATATTATGGTAAAGTTAATGATAAAAGTAGGGGGTGGCTATGTTTTGAACACTACCGCCTTACACTGCATGATATTATGGTAAAGGTAATGATAAAAGTAGGGGTGGCTATGTGTTGAACAGTACGGCCTTACACTGCATGATATTATGGTAAAGGTAATGATAAAAGTAGGGGGTGGCTATGTGTTGAACACTACGGCCTTACACTGCATGATATTATGGTAAAGGTAATGATAAAAGTAGGGGGTGGCTATGTGTTGAACACTACGGCCTTACACTGCATGATATTATGGTAATGGTAATGATAAAAGTAGGGGTGGCTATGTGTTGAACACTACCGCCTTACACTGCAAAATATTAGGGTAAAGTTAATGATAAAAGTAGGGGGTGGCTATGTGTTGAACACAATCGCCCTACACTGCATGTTATTATGGTAAAGGTAATGATAAAAGTAGGGGTGGCTATGTGTTGAACACTACCGCCTTATACTGCATGATTTATGGTAAAGGTAATGATAAAAGTAGTGGGTGGCTATTAGTGTAGAGCGAGTATGTTCTGTTAACCCTTTCGCCGAGTATGCTCGGGCCGAGCTCCGAGTATTTATAGCTGCTCGGTGATATGGTTCAATCGCTCCCGTGTGCATGATTTGCGACTGTTTGACAGTTTTATTACATAGGAGGAATATCTATTTCTTACACATTCCTCACTTGTAATAAAGCTGCCAAACAGTTGCAAATCATGCACACGGGAGGGATTCAAGCATACCACCGAGCAGCTATAAATACTCGGAGCTCGGTCCGAGCATACTCGGACAGAACATACTCGCTCAACACTAGTCGCTATGTGTTGAACACTACCTCCTTAAACTGCATGATATTATGGGAAAGGTAATGATAAAAGCTGGGGGTGGCTATGTGTTGAACATTACCACCCTACACTGCATGATATTATGGTAAAGGTAATGATAAAAGTAGTGGGTGGCTACGTGTTGGAACACTACCACCTTACACTGCATGTTATTATGGTAAAGGTAATGATAAAAGTAGCGGGTGGCTATGTGTTGAACACTACCGCCATACACTGCATGATATTATGGTAAAGGTAATGATAAAAGTAGGGGGTGGCTATGTGTTGAACACTACCGCCTTACACTGCATGATACTATGGTAAAGATAATGATAAAAGTAGGGGGTGGCTACGTGTTGAACACTACCACCTTACACTGTATGATATTATGGTAAAGGTAATGATAAAAGTAGTGGGTGGCTATGTGTTGAACACTACCGCCTTACACTGCATGATATTATGGTAAAGGTAATGATAAAAGTAGCGGGTGGCTATGTGTTGAACACTACCGCCTTACACTGCATGATACTATGGTAAAGATAATGATAAAAGTAGCGGGTGGCTACGTGTTGAACACTACCGCCTTACACTGCATGATATTATGGTTAAGTTAATGATAAAAGTAGGGGGTGGCTATGTGTTGAACACTACCGCCTTACACTGCATGATATTATGGTAAAGGTAATGATAAAAGTAGTGGGTGGCTATGTGTTGAACACTACGGCCTTACACTGCATGATATTATGGTAAAGGTAATGATAAAAGTAGGGGGTGGCTATGTGTTGAACACTACCGCCTTACACTGCATGATATTATGGTAAAAGTAATGATAAAAGTAGGGGTGGCTATGTGTTGAACACTACCGCCTTACACTGCAAAATATTAGGGTAAAGTTAATGATAAAAGTAGGGGGTGGCTATGTGTTGAACACAATCGCTCTACACTGCATGTTATTATGGTAAAGGTAATGATAAAAGTAGGGGTGGCTATGTGTTGAACACTACCGCCTTATACTGCATGATTTATGGTAAAGGTAATGATAAAAGTAGTGGGTGGCTATTAGTGTAGAGCGAGTATGTTCTGTTAACCCTTTCGCCGAGTATGCTCGGGCCGAGCTCCGAGTATTTATAGCTGCTTGGTGATATGGTTCAATCGCTCCCGTGTGCATGATTTGCGACTGTTTGACAGTTTTATTACATGGGAGGAATATCTATTTCTTACACATTCCTCACATGTAATAAAGCTGCAAAACAGTTGCAAATCATGCACACGGGAGGGATTCAAGAATAAGACCGAGCAGCTATAAATACTCGGAGCTCGGCCCGAGCATACTCGGACAGAACATACTCGCTCAACACTAGTGGCTATGTGTTGAACACTACCTCCTTAAACTGCATGATATTATGGTAAAGGTAATGATAAAAGCTGGGGGTGGCTATGTGTTGAACACTACCACGCTACACTGCATGATATTATGGTAAAGGTAATGATAAAAGTAGTGGGTGGCTATGTGTTGAACACTACCTCCTTACACTGCATGATACTATGGTAAAAATAATGATAAAAGTAGGGGGTGGCTACGTGTTGAACACTACCACCTTACACTGTATGATATTATGGTAAAGGTAATGATAAAAGTAGTGGGTGGCTATGTGTTGAACACTACCGCCTTACACTGCATGATACTATGGTAAAGATAATGATAAAAGTAGGGGGTGACTACGTGTTGAACACTACCGCCTTACATTGCATGATATTATGGTAAAGGTAATGATAAAAGTAGGGGGTGGCTATGTGGTGAACACTACCACCTTACACTGCATGATATTA
The DNA here is from genome assembly GCF_046119375.1 of Phyllobates terribilis. Classification (NCBI taxonomy): domain Eukaryota; kingdom Metazoa; phylum Chordata; class Amphibia; order Anura; family Dendrobatidae; genus Phyllobates; species Phyllobates terribilis. The sequence continues at coordinate 464,544,985 of NW_027362762.1, read as the reverse complement.
TGGTAAAGGTAATGATAAAAGTAAGGGGTGGCTATGTGTTGAACAATACCTCCTTACATTGCATGATATTATGGTAAAGGTAATGATAAAAGTAGGGGGTGGCTATGTGTTGAACACTACCGCCTTACACTGCATGATATTATGGTAAAGGTAATGATAAAAGTAAGTGGTGGCTATGTGTTGAACAATATCTCCTTACACTGCATGATATTATGGTAAAGGTAATGATAAAAGTAGTGGGTGGCTATGTGTTGAACACTACGGCCTTACACTGCATGATATTATGGTAAAGGTAATGATAAAAGTAGGGGGTGGCTATGTGTTGAACACTACCGCCTTACACTGCATGATATTATGGTAAAGGTAATGATAAAAGTAGGGGTGGCTATGTGTTGAACAGTACGGCCTTACATTGCATGATATTATGGTAAAGGTAATGATAAAAGTAGGGGGTGGCTATGTGTTGAACACTACGGCCTTACACTGCATGATATTATGGTAAAGGTAATGATAAAAGTAGGGGGTGGCTATGTGTTGAACACTACGGCCTTACACTGCATGATATTATGGTAATGGTAATGATAAAAGTAGGGGTGGCTATGTGTTGAACACTACCGCCTTACACTGCAAAATATTAGGGTAAAGTTAATGATAAAAGTAGGGGGTGGCTATGTGTTGAACACTACGGCCTTACACTGCATGATATTATGGTAATGGTAATGATAAAAGTAGGGGTGGCTATGTGTTCAACACTACCGCCTTACACTGCAAAATATTAGGGTAAAGTTAATGATAAAAGTAGGGGGTGGCTATGTGTTGAACACAATCGCCCTACACTGCATGTTATTATGGTAAAGGTAATGATAAAAGTAGGGGTGGCTATGTGTTGAACACTACCGCCTTACACTGCAAAATATTAGGGTAAAGTTAATGATAAAAGTAGGGGGTGGCTATGTGTTGAACACAATCGCTCTACACTGCATGTTATTATGGTAAAGGTAATGATAAAAGTCGGGGTGGCTATGTGTTGAACACTACCGCCTTATACTGCATGATTTATGGTAAAGGTAATGATAAAAGTAGTGGGTGGCTATTAGTGTAGAGCGAGTATGTTCTGTTAACCCTTTCGCCGAGTATGCTCGGACCGAGCTCCGAGTATTTATAGCTGCTCGGTGATATGCTTGAATCCCTCCCGTGTGCATGATTTGCGACTGTTTGACAGTTTTATTACATAGGAGGAATATCTGTTTCTTACACATTCCTCACATGTAATAAAGCTGCCAAACAGTTGCAAATCATGCACACGGGAGGGATTCAAGCATATCACCGAGCAGCTATAAATACTCGGAGCTCGGTCCGAGCATACTCGGACAGAACATACTCGCTCAACACTAGTCGCTATGTGTTGAACACTACCTCCTTAAACTGCATGATATTATGGGAAAGGTAATGATAAAAGCTGGGGGTGGCTATGTGTTGAACACAACCACCCTACACTGCATGATATTATGGTAAAGGTAATGATAAAAGTAGCGGGTGGCTATGTGTTGAACACTACCTCCTTACACTGCATGATATTATGGTAAAGGTAATGATAAAAGTAGGGGGTGGCTATGTGTTGAACACTACCGCCTTACACTGCATGATACTATGGTAAAGATAATGATAAAAGTAGGGGGTGGCTACGTGTTGAACACTACCACCTTACACTGTATGATATTATGGTAAAGGTAATGATAAAAGTAGTGGGTGGCTATGTGTTGAACACTACCGCCTTACACTGCATGATATTATGGTAAAGGTAATGATAAAAGTAGCGGGTGGCTATGTGTTGAACACTACCGCCTTACACTGCATGATACTATGGTAAAGATAATGATAAAAGTAGGGGGTGGCTACGTGTTGAACACTACCGCCTTACACTGCAAAATATTAGGGTAAAGTTAATGATAAAAGTAGGGGGTGGCTATGTGTTGAACACAATCGCCCTACACTGCATGTTATTATGGTAAAGGTAATGATAAAAGTAGGGGTGGCTATGTGTTGAACACTACGGCCTTACACTGCATGATATTATGGTAAAGGTAATGATAAAAGTAGGGGGTGGCTATGTGGTGAACACTACGGCCTTACACTGCATGATATTATGGTAAAAGTAATGATAAAAGTAGGGGTGGCTATGTGTTGAACACTACCGCCTTACACTGCAAAATATTAGGGTAAAGTTAATGATAAAAGTAGGGGGTGGCTATGTGTTGAACACAATCGCCCTACACTGCATGTTATTATGGTAAAGGTAATGATAAAAGTAGGGGTGGCTATGTGTTGAACACTACGGCCGTACACTGCATGATATTATGGTAAAGGTAATGATAAAAGTAGGGGGTGGCTATGTGTTGAACACTACCGCCTTACACTGCATGATATTATGGTAAAGGTAATGATAAAAGTAGGGGTGGCTATGTGTTGAACACTACGGCCTTACACTGCATGATATTATGGTAAAGGTAATGATAAAAGTAGGGGGTGGCTATGTGTTGAACACTACGGCCTTACACTGCATGATATTATGGTAAAGGTAATGATAAAAGTAGGGGGTGGCTATGTGTTGAACACTACGGCCTTACACTGCATGATATTATGGTAATGGTAATGATAAAAGTAGGGGTGGCTATGTGTTGAACACTACCGCCTTACACTGCAAAATATTAGGGTAAAGTTAATGATAAAAGTAGGGGGTGGCTATGTGTTGAACACAATCGCTCTACACTGCATGTTATTATGGTAAAGGTAATGATAAAAGTCGGGGTGGCTATGTGTTGAACACTACCGCCTTATACTGCATGATTTATGGTAAAGGTAATGATAAAAGTAGTGGGTGGCTATTAGTGTAGAGCGAGTATGTTCTGTTAACCCTTTCGCCGAGTATGCTCGGACCGAGCTCCGAGTATTTATAGCTGCTCGGTGATATGCTTGAATCCCTCCCGTGTGCATGATTTGCGACTGTTTGACAGTTTTATTACATAGGAGGAATATCTATTTCTTACACATTCCTCACATGTAATAAAGCTGCCAAACAGTTGCAAATCATGCACACGGGAGGGATTCAAGCATATCACCGAGCAGCTATAAATACTCGGAGCTCGGTCCGAGCATACTCGGACAGAACATACTCGCTCAACACTAGTCGCTATGTGTTGAACACTACCTCCTTAAACTGCATGATATTATGGGAAAGGTAATGATAAAAGCTGGGGGTGGCTATGTGTTGAACACTACCACCCTACACTGCATGATATTATGGTAAAGGTAATGATAAAAGTAGCGGGTGGCTATGTGTTGAACACTACCTCCTTACACTGCATGATATTATGGTAAAGGTAATGATAAAAGTAGGGGGTGGCTATGTGTTGAACACTACCGCCTTACACTGCATGATACTATGGTAAAGATAATGATAAAAGTAGGGGGTGGCTACGTGTTGAACACTACCACCTTACACTGTATGATATTATGGTAAAGGTAATGATAAAAGTAGTGGGTGGCTATGTGTTGAACACTACCGCCTTACACTGCATGATATTATGGTAAAGGTAATGATAAAAGTAGGGGGTGGCTATGTGTTGAACACTACCGCCTTACACTGCATGATATTATGGTAAAAGTAATGATAAAAGTAGGGGTGGCTATGTGTTGAACACTACCGCCTTACACTGCAAAATATTAGGGTAAAGTTAATGATAAAAGTAGGGGGTGGCTATGTGTTGAACACAATCGCCCTACACTGCATGTTATTATGGTAAAGGTAATGATAAAAGTAGGGGTGGCTATGTGTTGAACACTACGGCCTTACACTGCATGATATTATGGTAAAGGTAATGATAAAAGTAGGGGGTGGCTATGTGTTGAACACTACGGCCTTACACTGCATGATATTATGGTAAAAGTAATGATAAAAGTAGGGGTGGCTATGTGTTGAACACTACCGCCTTACACTGCAAAATATTAGGGTAAAGTTAATGATAAAAGTAGGGGGTGGCTATGTGTTGAACACAATCGCCCTACACTGCATGTTATTATGGTAAAGGTAATGATAAAAGTAGGGGTGGCTATGTGTTGAACACTACGGCCTTACACTGCATGATATTATGGTAAAGGTAATGATAAAAGTAGGGGGTGGCTATGTGTTAAACACTACCGCCTTACACTGCATGATATTATGGTAAAGGTAATGATAAAAGTAGGGGTGGCTATGTGTTGAACACTACGGCCTTACACTGCATGATATTATGGTAAAGGTAATGATAAAAGTAGGGGGTGGCTATGTGTTGAACACTACGGCCTTACACTGCATGATATTATGGTAAAGGTAATGATAAAAGTAGGGGGTGGCTATGTGTTGAACACTACGGCCTTACACTGCATGATATTATGGTAATGGTAATGATAAAAGTAGGGGTGGCTATGTGTTGAACACTACCGCCTTACACTGCAAAATATTAGGGTAAAGTTAATGATAAAAGTAGGGGGTGGCTATGTGTTGAACACAATCGCCCTACACTGCATGTTATTATGGTAAAGGTAATGATAAAAGTAGGGGTGGCTATGTGTTGAACACTACCGCCTTATACTGCATGATTTATGGTAAAGGTAATGATAAAAGTAGTGGGTGGCTATTAGTGTAATTAGTGTAGAGCGAGTATGTTCTGTTAACCCTTTCGCCGAGTATGCTCGGGCCGAGCTCCGAGTATTTATAGCTGCTCGGTGATATGGTTCAATCGCTCCCGTGTGCATGATTTGCGACTGTTTGACAGTTTTATTACATAGGAGGAATATCTATTTCTTACACATTCCTCACATGTAATAAAGCTGCCAAACAGTTGCAAATCATGCACACGGGAGGGATTCAAGCATATCACCGAGCAGCTATAAATACTCGGAGCTCGGTCCGAGCATACTCGGACAGAACATACTCGCTCAACACTAGTCGCTATGTGTTGAACACTACCTCCTTAAACTGCATGATATTATGGGAAAGGTAATGATAAAAGCTGGGGGTGGCTATGTGTTGAACACTACCACCCTACACTGCATGATATTATGGTAAAGGTAATGATAAAAGTAGTGGGTGGCTACGTGTTGGAACACTACCACCTTACACTGCATGTTATTATGGTAAAGGTAATGATAAAAGTAGCGGGTGGCTATGTGTTGAACACTACCTCCTTACACTGCATGATATTATGGTAAAGGTAATGATAAAAGTAGGGGGTGGCTATGTGTTGAACACTACCGCCTTACACTGCATGATACTATGGTAAAGATAATGATAAAAGTAGGGGGTGGCTACGTGTTGAACACTACCACCTTACACTGTATGATATTATGGTAAAGGTAATGATAAAAGTAGTGGGTGGCTATGTGTTGAACACTACCGCCTTACACTGCATGATATTATGGTAAAGGTAATGATAAAAGTAGCGGGTGGCTATGTGTTGAACACTACCGCCTTACACTGCATGATACTATGGTAAAGATAATGATAAAAGTAGCGGGTGGCTACGTGTTGAACACTACCGCCTTACACTGCATGATATTATGGTTAAGTTAATGATAAAAGTAGGGGGTGGCTATGTGTTGAACACTACCGCCTTACACTGCATGATATTATGGTAAAGGTAATGATAAAAGTAGTGGGTGGCTATGTGTTGAACACTACGGCCTTACACTGCATGATATTATGGTAAAGGTAATGATAAAAGTAGGGGGTGGCTATGTGTTGAACACTACCGCCTTACACTGCATGATATTATGGTAAAAGTAATGATAAAAGTAGGGGTGGCTATGTGTTGAACACTACCGCCTTACACTGCAAAATATTAGGGTAAAGTTAATGATAAAAGTAGGGTGTGGCTATGTGTTGAACACAATCGCTCTACACTGCATGTTATTATGGTAAAGGTAATGATAAAAGTAGGGGTGGCTATGTGTTGAACACTACCGGCTTATACTGCATGATTTATGGTAAAGGTAATGATAAAAGTAGTGGGTGGCTATTAGTGTAGAGCGAGTATGTTCTGTTAACCCTTTCGCCGAGTATGCTCGGGCCGAGCTCCGAGTATTTATAGCTGCTTGGTGATATGGTTCAATCGCTCCCGTGTGCATGATTTGCGACTGTTTGACAGTTTTATTACATGGGAGGAATATCTATTTCTTACACATTCCTCACATGTAATAAAGCTGCCAAACAGTTGCAAATCATGCACACGGGAGGGATTCAAGAATAAGACCGAGCAGCTATAAATACTCGGAGCTCGGCCCGAGCATACTCGGACAGAACATACTCGCTCAACACTAGTGGCTATGTGTTGAACACTACCTCCTTAAACTGCATGATATTATGGTAAAGGTAATGATAAAAGCTGGGGGTGGCTATGTGTTGAACACTACCACGCTACACTGCATGATATTATGGTAAAGGTAATGATAAAAGTAGTGGGTGGCTATGTGTTGAACACTACCTCCTTACACTGCATGATACTATGGTAAAGATAATGATAAAAGTAGGGGGTGGCTACGTGTTGAACACTACCACCTTACACTGTATGATATTATGGTAAAGGTAATGATAAAAGTAGTGGGTGGCTATGTGTTGAACACTACCGCCTTACACTGCATGATACTATGGTAAAGATAATGATAAAAGTAGGGGGTGACTACGTGTTGAACACTACCGCCTTACATTGCATGATATTATGGTAAAGGTAATGATAAAAGTAGGGGGTGGCTATGTGGTGAACACTACCACCTTACACTGCATGATATTATGGTAAAGGTAATGATAAAAGTAAGGGGTGGCTATGTGTTGAACAATACCTCCTTACATTGCATGATATTATGGTAAAGGTAATGATAAAAGTAGGGGGTGGCTATGTGTTGAACACTACCGCCTTACACTGCATGATATTATGGTAAAGGTAATGATAAAAGTAAGTGGTGGCTATGTGTTGAACAATATCTCCTTACACTGCATGATATTATGGTAAAGGTAATGATAAAAGTAGTGGGTGGCTATGTGTTGAACACTACGGCCTTACACTGCATGATATTATGGTAAAGGTAATGATAAAAGTAGGGGGTGGCTATGTGTTGAACACTACCGCCTTACACTGCATGATATTATGGTAAAGGTAATGATAAAAGTAGGGGTGGCTATGTGTTGAACAGTACGGCCTTACACTGCATGATATTATGGTAAAGGTAATGATAAAAGTAGGGGGTGGCTATGTGTTGAACACTACGGCCTTACACTGCATGATATTATGGTAAAGGTAATGATAAAAGTAGGGGGTGGCTATGTGTTGAACACTACGGCCTTACACTGCATGATATTATGGTAATGGTAATGATAAAAGTAGGGGTGGCTATGTGTTGAACACTACCGCCTTACACTGCAAAATATTAGGGTAAAGTTAATGATAAAAGTAGGGGGTGGCTATGTGTTGAACACAATCGCCCTACACTGCATGTTATTATGGTAAAGGTAATGATAAAAGTAGGGGGTGGCTATGTGTTGAACACTACCGCCTTACACTGCATGATATTATGGTAAAGGTAATGATAAAAGTAGTGGGTGGCTATGTGTTGAACACTACGGCCTTACACTGCATGATATTATGGTAAAGGTAATGATAAAAGTAGGGGGTGGCTATGTGTTGAACACTACCGCCTTACACTGCATGATATTATGGTAAAAGTAATGATAAAAGTAGGGGTGGCTATGTGTTGAACACTACCGCCTTACACTGCAAAATATTAGGGTAAAGTTAATGATAAAAGTAGGGGGTGGCTATGTGTTGAACACAATCGCTCTACACTGCATGTTATTATGGTAAAGGTAATGATAAAAGTACGGGTGGCTATGTGTTGAACACTACCGCCTTATACTGCATGATTTATGGTAAAGGTAATGATAAAAGTAGTGGGTGGCTATTAGTGTAGAGCGAGTATGTTCTGTTAACCCTTTCGCCGAGTATGCTCGGGCCGAGCTCCGAGTATTTATAGCTGCTTGGTGATATGGTTCAATCGCTCCCGTGTGCATGATTTGCGACTGTTTGACAGTTTTATTACATGGGAGGAATATCTATTTCTTACACATTCCTCACATGTAATAAAGCTGCCAAACAGTTGCAAATCATGCACACGGGAGGGATTCAAGAATAAGACCGAGCAGCTATAAATACTCGGAGCTCGGCCCGAGCATACTCGGACAGAACATACTCGCTCAACACTAGTGGCTATGTGTTGAACACTACCTCCTTAAACTGCATGATATTATGGTAAAGGTAATGATAAAAGCTGGGGGTGGCTATGTGTTGAACACTACCACGCTACACTGCATGATATTATGGTAAAGGTAATGATAAAAGTAGTGGGTGGCTATGTGTTGAACACTACCTCCTTACACTGCATGATACTATGGTAAAGATAATGATAAAAGTAGGGGGTGGCTACGTGTTGAACACTACCACCTTACACTGTATGATATTATGGTAAAGGTAATGATAAAAGTAGTGGGTGGCTATGTGTTGAACACTACCGCCTTACACTGCATGATACTATGGTAAAGATAATGATAAAAGTAGGGGGTGACTACGTGTTGAACAATATCTCCTTACACTGCATGATATTATGGTAAAGGTAATGATAAAAGTAGTGGGTGGCTATGTGTTGAACACTACGGCCTTACACTGCATGATATTATGGTAAAGTTAATGATAAAAGTAGGGGGTGGCTATGTGTTGAACACTACCGCCTTACACTGCATGATATTATGGTAAAGGTAATGATAAAAGTAAGTGGTGGCTATGTGTTGAACAATATCTCCTTACACTGCATGATATTATGGTAAAGGTAATGATAAAAGTAGTGGGTGGCTATGTGTTGAACACTACGGCCTTACACTGCATGATATTATGGTAAAGTTAATGATAAAAGTAGGGGGTGGCTATGTGTTGAACACTACCGCCTTACACTGCATGATATTATGGTAAAGGTAATGATAAAAGTAGGGGTGGCTATGTGTTGAACAGTACGGCCTTACACTGCATGATATTATGGTAAAGGTAATGATAAAAGTAGGGGGTGGCTATGTGTTGAACACTACGGCCTTACACTGCATGATATTATGGTAAAGGTAATGATAAAAGTAGGGGGTGGCTATGTGTTGAACACTACGGCCTTACACTGCATGATATTATGGTAATGGTAATGATAAAAGTAGGGGTGGCTATGTGTTGAACACTACCGCCTTACACTGCAAAATATTAGGGTAAAGTTAATGATAAAAGTAGGGGGTGGCTATGTGTTGAACACAATCGCCCTACACTGCATGTTATTATGGTAAAGGTAATGATAAAAGTAGGGGTGGCTATGTGTTGAACACTACCGCCTTATACTGCATGATTTATGGTAAAGGTAATGATAAAAGTAGTGGGTGGCTATTAGTGTAGAGCGAGTATGTTCTGTTAACCCTTTCGCCGAGTATGCTCGGGCCGAGCTCCGAGTATTTATAGCTGCTCGGTGATATGGTTCAATCGCTCCCGTGTGCATGATTTGCGACTGTTTGACAGTTTTATTACATAGGAGGAATATCTATTTCTTACACATTCCTCACATGTAATAAAGCTGCCAAACAGTTGCAAATCATGCACACGGGAGGGATTCAAGCATACCACCGAGCAGCTATAAATACTCGGAGCTCGGTCCGAGCATACTCGGACAGAACATACTCGCTCAACACTAGTCGCTATGTGTTGAACACTACCTCCTTAAACTCCATGATATTATGGGAAAGGTAATGATAAAAGCTGGGGGTGGCTATGTGTTGAACACTACCACCCTACACTGCATGATATTATGGTAAAGGTAATGATAAAAGTAGTGGGTGGCTACGTGTTGGAACACTACCACCTTACACTGCATGTTATTATGGTAAAGGTAATGATAAAAGTAGCGGGTGGCTATGTGTTGAACACTACCTCCTTACACTGCATGATATTATGGTAAAGGTAATGATAAAAGTAGGGGGTGGCTATGTGTTGAACACTACCGCCTTACACTGCATGATACTATGGTAAAGATAATGATAAAAGTAGGGGGTGGCTACGTGTTGAACACTACCACCTTACACTGTATGATATTATGGTAAAGGTAATGATAAAAGTAGTGGGTGGCTATGTGTTGAACACTACCGCCTTACACTGCATGATATTATGGTAAAGGTAATGATAAAAGTAGCGGGTGGCTATGTGTTGAACACTACCGCCTTACACTGCATGATACTATGGTAAAGATAATGATAAAAGTAGCGGGTGGCTACGTGTTGAACACTACCGCCTTACACTGCATGATATTATGGTTAAGTTAATGATAAAAGTAGGGGGTGGCTATGTGTTGAACACTACCGCCTTACACTGCATGATATTATGGTAAAGGTAATGATAAAAGTAGTGGGTGGCTATGTGTTGAACACTACGGCCTTACACTGCATGATATTATGGTAAAGGTAATGATAAAAGTAGGGGGTGGCTATGTGTTGAACACTACCGCCTTACACTGCATGATATTATGGTAAAAGTAATGATAAAAGTAGGGGTGGCTATGTGTTGAACACTACCGCCTTACACTGCAAAATATTAGGGTAAAGTTAATGATAAAAGTAGGGGGTGGCTATGTGTTGAACACAATCGCTCTACACTGCATGTTATTATGGTAAAGGTAATGATAAAAGTAGGGGTGGCTATGTGTTGAACACTACCGCCTTATACTGCATGATTTATGGTAAAGGTAATGATAAAAGTAGTGGGTGGCTATTAGTGTAGAGCGAGTATGTTCTGTTAACCCTTTCGCCGAGTATGCTCGGGCCGAGCTCCGAGTATTTATAGCTGCTTGGTGATATGGTTCAATCGCTCCCGTGTGCATGATTTGCGACTGTTTGACAGTTTTATTACATGGGAGGAATATCTATTTCTTACACATTCCTCACATGTAATAAAGCTGCAAAACAGTTGCAAATCATGCACACGGGAGGGATTCAAGAATAAGACCGAGCAGCTATAAATACTCGGAGCTCGGCCCGAGCATACTCGGACAGAACATACTCGCTCAACACTAGTGGCTATGTGTTGAACACTACCTCCTTAAACTGCATGATATTATGGTAAAGGTAATGATAAAAGCTGGGGGTGGCTATGTGTTGAACACTACCACGCTACACTGCATGATATTATGGTAAAGGTAATGATAAAAGTAGTGGGTGGCTATGTGTTGAACACTACCTCCTTACACTGCATGATACTATGGTAAAAATAATGATAAAAGTAGGGGGTGGCTACGTGTTGAACACTACCACCTTACACTGTATGATATTATGGTAAAGGTAATGATAAAAGTAGTGGGTGGCTATGTGTTGAACACTACCGCCTTACACTGCATGATACTATGGTAAAGATAATGATAAAAGTAGGGGGTGACTACGTGTTGAACACTACCGCCTTACATTGCATGATATTATGGTAAAGGTAATGATAAAAGTAGGGGGTGGCTATGTGGTGAACACTACCACCTTACACTGCATGATATTATGGTAAAGGTAATGATAAAAGTAAGGGGTGGCTATGTGTTGAACAATACCTCCTTACATTGCATGATATTATGGTAAAGGTAATGATAAAAGTAGGGGGTGGCTATGTGTTGAACACTACCGCCTTACACTGCATGATATTATGGTAAAGGTAATGATAAAAGTAAGTGGTGGCTATGTGTTGAACAATATCTCCTTACACTGCATGATATTATGGTAAAGGTAATGATAAAAGTAGTGGGTGGCTATGTGTTGAACACTACGGCCTTACACTGCATGATATTATGGTAAAGGTAATGATAAAAGTAGGGGGTGGCTATGTGTTGAACACTACCGCCTTACACTGCATGATATTATGGTAAAGGTAATGATAAAAGTAGGGGTGGCTATGTGTTGAACAGTACGGCCTTACACTGCATGATATTATGGTAAAGGTAATGATAAAAGTAGGGGGTGGCTATGTGTTGAACACTACGGCCTTACACTGCATGATATTATGGTAAAGGTAATGATAAAAGTAGGGCGTGGCTATGTGTTGAACACTACGGCCTTAAACTGCATGATATTATGGTAATGGTAATGATAAAAGTAGGGGTGGCTATGTGTTGAACACTACCGCCTTACACTGCAAAATATTAGGGTAAAGTTAATGATAAAAGTAGGGGGTGGCTATGTGTTGAACACTACGGCCTTACACTGCATGATATTATGGTAATGGTAATGATAAAAGTAGGGGTGGCTATGTGTTCAACACTACCGCCTTACACTGCAAAATATTAGGGTAAAGTTAATGATAAAAGTAGGGGGTGGCTATGTGTTGAACACAATCGCCCTACACTGCATGTTATTATGGTAAAGGTAATGATAAAAGTAGGGGTGGCTATGTGTTGAACACTACCGCCTTATACTGCATGATTTATGGTAAAGGTAATGATAAAAGTAGTGGGTGGCTATTAGTGTAGAGCGAGTATGTTCTGTTAACCCTTTCGCCGAGTATGCTCGGGCCGAGCTCCGAGTATTTATAGCTGCTCGGTGATATGGTTCAATCGCTCCCGTGTGCATGATTTGCGACTGTTTGACAGTTTTATTACATAGGAGGAATATCTATTTCTTACACATTCCTCACATGTAATAAAGCTGTCAAACAGTTGCAAATCATGCACACGGGAGGGATTCAAGCATATCACCGAGCAGCTATAAATACTCGGAGCTCGGTCCGAGCATACTCGGAAAGAACATACTCGCTCAACACTAGTCGCTATGTGTTGAACACTACCTCCTTAAACTGCATGATATTATGGGAAAGGTAATGATAAAAGCTGGGGGTGGCTATGTGTTGAACACTACCACCCTACACTGCATGATATTATGGTAAAGGTAATGATAAAAGTAGTGGGTGGCTACGTGTTGAACACTACCTCCTTACACTGCATGATATTATGGTAAAGGTAATGATAAAAGTAGGGGGTGGCTATGTGTTGGAACACTACCGCCTTACACTGCATGTTATTATGGTAAAGGTAATGATAAAAGTAGCGGGTGGCTATGTGTTGAACACTACCTCCTTACACTGCATGATATTATGGTAAAGGTAATGATAAAAGTAGGGGGTGGCTATGTGTTGAACACTACCTCCTTACACTGCATGATACTATGGTTAAGTTAATGATAAAAGTAGGGGGTGGCTATGTGTTGAACACTACCGCCTTACACTGCATGATATTATGGTAAAGGTAATGATAAAAGTAGTGGGTGGCTATGTGTTGAACACTACCGCCTTACACTGCATGATATTATGGTAAAGGTAATGATAAAAGTAGCGGGTGGCTATGTGTTGAACACTACCGCCTTACACTGCATGATACTATGGTAAAGATAATGATAAAAGTAGCGGGTGGCTACGTGTTGAACACTACCGCCTTACACTGCATGATATTATGGTTAAGTTAATGATAAAAGTAGGGGGTGGCTATGTGTTGAACACTACCGCCTTACACTGCATGATATTATGGTAAAGGTAATGATAAAAGTAGTGGGTGGCTATGTGTTGAACACTACGGCCTTACACTGCATGATATTATGGTAAAGGTAATGATAAAAGTAGGGGGTGGCTATGTGTTGAACACTACCGCCTTACACTGCATGATATTATGGTAAAGGTAATGATAAAAGTAGGGGTGGCTATGTGTTGAACACTACCGCCTTACACTGCAAAATATTAGGGTAAAGTTAATGATAAAAGTAGGGGGTGGCTATGTGTTGAACACAATCGCTCTACACTGCATGTTATTATGGTAAAGGTAATGATAAAAGTAGGGGTGGCTATGTGTTGAACACTACTGCATGATTTATGGTAAAGGTAATGATAAAAGTAGTGGGTGGCTATTAGTGTAGAGCGAGTATGTTCTGTTAACCCTTTCGCCGAGTATGCTCGGGCCGAGCTCCGAGTATTTATAGCTGCTTGGTGATATGGTTCAATCGCTCCCGTGTGCATGATTTGCGACTGTTTGACAGTTTTATTACATGGGAGGAATATCTATTTCTTACACATTCCTCACATGTAATAAAGCTGCCAAACAGTTGCAAATCATGCACACGGGAGGGATTCAAGCATAAGACCGAGCAGCTATAAATACTCGGAGCTCGGCCCGAGCATACTCGGACAGAACATACTCGCTCAACACTAGTGGCTATGTGTTGAACACTACCTCCTTAAACTGCATGATATTATGGTAAAGGTAATGATAAAAGCTGGGGGTGACTATGTGTTGAACACTACCACGCTACACTGCATGATATTATGGTAAAGGTAATGATAAAAGTAGTGGGTGGCTATGTGTTGAACACTACCTCCTTACACTGCATGATACTATGGTAAAGATAATGATAAAAGTAGGGGGTGGCTAGGTGTTGAACACTACCACCTTACACTGCATGATATTATGGTAAAGATAATGATAAAAGTAGGGGGTGGCTATGTGTTGAACAATATCTCCTTACACTGCATGATATTATGGTAAAGGTAATGATAAAAGTAGGGGGTGGCTATGTGTTGAACACTACCACCCTACAGTGCTTGACATTATGGTAAAGGTAATGATAAAAGTAGGGGGTGGCTACGTGTTGAACACTACCGCCTTACACTGCATGATATTATGTTAAAGGTAATGATAAAAGTAAGTGGTGGCTATGTGTTGAACACTACCGCCTTACACTGCAAAATATTAGGGTAAAGTTAATGATAAAAGTAGGAGGTGGCTATGTGTTGAACACAATCGCCCTACACTGCATGTTATTATGGTAAAGGTAATGATAAAAGTAGGGGGTGGCTATGTGTTGAACACTACCACCCTACAGTGCTTGATATTATGGTAAAGGTAATGATAAAAGTAGGGGGTGGCTACGTGTTGAACACTACCGCCTTACACTGCATGATATTATGGTGAAGGTAATGATAAAAGTAGGGGGTGGCTATTTGTTGAACACTACCGCCTCAGACTGCATGATATTATGGTAAAGGTAATGATAAAAGTAGTGGGTGGCTATGTGTTGAACACTACCGCCTTACACTGCATGATATTATGGTAAAGGTAATGATAAAAGTAAGTGGTGGCTATGTGTTGAACAATATCTCCTTACACTGCATGATATTATGGTAAAGGTAATGATAAAAGTAGTGGGTGGCTATGTGTTGAACAATATCTCCTTACACTGCATGATATTATGGTAAAGGTAATGATAAAAGTAAGTGGTGGCTATGTGTTGAACAATATCTCCTTACACTGCATGATATTATGGTAAAGGTAATGATAAAAGTAAGTGGTGGCTATGTGTTGAACAATATCTCCTTACACTGCATGATATTATGGTAAAGGTAATGATAAAAGTAGCGGGTGGCTATGTGTTGAACACTACCGCCTTACACTGCAAAATATTAGGGTAAAGTTAATGATAAAAGTAGGGGGTGGCTATGTGTTGAACACAATCGCCCTACACTGCATGATATTATGGTAAAGGTAATGATAAAAGTAGGGGTGGCTATGTGTTGAACACTACCGCCTTACACTGCAAAATATTAGGGTAAAGTTAATGATAAAAGTAGGGGGTGGCTATGTGTTGAACACAATCGCCCTACACTGCATGTTATTATGGTAAAGGTAATGATAAAAGTAGGGGTGGCTATGTGTTGAACACTACGGCCTTATACTGCATGATATTATGGTAAAGGTAATGATAAAAGTAGGGGGTGGCTATGTGTTGAACACTACGGCCTTACACTGCATGATATTATGGTAAAGGTAATGATAAAAGTAGGGGGTGGCTATGTGTTGAACACTACCGCCTTACACTGCATGATATTATGGTAAAGGTAATGATAAAAGTAGCGGGTGGCTATGTGTTGAACACTACGGCCTTACACTGCATGATATTATGGTAAAGGTAATGATAAAAGTAGGGGGTGGCTATGTGTTGAACACTACCGCCTTACACTGCATGATATTATGGTAAAGGTAATGATAAAAGTAGGGGTGGCTATGTGTTGAACACTACCTCCTTACACTGCATGATATTATGGTAAAGGCAATGATAAAAGAGGCAATGATAAAAGTAGGGGGTGGCTACGTGTTGAACACTACCTCCTTACACTGCATGATATTATGGTAAAGGTAATGATAAAAGTAGTGGGTGGCTATGTGTTGAACACTACGGCCTTACACTGCATGATATTATGGTAAAGGTAATGATAAAAGTAGTGGGTGGCTATGTGTTGAACACTACCTCCTTACACTGCATGATATTATGGTAAAGGTAATGATAAAAGTAGTGGGTGGCTATGTGTTGAACACTACCGCCTTACACTGCAAAATATTAGGGTAAAGTTAATGATAAAAGTAGGGGGTGGCTATGTGTTGAACACAATCGCCCTACACTGCATGTTATTATGGTAAAGGTAATGATAAAAGTAGGGGTGGCTATGTGTTGAACACTACGGCCTTACACTGCATGATATTATGGTAAAGGTAATGATAAAAGTAGGGGGTGGCTATGTGTTGAACACTACGGCCTTACACTGCATGATATTATGGTAAAGGTAATGATAAAAGTAGGGGGTGGCTATGTGTTGAACACTACCGCCTTACACTGCATGATATTATGGTAAAGGTAATGATAAAAGTAGTGGGTGGCTATGTGTTGAACACTACCGCCTTACACTGCATGATATTATAGTAAAGGTAATGATAAAAGTAGGGGGTGGCTATGTGTTGAACACTACCACCCTACAGTGCTTGATATTATGGTAAAGGTAATGATAAAAGTAGGGGGTGGCTACGTGTTGAACACTACCGCCTTACACTGCATGATATTATGGTAAAGGTAATGATAAAAGTAAGTGGTGGCTATGTGTTGAACACTACCGCCTTACACTGCAAAATATTAGGGTAAAGTTAATGATAAAAGTAGGAGGTGGCTATGTGTTGAACACAATCGCCCTACACTGCATGTTATTATGGTAAAGGTAATGATAAAAGTAGGGGGTGGCTATGTGTTGAACACTACCACCCTACAGTGCTTGATATTATGGTAAAGGTAATGATAAAAGTAGGGGGTGGCTACGTGTTGAACACTACCGCCTTACACTGCATGATATTATGGTGAAGGTAATGATAAAAGTAGGGGGTGGCTATTTGTTGAACACTACCGCCTCAGACTGCATGATATTATGGTAAAGGTAATGATAAAAGTAGTGGGTGGCTATGTGTTGAACACTACCGCCTTACACTGCATGATATTATGGTAAAGGTAATGATAAAAGTAAGTGGTGGCTATGTGTTGAACAATATCTCCTTACACTGCATGATATTATGGTAAAGGTAATGATAAAAGTAGGGGGTGGCTATGTGTTGAACAATATCTCCTTACACTGCATGATATTATGGTAAAGGTAATGATAAAAGTAAGTGGTGGCTATGTGTTGAACAATATCTCCTTACACTGCATGATATTATGGTAAAGGTAATGATAAAAGTAAGTGGTGGCTATGTGTTGAACAATATCTCCTTACACTGCATGATATTATGGTAAAGGTAATGATAAAAGTAGCGGGTGGCTATGTGTTGAACACTACGGCCTTACACTGCATGATATTATGGTAAAGGTAATGATAAAAGTAGGGGGTGGCTATGTGTTGAACACTACCGCCTTACACTGCATGATATTATGGTAAAGGTAATGATAAAAGTAAGTGGTGGCTATGTGTTGAACAATATCTCCTTACACTGCATGATATTATGGTAAAGGTAATGATAAAAGTAAGTGGTGGCTATGTGTTGAACAATATCTCCTTACACTGCATGATATTATGGTAAAGGTAATGATAAAAGTAGCGGGTGGCTATGTGTTGAACACTACGGCCTTACACTGCATGATATTATGGTAAAGGTAATGATAAAAGTAGGGGGTGGCTATGTGTTGAACACTACCGCCTTACACTGCATGATATTATGGTAAAGGTAATGATAAAAGTAGGGGTGGCTATGTGTTGAACACTACCGCCTTACACTGCAAAATATTAGGGTAAAGTTAATGATAAAAGTAGGGGGTGGCTATGTGTTGAACACAATCGCCCTACACTGCATGTTATTATGGTAAAGGTAATGATAAAAGTAGGGGTGGCTATGTGTTGAACACTACGGCCTTACACTGCATGATATTATGGTAAAGGTAATGATAAAAGTAGGGGGTGGCTATGTGTTGAACACTACGGCCTTACACTGCATGATATTATGGTAAAGGTAATGATAAAAGTAGGGGGTGGCTATGTGTTGAACACTACCGCCTTACACTGCATGATATTATGGTAAAGGTAATGATAAAAGTAGTGGGTGGCTATGTGTTGAACACTACCGCCTTACACTGCATGATATTATAGTAAAGGTAATGATAAAAGTAGGGGGTGGCTATGTGTTGAACACTACCACCCTACAGTGCTTGATATTATGGTAAAGGTAATGATAAAAGTAGGGGGTGGCTACGTGTTGAACACTACCGCCTTACACTGCATGATATTATGGTAAAGGTAATGATAAAAGTAAGTGGTGGCTATGTGTTGAACACTACCGCCTTACACTGCATGATATTATGGTGAAGGTAATGATAAAAGTAGGGGGTGGCTATTTGTTGAACACTACCGCCTCAGACTGCATGATATTATGGTAAAGGTAATGATAAAAGTAGTGGGTGGCTATGTGTTGAACACTACCGCCTTACACTGCATGATATTATGGTAAAGGTAATGATAAAAGTAAGTGGTGGCTATGTGTTGAACAATATCTCCTTACACTGCATGATATTATGGTAAAGGTAATGATAAAAGTAGTGGGTGGCTATGTGTTGAACAATATCTCCTTACACTGCATGATATTATGGTAAAGGTAATGATAAAAGTAAGTGGTGGCTATGTGTTGAACAATATCTCCTTACACTGCATGATATTATGGTAAAGGTAATGATAAAAGTAAGTGGTGGCTATGTGTTGAACAATATCTCCTTACACTGCATGATATTATGGTAAAGGTAATGATAAAAGTAGCGGGTGGCTATGTGTTGAACACTACGGCCTTACACTGCATGATATTATGGTAAAGGTAAGGATAAAAGTGGGGGGTGGCTATGTGTTGAACACTACCGCCTTACACTGCATGATATTATGGTAAAGGTAATGATAAAAGAAGGGGGTGGCTATGTGTTGAACACTACCGCCTTACACTGCAAAATATTAGGGTAAAGTTAATGATAAAAGTAGGGGGTGGCTATGTGTTGAACACTACCGCCTTACACTGCAAAATATTAGGGTAAAGTTAATGATAAAAGTAGGGGTGGCTATGTGTTGAACACTACCGCCTTACACTGCAAAATATTAGGGTAAAGTTAATGATAAAAGTAGGGGGTGGCTATGTGTTGAACACAATCGCCCTACACTGCATGTTATTATGGTAAAGGTAATGATAAAAGTAGGGGTGGCTATGTGTTGAACACTACGGCCTTACACTGCATGATATTATGGTAAAGATAATGATAAAAGTAGGGGGTGACTACGTGTTGAACACTACCGCCTTACATTGCATGATATTATGGTAAAGGTAATGATAAAAGTAGGGGGTGGCTATGTGGTGAACACTACCACCTTACACTGCATGATATTATGGTAAAGGTAATGATAAAAGTAACGGGTGGCTATGTGTTGAACAATACCTCCTTACATTGCATGATATTATGGTAAAGGTAATGATAAAAGTAGGGCGTGGCTATGTGTTGAACACTACCGCCTTACACTGCATGATATTATGGTAAAGGTAATGATAAAAGTAAGTGGTGGCTATGTGTTGAACAATATCTCCTTACACTGCATGATATTATGGTAAAGGTAATGATAAAAGTAGTGGGTGGCTATGTGTTGAACACTACGGCCTTACACTGCATGATATTATGGTAAAGGTAATGATAAAAGTAGGGGGTGGCTATGTGTTGAACACTACCGCCTTACACTGCATGATATTATGGTAAAGGTAATGATAAAAGTAGGGGTGGCTATGTGTTGAACACTACGGCCTTACACTGCATGATATTATGGTAAAGGTAATGATAAAAGTAGAGGGTGGCTATGTGTTGAACACTACGGCCTTACACTGCATGATATTATGGTAAAGGTAATGATAAAAGTAGGGGGTGGCTATGTGTTGAACACTACGGCCTTACACTGCATGATATTATGGTAATGGTAATGATAAAAGTAGGGGTGGCTATGTGTTGAACACTACCGCCTTACACTGCAAAATATTAGGGTAAAGTTAATGATAAAAGTAGGGGGTGGCTATGTGTTGAACACAATCGCCCTACACTGCATGTTATTATGGTAAAGGTAATGATAAAAGTAGGGGTGGCTATGTGTTGAACACTACCGCCTTATACTGCATGATTTATGGTAAATGTAATGATAAAAGTAGTGGGTGGCTATTAGTGTAGAGCGAGTATGTTCTGTTAACCCTTTCGCCGAGTATGCTCGGGCCGAGCTCCGAGTATTTATAGCTGCTCGGTGATATGGTTCAATCGCTCCCGTGTGCATGATTTGCGACTGTTTGACAGTTTTATTACATAGGAGGAATATCTATTTCTTACACATTCCTCACATGTAATAAAGCTGCCAAACAGTTGCAAATCATGCACACGGGAGGGATTCAAGCATATCACCGAGCAGCTATAAATACTCGGAGCTCGGTCCGAGCATACTCGGACAGAACATACTCGCTCAACACTAGTCGCTATGTGTTGAACACTACCTCCTTAAACTGCATGATATTATGGGAAAGGTAATGATAAAAGCTGGGGGTGGCTATGTGTTGAACACTACCACCCTACACTGCATAATATTATGGTAAAGGTAATGATAAAAGTAGCGGGTGGCTATGTGTTGAAACACTACCGCCTTACACTGCATGATATTATGGTAAAGGTAATGATAAAAGTAGGGGGTGGCTATGTGTTGAACACTACCTCCTTACACTGCATGATATTATGGTAAAGGTAATGATAAAAGTAGGGGGTGGCTATGTGTTGGAACACTACCACCTTACACTGCAAGTTATTATGGTAAAGGTAATGATAAAAGTAGCGGGTGGCTATGTGTTGAACACTACCTCCTTACACTGCATGATATTATGGTAAAGGTAATGATAAAAGTAGGGGGTGGCTATGTGTTGAACACTACCGCCTTACACTGCATGATACTATGGTAAAGATAATGATAAAAGTAGGGGGTGGCTACGTGTTGAACACTACCACCTTACACTGTATGATATTATGGTAAAGGTAATGATAAAAGTAGCGGGTGGCTATGTGTTGAACACTACCTCCTTACACTGCATGATATTATGGTAAAGGTAATGATAAATGTAGGGGGTGGCTATGTGTTGAACACTACCGCCTTACACTGCATGATACTATGGTAAAGATAATGATAAAAGTAGGGGGTGGCTACGTGTTGAACACTACCACCTTACACTGCATGATATTATGGGAAAGGTAATGATAAAAGCTGGGGGTGGCTATGTGTTGAACACTACCACCCTACACTGCATGATATTATGGTAAAGGTAATGATAAAAGTAGTGGGTGGCTATGTGTTGAACACTACCGCCTTACACTGCATGATATTATGGTAAAGGTAATGATAAAAGTAGGGGTGGCTATGTGTTGAACACTACCGCCTTACACTGCATGATATTATGGTAAAGGTAATGATAAAAGTAGGGGTGGCTATGTGGTGAACTCTACGGCCTTACACTGTATGATTTTATGGTAAAGGTAATGATAAAAGTAGGGGGTGGCTATGTGTTGAACACTACGGCCTTACACTGCATGATATTATGGTAATGGTAATGATAAAAGTAGGGGTGGCTATGTGTTGAACACTACCGCCTTACACTGCAAAATATTAGGGTAAAGTTAATGATAAAAGTAGGGGGTGGCTATGTGTTGAACACAATCGCCCTACACTGCATGTTATTATGGTAAAGGTAATGATAAAAGTAGGGGTGGCTATGTGTTGAACACTACCGCCTTATACTGCATGATTTATGGTAAAGGTAATGATAAAAGTAGTGGGTGGCTATTAGTGTAGAGCGAGTATGTTCTGTTAACCCTTTCGCCGAGTATGCTCGGGCCGAGCTCCGAGTATTTATAGCTGCTCGGTGATATGGTTCAATCGCTCCCGTGTGCATGATTTGCGACTGTTTGACAGTTTTATTACATAGGAGGAATATCTATTTCTTACACATTCCTCACATGTAATAAAGCTGCCAAACAGTTGCAGATCATGCACACGGGAGGGATTCAAGCATATCACCGAGCAGCTATAAATACTCGGAGCTCGGTCCGAGCATACTCGGACAGAACATACTCGCTCAACACTAGTCGCTATGTGTTGAACACTACCTCCTTAAACTGCATGATATTATGGGAAAGGTAATGATAAAAGCTGGGGGTGGCTATGTGTTGAACACTACCACCCTACACTGCATGATATTATGGTAAAGGTAATGATAAAAGTAGTGGGTGGCTACGTGTTGAACACTACCTCCTTACACTGCATGATATTATGGTAAAGGTAATGATAAAAGTAGGGGGTGGCTATGTGTTGGAACACTACCACCTTACACTGCAAGTTATTATGGTAAAGGTAATGATAAAAGTAGCGGGTGGCTATGTGTTGAACACTACCTCCTTACACTGCATGATATTATGGTAAAGGTAATGATAAAAGTAGGGGGTGGCTATGTGTTGAACACTACCGCCTTACACTGCATGATACTATGGTAAAGATAATGATAAAAGTAGGGGGTGGCTACGTGTTGAACACTACCACCTTACACTGTAGGATATTATGGTAAAGGTAATGATAAAAGTAGCGGGTGGCTATGTGTTGAACACTACCTCCTTACACTGCATGATATTATGGTAAAGGTAATGATAAAAGTAGGGGGTGGCTATGTGTTGAACACTACCGCCTTACACTGCATGATACTATGGTAAAGATAATGATAAAAGTAGGGGGTGGCTACGTGTTGAACACTACCGCCTTACACTGCATGATACTATGGTAAAGATAATGATAAAAGTAGCGGGTGGCTACGTGTTGAACACTACCGCCTTACACTGCATGATATTATGGTAAAGGTAATGATAAAAGTAGGGGGTGGCTATGTGTTGAACACTACCGCCTTACACTGCATGATACTATGGTAAAGATAATGATAAAAGTAGGGGGTGGCTACGTGTTGAACACTACCACCTTACACTGCATGATATTATGGGAAAGGTAATGATAAAAGCTGGGGGTGGCTATGTGTTGAACACTACCACCCTACACTGCATGATATTATGGTAAAGGTAATGATAAAAGTAGTGGGTGGCTACGTGTTGAACACTACCTCCTTACACTGCATGATATTATGGTAAAGGTAATGATAAAAGTAGGGGGTGGCTATGTGTTGGAACACTACCACCTTACACTGCATGTTATTATGGTAAAGGTAATGATAAAAGTAGCGGGTGGCTATGTGTTGAACACTACCTCCTTACACTGCATGATATTATGGTAAAGGTAATGATAAAAGTAGGGGGTGGCTATGTGTTGAACACTACCGCCTTACACTGCATGATATTATGGTAAAGGTAATGATAAAAGTAGCGGGTGGCTATGTGTTGAACACTACCGCCTTACACTGCATGATACTATGGTAAAGATAATGATAAAAGTAGGGGGTGGCTACGTGTTGAACACTACCGCCTTACACTGCAAAATATTAGGGTAAAGTTAATGATAAAAGTAGGGGGTGGCTATGTGTTGAACACAATCGCCCTACACTGCATGTTATTATGGTAAAGGTAATGATAAACGTAGGGGTGGCTATGTGTTGAACACTACGGCCTTACACTGCATGATATTATGGTAAAGGTAATGATAAAAGTAGGGGGTGGCTATGTGTTGAACACTACCGCCTTACACTGCATGATATTATGGTAAAAGTAATGATAAAAGTAGGGGTGGCTATGTGTTGAACACTACCGCCTTACACTGCAAAATATTAGGGTAAAGTTAATGATAAAAGTAGGGGGTGGCTATGTGTTGAACACAATCGCCCTACACTGCATGTTATTATGGTAAAGGTAATGATAAAAGTAGGGGTGGCTATGTGTTGAACACTACGGCCTTACACTGCATGATATTATGGTAAAGGTAATGATAAAAGTAGGGGGTGGCTATGTGTTGAACACTACCGCCTTACACTGCATGATATTATGGTAAAGGTAATGATAAAAGTAGGGGGTGGCTATGTGTTGAACACTACGGCCTTACACTGCATGATATTATTGTAAAGGTAATGATAAAAGTAGGGGGTGGCTATGTGTTGAACACTACCGCCTTACACTGCATGATATTATGGTAAAGGTAATGATAAAAGTAGGGGTGGCTATGTGGTGAACACTACGGCCTTACACTGCATGATATTATGGTAAAGGTAATGATAAAAGTAGGGGGTGGCTATGTGTTGAACACTACGGCCTTACACTGCATGATATTATGGTAATGGTAATGATAAAAGTAGGGGTGGCTATGTGTTGAACACTACCGCCTTACACTGCAAAATATTAGGGTAAAGTTAATGATAAAAGTAGGGGGTGGCTATGTGTTGAACACAATCGCCCTACACTGCATGTTATTATGGTAAAGGTAATGATAAAAGTAGGGGTGGCTATGTGTTGAACACTACCGCCTTATACTGCATGATTTATGGTAAAGGTAATGATAAAAGTAGTGGGTGGCTATTAGTGTAGAGCGAGTATGTTCTGTTAACCCTTTCGCCGAGTATGCTCGGGCCGAGCTCCGAGTATTTATAGCTGCTCGGTGATATGGTTCAATCGCTCCCGTGTGCATGATTTGCGACTGTTTGACAGTTTTATTACATAGGAGGAATATCTATTTCTTACACATTCCTCACATGTAATAAAGCTGCCAAACAGTTGCAAATCATGCACACGGGAGGGATTCAAGCATATCACCGAGCAGCTATAAATACTCGGAGCTCGGTCCGAGCATCCTCGGACAGAACATACTCGCTCAACACTAGTCGCTATGTGTTGAACACTACCTCCTTAAACTGCATGATATTATGGGAAAGGTAATGATAAAAGCTGGGGGTGGCTATGTGTTGAACACTACCACCCTACACTGCATGATATTATGGTAAAGGTAATGATAAAAGTAGTGGGTGGCTACGTGTTGAACACTACCTCCTTACACTGCATGATATTATGGTAAAGGTAATGATAAAAGTAGGGGGTGGCTATGTGTTGGAACACTACCACCTTACACTGCATGTTATTATGGTAAAGGTAATGATAAAAGTAGCGGGTGGCTATGTGTTGAACACTACCTCCTTACACTGCATGATATTATGGTAAAGGTAATTATAAAAGTAGGGGGTGGCTATGTGTTGAACACTACCGCCTTACACTGCATGATACTATGGTAAAGATAATGATAAAAGTAGGGGGTGGCTACGTGTTGAACACTACCACCTTACACTGTATGATATTATGGTAAAGGTAATGATAAAAGTAGTGGGTGGCTATGTGTTGAACACTACCGCCTTACACTGCATGATATTATGGTAAAGGTAATGATAAAAGTAGCGGGTGGCTATGTGTTGAACACTACCGCCTTACACTGCATGATACTATGGTAAAGATAATGATAAAAGTAGCGGGTGGCTACGTGTTGAACACTACCGCCTTACACTGCATGATATTATGGTTAAGTTAATGATAAAAGTAGGGGGTGGCTATGTGTTGAACACTACCGCCTTACACTGCATGATATTATGGTAAAGGTAATGATAAAAGTAGTGGGTGGCTATGTGTTGAACACTACGGCCTTACACTGCATGATATTATGGTAAAGGTAATGATAAAAGTAGGGGGTGGCTATGTGTTGAACACTACCGCCTTACACTGCTTGATATTATGGTAAAAGTAATGATAAAAGTAGGGGTGGCTATGTGTTGAACACTACCGCCTTACACTGCAAAATATTAGGGTAAAGTTAATGATAAAAGTAGGGGGTGGCTATGTGTTGAACACAATCGCTCTACACTGCATGTTATTATGGTAAAGGTAATGATAAAAGTCGGGGTGGCTATGTGTTGAACACTACCGCCTTATACTGCATGATTTATGGTAAAGGTAATGATAAAAGTAGTGGGTGGCTATTAGTGTAGAGCGAGTATGTTCTGTTAACCCTTTCGCCGAGTATGCTCGGACCGAGCTCCGAGTATTTATAGCTGCTCGGTGATATGCTTGAATCCCTCCCGTGTGCATGATTTGCGACTGTTTGACAGTTTTATTACATAGGAGGAATATCTATTTCTTACACATTCCTCACATGTAATAAAGCTGCCAAACAGTTGCAAATCATGCACACGGGAGGGATTCAAGCATATCACCGAGCAGCTATAAATACTCGGAGCTCGGTCCGAGCATACTCGGACAGAACATACTCGCTCAACACTAGTCGCTATGTGTTGAACACTACCTCCTTAAACTGCATGATATTATGGGAAAGGTAATGATAAAAGCTGGGGGTGGCTATGTGTTGAACACTACCACCCTACACTGCATGATATTATGGTAAAGGTAATGATAAAAGTAGCGGGTGGCTATGTGTTGAACACTACCTCCTTACACTGCATGATATTATGGTAAAGGTAATGATAAAAGTAGGGGGTGGCTATGTGTTGAACACTACCGCCTTACACTGCATGATACTATGGTAAAGATAATGATAAAAGTAGGGGGTGGCTACGTGTTGAACACTACCACCTTACACTGTATGATATTATGGTAAAGGTAATGATAAAAGTAGTGGGTGGCTATGTGTTGAACACTACCGCCTTACACTGCATGATATTATGGTAAAGGTAATGATAAAAGTAGCGGGTGGCTATGTGTTGAACACTACCGCCTTACACTGCATGATACTATGGTAAAGATAATGATAAAAGTAGGGGGTGGCTACGTGTTGAACACTACCGCCTTACACTGCAAAATATTAGGGTAAAGTTAATGATAAAAGTAGGGGGTGGCTATGTGTTGAACACAATCGCCCTACACTGCATGTTATTATGGTAAAGGTAATGATAAAAGTAGGGGTGGCTATGTGTTGAACACTACGGCCTTACACTGCATGATATTATGGTAAAGGTAATGATAAAAGTAGGGGGTGGCTATGTGGTGAACACTACGGCCTTACACTGCATGATATTATGGTAAAAGTAATGATAAAAGTAGGGGTGGCTATGTGTTGAACACTACCGCCTTACACTGCAAAATATTAGGGTAAAGTTAATGATAAAAGTAGGGGGTGGCTATGTGTTGAACACAATCGCCCTACACTGCATGTTATTATGGTAAAGGTAATGATAAAAGTAGGGGTGGCTATGTGTTGAACACTACGGCCGTACACTGCATGATATTATGGTAAAGGTAATGATAAAAGTAGGGGGTGGCTATGTGTTGAACACTACCGCCTTACACTGCATGATATTATGGTAAAGGTAATGATAAAAGTAGGGGTGGCTATGTGTTGAACACTACGGCCTTACACTGCATGATATTATGGTAAAGGTAATGATAAAAGTAGGGGGTGGCTATGTGTTGAACACTACGGCCTTACACTGCATGATATTATGGTAAAGGTAATGATAAAAGTAGGGGGTGGCTATGTGTTGAACACTACGGCCTTACACTGCATGATATTATGGTAATGGTAATGATAAAAGTAGGGGTGGCTATGTGTTGAACACTACCGCCTTACACTGCAAAATATTAGGGTAAAGTTAATGATAAAAGTAGGGGGTGGCTATGTGTTGAACACAATCGCTCTACACTGCATGTTATTATGGTAAAGGTAATGATAAAAGTCGGGGTGGCTATGTGTTGAACACTACCGCCTTATACTGCATGATTTATGGTAAAGGTAATGATAAAAGTAGTGGGTGGCTATTAGTGTAGAGCGAGTATGTTCTGTTAACCCTTTCGCCGAGTATGCTCGGACCGAGCTCCGAGTATTTATAGCTGCTCGGTGATATGCTTGAATCCCTCCCGTGTGCATGATTTGCGACTGTTTGACAGTTTTATTACATAGGAGGAATATCTATTTCTTACACATTCCTCACATGTAATAAAGCTGCCAAACAGTTGCAAATCATGCACACGGGAGGGATTCAAGCATATCACCGAGCAGCTATAAATACTCGGAGCTCGGTCCGAGCATACTCGGACAGAACATACTCGCTCAACACTAGTCGCTATGTGTTGAACACTACCTCCTTAAACTGCATGATATTATGGGAAAGGTAATGATAAAAGCTGGGGGTGGCTATGTGTTGAACACTACCACCCTACACTGCATGATATTATGGTAAAGGTAATGATAAAAGTAGCGGGTGGCTATGTGTTGAACACTACCTCCTTACACTGCATGATATTATGGTAAAGGTAATGATAAAAGTAGGGGGTGGCTATGTGTTGAACACTACCGCCTTACACTGCATGATACTATGGTAAAGATAATGATAAAAGTAGGGGGTGGCTACGTGTTGAACACTACCACCTTACACTGTATGATATTATGGTAAAGGTAATGATAAAAGTAGTGGGTGGCTATGTGTTGAACACTACCGCCTTACACTGCATGATATTATGGTAAAGGTAATGATAAAAGTAGCGGGTGGCTATGTGTTGAACACTACCGCCTTACACTGCATGATACTATGGTAAAGATAATGATAAAAGTAGGGGGTGGCTACGTGTTGAACACTACCGCCTTACACTGCAAAATATTAGGGTAAAGTTAATGATAAAAGTAGGGGGTGGCTATGTGTTGAACACAATCGCCCTACACTGCATGTTATTATGGTAAAGGTAATGATAAAAGTAGGGGTGGCTATGTGTTGAACACTACCACCCTACACTGCATGATATTATGGTAAAGGTAATGATAAAAGTAGCGGGTGGCTATGTGTTGAACACTACCTCCTTACACTGCATGATATTATGGTAAAGGTAATGATAAAAGTAGGGGGTGGCTATGTGTTGAACACTACCGCCTTACACTGCATGATACTATGGTAAAGATAATGATAAAAGTAGGGGGTGGCTACGTGTTGAACACTACCACCTTACACTGTATGATATTATGGTAAAGGTAATGATAAAAGTAGTGGGTGGCTATGTGTTGAACACTACCGCCTTACACTGCATGATATTATGGTAAAGGTAATGATAAAAGTAGCGGGTGGCTATGTGTTGAACACTACCGCCTTACACTGCATGATACTATGGTAAAGATAATGATAAAAGTAGGGGGTGGCTACGTGTTGAACACTACCGCCTTACACTGCAAAATATTAGGGTAAAGTTAATGATAAAAGTAGGGGGTGGCTATGTGTTGAACACAATCGCCCTACACTGCATGTTATTATGGTAAAGGTAATGATAAAAGTAGGGGTGGCTATGTGTTGAACACTACGGCCTTACACTGCATGATATTATGGTAAAGGTAATGATAAAAGTAGGGGGTGGCTATGTGGTGAACACTACGGCCTTACACTGCATGATATTATGGTAAAAGTAATGATAAAAGTAGGGGTGGCTATGTGTTGAACACTACCGCCTTACACTGCAAAATATTAGGGTAAAGTTAATGATAAAAGTAGGGGGTGGCTATGTGTTGAACACAATCGCCCTACACTGCATGTTATTATGGTAAAGGTAATGATAAAAGTAGGGGTGGCTATGTGTTGAACACTACGGCCGTACACTGCATGATATTATGGTAAAGGTAATGATAAAAGTAGGGGGTGGCTATGTGTTGAACACTACCGCCTTACACTGCATGATATTATGGTAAAGGTAATGATAAAAGTAGGGGTGGCTATGTGTTGAACACTACGGCCTTACACTGCATGATATTATGGTAAAGGTAATGATAAAAGTAGGGGGTGGCTATGTGTTGAACACTACGGCCTTACACTGCATGATATTATGGTAAAGGTAATGATAAAAGTAGGGGGTGGCTATGTGTTGAACACTACGGCCTTACACTGCATGATATTATGGTAATGGTAATGATAAAAGTAGGGGTGGCTATGTGTTGAACACTACCGCCTTACACTGCAAAATATTAGGGTAAAGTTAATGATAAAAGTAGGGGGTGGCTATGTGTTGAACACAATCGCTCTACACTGCATGTTATTATGGTAAAGGTAATGATAAAAGTCGGGGTGGCTATGTGTTGAACACTACCGCCTTATACTGCATGATTTATGGTAAAGGTAATGATAAAAGTAGTGGGTGGCTATTAGTGTAGAGCGAGTATGTTCTGTTAACCCTTTCGCCGAGTATGCTCGGACCGAGCTCCGAGTATTTATAGCTGCTCGGTGATATGCTTGAATCCCTCCCGTGTGCATGATTTGCGACTGTTTGACAGTTTTATTACATAGGAGGAATATCTATTTCTTACACATTCCTCACATGTAATAAAGCTGCCAAACAGTTGCAAATCATGCACACGGGAGGGATTCAAGCATATCACCGAGCAGCTATAAATACTCGGAGCTCGGTCCGAGCATACTCGGACAGAACATACTCGCTCAACACTAGTCGCTATGTGTTGAACACTACCTCCTTAAACTGCATGATATTATGGGAAAGGTAATGATAAAAGCTGGGGGTGGCTATGTGTTGAACACTACCACCCTACACTGCATGATATTATGGTAAAGGTAATGATAAAAGTAGCGGGTGGCTATGTGTTGAACACTACCTCCTTACACTGCATGATATTATGGTAAAGGTAATGATAAAAGTAGGGGGTGGCTATGTGTTGAACACTACCGCCTTACACTGCATGATACTATGGTAAAGATAATGATAAAAGTAGGGGGTGGCTACGTGTTGAACACTACCACCTTACACTGTATGATATTATGGTAAAGGTAATGATAAAAGTAGTGGGTGGCTATGTGTTGAACACTACCGCCTTACACTGCATGATATTATGGTAAAGGTAATGATAAAAGTAGCGGGTGGCTATGTGTTGAACACTACCGCCTTACACTGCATGATACTATGGTAAAGATAATGATAAAAGTAGGGGGTGGCTACGTGTTGAACACTACCGCCTTACACTGCAAAATATTAGGGTAAAGTTAATGATAAAAGTAGGGGGTGGCTATGTGTTGAACACAATCGCCCTACACTGCATGTTATTATGGTAAAGGTAATGATAAAAGTAGGGGTGGCTATGTGTTGAACACTACGGCCTTACACTGCATGATATTATGGTAAAGGTAATAATAAAAGTAGGGGGTGGCTATGTGTTGAACACTACGGCCTTACACTGCATGATATTATGGTAAAAGTAATGATAAAAGTAGGGGTGGCTATGTGTTGAACACTACCGCCTTACACTGCAAAATATTAGGGTAAAGTTAATGATAAAAGTAGGGGGTGGCTATGTGTTGAACACAATCGCCCTACACTGCATGTTATTATGGTAAAGGTAATGATAAAAGTAGGGGTGGCTATGTGTTGAACACTACGGCCTTACACTGCATGATATTATGGTAAAGGTAATGATAAAAGTAGGGGGTGGCTATGTGTTAAACACTACCGCCTTACACTGCATGATATTATGGTAAAGGTAATGATAAAAGTAGGGGTGGCTATGTGTTGAACACTACGGCCTTACACTGCATGATATTATGGTAAAGGTAATGATAAAAGTAGGGGGTGGCTATGTGTTGAACACTACGGCCTTACACTGCATGATATTATGGTAAAGGTAATGATAAAAGTAGGGGGTGGCTATGTGTTGAACACTACGGCCTTACACTGCATGATATTATGGTAATGGTAATGATAAAAGTAGGGGTGGCTATGTGTTGAACACTACCGCCTTACACTGCAAAATATTAGGGTAAAGTTAATGATAAAAGTAGGGGGTGGCTATGTGTTGAACACAATCGCCCTACACTGCATGTTATTATGGTAAAGGTAATGATAAAAGTAGGGGTGGCTATGTGTTGAACACTACCGCCTTATACTGCATGATTTATGGTAAAGGTAATGATAAAAGTAGTGGGTGGCTATTAGTGTAATTAGTGTAGAGCGAGTATGTTCTGTTAACCCTTTCGCCGAGTATGCTCGGGCCGAGCTCCGAGTATTTATAGCTGCTCGGTGATATGGTTCAATCGCTCCCGTGTGCATGATTTGCGACTGTTTGACAGTTTTATTACATAGGAGGAATATCTATTTCTTACACATTCCTCACATGTAATAAAGCTGCCAAACAGTTGCAAATCATGCACACGGGAGGGATTCAAGCATATCACCGAGCAGCTATAAATACTCGGAGCTCGGTCCGAGCATACTCGGACAGAACATACTCGCTCAACACTAGTCGCTATGTGTTGAACACTACCTCCTTAAACTGCATGATATTATGGGAAAGGTAATGATAAAAGCTGGGGGTGGCTATGTGTTGAACACTACCACCCTACACTGCATGATATTATGGTAAAGGTAATGATAAAAGTAGTGGGTGGCTACGTGTTGGAACACTACCACCTTACACTGCATGTTATTATGGTAAAGGTAATGATAAAAGTAGCGGGTGGCTATGTGTTGAACACTACCTCCTTACACTGCATGATATTATGGTAAAGGTAATGATAAAAGTAGGGGGTGGCTATGTGTTGAACACTACCGCCTTACACTGCATGATACTATGGTAAAGATAATGATAAAAGTAGGGGGTGGCTACGTGTTGAACACTACCACCTTACACTGCATGATATTATGGTAAAGGTAATGATAAAAGTAGGGGGTGGCTACGTGTTGAACACTACCGCCTTACACTGCATGATATTATGGTTAAGTTAATGATAAAAGTAGGGGGTGGCTATGTGTTGAACACTACCGCCTTACACTGCATGATATTATGGTAAAGGTAATGATAAAAGTAGTGGGTGGCTATGTGTTGAACACTACGGCCTTACACTGCATGATATTATGGTAAAGGTAATGATAAAAGTAGGGGGTGGCTATGTGTTGAACACTACCGCCTTACACTGCATGATATTATGGTAAAAGTAATGATAAAAGTAGGGGTGGCTATGTGTTGAACACTACCGCCTTATACTGCATGATTTATGGTAAAGGTAATGATAAAAGTAGTGGGTGGCTATTAGTGTAGAGCGAGTATGTTCTGTTAACCCTTTCGCCGAGTATGCTCGGGCCGAGCTCCGAGTATTTATAGCTGCTTGGTGATATGGTTCAATCGCTCCCGTGTGCATGATTTGCGACTGTTTGACAGTTTTATTACATGGGAGGAATATCTATTTCTTACACATTCCTCACATGTAATAAAGCTGCCAAACAGTTGCAAATCATGCACACGGGAGGGATTCAAGAATAAGACCGAGCAGCTATAAATACTCGGAGCTCGGCCCGAGCATACTCGGACAGAACATACTCGCTCAACACTAGTGGCTATGTGTTGAACACTACCTCCTTAAACTGCATGATATTATGGTAAAGGTAATGATAAAAGCTGGGGGTGGCTATGTGTTGAACACTACCACGCTACACTGCATGATATTATGGTAAAGGTAATGATAAAAGTAGTGGGTGGCTATGTGTTGAACACTACCTCCTTACACTGCATGATACTATGGTAAAGATAATGATAAAAGTAGGGGGTGGCTACGTGTTGAACACTACCACCTTACACTGTATGATATTATGGTAAAGGTAATGATAAAAGTAGTGGGTGGCTATGTGTTGAACACTACCGCCTTACACTGCATGATACTATGGTAAAGATAATGATAAAAGTAGGGGGTGACTACGTGTTGAACACTACCGCCTTACATTGCATGATATTATGGTAAAGGTAATGATAAAAGTAGGGGGTGGCTATGTGGTGAACACTACCACCTTACACTGCATGATATTATGGTAAAGGTAATGATAAAAGTAAGGGGTGGCTATGTGTTGAACAATACCTCCTTACATTGCATGATATTATGGTAAAGGTAATGATAAAAGTAGGGGGTGGCTATGTGTTGAACACTACCGCCTTACACTGCATGATATTATGGTAAAGGTAATGATAAAAGTAAGTGGTGGCTATGTGTTGAACAATATCTCCTTACACTGCATGATATTATGGTAAAGGTAATGATAAAAGTAGTGGGTGGCTATGTGTTGAACACTACGGCCTTACACTGCATGATATTATGGTAAAGGTAATGATAAAAGTAGGGGGTGGCTATGTGTTGAACACTACCGCCTTACACTGCATGATATTATGGTAAAGGTAATGATAAAAGTAGGGGTGGCTATGTGTTGAACAGTACGGCCTTACACTGCATGATATTATGGTAAAGGTAATGATAAAAGTAGGGGGTGGCTATGTGTTGAACACTACGGCCTTACACTGCATGATATTATGGTAAAGGTAATGATAAAAGTAGGGGGTGGCTATGTGTTGAACACTACGGCCTTACACTGCATGATATTATGGTAATGGTAATGATAAAAGTAGGGGTGGCTATGTGTTGAACACTACCGCCTTACACTGCAAAATATTAGGGTAAAGTTAATGATAAAAGTAGGGGGTGGCTATGTGTTGAACACAATCGCCCTACACTGCATGTTATTATGGTAAAGGTAATGATAAAAGTAGGGGGTGGCTATGTGTTGAACACTACCGCCTTACACTGCATGATATTATGGTAAAGGTAATGATAAAAGTAGTGGGTGGCTATGTGTTGAACACTACGGCCTTACACTGCATGATATTATGGTAAAGGTAATGATAAAAGTAGGGGGTGGCTATGTGTTGAACACTACCGCCTTACACTGCATGATATTATGGTAAAAGTAATGATAAAAGTAGGGGTGGCTATGTGTTGAACACTACCGCCTTACACTGCAAAATATTAGGGTAAAGTTAATGATAAAAGTAGGGGGTGGCTATGTGTTGAACACAATCGCTCTACACTGCATGTTATGGTAAAGGTAATGATAAAAGTAGGGGTGGCTATGTGTTGAACACTACCGCCTTATACTGCATGATTTATGGTAAAGGTAATGATAAAAGTAGTGGGTGGCTATTAGTGTAGAGCGAGTATGTTCTGTTAACCCTTTCGCCGAGTATGCTCGGGCCGAGCTCTGAGTATTTATAGCTGCTTGGTGATATGGTTCAATCGCTCCCGTGTGCATGATTTGCGACTGTTTGACAGTTTTATTACATAGGAGGAATATCTATTTCTTACACATTCCTCACATGTAATAAAGCTGCCAAACAGTTGCAAATCATGCACACGGGAGGGATTCAAGCATACCACCGAGCAGCTATAAATACTCGGAGCTCGGTCCGAGCATACTCGGACAGAACATACTCGCTCAACACTAGTCGCTATGTGTTGAACACTACCTCCTTAAACTCCATGATATTATGGGAAAGGTAATGATAAAAGCTGGGGGTGGCTATGTGTTGAACACTACCACCCTACACTGCATGATATTATGGTAAAGGTAATGATAAAAGTAGTGGGTGGCTACGTGTTGGAACACTACCACCTTACACTGCATGTTATTATGGTAAAGGTAATGATAAAAGTAGCGGGTGGCTATGTGTTGAACACTACCTCCTTACACTGCATGATATTATGGTAAAGGTAATGATAAAAGTAGGGGGTGGCTATGTGTTGAACACTACCGCCTTACACTGCATGATACTATGGTAAAGATAATGATAAAAGTAGGGGGTGGCTACGTGTTGAACACTACCACCTTACACTGTATGATATTATGGTAAAGGTAATGATAAAAGTAGTGGGTGGCTATGTGTTGAACACTACCGCCTTACACTGCATGATATTATGGTAAAGGTAATGATAAAAGTAGCGGGTGGCTATGTGTTGAACACTACCGCCTTACACTGCAGGATACTATGGTAAAGATAATGATAAAAGTAGCGGGTGGCTACGTGTTGAACACTACCGCCTTACACTGCATGATATTATGGTTAAGTTAATGATAAAAGTAGGGGGTGGCTATGTGTTGAACACTACCGCCTTACACTGCATGATATTATGGTAAAGGTAATGATAAAAGTAGTGGGTGGCTATGTGTTGAACACTACGGCCTTACACTGCATGATATTATGGTAAAGGTAATGATAAAAGTAGGGGGTGGCTATGTGTTGAACACTACGGCCTTACACTGCATGATATTATGGTAAAAGTAATGATAAAAGTAGGGGTGGCTATGTGTTGAACACTACCGCCTTACACTGCAAAATATTAGGGTAAAGTTAATGATAAAAGTAGGGGGTGGCTATGTGTTGAACACAATCGCTCTACACTGCATGTTATTATGGTAAAGGTAATGATAAAAGTAGGGGTGGCTATGTGTTGAACACTACCGCCTTATACTGCATGATTTATGGTAAAGGTAATGATAAAAGTAGTGGGTGGCTATTAGTGTAGAGCGAGTATGTTCTGTTAACCCTTTCGCCGAGTATGCTCGGGCCGAGCTCCGAGTATTTATAGCTGCTTGGTGATATGGTTCAATCGCTCCCGTGTGCATGATTTGCGACTGTTTGACAGTTTTATTACATGGGAGGAATATCTATTTCTTACACATTCCTCACATGTAATAAAGCTGCAAAACAGTTGCAAATCATGCACACGGGAGGGATTCAAGAATAAGACCGAGCAGCTATAAATACTCGGAGCTCGGCCCGAGCATACTCGGACAGAACATACTCGCTCAACACTAGTGGCTATGTGTTGAACACTACCTCCTTAAACTGCATGATATTATGGTAAAGGTAATGATAAAAGCTGGGGGTGGCTATGTGTTGAACACTACCACGCTACACTGCATGATATTATGGTAAAGGTAATGATAAAAGTAGTGGGTGGCTATGTGTTGAACACTACCTCCTTACACTGCATGATACTATGGTAAAAATAATGATAAAAGTAGGGGGTGGCTACGTGTTGAACACTACCACCTTACACTGTATGATATTATGGTAAAGGTAATGATAAAAGTAGTGGGTGGCTATGTGTTGAACACTACCGCCTTACACTGCATGATACTATGGTAAAGATAATGATAAAAGTAGGGGGTGACTACGTGTTGAACACTACCGCCTTACATTGCATGATATTATGGTAAAGGTAATGATAAAAGTAGGGGGTGGCTATGTGGTGAACACTACCACCTTACACTGCATGATATTATGGTAAAGGTAATGATAAAAGTAAGGGGTGGCTATGTGTTGAACAATACCTCCTTACATTGCATGATATTATGGTAAAGGTAATGATAAAAGTAGGGGGTGGCTATGTGTTGAACACTACCGCCTTACACTGCATGATATTATGGTAAAGGTAATGATAAAAGTAAGTGGTGGCTATGTGTTGAACAATATCTCCTTACACTGCATGATATTATGGTAAAGGTAATGATAAAAGTAGTGGGTGGCTATGTGTTGAACACTACGGCCTTACACTGCATGATATTATGGTAAAGGTAATGATAAAAGTAGGGGGTGGCTATGTGTTGAACACTACCGCCTTACACTGCATGATATTATGGTAAAGGTAATGATAAAAGTAGGGGTGGCTATGTGTTGAACAGTACGGCCTTACACTGCATGATATTATGGTAAAGGTAATGATAAAAGTAGGGGGTGGCTATGTGTTGAACACTACGGCCTTACACTGCATGATATTATGGTAAAGGTAATGATAAAAGTAGGGGGTGGCTATGTGTTGAACACTACGGCCTTACACTGCATGATATTATGGTAATGGTAATGATAAAAGTAGGGGTGGCTATGTGTTGAACACTACCGCCTTACACTGCAAAATATTAGGGTAAAGTTAATGATAAAAGTAGGGGGTGGCTATGTGTTGAACACTACGGCCTTACACTGCATGATATTATGGTAATGGTAATGATAAAAGTAGGGGTGGCTATGTGTTCAACACTACCGCCTTACACTGCAAAATATTAGGGTAAAGTTAATGATAAAAGTAGGGGGTGGCTATGTGTTGAACACAATCGCCCTACACTGCATGTTATTATGGTAAAGGTAATGATAAAAGTAGGGGTGGCTATTTGTTGAACACTACCGCCTTATACTGCATGATTTATGGTAAAGGTAATGATAAAAGTAGTGGGTGGCTATTAGTGTAGAGCGAGTATGTTCTGTTAACCCTTTCGCCGAGTATGCTCGGGCCGAGCTCCGAGTATTTATAGCTGCTCGGTGATATGGTTCAATCGCTCCCGTGTGCATGATTTGCGACTGTTTGACAGTTTTATTACATAGGAGGAATATCTATTTCTTACACATTCCTCACATGTAATAAAGCTGTCAAACAGTTGCAAATCATGCACACGGGAGGGATTCAAGCATATCACCGAGCAGCTATAAATACTCGGAGCTCGGTCCGAGCATACTCGGAAAGAACATACTCGCTCAACACTAGTCGCTATGTGTTGAACACTACCTCCTTAAACTGCATGATATTATGGGAAAGGTAATGATAAAAGCTGGGGGTGGCTATGTGTTGAACACTACCACCCTACACTGCATGATATTATGGTAAAGGTAATGATAAAAGTAGTGGGTGGCTACGTGTTGAACACTACCTCCTTACACTGCATGATATTATGGTAAAGGTAATGATAAAAGTAGGGGGTGGCTATGTGTTGGAACACTACCGCCTTACACTGCATGTTATTATGGTAAAGGTAATGATAAAAGTAGCGGGTGGCTATGTGTTGAACACTACCTCCTTACACTGCATGATATTATGGTAAAGGTAATGATAAAAGTAGGGGGTGGCTATGTGTTGAACACTACCTCCTTACACTGCATGATACTATGGTTAAGTTAATGATAAAAGTAGGGGGTGGCTATGTGTTGAACACTACCGCCTTACACTGCATGATATTATGGTAAAGGTAATGATAAAAGTAGTGGGTGGCTATGTGTTGAACACTACCGCCTTACACTGCATGATATTATGGTAAAGGTAATGATAAAAGTAGCGGGTGGCTATGTGTTGAACACTACCGCCTTACACTGCATGATACTATGGTAAAGATAATGATAAAAGTAGCGGGTGGCTACGTGTTGAACACTACCGCCTTACACTGCATGATATTATGGTTAAGTTAATGATAAAAGTAGGGGGTGGCTATGTGTTGAACACTACCGCCTTACACTGCATGATATTATGGTAAAGGTAATGATAAAAGTAGTGGGTGGCTATGTGTTGAACACTACGGCCTTACACTGCATGATATTATGGTAAAGGTAATGATAAAAGTAGGGGGTGGCTATGTGTTGAACACTACCGCCTTACACTGCATGATATTATGGTAAAGGTAATGATAAAAGTAGGGGTGGCTATGTGTTGAACACTACCGCCTTACACTGGAAAATATTAGGGTAAAGTTAATGATAAAAGTAGGGGGTGGCTATGTGTTGAACACAATCGCTCTACACTGCATGTTATTATGGTAAAGGTAATGATAAAAGTAGGGGTGGCTATGTGTTGAACACTACTGCATGATTTATGGTAAAGGTAATGATAAAAGTAGTGGGTGGCTATTAGTGTAGAGCGAGTATGTTCTGTTAACCCTTTCGCCGAGTATGCTCGGGCCGAGCTCCGAGTATTTATAGCTGCTTGGTGATATGGTTCAATCGCTCCCGTGTGCATGATTTGCGACTGTTTGACAGTTTTATTACATGGGAGGAATATCTATTTCTTACACATTCCTCACATGTAATAAAGCTGCCAAACAGTTGCAAATCATGCACACGGGAGGGATTCAAGCATAAGACCGAGCAGCTATAAATACTCGGAGCTCGGCCCGAGCATACTCGGACAGAACATACTCGCTCAACACTAGTGGCTATGTGTTGAACACTACCTCCTTAAACTGCATGATATTATGGTAAAGGTAATGATAAAAGCTGGGGGTGACTATGTGTTGAACACTACCACGCTACACTGCATGATATTATGGTAAAGGTAATGATAAAAGTAGTGGGTGGCTATGTGTTGAACACTACCTCCTTACACTGCATGATACTATGGTAAAGATAATGATAAAAGTAGGGGGTGGCTAGGTGTTGAACACTACCACCTTACACTGTATGATATTATGGTAAAGGTAATGATAAAAGTAGTGGGTGGCTATGTGTTGAACACTACCGCCTTACACTGCATGATACTATGGTAAAGATAATGATAAAAGTAGGGGGTGACTACGTGTTGAACACTACCGCCTTACATTGCATAATATTATGGTAAAGGTAATGATAAAAGTAGGGGGTGGCTATGTGGTGAACACTACCACCTTACACTGCATGATATTATGGTAAAGGTAATGATAAAAGTAGTGGGTGGCTATGTGTTGAACACTACGGCCTTACACTGCATGATACTATGGTAAAGGTAATGATAAAAGTAAGTGGTGGCTATGTGTTGAACAATATCTCCTTACACTGCATGATATTATGGTAAAGGTAATGATAAAAGTAGTGGGTGGCTATGTGTTGAACACTACTGCCTTACACTGCATGATATTATGGTAAAGGTAATGATAAAAGTAGGGGGTGGCTATGTGTTGAACACTACCGCCTTACACTGCATGATATTATGGTAAAGGTAATGATAAAAGTAGGGGTGGCTATGTGTTGAACACTACGGCCTTACACTGCATGATATTATGGTAAAGGTAATGATAAAAGTAGGGGGTGGCTATGTGTTGAACACTACGGCCTTACACTGCATGATATTATAGTAAAGGTAATGATAAAAGTAGGGGGTGGCTACGTGTTGAACACTACGGCCTTACACTGCATGATATTATGGTAATGGTAATGATAAAAGTAGGGGTGGCTATGTGTTGAACACTACCGCCTTACACTGCAAAATATTAGGGTAAAGTTAATGATAAAAGTAGGGGGTGGCTATGTGTTGAACACAATCGCCCTACACTGCATGTTATTATGGTAAAGGTAATGATAAAAGTAGGGGTGGCTATGTGTTGAACACTACCGCCTTATACTGCATGATTTATGGTAAAGGTAATGATAAAAGTAGTGGGTGGCTATTAGTGTAGAGCGAGTATGTTCTGTTAACCCTTTCGCCGAGTATGCTCGGGCCGAGCTCCGAGTATTTATAGCTGCTCGGTGATATGGTTCAATCGCTCCCGTGTGCATGATTTGCGACTGTTTGACAGTTTTATTACATAGGAGGAATATCTATTTCTTACACATTCCTCACATGTAATAAAGCTGCCAAACAGTTGCAAATCATGCACACGGGAGGGATTCAAGCATATCACCGAGCAGCTATAAATACTCGGAGCTCGGTCCGAGCATACTCGGACAGAACATACTCGCTCAACACTAGTCGCTATGTGTTGAACACTACCTCCTTAAACTGCATGATATTATGGGAAAGGTAATGATAAAAGCTGGGGGTGGCTATGTGTTGAACACTACCACCCTACACTGCATGATATTATGGTAAAGGTAATGATAAAAGTAGTGGGTGGCTACGTGTTGAACACTACCTCCTTACACTGCATGATATTATGGTAAAGGTAATGATAAAAGTAGGGGGTGGCTATGTGTTGGAACACTACCACCTTACACTGCATGTTATTATGGTAAAAGTAATGATAAAAGTAGCGGGTGGCTATGTGTTGAACACTACCTCCTTACACTGCATGATATTATGGTAAAGGTAATGATAAAAGTAGGGGGTGGCTATGAGTTGAACACTACCGCCTTACACTGCATGATACTATGGTAAAGATAATGATAAAAGTAGGGGGTGGCTACGTGTTGAACACTACCACCTTACACTGTATGATATTATGGTAAAGGTAATGATAAAAGTAGTGGGTGGCTATGTGTTGAACACTACCGCCTTACACTGCATGATATTATGGTAAAGGTAATGATAAAAGTAGCGGGTGGCTATGTGTTGAACACTACCGCCTTACACTGCATGATACTATGGTAAAGATAATGATAAAAGTAGGGGGTGGCTACGTGTTGAACACTACCGCCTTACACTGCAAAATATTAGGGTAAAGTTAATGATAAAAGTAGGGGGTGGCTATGTGTTGAACACAATCGCCCTACACTGCATGTTATTATGGTAAAGGTAATGATAAAAGTAGGGGTGGCTATGTGTTGAACACTACGGCCTTACACTGCATGATATTATGGTAAAGGTAATGATAAAAGTAGGGGGTGGCTATGTGTTGAACACTACCGCCTTACACTGCATGATATTATGGTAAAAGTAATGATAAAAGTAGGGGTGGCTATGTGTTGAACACTACCGCCTTACACTGCAAAATATTAGGGTAAAGTTAATGATAAAAGTAGGGGGTGGCTATGTGTTGAACACAATCGCCCTACACTGCATGTTATTATGGTAAAGGTAATGATAAAAGTAGGGGTGGCTATGTGTTGAACACTACGGCCTTACACTGCATGATATTATGGTAAAGGTAATGATAAAAGTAGGGAGTGGCTATGTGTTGAACACTACCGCCTTACACTGCATGATATTATGGTAAAGGTAATGATAAAAGTAGGGGTGGCTATGTGTTGAACACTACGGCCTTACACTCCATGATATTATGGTAAAGGTAATGATAAAAGTAGGGGGTGGCTATGTGTTGAACACTACCGCCTTACACTGCATGATATTATGGTAAAGGTAATGATAAAAGTAGGGGGTGGCTATGTGTTGAACACTACGGCCTTACACTGCATGATATTATGGTAA
The DNA here is from genome assembly GCF_046119375.1 of Phyllobates terribilis. Lineage (NCBI taxonomy): Eukaryota > Metazoa > Chordata > Amphibia > Anura > Dendrobatidae > Phyllobates > Phyllobates terribilis. The sequence continues at coordinate 464,501,806 of NW_027362762.1, read as the reverse complement.
TGGTAATGATAAAAGTAGGGGTGGCTATGTGTTGAACACTACCGCCTTACACTGCAAAATATTAGGGTAAAGTTAATGATAAAAGTAGGGGGTGGCTATGTGTTGAACACAATCGCCCTACACTGCATGTTATTATGGTAAAGGTAATGATAAATGTAGGGGTGGCTATGTGTTGAACACTACCGCCTTATACTGCATGATTTATGGTAAAGGTAATGATAAAAGTAGTGGGTGGCTATTAGTGTAGAGCGAGTATGTTCTGTTAACCCTTTCGCCGAGTATGCTCGGGCCGAGCTCCGAGTATTTATAGCTGCTCGGTGATATGGTTCAATCGCTCCCGTGTGCATGATTTGCGACTGTTTGACAGTTTTATTACATAGGAGGAATATCTATTTCTTACACATTCCTCACATGTAATAAAGCTGCCAAACAGTTGCAAATCATGCACACGGGAGGGATTCAAGCATATCACCGAGCAGCTATAAATACTCGGAGCTCGGTCCGAGCATACTCGGACAGAACATACTCGCTCAACACTAGTCGCTATGTGTTGAACACTACCTCCTTAAACTGCATGATATTATGGGAAAGGTAATGATAAAAGCTGGGGGTGGCTATGTGTTGAACACTACCACCCTACACTGCATGATATTATGGTAAAGGTAATGATAAAAGTAGTGGGTGGCTACGTGTTGAACACTACCTCCTTACACTGCATGATATTATGGTAAAGGTAATGATAAAAGTAGGGGGTGGCTATGTGTTGGAACACTACCACCTTACACTGCATGTTATTATGGTAAAAGTAATGATAAAAGTAGCGGGTGGCTATGTGTTGAACACTACCTCCTTACACTGCATGATATTATGGTAAAGGTAATGATAAAAGTAGGGGGTGGCTATGTGTTGAACACTACCGCCTTACACTGCATGATACTATGGTAAAGATAATGATAAAAGTAGGGGGTGGCTACGTGTTGAACACTACCACCTTACACTGTATGATATTATGGTAAAGGTAATGATAAAAGTAGTGGGTGGCTATGTGATGAACACTACCGCCTTACACTGCATGATATTATGGTAAAGGTAATGATAAAAGTAGCGGGTGGCTATGTGTTGAACACTACCGCCTTACACTGCATGATACTATGGTAAAGATAATGATAAAAGTAGGGGGTGGCTACGTGTTGAACACTACCGCCTTACACTGCAAAATATTAGGGTAAAGTTAATGATAAAAGTAGGGGGTGGCTATGTGTTGAACACAATCGCCCTACACTGCATGTTATTATGGTAAAGGTAATGATAAAAGTAGGGGTGGCTATGTGTTGAACACTACGGCCTTACACTGCATGATATTATGGTAAAAGTAATGATAAAAGTAGGGGGTGGCTATGTGTTGAACACTACCGCCTTACACTGCATGATATTATGGTAAAAGTAATGATAAAAGTAGGGGTGGCTATGTGTTGAACACTACCGCCTTACACTGCAAAATATTAGGGTAAAGTTAATGATAAAAGTAGGGGGTGGCTATGTGTTGAACACAATCGCCCTACACTGCATGTTATTATGGTAAAGGTAATGATAAAAGTAGGGGTGGCTATGTGTTGAACACTACGGCCTTACACTGCATGATATTATGGTAAAGGTAATGATAAAAGTAGGGGGTGGCTATGTGTTGAACACTACCGCCTTACACTGCATGATATTATGGTAAAGGTAATGATAAAAGTAGGGGTGGCTATGTGTTGAACACTACGGCCTTACACTGCATGATATTATGGTAAAGGTAATGATAAAAGTAGGGGGTGGCTATGTGTTGAACACTACGGCCTTACACTGCATGATATTATGGTAAAGGTAATGATAAAAGTAGGGGGTGGCTATGTGTTGAACACTACGGCCTTACACTGCATGATATTATGGTAATGGTAATGATAAAAGTAGGGGTGGCTATGTGTTGAACACTACCGCCTTACACTGCAAAATATTAGGGTAAAGTTAATGATAAAAGTAGGGGGTGGCTATGTGTTGAACACAATCGCCCTACACTGCATGTTATTATGGTAAAGGTAATGATAAAAGTAGGGGTGGCTATGTGTTGAACACTACCGCCTTATACTGCATGATTTATGGTAAAGGTAATGATAAAAGTAGTGGGTGGCTATTAGTGTAGAGCGAGTATGTTCTGTTAACCCTTTCGCCGAGTATGCTCGGGCCGAGCTCCGAGTATTTATAGCTGCTCGGTGATATGGTTCAATCGCTCCCGTGTGCATGATTTGCGACTGTTTGACAGTTTTATTACATAGGAGGAATATGTATTTCTTACACATTCCTCACATGTAATAAAGCTGCCAAACAGTTGCAAATCATGCACACGGGAGGGATTCAAGCATATCACCGAGCAGCTATAAATACTCGGAGCTCGGTCCGAGCATACTCGGACAGAACATACTCGCTCAACACTAGTCGCTATGTGTTGAACACTACCTCCTTAAACTGCATGATATTATGGGAAAGGTAATGATAAAAGCTGGGGGTGGCTATGTGTTGAACACTACCACCCTACACTGCATGATATTATGGTAAAGGTAATGATAAAAGTAGTGGGTGGCTACGTGTTGAACACTACCTCCTTACACTGCATGATATTATGGTAAAGGTAATGATAAAAGTAGGGGGTGGCTATGTGTTGGAACACTACCACCTTACACTGCATGTTATTATGGTAAAGGTAATGATAAAAGTAGCTGGTGGCTATGTGTTGAACACTACCTCCTTACACTGCATGATATTATGGTAAAGGTAATGATAAAAGTAGGGGGTGGCTATGTGTTGAACACTACCGCCTTACACTGCATGATACTATGGTAAAGATAATGATAAAAGTAGGGGGTGGCTACGTGTTGAACACTACCACCTTACACTGTATGATATTATGGTAAAGGTAATGATAAAAGTAGTGGGTGGCTATGTGTTGAACACTACCGCCTTACACTGCATGATATTATGGTAAAGGTAATGATAAAAGTAGTGGGTGGCTATGTGTTGAACACTACGGCCTTACACTGCATGATATTATGGTAAAGGTAATGATAAAAGTAGGGGGTGGCTATGTGTTGAACACTACCGCCTTACACTGCATGATACTATGGTAAAGATAATGATAAAAGTAGCGGGTGGCTACGTGTTGAACACTACCGCCTTACACTGCATGATATTATGGTTAAGTTAATGATAAAAGTAGGGGGTGGCTATGTGTTGAACACTACCGCCTTACACTGCATGATATTATGGTAAAGGTAATGATAAAAGTAGTGGGTGGCTATGTGTTGAACACTACGGCCTTACACTGCATGATATTATGGTAAAGGTAATGATAAAAGTAGGGGGTGGCTATGTGTTGAACACTACCGCCTTACACTGCATGATATTATGGTAAAAGTAATGATAAAAGTAGGGGTGGCTATGTGTTGAACACTACCGCCTTACACTGCAAAATATTAGGGTAAAGTTAATGATAAAAGTAGGGGGTGGCTATGTGTTGAACACAATCGCTCTACACTGCATGTTATTATGGTAAAGGTAATGATAAAAGTAGGGGTGGCTATGTGTTGAACACTACCGCCTTATACTGCATGATTTATGGTAAAGATAATGATAAAATTAGTGGGTGGCTATTAGTGTAGAGCGAGTATGTTCTGTTAACCCTTTCGCCGAGTATGCTCGGGCCGAGCTCCGAGTATTTATAGCTGCTTGGTGATATGGTTCAATCGCTCCCGTGTGCATGATTTGCGACTGTTTGACAGTTTTATTACATGGGAGGAATATCTATTTCTTACACATTCCTCACATGTAATAAAGCTGCCAAACAGTTGCAAATCATGCACACGGGAGGGATTCAAGCATAAGACCAAGCAGCTATAAATACTCGGAGCTCGGCCCGAGCATACTCGGACAGAACATACTCGCTCAACACTAGTGGCTATGTGTTGAACACTACCTCCTTAAACTGCATGATATTATGGTAAAGGTAATGATAAAAGCTGGGGGTGGCTATGTGTTGAACACTACCACGCTACACTGCATGATATTATGGTAAAGGTAATGATAAAAGTAGTGGGTGGCTATGTGTTGAACACTACCTCCTTACACTGCATGATACTATGGTAAAGATAATGATAAAAGTAGGGGGTGGCTACGTGTTGAACACTACCACCTTACACTGTATGATATTATGGTAAAGGTAATGATAAAAGTAGTGGGTGGCTACGTGTTGAACACTACCACCTTACACTGTATGATATTATGGTAAAGGTAATGATAAAAGTAGTGGGTGGCTATGTGTTGAACACTACCGCCTTTCACTGCATGATACTATGGTAAAGATAATGATAAAAGTAGGGGGTGACTACGTGTTGAACACTACCGCCTTACATTGCATGATATTATGGTAACGGTAATGATAAAAGTAGGGGGTGGCTATGTATTGAACAATATCTCCTTACACTGCATGATATTATGGTAAAGGTAATGATAAAAGTAGTGGGTGGCTATGTGTTGAACACTACGGCCTTACACTGCATGATATTATGGTAAAGGTAATGATAAAAGTAGGGGGTGGCTATGTGTTGAACACTACCGCCTTACACTGCATGATATTATGGTAAAGGTAATGATAAAAGTAGGGGTGGCTATGTGTTGAACACTACGGCCTTACACTGCATGATATTATGGTAAAGGTAATGATAAAAGTAGGGGGTGGCTATGTGTTGAACACTACGGCCTTACACTGCATGATATTATGGTAAAGGTAATGATAAAAGTAGTGGGTGGCTATGTGTTGAACACTACGGCCTTACACTGCATGATATTATGGTAATGGTAATGATAAAAGTAGGGGTGGCTATGTGTTGAACACTACCGCCTTACACTGCAAAATATTAGGGTAAAGTTAATGATAAAAGTAGGGGGTGGCTATGTGTTGAACACAATCGCCCTACACTGCATGTTATTATGGTAAAGGTAATGATAAAAGTAGGGGGTGGCTATGTGTTGAACACTACCGCCTTACACTGCAAAATATTAGGGTAAAGTTAATGATAAAAGTAGGGGTGGCTATGTGTGGAACACTACGGCCTTACACTGCATGATATTATGGTAAAGGTAATGATAAAAGTAGGGGGTGGCTATGTGTTGAACACTACCACGCTACACTGCATGATATTATGGTAAAGGTAATGATAAAAGTAGTGGGTGGCTATGTGTTGAACACTACCTCCTTACACTGCATGATACTATAGTAAAGGTAATGATAAAAGTAGGGGGTGGCTATGTGTTGAACACTACCGCCTTACACTGCATGATACTATGGTAAAGATAATGATAAAAGTAGGGGGTGGCTACGTGTTGAACACTACCACCTTACACTGTATGATATTATGGTAAAGGTAATGATAAAAGTAGTGGGTGGCTATGTGTTGAACACTACCGCCTTACACTGCATGATATTATGGTAAAGGTAATGATAAAAGTAGCGGGTGGCTATGTGTTGAACACTACCGCCTTACACTGCATGATACTATGGTAAAGATAATGATAAAAGTAGGGGGTGGCTACGTGTTGAACACTACGGCCTTACACTGCATGATATTATGGTAAAGGTAATGATAAAAGTAGGGGGTGGCTATGTGTTGAACACTACCGCCTTACACTGCAAAATATTAGGGTAAAGTTAATGATAAAAGTAGGGGGTGGCTATGTGTTGAACACAATCGCTCTACACTGCATGTTATTATGGTAAAGGTAATGATAAAAGTAGGGGTGGCTATGTGTTGAACACTACCGCCTTATACTGCATGATTTATGGTAAAGGTAATGATAAAAGTAGTGGGTGGCTATTAGTGTAGAGCGAGTATGTTCTGTTAACCCTTTCGCCGAGTATGCTCGGGCCGAGCTCCGAGTATTTATAGCTGCTTGGTGATATGGTTCAATCGCTCCCGTGTGCATGATTTGCGACTGTTTGACAGTTTTATTACATGGGAGGAATATCTATTTCTTACACATTCCTCACATGTAATAAAGCTGCCAAACAGTTGCAAATCATGCACATGGGAGGGATTCAAGCATAAGACCGAGCAGCTATAAATACTCGGAGCTCGGCCCGAGCATACTCGGACAGAACATACTCGCTCAACACTAGTGGCTATGTGTTGAACACTACCTCCTTAAACTGCATGATATTATGGTAAAGGTAATGATAAAAGCTGGGGGTGGCTATGTGTTGAACACTACCACGCTACACTGCATGATATTATGGTAAAGGTAATGATAAAAGTAGTGGGTGGCTATGTGTTGAACACTACCTCCTTACACTGCATGATACTATGGTAAAGATAATGATAAAAGTAGGGGGTGGCTACGTGTTGAACACTACCACCTTACACTGTATGATATTATGGTAAAGGTAATGATAAAAGTAGTGGGTGGCTATGTGTTGAACACTACCGCCTTACACTGCATGATACTATGGTAAAGATAATGATAAAAGTAGGGGGTGACTACGTGTTGAACACTACCGCCTTACATTGCATGATATTATGGTAAAGGTAATGATAAAAGTAGGGGGTGGCTATGTGGTGAACACTACCACCTTACACTGCATGATATTATGGTAAAGGTAATGATAAAAGTAAGGGGTGGCTATGTTTTGAACAATACCTCCTTACATTGCATGATATTATGGTAAAGGTAATGATAAAAGTAGGGGGTGGCTATGTGTTGAACACTACCGCCTTACACTGCATGATATTATGGTAAAGGTAATGATAAAAGTAAGTGGTGGCTATGTGTTGAACAATATCTCCTTACACTGCATGATATTATGGTAAAGGTAATGATAAAAGTAGTGGGTGGCTATGTGTTGAACACTACGGCCTTACACTGCATGATATTATGGTAAAGGTAATGATAAAAGTAGGGGGTGGCTATGTGTTGAACACTACCGCCTTACACTGCATGATATTATGGTAAAGGTAATGATAAAAGTAGGGGTGGCTATGTGTTGAACACTACCGCCTTACACTGCATGATATTATGGTAAAGGTAATGATAAAAGTAGGGGGTGGCTATGTGTTGAACACTACCACGCTACACTGCATGATATTATGGTAAAGGTAATGATAAAAGTAGGGGTGGCTATGTGTTGAACACAATCGCACTACACTGCATGTTATTATGGTAAAGGTAATGATAAAAGTAGGGGTGGCTATGTGTTGAACACTACGGCCTTACACTGCATGATATTATGGTAAAGGTAATGATAAAAGTAGGGGGTGGCTATGTGTTGAACACTACCGCCTTACACTGCATGATATTATGGTAAAGGTAATGATAAAAGTAGGGGTGGCTATGTGTTGAACACTACGGCCTTACACTGCATGATATTATGGTAAAGGTAATGATAAAAGTAGGGGGTGGCTATGTGTTGAACACTACCACGCTACACTGCATGATATTATGGTAAAGGTAATGATAAAAGTAGTGGGTGGCTATGTGTTGAACACTACCGCCTTACACTGCATGATACTATGGTAAAGATAATGATAAAAGTAGGGGGTGGCTACGTGTTGAACACTACCACCTTACACTGTATGATATTATGGTAAAGGTAATGATAAAAGTAGTGGGTGGCTATGTGTTGAACACTACCGCCTTACACTGCATGATACTATGGTAAAGATAATGATAAAAGTAGGGGGTGACTACGTGTTGAACACTACCGCCTTACATTGCATGATATTATGGTAAAGGTAATGATAAAAGTAGGGGGTGGCTATGTGGTGAACACTACCACCTTACACTGCATGATATTATGGTAAAGGTAATGATAAAAGTAAGGGGTGGCTATGTGTTGAACAATACCTCCTTACATTGCATGATATTATGGTAAAGGTAATGATAAAAGTAGGGGGTGGCTATGTGTTGAACACAACCGCCTTAGACTGTATGATATTATGGTAAAGGTAATGATAAAAGTAGGGGGTGGCTATGTGTTGAACACTACCACCCTACAGTGCATGATATTATGGTAAAGGTAATGATAAAAGTAGAGGGTGGCTACGTGTTGAACACTACCGCCTTACACTGCATGATATTATGGTAAAGGTAATGATAAAAGTAGGGGGTGGCTATGTGTTGGAACACTACCGCCTTACACTGCATGATATTATGGGGAAGTTAATGATAAAAGTAGGGGGTGGCTATTTGTTGAACACTACCGCCTCAGACTGCATGATATTATGGTAAAGGTAATGATAAAAGTAGGGGGTGGCTATTTGTTGAACACTACCGCCTCAGACTGCATGATATTATGCTAATGGTAATGATAAAAGTAGGGGGTGGCTATGTGTTGAACACTACTGCCTTACACTGCATGATATTATGGTAAAGGTAATGATAAAAGTAAGTGGTGGCTATGTGTTGAACAATACCTCCTTACACTGCATGATATTATGGTAAAGGTAATGATAAAAGTAGCGGGTGGCTATGTGTTGAACACTACCGCCTTACACTGCATGATATTATGGTAAAGGTAATGATAAAAGTAGCGGGTGGCTATGTGTTGAACACTACCGCCTTAGTCTGCATGATATTATGGTAAAGGTAATGATAAAAGTAGGGGGTGGCTATGTGTTGAACACTACCACCCTACAGTGCATGATATTATGGTAAAGGTAATGATAAAAGTAGCGGGTGGCTACGTGTGGAACACTACCGCCTTACACTGCATGATATTATGGTAAAGGTAATGATAAAAGTAGGGGGTGGCTATTTGTTGAACACTACCGCCTCAGACTGCATGATATTATGGTAAAGGTAATGATAAAAGTAGCAGGTGGCTATGTGTTGAACACTACCACCCTACACTGCATGATATTATGGTAAAGGTAATGATAAAAGTAGGGGGTGGCTATGTGCTGAACACTACTGCCCTACACTTTCATGATATTATGGTAAAGGTAATGATAAAAGTAAGTGGTGGCTATGTGTTGAACAATACCTCCTTACACTGCATGATATTATGGTAAAGGTAATGATAAAAGTAGGGGGTGGCTATGTGTTGAACACTACCGCCTTAGACTGCATGATATTATGGTAAAGGTAATGATAAAAGTAGGGGGTGGCTATGTGTTGAACACTACCGCCTTACACTGCATGATATTATGGTAAAGGTAATGATAAAAGTAGGGGGTGGCTATTTGTTGAACACTACCGCCTTACACTGCATGATACTATGGTAAAGGTAGTGATAAAAGTAGGGGATGGCTATGTGTTGGAACACTACTGCTTTACACTGCATGATATTATGGTGAAGTTAATGATAAAAGTAAGGGGTGGCTATGTGTTGAACACTACCGCCTTACACTACAGGATATTATGGTGAAGTTAATGATAAAAGTAGGGGGTGGCTATGTGTTGGAACACTACCACCCTACAGTGCATGATATTATGGTAAAGATAATGATAAAAGTAGGGGGTGGCTATATGTTGAACACTACCGCCTTACACTGCATGATATTATGGTAAAGGTAATGATAAAAGTAGGGGGTGGCTATGTGTTGAACACTACCGCCTTACACTGCATGTTATTATGGTAAAGGTAATGATAAAAGTAGCGGGTGGCTATGTGTTGAACACTACCACCTTACACTGCATGATATTATGGTAAAGGTAATGATAAAAGTAGCGGGTGGCTATGTGTTGGAACACTACCGCCTTACACTGCATGATATTATGGTAAAGGTAATGATAAAAGTAGGGGGTGGCTATGTGTTGAACACTACCGCCTTACACTGCATGATATTATGGTAAAGGTAATGATAAAAGTAGGGGGTGGCTATGTGTTGAACACTACCGCCTTACACTGCATGATATTATGGTAAAGGTAATGATAAAAGTAGGGGGTGGCTATGTGTTGGAACACTACCGCCTTACACTGCATGATATTATGGTAAAGGTAATGATAAAAGTAGTGGGTGGCTATGTGTTGAACACTACCGCCTTACACTGCATGATATTATGGTAAAGGTAATGATAAAAGTAGGGGTTGGCTATGTGTTGGAACACTACCGCCTTACACTGCATGATATCATGGGGAAGTTAATGATAAAAGTAGGGGGTGGCTATGTGTTGGAACACTACCGCCTTACACTGCATGATATTATGGTTAAATTAATGATAAAAGTAAGGGGTGGTTATGTGTTGAACACTACCACCTTACATTGCATGCTATTATGGTAAAGGTAATGATAAAAGTAGCGGGTGGCTATGTGTTGAACACTACCTCCTTACACTGCATGATATTATGGTAAAGGTAATGATAAAAGTAGGGGGTGACTATGTGTTGCACACTACCTCCTTACACTGCATGATATTATGGTAAAGGCAATGATAAAAGTAGGGGGTGGCTACGTGTTGAACACTACCTCCTTACACTGCATGATATTATGGTAAAGGTAATGATAAAAGTAGGGGGTGGCTATGTGTTGGAACACTACCGCCTTACACTGCATGTTATTATGGTAAAGGTAATGATAAAAGGAGCGGGTGGCTATGTGTTGAACACTACCGCCTTACACTGCATGATATTATGGTAAAGGTAATGATAAAAGTAGGGGGTGGCTATGTGTTGGAACACTACCACCTTACACTGCATGATATTATGGTAAAGGTAATGATAAAAGAAGGGGGTGGCTATGTGTTGAACACTACCTCCTTACACTGCATGATATTATGGTAAAGGTAATGATAAAAGTAGGGGGTGGCTATGTCTTGAACGCTACCGCCTTACACTGCATGATATTATGGTAAAGGTAATTATAAAAGTAGGGGGTGGCTATGTGTTGGAACACTACCGCCTTACACTGCATGATATTATGGTAAAGGTAATGATAAAAGTAAGTGGTGGCTATGTGTTGGAACACTACCGCCTTACACTGCATGATATTATGGGGAAGTTAATGATAAAAGTAGGGGGTGGCTATGTTTTGGAACACTACCGCCTTACACTGCATGATATTATGGTAAAGGTAATGATAAAAGTAAGTGGTGGCTATGTGTTGAACACTACCGCCTTACACTGCATAATATTATGGTAAAGGTAATGATAAAAGTAGCGGGTGGCTATGTGTTGAAACACTACCGCCTTACACTGCATGATATTATGGTAAAGGTAATGATAAAAGTAGGGGGTGGCTATGTGTTGAACACTACCTCCTTACACTGCATGATATTATGGTAAAGGTAATGATAAAAGTAGGGGGCGGCTATGTGTTGGAACACTACCGCGTTACACTACATGATATTATGGTAAAGGTAATGACAAAAGTAGCGGGTGGCTATGTGTTGAACACTACCTCCTTACACTGCATGATATTATGGTAAAGGTAATGATAAAAGTAGGGGGTGGCTATGTGTTGAACACTACCGCCTTACACTGCATGATATTATGGTAAAGGTAATGATAAAAGTAGTGGGTGGCTATGTGTTGGAACACTACCACCTTACACTGCATGATATTATGGTAAAGGTAATGATAAAAGTAGGGGATGGCTATGTGTTGAACACTACCGCCTTACACTGCATGATATTATGGTAAAGGTAATGATAAAAGTAGTGGGTGGCTATGTGTTGGAACACTACCACCTTACACTGCATGATATTATGGTAAAGGTAATGATAAAAGTAGGGGGTGGCTATGTGTTGAACACTACCTCCTTACACTGCATGATATTATGGTAAAGGTAATGATAAAAGTAGGGGGTGGCTATGTGTTGGAACACTACCGCCTTACACTGCATGATATTATGGGGAAGTTAATGATAAAAGTAGGGGGTGGCTATGTGTTGGAACACTACCGCCTTACACTGCATGATATTATGGTTAAGTTAATGATAAAAGTAAGGGGTGGTTATGTGTTGAACACTACCACCTTACACTGCATGATATTATGGTAAAGGTAATGATAAAAGTAGGGGGTGGCTATGTGTTGGAACACTACCGCCTTACACTGCATGATATTATGGTAAAGGTAATGATAAAAGTAGGGGGTGGCTATGTATTGGAACACTACCGCCTTACACTGCATGATATTATGGGGAAGTTAATGATAAAAGTAGGGGGTGGCTATTTGTTGAACACTACCGCCTCAGACTGCATGATATTATGCTAATGGTAATGATAAAAGTAGGGGGTGGCTATGTGTTGAACACTACCACCTTACACTGCATGATATTATGCTAATGGTAATGATAAAAGTAGGGGGTGGCTATGTGTTGAACACTACTGCCTTACACTGCATGATATTATGGTAAAGGTAATGATAAAAGTAAGTGGTGGCTATGTGTTGAACAATACCTCCTTACACTGCATGATATTATGGTAAAGGTAATGATAAAAGTAGCGGGTGGCTATGTGTTGAACACTACCACCTTACACTGCATGATATTATGGTAAAGGTAATGATAAAAGTAGCGGGTGGCTATGTGTTGAACACTACCTCCTTACACTGCATGATATTATGGTAAAGGTAATGATAAAAGTAGGGGGTGGCTATGTGTTGAACACTACCACCCTACAGTGCATGATATTATGGTAAAGGTAATGATAAAAGTAGCGTGTGGCTACGTGTTGAACACTACCGCCTTACACTGCATGATATTATGGTAAAGGTAATGATAAAAGTAGGGGGTGGCTATTTGTTGAACACTACCGCCTCAGACTGCATGATATTATGGTAAAGGTAATGATAAAAGTAGCAGGTGGCTATGTGTTGAACACTACCACCCTACACTGCATGATATTATGGTAAAGGTAATGATAAAAGTAGGGGGTGGCTATGTGCTGAACACTACTGCCCTACACTGCATGATATTATGGTAAAGGTAATGATAAAAGTAAGTGGTGGCTATGTGTTGAACAATACCTCCTTACACTGCATGATATTATGGTAAAGGTAACGATAAAAGTAGGGGGTGGCTATGTGTTGAACACTACCGCCTTAGACTGCATGATATTATGGTAAAGGTAATGATAAAAGTAGGGGGTGGCTATGTGTTGAACACTACCGCCTTACACTGCATGATATTATGGTAAAGGTAATGATAAAAGTAGGGGGTGGCTATTTGTTGAACACTACCGCCTTACACTGCATGATATTATGGTAAAGGTAATGATAAAAGAAGGGGGTGGCTATGTGTTGAACACTACCTCCTTACACTGCATGATATTATGGTAAAGGTAATGATAAAAGTAGGGGGTGGCTATGTCTTGAACGCTACCGCCTTACACTGCATGATATTATGGTAAAGGTAATTATAAAAGTAGGGGGTGGCTATGTGTTGGAACACTACCGCCTTACACTGCATGATATTATGGTAAAGGTAATGATAAAAGTAAGTGGTGGCTATGTGTTGGAACACTACCGCCTTACACTGCATGATATTATGGGGAAGTTAATGATAAAAGTAGGGGGTGGCTATGTTTTGGAACACTACCGCCTTACACTGCATGATATTATGGTAAAGGTAATGATAAAAGTAAGTGGTGGCTATGTGTTGAACACTACCGCCTTACACTGCATAATATTATGGTAAAGGTAATGATAAAAGTAGCGGGTGGCTATGTGTTGAAACACTACCGCCTTACACTGCATGATATTATGGTAAAGGTAATGATAAAAGTAGGGGGTGGCTATGTGTTGAACACTACCTCCTTACACTGCATGATATTATGGTAAAGGTAATGATAAAAGTAGGGGGCGGCTATGTGTTGGAACACTACCGCGTTACACTACATGATATTATGGTAAAGGTAATGACAAAAGTAGCGGGTGGCTATGTGTTGAACACTACCTCCTTACACTGCATGATATTATGGTAAAGGTAATGATAAAAGTAGGGGGTGGCTATGTGTTGAACACTACCGCCTTACACTGCATGATATTATGGTAAAGGTAATGATAAAAGTAGTGGGTGGCTATGTGTTGGAACACTACCACCTTACACTGCATGATATTATGGTAAAGGTAATGATAAAAGTAGGGGATGGCTATGTGTTGAACACTACCGCCTTACACTGCATGATATTATGGTAAAGGTAATGATAAAAGTAGTGGGTGGCTATGTGTTGGAACACTACCACCTTACACTGCATGATATTATGGTAAAGGTAATGATAAAAGTAGGGGGTGGCTATGTGTTGAACACTACCTCCTTACACTGCATGATATTATGGTAAAGGTAATGATAAAAGTAGGGGGTGGCTATGTGTTGGAACACTACCGCCTTACACTGCATGATATTATGGGGAAGTTAATGATAAAAGTAGGGGGTGGCTATGTGTTGGAACACTACCGCCTTACACTGCATGATATTATGGTTAAGTTAATGATAAAAGTAAGGGGTGGTTATGTGTTGAACACTACCACCTTACACTGCATGATATTATGGTAAAGGTAATGATAAAAGTAGGGGGTGGCTATGTGTTGGAACACTACCGCCTTACACTGCATGATATTATGGTAAAGGTAATGATAAAAGTAGGGGGTGGCTATGTATTGGAACACTACCGCCTTACACTGCATGATATTATGGGGAAGTTAATGATAAAAGTAGGGGGTGGCTATTTGTTGAACACTACCGCCTCAGACTGCATGATATTATGCTAATGGTAATGATAAAAGTAGGGGGTGGCTATGTGTTGAACACTACCACCTTACACTGCATGATATTATGCTAATGGTAATGATAAAAGTAGGGGGTGGCTATGTGTTGAACACTACTGCCTTACACTGCATGATATTATGGTAAAGGTAATGATAAAAGTAAGTGGTGGCTATGTGTTGAACAATACCTCCTTACACTGCATGATATTATGGTAAAGGTAATGATAAAAGTAGCGGGTGGCTATGTGTTGAACACTACCACCTTACACTGCATGATATTATGGTAAAGGTAATGATAAAAGTAGCGGGTGGCTATGTGTTGAACACTACCTCCTTACACTGCATGATATTATGGTAAAGGTAATGATAAAAGTAGGGGGTGGCTATGTGTTGAACACTACCACCCTACAGTGCATGATATTATGGTAAAGGTAATGATAAAAGTAGCGTGTGGCTACGTGTTGAACACTACCGCCTTACACTGCATGATATTATGGTAAAGGTAATGATAAAAGTAGGGGGTGGCTATTTGTTGAACACTACCGCCTCAGACTGCATGATATTATGGTAAAGGTAATGATAAAAGTAGCAGGTGGCTATGTGTTGAACACTACCACCCTACACTGCATGATATTATGGTAAAGGTAATGATAAAAGTAGGGGGTGGCTATGTGCTGAACACTACCTCCTTACACTGCATGATATTATGGTAAAGGTAACGATAAAAGTAGGGGGTGGCTATGTGTTGAACACTACCGCCTTAGACTGCATGATATTATGGTAAAGGTAATGATAAAAGTAGGGGGTGGCTATGTGTTGAACACTACCGCCTTACACTGCATGATATTATGGTAAAGGTAATGATAAAAGTAGGGGGTGGCTATTTGTTGAACACTACCGCCTTACACTGCATGATACTATGGTAAAGGTAATGATAAAAGTAGGGGATGGCTATGTGTTGAACACTACCGCCTTACACTGCATGATATTATGGTAAAGGTAATGATAAAAGTAGGGGGTGGCTATGTGTTGGAACACTACCGCCTTACACTGCATGATATTATGGTAAAGGTAATGATAAAAGTAGTGGGTGGCTATGTGTTGAACACTACCGCCTTACACTGCATGATATTATGGTAAAGGTAATGATAAAAGTAGGGGTTGGCTATGTGTTGGAACACTACCGCCTTACACTGCATGATATTATGGGGAAGTTAATGATAAAAGTAGGGGGTGGCTATGTGTTGGAACACTACCGCCTTACACTGCATGATATTATGGTTAAGTTAATGATAAAAGTAAGGGGTGGTTATGTGTTGAACACTACCACCTTACATTGCATGCTATTATGGTAAAGGTAATGATAAAAGTAGCGGGTGGCTATGTGTTGAACACTACCTCCTTACACTGCATGATATTATGGTAAAGGTAATGATAAAAGTAGGGGGTGACTATGTGTTGCACACTACCTCCTTACACTGCATGATATTATGGTAAAGGCAATGATAAAAGTAGGGGGTGGCTACGTGTTGAACACTACCTCCTTACACTGCATGATATTATGGTAAAGGTAATGATAAAAGTAGGGGGTGGCTATGTGTTGGAACACTACCGCCTTACACTGCATGTTATTATGGTAAAGGTAATGATAAAAGTAGCGGGTGGCTATGTGTTGAACACTACCGCCTTACACTGCATGATATTATGGTAAAGGTAATGATAAAAGTAGGGGGTGGCTATGTGTTGGAACACTACCACCTTACACTGCATGATATTATGGTAAAGGTAATGATAAAAGAAGGGGGTGGCTATGTGTTGAACACTACCTCCTTACACTGCATGATATTATGGTAAAGGTAATGATAAAAGTAGGGGGTGGCTATGTCTTGAACGCTACCGCCTTACACTGCATGATATTATGGTAAAGGTAATTATAAAAGTAGGGGGTGGCTATGTGTTGGAACACTACCGCCTTACACTGCATGATATTATGGTAAAGGTAATGATAAAAGTAAGTGGTGGCTATGTGTTGGAACACTACCGCCTTACACTGCATGATATTATGGGGAAGTTAATGATAAAAGTAGGGGGTGGCTATGTTTTGGAACACTACCGCCTTACACTGCATGATATTATGGTAAAGGTAATGATAAAAGTAAGTGGTGGCTATGTGTTGAACACTACCGCCTTACACTGCATAATATTATGGTAAAGGTAATGATAAAAGTAGCGGGTGGCTATGTGTTGAAACACTACCGCCTTACACTGCATGATATTATGGTAAAGGTAATGATAAAAGTAGGGGGTGGCTATGTGTTGAACACTACCTCCTTACACTGCATGATATTATGGTAAAGGTAATGATAAAAGTAGGGGGCGGCTATGTGTTGGAACACTACCGCGTTACACTACATGATATTATGGTAAAGGTAATGACAAAAGTAGCGGGTGGCTATGTGTTGAACACTACCTCCTTACACTGCATGATATTATGGTAAAGGTAATGATAAAAGTAGGGGGTGGCTATGTGTTGAACACTACCGCCTTACACTGCATGATATTATGGTAAAGGTAATGATAAAAGTAGTGGGTGGCTATGTGTTGGAACACTACCACCTTACACTGCATGATATTATGGTAAAGGTAATGATAAAAGTAGGGGATGGCTATGTGTTGAACACTACCGCCTTACACTGCATGATATTATGGTAAAGGTAATGATAAAAGTAGTGGGTGGCTATGTGTTGGAACACTACCACCTTACACTGCATGATATTATGGTAAAGGTAATGATAAAAGTAGGGGGTGGCTATGTGTTGAACACTACCTCCTTACACTGCATGATATTATGGTAAAGGTAATGATAAAAGTAGGGGGTGGCTATGTGTTGGAACACTACCGCCTTACACTGCATGATATTATGGGGAAGTTAATGATAAAAGTAGGGGGTGGCTATGTGTTGGAACACTACCGCCTTACACTGCATGATATTATGGTTAAGTTAATGATAAAAGTAAGGGGTGGTTATGTGTTGAACACTACCACCTTACACTGCATGATATTATGGTAAAGGTAATGATAAAAGTAGGGGGTGGCTATGTGTTGGAACACTACCGCCTTACACTGCATGATATTATGGTAAAGGTAATGATAAAAGTAGGGGGTGGCTATGTATTGGAACACTACCGCCTTACACTGCATAATATTATGGGGAAGTTAATGATAAAAGTAGGGGGTGGCTATTTGTTGAACACTACCGCCTCAGACTGCATGATATTATGCTAATGGTAATGATAAAAGTAGGGGGTGGCTATGTGTTGAACACTACCACCTTACACTGCATGATATTATGCTAATGGTAATGATAAAAGTAGGGGGTGGCTATGTGTTGAAGACTACTGCCTTACACTGCATGATATTATGGTAAAGGTAATGATAAAAGTAAGTGGTGGCTATGTGTTGTACAATACCTCCTTACACTGCATGATATTATGGTAAAGGTAATGATAAAAGTAGCGGGTGGCTATGTGTTGAACACTACCGCCTTACACTGCATGATATTATGGTAAAGGTAATGATAAAAGTAGCGGGTGGCTATGTGTTGAACACTACCTCCTTACACTGCATGATATTATGGTAAAGGTAATGATAAAAGTAGGGGGTGGCTATGTGTTGAACACTACCACCCTACAGTGCATGATATTATGGTAAAGGTAATGATAAAAGTAGCGGGTGGCTACGTGTTGAACACTACCGCCTTACACTGCATGATATTATGGTAAAGGTAATGATAAAAGTAGGGGGTGGCTATTTGTTGAACACTACCGCCTCAGACTGCATGATATTATGGTAAAGGTAATGATAAAAGTAGCAGGTGGCTATGTGTTGAACACTACCACCCTACACTGCATGATATTATGGTAAAGGTAATGATAAAAGTAGGGGGTGGCTATGTGCTGAACACTACTGCCCTACACTGCATGATATTATGGTAAAGGTAATGATAAAAGTAAGTGGTGGCTATGTGTTGAACAATACCTCCTTACACTGCATGATATTATGGTAAAGGTAACGATAAAAGTAGGGGGTGGCTATGTGTTGAACACTACCGCCTTAGACTGCATGATATTATGGTAAAGGTAATGATAAAAGTAGGGGGTGGCTATGTGTTGAACACTACCGCCTTACACTGCATGATATTATGGTAAAGGTAATGATAAAAGTAGGGGGTGGCTATTTGTTGAACACTACCGCCTTACACTGCATGATACTATGGTAAAGGTAATGATAAAAGTAGGGGATGGCTATGTGTTGGAACACTATCGCTTTACACTGCATGATATTATGGTGAAGTTAATGATAAAAGTAAGGCATGGCTATGTGTTGAACACTACCGCCTTACACTGCAGGATATTATGGTGAAGTTAATGATAAAAGTAGGGGGTGGCTATGTGTTGGAACACTACCACCCTACAGTGCATGATATTGTGGTAAAGATAATGATAAAAGTAGGGGGTGGCTATATGTTGAACACTACCGCCTTACACTGCATGATATTATGGTAAAGGTAATGATAAAAGTAGGGGGTGGCTATGTGTTGAACACTACCGCCTTACACTGCATGTTATTATGGTAAAGGTAATGATAAAAGTAGCGGGTGGCTATGTGTTGAACACTACAACCTTACACTGCATGATATTATGGTAAAGGTAATGATAAAAGTAGCGGGTGGCTATGTGTTGGAACACTACCGCCTTACACTGCATGATATTATGGTAAAGGTAATGATAAAAGTAGGGGGTGGCTATGTGTTGAACACTACCGCCTTACACTGCATGATATTATGGTAAAGGTAATGATAAAAGTAGGGGGTGGCTATGTGTTGAACACTACCGCCTTACACTGCATGATATTATGGTAAAGGTAATGATAAAAGTAGGGGGTGGCTATGTGTTGAACACTACCGCCTTACACTGCATGATATTATGGTAAAGGTAATGATAAAAGTAGGGGGTGGCTATGTGTTGGAACACTACCGCCTTACACTGCATGATATTATGGTAAAGGTAATGATAAAAGTAGTGGGTGGCTATGTGTTGAACACTACCGCCTTACACTGCATGATATTATGGTAAAGGTAATGATAAAAGTAGGGGGTGGCTATGTGTTGGAACACTACCGCCTTACACTGCATGTTATTATGGTAAAGGTAATGATAAAAGTAGCGGGTGGCTATGTGTTGAACACTACCGCCTTACACTGCATGTTATTATGGTAAAGGTAATGATAAAAGTAGGGGGTGGTTATGTGTTGAACACTACCACCTTACATTGCATGCTATTATGGTAAAGGTAATGATAAAAGTAGCGGGTGGCTATGTGTTGAACACTACCTCCTTACACTGCATGATATTATGGTAAAGGTAATGATAAAAGTAGGGGGTGACTATGTGTTGAACACTACCTCCTTACACTGCATGATATTATGGTAAAGGCAATGATAAAAGTAGGGGGTGGCTACGTGTTGAACACTACCTCCATACACTGCATGATATTATAGTAAAGGTAATGATAAAAGTAGGGGGTGGCTATGTGTTGGAACACTACCGCCTTACACTGCATGTTATTATGGTAAAGGTAATGATAAAAGTAGCGGGTGGCTATGTGTTGAACACTACCGCCTTACACTGCATGATATTATGGTAAAGGTAATGATAAAAGTAGGGGGTGGCTATGTGTTGGAACACTACCACCTTACACTGCATGATATTATGGTAAAGGTAATGATAAAAGAAGGGGGTGGCTATGTGTTGAACACTACCGCCTTACACTGCATGATATTATGGTAAAGGTAATGATAAAAGTAGGGGGTGGCTATGTGTTGGAACACTACCGCCTTACACTGCATGTTATTATGGTAAAGGTAATGATAAAAGTAGCGGGTGGCTATGTGTTGAACACTACCGCCTTACACTGCATGATATTATGGTAAAGGTAATGATAAAAGTAGGGGGTGGCTATGTGTTGGAACACTACCGCCTTACACTGCATGATATTATGGTAAAGGTAATGATAAAAGTAGTGGGTGGCTATGTGTTGAACACTACCGCCTTACACTGCATGATATTATGGTAAAGGTAATGATAAAAGTAGGGGGTGGCTATGTGTTGGAACACTACCGCCTTACACTGCATGTTATTATGGTAAAGGTAATGATAAAAGTAGCGGGTGGCTATGTGTTGAACTCTACCGCCTTACACTGCATGATATTATGGTAAAGGTAATGATAAAAGTAGGGGGTGGCTATGTGTTGGAACACTACCACCTTACACTGCATGATATTATGGTAAAGGTAATGATAAAAGAAGGGGGTGGCTATGTGTTGAACACTACCGCCTTACACTGCATGATATTATGGTAAAGGTAATGATAAAAGTAGGGGGTGGCTATGTCTTGAACGCTACCGCCTTACACTGCATGATATTATGGTAAAGGTAATGATAAAAGTAAGTGGTGGCTATGTGTTGGAACACTACCGCCTTACACTGCATGATATTATGGTAAAGGTAATGATAAAAGTAAGTGGTGGCTATGTGTTGGAACACTACCGCTTTACACTGCATGATATTATGGTAAAGGTAATGATAAAAGTAAGTGGTGGCTATGTGTTGAACACTACCGCCTTACACTGCATGATATTATGGTTAAGTTAATGATAAAAGTAAGGGGTGGCTATGTGTTGGAACACTACCGCCTTACACTGCATGATATTATGGGGAAGTTAATGATAAAAGTAGGGGGTGGCTATGTTTTGGAACACTACCGCCTTACACTGCATGATATTATGGTAAAGGTAATGATAAAAGTAAGTGGTGGCTATGTGTTGAACACTACCGCCTTACACTGCATAATATTATGGTAAAGGTAATGATAAAAGTAGCGGGTGGCTATGTGTTGAAACACTACCGCCTTACACTGCATGATATTATGGTAAAGGTAATGATAAAAGTAGGGGGTGGCTATGTGTTGAACACTACCTCCTTACACTGCATGATATTATGGTAAAGGTAATGATAAAAGTAGGGGGCGGCTATGTGTTGGAACACTACCGCCTTACACTGCAAGATATTATGGTTAAGTTAATGATAAAAGTAGGGGGTGGCTATGTGTTGAAAACTACCTCCTTACACTGCATGTTATTATGGTAAAGGTAATGATAAAAGTAGCGGGTGGCTATGTGTTGAACACTACCTCCTTACACTGCATGATATTATGGTAAAGGTAATGATAAAAGTAGGGGGTGGCTATGTGTTGGAACACTACCGCCTTACACTGCATGATATTATGGGGAAGTTAATGATAAAAGTAGGGGGTGGCTATGTGTTGGAACCCTACCGCCTTACACTGCATGATATTATGGTTAAGTTAATGATAAAAGTTAGGGGTGGTTATGTGTTGAACACTACCTCCTTACACTGCATGATATTATGGTAAAGGTAATGATAAAAGTAGGGGGTGGCTATGTGTTGGAACACTACCGCCTTACACTGCATGATATTATGGTAAAGGTAATGATAAAAGTAGGGGGTGGCTATGTGTTGAACACTACATCCTTATACTGCATGATATTAAGGTAAAGGCAATGATAAAAGTAGGGGGTGGCTACGTGTTGAACACTACCTCCTTACACTGCATGATATTATGGTAAAGGTAATGATAAAAGTAGGGGGTGGCTATGTGTTGAACACTACCTCCTTACAATGCATGATATTATGGTAAAGGTAATGATAAAAGTAGGGGGTGGCTACGTGTTGAACACTACCACCTTACACTGTATGATATTATGGTAAAGGTAATGATAAAAGTAGTGGGTGGCTATGTGTTGAACACTACCGCCTTACACTGCATGATATTATGGTAAAGGTAATGATAAAAGTAGCGGGTGGCTATGTGTTGAACACTACCGCCTTACACTGCATGATACTATGGTAAAGACAATGATAAAAGTAGCGGGTGGCTACGTGTTGAACACTACCGCCTTACACTGCATGATATTATGGTTAAGTTAATGATAAAAGTAGGGGGTGGCTATGTGTTGAACACTACCGCCTTACACTGCATGATATTATGGTAAAGGTAATGATAAAAGTAGGGGGTGGCTATGTGTTGAACACTACCACCTTACACTGCATGATATTATGGTAAAGGCAATGATAAAAGTAGGGGTGGCTACGTGTTGAACACTACCTCCTTACACTGCATGATATTATGGTAAAGGTAATGATAAAAGTAGGGGGTGGCTATGTGTTGGAACACTACCACCTTACACTGCATGTTATTATGGTAAAGGTAATGATAAAAGTAGCGGGTGGCTATGTGTTGAACACTACCTCCTTACACTGCATGATATTATGGTAAAGGTAATGATAAAAGTAGGAGGTGGCTATGTGTTGAACACTACCGCCTTACACTGCATGATATTATGGTAAAGGTAATGATAAAAGTAGCGGGTGGCTATGTGTTGAACACTACCTCCTTACACTGCATGATATTATGGTAAAGGTAATGATAAAAGTAGGAGGTGGCTATGTGTTGGAACACTACCACCTTACACTGCATGATATTATGGTAAAGGTAATGATAAAAGTAGGGGGTGGCTATGTGCTGAACACCAGCTCCTTACACTGCATGATATTATGGTAAAGGTAATGATAAAAGTAGGGGGTGGCTATGTGTTGGAACACTACCGCCTTACACTGCATGATATTATGGGGAAGTTAATGATAAAAGTAGGGGGTGGCTATGTGTTGGAACACTACCGCCTTACACTGCATGATATTATGGTTAAGTTAATGATAAATGTAAGGGGTGGCTATGTGTTGAACACTACCGCCTTACACTGCATGATATTATGGTAAAGGTAATGATAAAAGTAGGGGGTGGCTATGTATTGAACACTACCTCCTTACACTGCATGATATTAAGGTAAAGGCAATGATAAAAGTAGGGGGAGGCTACGTGTTGAACACTACCTCCTTACACTGCATGATATTATGGTAAAGGTAATGATAAAAGTAGGGGGTGGCTATGTGTTGGAACACTACCGACTTACACTGCATGTTATTATGGTAAAGGTAATGATAAAAGTAGCGGGTGGCTATGTGTTGAACACTACCTCCTTACACTGCATGATATTATGGTAAAGGTAATGATAAAAGTAGGGGGTGGCTATGTGTTGAACACTACCTCCTTATACTGCATGATATTATGGTAAAGGCAATGATAAAAGTAGGGGTTGGCTACGTGTTGAACACTACCTCCTTACACTGCATGATATTATGGTAAAGGTAATGATAAAAGTAGGGGGTGGCTATGTGTTGGAACACTACCGCCTTACACTGCATGATATTATGGTTAAGTTAATGATAAAAGTAGGGGGTGGCTATGTGCTGAACACTACCTCCTTACACTGCATGATATTATGGTAAAGTTAATGAAAAAAGTAGGGGGTGGCTATGTGTTGAACACAACCTCCTTACACTGCATGATATTATGGTAAAGGCAATGATAAAAGTAGGGGGTGGCTACGTGTTGAACACTACCTCCTTACACTGCATGATATTATGGTAAAGGTAATGATAAAAGTAGGGGGTGGCTATGTGTTGGAACACTACCGCCTTACACTGCATGTTATTATGGTAAAGGTAATGATAAAAGTAGCGGGTGGCTATGTGTTGAACACTACCGCCTTACACTGCATGATATTATGGTAAAGGTAATGGTAAAAGTAGGGGGTGGCTATGTGTTGAACACTACCGCCTTACACTGCATGATATTATGGTAAAGGTAATGATAAAAGTAGGGGGTGGCTATGTTTTGGAACACTACCACCTTACACTGCATGATATTATGGTAAAGGTAATGATAAAAGTAGGGGGTGGCTATGTGTTGAACACTACCGCCTTACACTGCATGATATTATAGTAAAGGTAATGATAAAAGTAGGGGGTGGCTATGTGTTGGAACACTACCACTTTACACTGCATGATATTATGGTAAAGGTAATGATAAAAGTAGGGGGTGGCTATGTGTTGAACACTACCTCCTTACACTGCATGATATTATGGTAAAGGTAATGATAAAAGTAGCGGGTGGCTATGTGTTGGAACACTACCGCCATACACTGCATGATATTATGGTAAAGGTAATGATAAAAGTAGCGGGTGACTATTGTGTTGGAACACTACCGCCTTACACTGCATGATATTATGGTAAAGGTAATGATAAAAGTAGGGGGTGGCTATGTGTTGAACACTACCTCCTTACACTGCATGATATTATGGTAAAGGTAATGATAAAAGTAGCGGGTGGCTATGTGTTGGAACACTACCGCCATACACTGCATGATATTATGGTAAAGGTAATGATAAAAGTAGCGGGTGACTATTGTGTTGGAACACTACCGCCTTACACTGCATGATATTATGGTAAAGGTAATGATAAAAGTAGGGGGTGGCTATGTGTTGAACACTACCGCCTTACACTGCATGATATTATGGTAAAGGTAATGATAAAAGTAGGGGGTGGCTATGTGTTGAACACTACCGCCTTACACTGCATGATATTATGGTAAAGGTAATGATAAAAGTAGGGGGTGGCTATGTGTTGAACACTACCTCCTTACACTGCATGATATTATGGTAAAGGTAATGATAAAAGTAGGGGGTGGCTATGTGTTGAACACTACCTCCTTACACTGCATGATATTATGGTAAAGGTAATGATAAAAGTAGGGGGTGGCTATGTGTTGGAACACTACCGCCTTACACTGCATGATATTATGGGGAAGTTAATGATAAAAGTAAGGGGTGGCTATGTGTTGGAAAACTACCGCCTTACACTGCATGATATTATGGTTAAGTTAATGATAAAAGTAAGGGGTGGTTATGTGTTGAACACTACCACCTTACACTGCATGATATTATGGTAAAGGTAATGATAAAAGTAGCGGGTGGCTATGTGTTGAACACTACCTCCTTACACTGCATGATATTATGGTAAAGGTAATGATAAAAGTAGGGGGTGGCTATGTGTTGGAACACTAACGCCTTACACTGCATGATATTATGGTTAAGTTAATGATAAAAGTAGGGGGTGGCTATGTGCTGAACACTACCTCCTTACACTGCATGATATTATGGTAAAGGTAATGAAAAAAGTAGGGGGTGGCTATGTGTTGAACACTACCTCCTTACACTGCATGATATTATGGTAAAGGCAATGATAAAAGTAGGGGGTGGCTACGTGTTGAACACTACCTCCTTACACTGCATGATATTATGGTAAAGGTAATGATAAAAGTAGGGGGTGGCTATGTGTTGGAACACTACCGCCTTACACTGCATGTTATTACGGTAAAGGTAATGATAAAAGTAGGGGGTGGCTATGTGTTGAACACTACCTCCTTACACTGCATGATATTATGGTAAAGGTAATGATAAAAGTAGGGGGTGGCTATGTGTTGGAACACTACCACCTTACACTGCATGATATTATGGTAAAGGTAATGATAAAAGTAGGGGGTGGCTATGTGTTGAACACTACCGCCTTACACTGCATGATATTATAGTAAAGGTAATGATAAAAGTAGGGGGTGGCTATGTGTTGGAACACTACCACCTTACACTGCATGATATTATGGTAAAGGTAATGATAAAAGTAGGGGGTGGCTATGTGTTGAACACTACCTCCTTACACTGCATGATATTATGGTAAAGGTAATGATAAAAGTAGCGGGTGGCTATGTGTTGGAACACTACCGCCATACACTGCATGATATTATGGTAAAGGTAATGATAAAAGTAGCGGGTGACTATTGTGTTGGAACACTACCGCCTTACACTGCATGATATTATGGTAAAGGTAATGATAAAGGTAGCGGGTGACTATTGTGTTGGAACACTACCGCCTTACACTGCATGATATTATGGTAAAGGTAATGATAAAAGTAGTGGGTGGCTACGTGTTGAACACTACCTCCTTACACTGCATGATATTATGGTAAAGGTAATGATAAAAGTAGGGGGTGGCTATGTGTTGAACACTACCGCCTTACACTGCATGATATTATGGTAAAGGTAATGATAAAAGTAGGGGGTGGCTATGTGTTGGAACACTACCACCTTACACTGCATGATATTATGGTAAAGGTAATGATAAAAGTAGGGGGTGGCTATGTGTTGAACACTACCTCCTTACACTGCATGATATTATGGTAAAGGTAATGATAAAAGTAGCGGGTGACTATTGTGTTGGAACACTATCACCTTACACTGCATGATATTATGGTAAAGGTAATGAAAAAAGTAGGGGGTGGCTATGTGTTGGAACACTACCACCTTACACTGCATGATATTATGGTAAAGGTAATGATAAAAGTAGGGGGTTGCTATGTGTTGAACACTACCGCCTTACACTGCATGATATTATGGTAAAGGTAATGATAAAAGTAGGGGGTGGCTATGTGTTGGAACACTACCACCTTACACTGCATGATATTATGGTAAAGGTAATGATAAAAGTAGGGGGTGGCTATGTGTTGAACACTACTTCCATACACTGCGTGATATTATGGTAAAGGTAATGATAAAAGTAGGGGGTGGCTATGTGTTGGAACACTACCGCCTTACACTGCATGATATTATGGTAAAGGTAATGATAAAAGTTTGCGGGTGGCTATGTGTTGAACACTACCTCCTTACACTGCATGATATTATGGTAAAGGTAATGATAAAAGTAGGGGGTGGCTATGTGTTGGAACACTACCGCCTTACACTGCATGATAGTATAGTTAAGTTAATGATAAAAGTAAGGGGTGGTTATGTTTTGAACACTACCACCTTACACTGCATGATATTATGGTAAAGGTAATGATAAAAGTAGGGGGTGGCTATGTGTTGGAACACTACCTCCTTACACTGCATGATATTATGGTTAAGTTAATGAAAAAAGTAGGGGGTGGCTATGTGCTGAACACTACCTCCTTACACTGTATGATATTATGGTAAAGGCAATGATAAAAGTAGGGGGTGGCTACGTGTTGAACACTACCTCCTTACACTGCATGATATTATGGTAAAGGTAATAATAAAAGTAGGGGGTGGCTATGTGTTGGAATACTACCGCCTTATACTGCATGTTATTATGGTAAAGGTAATGATAAAAGTAGGGGGTGGCTATGTGTTGGAACACTACCACCTTACACTGCATGATATTATGGTAAAGGTAATAATAAAAGTAGGGGGTGGCTATGTGTTGAACACTACCGCCTTACACTGCATGATATTATGGTAAAGGTAATGATAAAAGTAGGGGGTGGCTATGTGTTGAACACTACCTCCTTACACTGCATGATATTATGGTAAAGGTAATGATAAAAGTAGGGGGTGGCTATGTGTTGGAACACTACCGCCTTACACTGCATGATATTATGGTTAAGTTAATGATAAAAGTAGGGGGTGGCTATGTGCTGAACACTACCTCCTTACACTGCATGATATTTTGGTAAAGGTAATGATAAAAGTAGGGGGTGGCTATGTGTTGAACACTACCGCCTTACACTGCATGATATTATGGTAAAGGTAATGATAAAAGTAGGGGGTGGTTATGTGTTGGAACACTACCGCCTTACACTGCATGATATTATGGTAAAGGTAATGATAAAAGTAGGGGGTGGCTATGTGTTGAACACTACCGCCTTACACTGCATGATATTATGGTAAAGGTAATGATAAAAGTAGGGGGTGGCTATGTGTTGGAACACTATCGCCTTACACTGCATGTTATTATGGTAAAGGTAATGATAAAAGTAGCGGGTGACCATTGTGTTGG
This sequence comes from Phyllobates terribilis, assembly GCF_046119375.1. NCBI lineage: Eukaryota > Metazoa > Chordata > Amphibia > Anura > Dendrobatidae > Phyllobates > Phyllobates terribilis. The sequence continues at coordinate 464,473,186 of NW_027362762.1, read as the reverse complement.
AACACTACCGCCTTACACTGCATGATATTATGGTAAAGGTAATGATAAAAGTAGGGGGTGGCTATGTGTTGAACACTACCGCCTTACACTGCATGATATTATGGTAAAGGTAATGATAAAAGTAGGGGGTGGCTATGTGTTGGAACACTACCACCTTACACTGCATGATATTATGGTAAAGGTAATGATAAAAGTAGGGGGTGGCTATGTGTTGAACACTACCTCCTTACACTGCATGATATTATGGTAAAGGTAATGATAAAAGTAGCGGGTGGCTATGTGTTGGAACACTACCGCCTTACACTGCATGATATTATGGTAAAGGTAATGATAAAAGTAGCGGGTGACTATTGTGTTGGAACACTACCGCCTTACACTGCATGATATTATGGTAAAGGTAATGATAAAAGTAGCGGGTGGCTATGTGTTGAACACTACCTCCTTACACTGCATGATTTTATGGTAAAGGTAATGATAAAAGTAGGGGGTGGCTATGTGTTGAACACTACCTCCTTACAATGCATGATATTATGGTAAAGGTAATGATAAAAGTAGGGGGTGGCTATGTGTTGGAACACTACCGCCTTACACTGCATGATATTATGGTAAAGTTAATGATAAAAGTAGGGGGTGGCTATGTGTTGGAACACTACCGCCTTACACTGCATGATATTATGGTTAAGTTAATGATAAAAGTAGGGGGTGGCTATGTGTTGGAACACTACCGCCTTACACTGCATGATATTATGGTTAAGTTAATGATAAAAGTAAGGGGTCGTTATGTGTTGAACACTACCACCTTACACTGCATGATATTATGGTAAAGGTAATGATAAAAGTAGCGGGTGGCTATGTGTTGAACACTACCTCCTTACACTGCATGATATTATGGTAAAGGTAATGATAAAAGTAGGGGGTGGCTATGTGTTGGAACACTACCGCCTTACACTGCATGATATTATGGTTAAGTTAATGATAAAAGTAGGGGGTGGCTATGTGCTGAACACTACCTCCTTACACTGCATGATATTATGGTAAAGGTAATGATAAAAGTAGGGGGTGGCTATGTGTTGAACACTACCTCCTTACACTGCATGATATTATGGTAAAGGCAATGATAAAAGTAGGGGGTGGCTACGTGTTGAACACTACCTCCTTACACTGCATGATATTATGGTAAAGGTAATGATAACAGTAGGGGGTGGCTATGTGTTGGAACACTACCGCCTTACACTGCATGTTATTATGGTAAAGGTAATGATAAAAGTAGGGGGTGGCTATGTGTTGAACACTACCTCCTTACACTGCATGATATTATGGTAAAGGTAATGATAAAAGTAGGGGGTGGCTATGTGTTGAACACTACCGCCTTACACTGCATGATATTATGGTATAGGTAATGATAAAAGTAGGGGGTGGCTATGTGTTGGTACACTACCACCTTACACTGCATGATATTATGGTAAAGGTAATGATAAAAGTAGGGGGTGGCTATGTGTTGAACACTACCGCCTTACACTGCATGATATTATGGTAAAGGTAATGATAAAAGTAGGGGGTGGCTATGTGTTGAACACTACCGCCTTACACTGCATGATATTATGGTAAAGGTAATGATAAAAGTAGGGGGTGGCTATGTGTTGGAACACTACCACCTTACACTGCATGATATTATGGTAAAGGTAATGATAAAAGTAGGGGGTGGCTATGTGTTGAACACTACTTCCTTACACTGCATGATATTATGGTAAATGTAGTGATAAAAGTAGGGGGTGGCTATGTGTTGGAACACTACCGCCTTACACTGCATGATATTATGGGGAAGTTAATGATAAAAGTAGGGGGTGGCTATGTGTTGGAACACTACCGCCTTACACTGCATGATAGTATGGTTAAGTTAATGATAAAAGTAAGGGGTGGTTATGTTTTGAACACTACCACCTTACACTGCATGATATTATGGTAAAGGTAATGATAAAAGTAGGGGGTGGCTATGGGTTGGAACACTACCGCCTTACACTGCATGATATTATGGTTAAGTTAATGATAAAAGTAGGGGGTGGCTATGTGCTGAACACTACCTCCTTACACTGTATGATATTATGGTAAAGGTAATGATAAAAGTAGGGGGTGGCTATGTGTTGAACACTACCTCCTTACACTGCATGATATTATGGTAAAGGCAATGATAAAAGTAGGGGGTGGCTACGTGTTGAACACTACCTCCTTACACTGCATGATATTATGGTAAAGGTAATGATAAAAGTAGGGGGTGGCTATGTGTTGGAACACTACCGCCTTATACTGCAAGTTATTATGGTAAAGGTAATGATAAAAGTAGGGGGTGGCTATGTGTTGGAACACTACCACCTTACACTGCATGATATTATGGTAAAGGTAATGATAAAAGTAGGGGGTGGCTATGTGTTGAACACTACCGCCTTACACTGCATGATATTATGGTAAAGGTAATGATAAAAGTAGGGGGTGGCTATGTGTTGAACACTACCGCCTTACACTGCATGATATTATGGTAAAGGTAATGATAAAAGTAGGGGGTGGCTATGTGTTGAACACTACCGCCTTACACTGCATGATATTATGGTAAAGGTAATGATAAAAGTAGGGGGTGGCTATGTGTTGAACACTACCGCCTTACACTGCATGATATTATGGTAAAGGTAATGATAAAAGTAGGGGGTGGCTATGTGTTGGAACACTACCACCTTACACTGCATGATATTATGGTAAAGGTAATGATAAAAGTAGGGGGTGGCTATGTGTTGAACACTACTTCCTTACACTGCATGATATTATGGTAAATGTAGTGATAAAAGTAGGGGGTGGCTATGTGTTGGAACACTACCGCCTTACACTGCATGATATTATGGGGAAGTTAATGATAAAAGTAGGGGGTGGCTATGTGTTGGAACACTACCGCCTTACACTGCATGATAGTATGGTTAAGTTAATGATAAAAGTAAGGGGTGGTTATGTTTTGAACACTACCACCTTACACTGCATGATATTATGGTAAAGGTAATGATAAAAGTAGGGGGTGGCTATGTGTTGGAACACTACCGCCTTACACTGCATGATATTATGGTTAAGTTAATGATAAAAGTAGGGGGTGGCTATGTGCTGAACACTACCTCCTTACACTGTATGATATTATGGTAAAGGTAATGATAAAAGTAGGGGGTGGCTATGTGTTGAACACTACCTCCTTACACTGCATGATATTATGGTAAAGGCAATGATAAAAGTAGGGGGTGGCTACGTGTTGAACACTACCTCCTTACACTGCATGATATTATGGTAAAGGTAATGATAAAAGTAGGGGGTGGCTATGTGTTGGAACACTACCGCCTTATACTGCAAGTTATTATGGTAAAGGTAATGATAAAAGTAGGGGGTGGCTATGTGTTGGAACACTACCACCTTACACTGCATGATATTATGGTAAAGGTAATGATAAAAGTAGGGGGTGGCTATGTGTTGAACACTACCGCCTTACACTGCATGATATTATGGTAAAGGTAATGATAAAAGTAGGGGGTGGCTATGTGTTGAACACTACCGCCTTACACTGCATGATATTATGGTAAAGGTAATGATAAAAGTAGGGGGTGGCTATGTGTTGAACACTACCGCCTTACACTGCATGATATTATGGTAAAGGTAATGATAAAAGTAGGGGGTGGCTATGTGTTGAACACTACCGCCTTACACTGCATGATATTATGGTAAAGGTAATGATAAAAGTAGGGGGTGGCTATGTGTTGGAACACTACTGCCTTACACTGCATGATATTATGGTAAAGGTAATGATAAAAGTAGGGGGTGGCTATGTGTTGAACACTACCGCCTTACACTGCATGATATTATGGTAAAGGTAATGATAAAAGTAGGGGGCGGCTATGTGTTGAACACTACCGCCTTACACTGCATGATATTATGGTAAAGGTAATGATAAAAGTAGGGGGTGGCTATGTGTTGAACACTACCTCCTTACACTGCATGATATTATGGTAAAGGTAATGATAAAAGTAGGGGGTGGCTATTGTGTTGGAACACTACCGCCTTACACTGCATGATATTATGGTAAAGGTAATGATAAAAGTAGGGGGTGGCTATGTGTTGAACACTACCGCCTTACACTGCATGATATTATGGTAAAGGTAATGATAAAAGTAGGGGGTGGCTATGTGCTGAACACTACCTCCTTACACTGCATGATATTTTGGTAAAGGTAATGATAAAAGTAGGGGGTGGCTATGTGTTGAACACTACCGCCTTACACTGCATGATATTATGGTAAAGGTAATGATAAAAGTAGGGGGTGGTTATGTGTTGGAACACTACCGCCTTACACTGCATGATATTATGGTAAAGGTAATGATAAAAGTAGGGGGTGGCTATGTGTTGAACACTACCGCCTTACACTGCATGATATTATGGTAAAGGTAATGATAAAAGTAGGGGTTGGCTATGTGTTGGAACACTACCACCTTACACTGCATGATATTATGGTAAAGGTAATGATAAAAGTAGGGGGTGGCTATGTGTTGAACACTACTTCCTTACACTGCATGATATTATGGTAAAGGTAATGATAAAAGTAGGGGGTGGCTATGTGTTGGAACACTACCGCCTTACACTGCATGATATTATGGGGAAGTTAATGATAAAAGTAGGGGGTGGCTATGTGTTGGAACACTACCGCCTTACACTGCATGATAGTATGGTTAAGTTAATGATAAAAGTAAGGGGTGGTTATGTTTTGAACACTACCACCTTACACTGCATGATATTATGGTAAAGGTAATGATAAAAGTAGCGGGTGGCTATGTGTTGAACACTACCTCCTTACACTGCATGATATTATGGCAAAGGTAATGATAAAAGTAGGGGGTGGCTATGTGTTAGAACACTACCGCCTTACACTGCATGATATTATGGTTAAGTTAATGATAAAAGTAGGGGGTGGCTATGTGCTGAACACTACCTCCTTACACTGCATGATATTATGGTAAAGGCAATGATAAAAGTAGGGGGTGGCTATGTGTTGAACACTACCTCCTTACACTGCATGATATTATGGTAAAGGTAATGATAAAAGTAGGGGGTGGCTATGTGTTGGAACACTACCGCCTTATACTGCATGTTATTATGGTAAAGGTAATGATAAAAGTAGGGGGTGGCTATGTGTTGGAACACTACCACCTTACACTGCATGATATTATGGTAAAGGTAATGATAAAAGTAGGGGGTGGCTATGTGTTGAACACTACCGCCTTACACTGCATGATATTATGGTAAAGGTAATGATAAAAGTAGGGGGTGGCTATGTGTTGAACACTACCGCCTTACACTGCATGATATTATGGTAAAGGTAATGATAAAAGTAGGGGGTGGCTATGTGTTGGAACACTACTGCCTTACACTGCATGATATTATGGTAAATTTAATGATAAAAGTAGGGGGTGGCTATGTGTTGAACACTACCGCCTTACACTGCATGATATTATGGTAAAGGTAATGATAAAAGTAGGGGGTGGCTATGTGTTGAACACTACCGCCTTACACTGCATGATATTATGGTAAAGGTAATGATAAAAGTAGGGGGTGGCTATGTGTTGAACACTACCTCCTTACACTGCATGATATTATGGTAAAGGTAATGATAAAAGTAGGGGGTGGCTATGTGTTGGAACACTACCGCCTTACACTGCATGATATTATGGTAAAGGTAATGATAAAAGTAGGGGGTGGCTATGTGTTGAACACTACCGCCTTACACTGCATGATATTATGGTAAAGATAATGATAAAAGTAGGGGGTGGCTATGTGCTGAACACTACCTCCTTACACTGCATGATATTTTGGTAAAGGTAATGATAAAAGTAAGTGGTGGCTATGTGTTGAACACTACCGCCTTACACTGCATGATATTATGGTAAAGGTAATGATAAAAGTAAGTGGTGGCTATGTGTTGAACAATATCTCCTTACACTGCATGATATTATGGTAAAGGTAATGATAAAAGTAGGGGGTGGCTATGTGTTGAACACTACCGCCTTACACTGCATGATATTATGGTAAAGGTAATGATAAAAGTAGCGGGTGGCTATGTGTTGAACACTACCTCCTTACACTGCATGATATTATGGCAAAGGTAATGATAAAAGTAGGGGGTGGCTATGTGTTGGAACACTACCGCCTTACACTGCATGATATTATGGTTAAGTTAATGATAAAAGTAGGGGGTGGCTATGTGCTGAACACTACCTCCTTACACTGCATGATATTATGGTAAAGGCAATGATAAAAGTAGGGGGTGGCTACGTGTTGAACACTACCTCCTTACACTGCATGATATTATGGTAAAGGTAATGATAAAAGTAGGGGGTGGCTATGTGTTGGAACACTACCGCCTTATACTGCATGTTATTATGGTAAAGGTAATGATAAAAGTAGGGGGTGGCTATGTGTTGGAACACTACCACCTTACACTGCATGATATTATGGTAAAGGTAATGATAAAAGTAGGGGGTGGCTATGTGTTGAACACTACCGCCTTACACTGCATGATATTATGGTAAAGGTAATGATAAAAGTAGGGGGTGGCTATGTGTTGAACACTACCGCCTTACACTGCATGATATTATGGTAAAGGTAATGATAAAAGTAGGGGGTGGCTATGTGTTGGAACACTACTGCCTTACACTGCATGATATTATGGTAAAGGTAATGATAAAAGTAGGGGGTGGCTATGTGTTGAACACTACCGCCTTACACTGCATGATATTATGGTAAAGGTAATGATAAAAGTAGGGGGTGGCTATGTGTTGAACACTACCGCCTTACACTGCATGATATTATGGTAAAGGTAATGATAAAAGTAGGGGGTGGCTATGTGTTGAACACTACCTCCTTACACTGCATGATATTATGGTAAAGGTAATGATAAAAGTAGGGGGTGGCTATTGTGTTGGAACACTACCGCCTTACACTGCATGATATTATGGTAAAGGTAATGATAAAAGTAGGGGGTGGCTATGTGTTGAACACTACCGCCTTACACTGCATGATATTCTGGTAAAGGTAATGATAAAAGTAGGGGGTGGCTATGTGCTGAACACTACCTCCTTACACTGCATGATATTTTGGTAAAGGTAATGATAAAAGTAGGGGGTGGCTATGTGTTGAACACTACCGCCTTACACTGCATGATATTATGGTAAAGGTAATGATAAAAGTAGGGGGTGGTTATGTGTTGGAACACTACCGCCTTACACTGCATGATATTATGGTAAAGGTAATGATAAAAGTAGGGGGTGGCTATGTGTTGAACACTACCGCCTTACACTGCATGATATTATGGTAAAGGTAATGATAAAAGTAGGGGGTGGCTATGTGTTGGAACACTATCGCCTTACACTGCATGTTATTATGGTAAAGGTAATGATAAAAGTAGCGGGTGACTATTGTGTTGGAACACTACCGCTTTACACTGCATGATATTATGGTAAAGGTAATGATAAAAGTAGGGGGTGGCTATGTGTTGAACACTACCGCCTTACACTGCATGATATTATGGTAAAGGTAATGATAAAAGTAGGGGGTGGCTATGTGTTGGAACACTACCACCTTACACTGCATGATATTATGGTAAAGGTAATGATAAAAGTAGGGGGTGGCTATGTGTTGAACACTACCTCCTTACACTGCATGATATTATGGTAAAGGTAATGATAAAAGTAGCGGGTGGCTATGTGTTGGAACACTACCGCCTTACACTGCATGATATTATGGTAAAGGTAATGATAAAAGTAGGGGGTGGCTATGTGTTGAACACTACCGCCTTACACTGCATGATATTATGGTAAAGGTAATGATAAAAGTAAGTGGTGGCTATGTGTTGAACAATATCTCCTTACACTGCATGATATTATGGTAAAGGTAATGATAAAAGTAGGGGGTGGCTATGTGTTGAACACTACCGCCTTACACTGCATGATATTATGGTAAAGGTAATGATAAAAGTAGGGGGTGGCTATGTGTTGGAACACTACTGCCTTACACTGCATGATATTATGGTAAAGGTAATGATAAAAGTAGGGGGTGGCTATGTGTTGAACACTACCGCCTTACACTGCATGATATTATGGTAAAGGGTAATGATAAAAGTAGGGGGTGGCTATGTGTTGAACACTACCGCCTTACACTGCATGATATTATGGTAAAGGTAATGATAAAAGTAGGGGGTGGCTATGTGTTGGAACACTACCGCCTTACACTGCATGATATTATGGTTAAGTTAATGATAAAAGTAGGGGGTGGCTATGTGCTGAACACTACCTCCTTACACTGTATGATATTATGGTAAAGGTAATGATAAAAGTAGGGGGTGGCTATGTGTTGAACACTACCTCCTTACACTGCATGATATTATGGTAAAGGTAATGATAAAAGTAGGGGGTGGCTATGTGTTGGAACACTACCGCCTTATACTGCATGTTATTATGGTAAAGGTAATGATAAAAGTAGGGGGTGGCTATGTGTTGGAACACTACCACCTTACACTGCATGATATTATGGTAAAGGTAATGATAAAAGTAGGGGGTGGCTATGTGTTGAACACTACCGCCTTACACTGCATGATATTATGGTAAAGGTAATGATAAAAGTAGGGGGTGGCTATGTGTTGAACACTACCGCCTTACACTGCATGATATTATGGTAAAGGTAATGATAAAAGTAGGGGGTGGCTATGTGTTGAACACTACCGCCTTACACTGCATGATATTATGGTAAAGATAATGATAAAAGTAAGTGGTGGCTATGTGTTGAACAATATCTCCTTACACTGCATGATATTATGGTAAAGGTAATGATAAAAGTAGGGGGTGGCTATGTGTTGAACACTACCTCCTTACACTGCATGATATTATGGTAAAGGTAATGATAAAAGTAGCGGGTGGCTATGTGTTGGAACACTACCGCCTTACACTGCATGATATTATGGTAAAGGTAATGATAAAAGTAGCGGGTGACTATTGTTTTGGAACACTACCGCCTTACACTGCATGATATTATGGTAAAGGTAATGATAAAAGTAGCGGGTGGCTATGTGTTGAACACTACCTCCTTACACTGCATGATATTATGGTAAAGGTAATGATAAAAGTAGGGGGTGGCTATGTGTTGAACACTACCTCCTTACAATGCATGATATTATGGTAAAGGTAATGATAAAAGTAGGGGGTGGCTATGTGTTGGAACACTACCGCCTTACACTGCATGATATTATGGTAAAGGTAATGATAAAAGTAGGGGGTGGCTATGTGTTGAACACTACCGCCTTACACTGCATGATATTATGGTAAAGGTAATGATAAAAGTAGGGGGTGGCTATGTGCTGAACACTACCTCCTTACACTGCATGATATTTTGGTAAAGGTAATGATAAAAGTAAGTGGTGGCTATGTGTTGAACACTACCGCCTTACACTGCATGATATTATGGTAAAGGTAATGATAAAAGTAAGTGGTGGCTATGTGTTGAACAATATCTCCTTACACTGCATGATATTATGGTAAAGGTAATGATAAAAGTAGGGGGTGGCTATGTGTTGAACACTACCGCCTTACACTGCATGATATTATGGTAAAGGTAATGATAAAAGTAGCGGGTGGCTATGTGTTGAACACTACCTCCTTACACTGCATGATATTATGGCAAAGGTAATGATAAAAGTAGGGGGTGGCTATGTGTTGGAACACTACCGCCTTACACTGCATGATATTATGGTTAAGTTAATGATAAAAGTAGGGGGTGGCTATGTGCTGAACACTACCTCCTTACACTGCATGATATTATGGTAAAGGCAATGATAAAAGTAGGGGGTGGCTACGTGTTGAACACTACCTCCTTACACTGCATGATATTATGGTAAAGGTAATGATAAAAGTAGGGGGTGGCTATGTGTTGGAACACTACCGCCTTATACTGCATGTTATTATGGTAAAGGTAATGATAAAAGTAGGGGGTGGCTATGTGTTGGAACACTACCGCCTTACACTGCATGATATTATGGTAAAGGTAATGATAAAAGTAGGGGGTGGCTATGTGTTGAACACTACCGCCTTACACTGCATGATATTATGGTAAAGGTAATGATAAAAGTAGGGGGTGGCTATGTGTTGGAACACTACTGCCTTACACTGCATGATATTATGGTAAAGGTAATGATAAAAGTAGGGGGTGGCTATGTGTTGAACACTACCGCCTTACACTGCATGATATTATGGTAAAGGTAATGATAAAAGTAGGGGGTGGCTATGTGTTGAACACTACCGCCTTACACTGCATGATATTATGGTAAAGGTAATGATAAAAGTAGGGGGTGGCTATGTGTTGAACACTACCTCCTTACACTGCATGATATTATGGTAAAGGTAATGATAAAAGTAGGGGGTGGCTATTGTGTTGGAACACTACCGCCTTACACTGCATGATATTATGGTAAAGGTAATGATAAAAGTAGGGGGTGGCTATGTGTTGAACACTACCGCCTTACACTGCATGATATTCTGGTAAAGGTAATGATAAAAGTAGGGGGTGGCTATGTGCTGAACACTACCTCCTTACACTGCATGATATTTTGGTAAAGGTAATGATAAAAGTAGGGGGTGGCTATGTGTTGAACACTACCGCCTTACACTGCATGATATTATGGTAAAGGTAATGATAAAAGTAGGGGGTGGTTATGTGTTGGAACACTACCGCCTTACACTGCATGATATTATGGTAAAGGTAATGATAAAAGTAGGGGGTGGCTATGTGTTGAACACTACCGCCTTACACTGCATGATATTATGGTAAAGGTAATGATAAAAGTAGGGGGTGGCTATGTGTTGGAACACTATCGCCTTACACTGCATGTTATTATGGTAAAGGTAATGATAAAAGTAGCGGGTGACTATTGTGTTGGAACACTACCGCTTTACACTGCATGATATTATGGTAAAGGTAATGATAAAAGTAGGGGGTGGCTATGTGTTGAACACTACCGCCTTACACTGCATGATATTATGGTAAAGGTAATGATAAAAGTAGGGGGTGGCTATGTGTTGGAACACTACCACCTTACACTGCATGATATTATGGTAAAGGTAATGATAAAAGTAGGGGGTGGCTATGTGTTGAACACTACCTCCTTACACTGCATGATATTATGGTAAAGGTAATGATAAAAGTAGCGGGTGGCTATGTGTTGGAACACTACCGCCTTACACTGCATGATATTATGGTAAAGGTAATGATAAAAGTAGGGGGTGGCTATGTGTTGAACACTACCGCCTTACACTGCATGATATTATGGTAAAGGTAATGATAAAAGTAAGTGGTGGCTATGTGTTGAACACTACCGCCTTACACTGCATGATATTATGGTAAAGGTAATGATAAAAGTAAGTGGTGGCTATGTGTTGAACAATATCTCCTTACACTGCATGATATTATGGTAAAGGTAATGATAAAAGTAGGGGGTGGCTATGTGTTGAACACTACCGCCTTACACTGCATGATATTATGGTAAAGGTAATGATAAAAGTAGGGGGTGGCTATGTGTTGGAACACTACTGCCTTACACTGCATGATATTATGGTAAAGGTAATGATAAAAGTAGGGGGTGGCTATGTGTTGAACACTACCGCCTTACACTGCATGATATTATGGTAAAGGGTAATGATAAAAGTAGGGGGTGGCTATGTGTTGAACACTACCGCCTTACACTGCATGATATTATGGTAAAGGTAATGATAAAAGTAGGGGGTGGCTATGTGTTGGAACACTACCGCCTTACACTGCATGATATTATGGTTAAGTTAATGATAAAAGTAGGGGGTGGCTATGTGCTGAACACTACCTCCTTACACTGTATGATATTATGGTAAAGGTAATGATAAAAGTAGGGGGTGGCTATGTGTTGAACACTACCTCCTTACACTGCATGATATTATGGTAAAGGTAATGATAAAAGTAGGGGGTGGCTATGTGTTGGAACACTACCGCCTTATACTGCATGTTATTATGGTAAAGGTAATGATAAAAGTAGGGGGTGGCTATGTGTTGGAACACTACCACCTTACACTGCATGATATTATGGTAAAGGTAATGATAAAAGTAGGGGGTGGCTATGTGTTGAACACTACCGCCTTACACTGCATGATATTATGGTAAAGGTAATGATAAAAGTAGGGGGTGGCTATGTGTTGAACACTACCGCCTTACACTGCATGATATTATGGTAAAGGTAATGATAAAAGTAGGGGGTGGCTATGTGTTGAACACTACCGCCTTACACTGCATGATATTATGGTAAAGATAATGATAAAAGTAAGTGGTGGCTATGTGTTGAACAATATCTCCTTACACTGCATGATATTATGGTAAAGGTAATGATAAAAGTAGGGGGTGGCTATGTGTTGAACACTACCTCCTTACACTGCATGATATTATGGTAAAGGTAATGATAAAAGTAGCGGGTGGCTATGTGTTGGAACACTACCGCCTTACACTGCATGATATTATGGTAAAGGTAATGATAAAAGTAGCGGGTGACTATTGTTTTGGAACACTACCGCCTTACACTGCATGATATTATGGTAAAGGTAATGATAAAAGTAGCGGGTGGCTATGTGTTGAACACTACCTCCTTACACTGCATGATATTATGGTAAAGGTAATGATAAAAGTAGGGGGTGGCTATGTGTTGAACACTACCTCCTTACAATGCATGATATTATGGTAAAGGTAATGATAAAAGTAGGGGGTGGCTATGTGTTGGAACACTACCGCCTTACACTGCATGATATTATGGGGAAGTTAATGATAAAAGTAGGGGGTGGCTATGTGTTGGAACACTACCGCCTTACACTGCATGATATTATGGTTAAGTTAATGATAAAAGTAGGGGGTGGCTATGTGTTGGAACACTACCGCCTTACACTGCATGATATTATGGTTAAGTTAATGATAAAAGTAAGGGGTGGTTATGTGTTGAACACTACCACCTTACACTGCATGATATTATGGTAAAGGTAATGATAAAAGTAGCGGGTGGCTATGTGTTGAACACTACCTCCTTACACTGCATGATATTATGGTAAAGGTAATGATAAAAGTAGGGGGTGGCTATGTGTTGGAACACTACCGCCTTACACTGCATGATATTATGGTTAAGTTAATGA